>NC_039359.1:8417032-9029970 GCF_003573695.1 Papaver somniferum
TTGAATTTTATTATATTCACTGAGCATTGAATTTTAATTGACTATTTTGTTTGTTTTAAATTTTGAAATAGGTTGGTAAAGCTGGTGGAGATAAGTGGAAATCCTTGTCCGATGCTGTAAGTAAATTAATCAGAGTTAAGTTTCTTATCTATAACTGATGCTTAATTGTGATTTTGATGTGGTTCTGTTTTTATGTTTGTTTCAGGAAAAAGCTCCTTATGTAGCCAAGGCAGAGAAAAGGAAGGTTGAATACAACAAAACCATGGACGCATACAACAAGAAATTGGTCAGTTTACTTTATAGAAATCTCAGATTCCCTGTTATTTCAGTGTTTCTAAGGAAATGAACTTGAACTAACTATCATAAAAAATTGTAATGCTATTATAGGCTGGAGGGTCAAATGCTGATGATGATGAAGAAGAAGAATCTGACAAATCAAAGTCTGAAGTTAATGATGAAGATGAGGAGGAAGAAGGAAGTGATGAGGTTTGTTCATACTTGAATCAAAACCCTATCGTTCATCAATTTAAGTTTTGATATGAATTGTTGTGTTAATTTTTGTTCTCTTGATTTCTGTTTGTAGGAGGAAGAGGATGACTAGATAGGAAGTACAGTAGAGAGGGAGGAAGAGCTTGGAGATGTGCGTTTCTAACTGTTTTTGGTCTTTCTAGTTTACAACACTTGTGTTATGGAAAATATATGCTTCTAGTACTTTGTGGAGGCCTAAATTTACTATTGTACCTACTCACTCTTCTTCCTTTTTATGTTCAATGGTTAAGTTAAGTTAGTTCTTTTTCTTTCATCATCTTTTAATTATCTCTTTCAGATTTTTCTGTGGTGTTGAAATTTTATGGTTTGAATCAAATCTGCATGATAGATATTGGGTGTTTGTATGCTTACCTTTGGGTCTAAAGAACAAATCAGTCTAATAAAACTATTAAACTGTTGGTATCTTTGTTCAAGTGTGGTTTTTGTATGGTAGAGTAGCTGTTGTTTTGTTGATGAGTATGAAAATCCTGACTGTCTGAACTTTATGGAACAAGGTTAAGAGTGATAGAAATGGAAATCTAATGTGGTTGTCATTGATTAGAGTGAATGAAAGTTTATGGTTGTCATGGTTAGTGATGATTTGCTATTAGTCGGCTAAGTATAGCAAGGGAAGCATCTAATAATGTTCTGTGGTGTTTAGTTAGTAACTGATGTGGTTGAGATGTCTTAATATTGTCACTTCAATTTCTAACTTAAATGTGCCACACCAAGAAACTGATGTGCCAGTTTGAAAATCAAGTAAACAGATTTTAGTGCCTGTGTAGCATTTTGAGTTTTGAATTGCTAATCATTGAGGTATTTGAGTTTTGACAGTCAATCATGTTGATTGGCGATTGCCTTTAAATACTAAATCCATGGTGGTTTTTCCTTGGGGTTCACAGTAATTTGATCCTTTGTGCTGTGTATATACCATGTTACGGTGGTGTTAATTTATGCTTTCCATTCTAGGTTATGTAAAGTTTTGCAGTTAAAACAGCTAGACTCCCAGTTTAGTATTTTAATCTGTGGAAGAGATTTCTGTTTAGCCTGTTACTTTAGGGTGGTGAAGTTCTGTTCCTAGGCAAAAGTCCTTTCTCTGATTTTCTCATTGTTCTTTTTGTCATCTTTGCTGAATTAGATTGTTTGTGAAAGGCTTTCTTCCAAAACATTCAACAGGTCAGCTAAGTCAAGAAACAAGTTACACAAGTCGTCAAATTCCTTCTGTAGTAGATGCTTGAGGTTACTAAACCAACCCCTCCATTTCCGTTTCTTTGTTGTCTCAGTTTAAAAGTTCGTTATTTTTAGATAGTGAACTCCAATAGGAGTAATTGGGGATAAAAAGTAGGTTTGCTATTTTTTTTTCCTCCCTGTAGTGCTTTCTATACAGTAAAACTGTATACCCAATTTTATACTTCATGAGTCCACAATCTCACCCTTAGATTTAGGAACGGTGGTTTCTTCTGAAATGGGCACACACAAAAGTTATAGTAAATGACATTATGGTGTGCAACTTTGTTGTATAAATCCGGGTGTATTTTCTCCGAGTCATTAACAATCTTCACCTTTTGTGCCCCTCTATATATGATCATGATCACGCGAAGTTGTTTGGTTGTTCAGGACAGGAAACACAAAAATGCAAATCGAGATATGTTCTGCCCTCTCTCCTAAAAAAACTTCTTCTCTAACGGCTACTTTTCCTCATCCTCTCCATCAATTTATCATCCATCCTGCCTCAATGGTCTGTGAGTAGTACTCTTTGCTTGTGTTGATTCCGGAGCAAAGAGGGACTAAGCAATGGGGGATGATAAGTACTAATTTTAGTTTGATCCAAGTTTTTGTCACGATTTCTTTTGATTTTAACATGAGTTTCTTTGAAAATTCCTATATCTTGAGTGGATATAGGTTGATCGGAGACTGTAGGGATTTTATGACAAATAATCTCCCTATCTAAATAGATTTGGCCGAGTTCTTTGCATCGTTTAATATCAAACTCATATGCATCTTTTGTTTTCTTTTTACATGTCTTTTCACTGGTACTTTTGAAAACTTCTTGAGTAGGATTCTTTGTTTAGCTTTGCCGGGTTTGTTTTGTTTCATAAATTAGTAGCAGAAAAATGCATAAAAGTTCTAATAGCTTTAAACATATAAAAACTTGACTTACATATTTTACATCATAGATTTAGATAGTTAGATAAGCATTGGATTGATAAGTAGTTACCACAATCTCTATTAATACTCGATACCCCTCTTCTGCATCCTTCTTCTCCATTTCTTTATAATGATTCTTACCTCTTTTCTGTAGATACCGCCTCTTCCTCTTCTGAACATAGTAATAGTCAGTCCCAAATGGCATCTCATTCAGATAAACTTGAGCGTCTAATGATATCTCCCTCTCTATCTTAAACTGAATAACTCTCTTAGCGCAAGGGCGAAGCTTTTCTTCCTCTTCTTTATTAAGATTGCAATAAGCTAAATACTGTGCCTCATTAGGATGAAGGAATACCTCTCTATTACATTTCGAACACCTATAATAGTGGACTCGATGGAGATGATTCTTCCTGCATCGCATGATTCTGGTAGAGGATACTAATGCATCATGATGAACCTGTTTATGATCCCGAACCATTTGATTTTCTCCCATGATCTTCCTAATTCTTGATCTCCTTCTCTGTCCTTCTCTCTCTCTGCGATTTGAGAACTTTAATTTAGTAGGTGTATTTAAACATGGTCTAAAAGTCTAATTAAGTGCATTAATGGCAATCTCATCGGCTTTCCTAACTTCTCCGTCTATCTATCTTCTGTTAATTTCTTATTTTTAGATTCTTTGCATTTAAGATTTTCATTATTGTGCTAGCGATTTGGTTGTTATAACCGGTCTATCTCTTTTAACCCATCAACCCTTACCGATTTCATATTTCTCAAATCTTTGTCTCTTTCAAGAACTTTTTTAAGTAACTAGAGTCTTTGTATCATATCTCTGAGGTCTGATTGTTGGCGTAGACATAATAACTTAGTGTAGAATAGAATGAAATCTTACAGTAAAACATTAAGGCTTAGACGATTTTTTTACAAGAATCAAAGGACTACCACTTAAGTACTACTTCATAATACATAGTGAGAAAGTGCATTTCTCTTAGGGTGAAATACCTGATAAACTATTGACAAACCTAAACAAACATAACATCAAACAAAACAACTTTCTTTAGCCGCTTCGTTTGAGAGAACTTGCTAATTGAAATAGTACTCTATTTCTCCTCTTGCTTCTGCCTCTTCTGCTGCTTCATAACTTCCCTTCCCTTTGTTCCAATTATATCGGGCCTCCATCTTGATTACATAACCATAAGAAAATCCTGGAGGCATCTCACCGTATAGAAGTGCAACATCTATTGGAAGTCCTCTCTCGATCTGTCTCAGCCCTTACCTCTTTATCCATAGCTTCTTTTATCTCTGGCTTCAAATTACAATATGCCAAATACTTAGGCTTTTCAGCATGCAAAAACAAGTTAGTACCACATAAATAGCAAAAATAGTAATGCACCCTGTGCAAATGATCTTCTCTGCATCGGGTAACTCTTGTCATTGAGATGGGAGCTCCTTCAGAAATAATAGTATGATTGCAAGCCATTCTGAGTCCTTGTTTTCTTTTCCTTTGCTTTGTTTGGTTTTCACTGGTTGAATAGGTTGCATATATCGCCTTTTATAGTGGTCATAGAAAATAGTGGTCACAGAATATCCTTCTTTATGGTTGCGTGCAATAACCTTCTTCTCTTGCCCTTCAATGCCCTTCTTTTAACTCATTATCTCTTCTCTGAATATCTTAAAATCTTTTGAAACTGTTATACGTCTCCTCTTATTAAGATTTGCAAATCTTACAATCTTCTAATCTTCTCTCTTCCCTTATTAAGATGATTTTAATGCTTATTATGACTAGTATTTTCATGTCTTGGCTCAATTTGCGATGTAAAAACTCTAGTTTAGGGGCTACACACATAATCTAGTCTGTGTAGCTGTTAAGTCATAATTCAAATTTTCTCTTACTTCAAGTTTCTATCCATGCATATTTCAAATCTTCTGTGCCTGGGATGTCTATCCCTTATAGTTTATAGATACCTATTTGTATGAATAGGTCTGCTTTATCAACAATTGCCTTCTCAGTCTTTTGAATTTCTTTGACCTGGATTTCCACGAAACTGTTTTAAAAAATCTAAAAGAATGATCTTCATCGTACCTTGGTTTCAGTTTTATTGCCGCTGTCATTTATCCATTAGACTTGCTTTAGGTGTTCTTTTTTCGATTACAATACCATTCACGAGTGCTGATATTGCTTGTCCTCGGTGCCCTTTGGCCCATGTATACACTTTCTTATTTAACCTCCCTTCTTCTCGCCTTTGTCTATGTTTCTCATTTCTTTCTTTCTTCATGCAATGGGTGAACCCTTTAATCTCTATAAGCATATTAGTGGTCTTTCTTTAGCTCAGCGACTAGCAAACCATAGTAATATCGGTCTTCTACCTACCCCACCTTCCTTTATTAGAGACTTTGGAATCAAACAACCTAGTATTATAGCTAGAGTTTTTTCAATTGAATACCTTCATCAATGGGAAGTAAGAGGCGCACTAAACAATTTTTGGGGGAACCAAATCGTTTTTCAGATTAGGGAGGTAGATCCAAACATTTTTATCATCACCTTTAGAAACAAAGAGGACTTTCACTGGATTTCTTCTAATGGTCCTTGGTACCCTTTTGGTTATGTGATTGCAGCCACAACAACTTATCAAGGAATGAAAATCTCTACAGACTTAGTAAAAGAAATTCCTATTTGGGCTTCTATTTCAAATGCCAAATGCGAGCATCGCAGTGAGGAAATGCTAGGGCTGATAGAAAGTAAAGTAGGTCAGGTCTCAAGGATTTGTCGAGGATATGAGACACCAGACTGTAAGCCGCGAGTCCTACTTTGGGTGAATATTGAAAAACCACTCATTCATCATCTTCTGGTTAGGGTTGTTCATGGTCGGTTTTGGTTCGGTTTCTAACCAAACCAAAACCGAAACCAATATTATTGGTTTCTAAAAATCTAAACCAAACCAATCCATTAACCATTGGTTCGGTTTCCAAATGGTTCCAGTTGGTTTCGGTTTTTCCCAGTGGTTTTTGGTTAACCAATAATTATGTCAAACCAAAAAAAAATACACAAATTTACAGATAAAAAAATCGTAGTTGCCGATAGTATTGGTTTACACAAATATACAGACAAAAAAAAATCAAGAATAGTTAAAGCTTACTCTAATTCTAGAGATCAAATGAAGATATATAATATATCTTAATTTAGATATTGACAAATAAAAAAGAAGGAAGACGGGAAGAAAAAAGTCGAGTAGCAGCAGCTGTAGTTGGGGGTGGAGAAGGGAGGCGGCTGAGAGAAGGAGAAAGAGAAAGAGGGAGAGTATCATAATGAAATATTAGATTTAGGGTTTCTATTTATCCTCTAAATTAATGGGTAGAATCTAATACTTTTAAATCGACGGTAGAAATTAAGTTTAAAAATTAATCGGTTCCCCAATGGTTTTTGGTTCGGTTTTCAGGTCAAACCAAAACCAAACCAGTAATGTCGGTTTTTCAACATTTTTTACCAAACCAATCCAAATCTAAATGGTTTGGTTCGGTTTCTTGCTTATTGGTCTGGTTCGGTCGGTTTCCAACGGTTAACCGACACCATGTTCAGCCCTACTTCTGGTTAAAGTAGGGTGCTTTCCTGTTACTTCCATTTATTTCAACTATATCAACCTCCCCTCAAAATTCTGCTCTCATTGTCTCAGGTTAGGACACAAAGTAGGTAACTGTGTAGTACTTCAAGGAAGACCTCTGGAAGACATTTATGACATATCAGTTAATTCTCCTTATCCTAGTGACGACATGAATTGGTTAAATGGTGTGTTAGTCCAAGTTTGGAACCCTAAAGACAATTTCGATCATACTGGAGTTCCTGTACCTGTGCAAGAATATTTAAACCAACCTGGAGTACGAGAAACATTCCATGAAATTTTCAGAACTTATGTCGATGAAGAACCTGCACTGAGAGATGACAGTCATGAAAACCTTCATAGGACAACACCTTTAGTCCAACCACCAACAATTAATTCCTATGATGTTTTAGGTCCCTCCATTATTACTAAGTCTGCATCTTCTGATAAAGAAATGCCTCTTGCATATTCCTCTGTTCTGGGTAAAAGAACTTTTCCTTTTAACCTGCCAGAAAACTATATTCCGTTGCCATCTTCTGATGACGATTCTTTCCGATCCGCTAACTCGGAAACGTTCCGAGTCTTAGATGAATCGGAACCTGCTGCTATTGCTATTCTTGAGGCGGGTTCCGAACATGATACAACTATTCCTGTTCATTCTTCGAACTCGTCCTCTAGGTCTAATAGCGAAATCTTTTTGGGGGTAAATAGAAGACTTTCCTTCTCTTCTCCTAATTTGGGGAGGGATACTTTGGAATCCCTAATTTCCCGTTCTCTACATGTGAGCACTTCGATTGGCTCTTCTTCTCGCATTGATCATAATTTTTGCATTGCATCATCTTTTCAAACTTCTGTAACTCAGCCAAAATCCTCCTTCAAGGTCTCAGTCTCTGAATTTATCTCCTCCTCATATTCTGAACAACTTTGTTCATTTCCCTCTCATGAAGGAAAATCTTTTACAATTAATCAATACAGATCAAACATAGCTGACCATAAAGCAACTACAAGTATTTATTATCCAATCCCTTTCCCAGAGCTAGTCCCTCCAATGCAGACGGAAGAAACACAGGTACCTCTCTTTTACATTTCATTACACAATTCTTACACTTATTTACTGATTATTGCTTTGTCATACTTATTTACAATAATTGATCTGTTTTTTCTTATTTTAATTGTGTCTTCTATGCATACGTAATTACTTTAATTTGTTTGTTTTTGCTTTCTACTTGTTTTAAACTTCTTATTTTGATTATTGATATCCTTGGTCCTATTTGTCTTATACCATGAAAGTCCTTGTCTGGAATGTCCAAGGCTGTAAAAAACCTTTAACTCAAAATCACCTATCCAATTTGCTTCATAAAGAAAAACCAGAAATCATGTTCCTTTCTGAAACAAAAAATCAAAGGCCTTTAGTTAAAAGATAGTTTCTTCCTACCCAAATTAACATGTTGTTGACCCCATATGAACCACAGGAGGTCTAGTGGTAGCTTGGGTAGATGGATTTCACTTTGAAATAGTACAATGGAACATTAACATGATAAACATTATTGTCAAATCTTCCTTAGAGAATAAACAATGGATTCTTACCTGTTTTTACGGTAGCCCTTACCCATCGGATACGAACATAGCTTGGGATTTCTTAGAAGAAATTAGCAAACAAGTGACTCAAAGAACAATGCCATGGATCGTAATTGGAGATTTTAACATGATCTTTAACCAAACTGAAAAATTAGGTGGTGCACCTTTCAATAAAACAAATAGTGAATACTATGCAAACATTCTAGAAAGATCAGGCTTATATGATCTAGGTTATACAGGTAATGACTACACTTGGGATAATCATAGAGAAGGAAACCAAAACATTAAGGAAAGTCTAGATAGGGCAGTAATCAACGCAGAATGGAATAACCAATTCCCAAATGCTTCCCTTACATATTTAGCAACAATAGGTTCAGATCATTGCCCTATTCTTCTAACTTTGGACTCTAATTTCTCAAAATCTAAATGGGTTTTTAAAATTTATGATACATGGTTAAAAGACTTATCTTGCCTCCAAGTTATTCAAGGTTCTTGGAGTGAACACCCCGATTTAGATGCATCAATTAGACTTGTTCATAATCTAAAACAACTAGGAACAAATCTTGCTGACTGGAAAAAAAAACATTTTTGGCCTACCTTTCAAAAAAATAAATAAACTCCTTAAAGATATTGAAAGAACACAATCTCAGAGAGTCACCCTTCATCAACAAAAGAAAATTAAAGATAAGCTAAAAGAATTAGAAATCATGTATGACATTCAAGAGGCAATAGCTAAACAACAATCAAGGGATAACATAATCAATTTAGGGGAAAGAAATACCAAATACTTCCACACAATAAACTTGAAAAGGAGGAAATGAAATACTATACAAAGTATCACTAATGATCAAAATCAAACTTTTAAGGATAGGAAGGAAATTCACAATATTTTAACTTCTCATTTTCAATCTTTTGTGAACCTTCAACTGAAGTTGAACTTTCAGACCCTATTTTTTCTGATATTAGTGTCGAAGTCTCCATTTCAGATAATAATAGAATTCTAGCTATTCCTTCTAATGAGAAAATCTTATTGGTCCTCAAAAATATGAAACGTAATAAATCCCCAGGTCCTGATGGCTTCCATGTTAGTTTCTTCATCCATAACTGGCATCTGGTAGGTACCCAAGTTACATAAACCATCTAAAACTTCTTCAAAGAAAAAACTATGAACCCTGACATCTCTTCCTGATCCCTAAAATTAAAAATTCTAAAAGACCTAGTCAGTTCAGACCTATAAGACTTTGTAACACTATCTACAAAGTCATAGCCAAATTATTGGCAAATAGAATCAAAACAACACTAGAAAAAATTATATCCCCTTTTCAATCTGCCGTTCTTTCCTCTAGAAAAATCTGAGACAATATCATTGTTACTCATGAGATTATTCATTCCTTTAAAAAGAAAAAAGTTCAAACTGGAGGTCTAGATATCAAAATAGATATGTCTAAAGCTTTTGATAGGGTTAATTGGAGTTTCCTTTTAAAGACTCTAAAAACCTTTGGTTTCAATGCAGAGGTGTGTAAGTTAATAGAACAATGCATTTCAACTTCTTCTATTGCTGTGCTCTTAAATGGTAGCCCTAGAGAGTTCTTTAAACCTTCTAGAGGATTAAGACAGGATTACCCATTATCCCCTTATCTTTTTATCATTTGTATGGAAATATTTTCTAGACTCCTTCTTAAACAGGAACAAAACAAAGTTCTACATGGAGTCAAAATAACTCCTAAAAGTGAGCCTATATCTCACCTGTATTTTGCTGATGATTGTCTTCACTTTATCAAAGCTGATATAGTGGAATGTAGAAATCTTTTAGATACAATAACAACTTTTAGTAAAGTCTCAAGTCAAGTTATTAACTTTGAAAAATCAGGAATTTTCTTTAGTAAAAAAGTTGAACCTAAACACCAAAGGATGATATCCAAGCTCTTAAAAATAATACATATCAATCTTAAAGACCCATACTTAGGAGCTCCTCTGTTTATGGAGAAATCTAAAATAAAAACTTTCACCCCTATCTTAGAAAGAATGAAATCTAAATCCAGAGGATGGAAAAATCTTGTTCTTGCGCAACCATGTAGATCTGTCCTTAATAGAGCAGTGATTTCCAATATTCCAACCTACTTAATGGGATGTTTTGTTCTTCCAAAAACAATAACTAGTAAAATAAATACTTTAAAAAGAGATTTTTGGTGGGGAAAAGAGGCTGGAGTAAAGGGATTTTATCCGAAAGCTTGGCCAAATATCTGCAAGCCTATCCTTAAAGGTGGACTTGGCTTTAGAGATGCAATAAAATTTAATCTAGCAATGATAGCTAAGGTAGCTTGGAGATTATTAAAATAACCTAATTCCTTATGGGTCAAAACTCTAGCACCAAAATACTTTAGGAATAAATCCCCATTTAGGAATAAAGTGAACTCTAGAAGTTCTTGGACCTGGAAATGCATAAAGCAAGGTATAAACTTAGTATACAAGTATAATATTTGGGAAGTAGGGAATGGCCAAGATATGAATATCTGGGAAGACAATTGGATCCCTAGTTTAAAACACACTTTACTGAATCTTAAAAATTCTAGCAATAATCATCTTGTTAAAGTTTCTGATCTAATTAATTCTGAAATTGCCACTTGGAATGCTACTCTTATCTGTTCTGTTTTCCCTAGTAACATTTCTAATGAAATTTTGCAAATACATCTTTTTAGAGACTCTTATCACCCCTTAGGAAAGACCAATTAAGATGGACTCTAACTAAATCAGGAGATTTTACTGTTAAGTCAATGTATGAAAAATTAAATGAAAATGGTGTGGATATTACTAGTCTATCTCTCCATGAATCCTTTTGGAAATCTTTTTGGAGTCTTAATGTCTCTGAGAGAATTAAACTTTTTCTTTGGAAATGCCTTCAAGATGCACTGCCCACTAATGCTAAACTTTACCGTAAAGTTAAAGATATTTCTCCTCTGTGTACTATGTGTAATAATGATATTGAAACCACTGAACATCTCCTCTTTCATTGTCCCTATGCTTCTTCTATTTGGAGTTCGGCCCCTAATCCTGTTTCTTTGAACTTAGATCAGTCTAATACAATTTTGGACCTCTGTAAAACCTGGTTGAAAAATCTTAGGAAAGACATACCCTTGGAAACTTTACTCACAAAAATGTGGTTCATCTGGAAGGAGAGATGTGATAGAATCTTCGAAGCTAAAAGTAAATATAGTTATATTTTAAATTTAGAAACACTTAGACATATTGAGTTCTGGTCCACCACAAAAAGAAAGTCCCTAAAACACAAACAGAAAAAGAAAATCAACTTTAAATGGAAAGCACCTAGTACAGGAGGACTGAAATTTAATGTTGATGCTACTTGGAATTATGAATCTTTAACCTCTACTTATGCTTTTATTCTGAGATATGAAACAGGAGACTGTGAAGGAGGGAAGGCAGGACTTGCAACAGATCTCAACCCACAAGAAGCAGAAGCTATAGGAGTTTGGAAAACAACAGTTTGGGCTAATGAGAAACAGAGAAAGACCTTCAGGTTTTGAGGGGGATTGTGAAAGCCTTTTTAATTACATTAATGGTCAGAATGCAGACGTTTCTTGGAGAGCCAAAGCTTATATGAAAGAATCTCATAGACTAGCTAATCTTTGCAACAATTTTTTGGGTTTTGTCTTTGTCCCTAGATCAGGAAATCAAGTGGCTGATAGTATGGCCAAATTTTCTAGAAATATAACAAACTGTTTAGAATGGGAAAAAATCCCACCTATTTGTAGTAAAAATCAACTCTTAGTATATAAATCTAATATTGGGAGTCTCATAAACCCCATATTAGATGGCTCTACTTCTTCTGGAACCGTGACTCTCCCAGAGTCCTAGTTTTTTAATGCAATGCCTTATTTACAAAAAAAAACAAACTATATGATCATTAAAAATCTTCGCCTTTTGGTACTAACACATGATTCAGATAAGGACTGTACCCAATTGCTTCCTTCTCCCCCTGATGCTATTATTTTCTCTCTCCTTGAACGACTCACTCTCTCTCCCTCTTCTTAATTTTTTCTCTCGGCGATGATCTATTTTCCAGCCGTTGGCTTGTCTTGTTATACGTAACGGTGGAGTTAGATATCGGAATTCATGTCTGAGTTCAAAATTCCTCTCCGATCTCTCTTCTGGTGCTTCTCCTCCACCCTATGAACAACTCCTAATAGTTTCCCTATCAATTTCCCTTTCAATCCTGTTGTATTCTCATTTACCCTATGTCTGAATCCAAAATTTTCACTGATATTCCGACAATTCCTAATCATGATAGCTTTTCTCAATTGACCTGCAATCAGAAAGCTTCAATCAACACAGAAATGACTCATGTCACAATCCCACTTCAAATCACAGAAGATACAAATCTGGAAGCTGGAACTCCCCCTTCCATGAAAATCAATCACCGCCTAAATTATACAGAAATGGATCCCTGATACACTCAGATATGCCTATGTACCTGTCTTACCACCAATGTTGCAAATGTTTCGGTTTTATCTGATATCTTCCGAATTGAAAAGCACAAAACTCTCCAACAGTTTTTAAGGAAAAACATCAAGCAACAAGCACAGTTTTTGAAACAACATATGCAGTTTTGGAAACAACAAAAACAGTTCTATACCACTTATCATCTCAATGGGATTTGGAAACTACAAAATATTGACTACATCCTGCAGTATCTCTGGAAGCACCTAAACATGTTTGATAAGGTATGTTCTTCTCAAAAGTACCTCTATTTTCCTATGTTTCCTTACCCTAAAGTAATTCTACAAACCTTGTTATCTGTTTCTCAATCCCTCATCCATCAACCTTGCTCTCCCATCAATAGACTAAAACCCAACATCCTGCACCCTATTTCTATTTCCATGATACATGTTTTAACAGACATAAATCCAACCTTCTGGTTGTGCACTCAAGAAATCATAAGTATCTCTAACAAGCATGTTTTTATTCTATGGTTAAATTGCAATACCGTGATCAAATTATCATTCACAAACATTCCTATTAAACTTGAAATAGTCTACTTGTCTTTAATTCTCATGCATCCACATAAGCATGAAAATATTACCATAAGCATAAATAAAACAAAATGTATCCTAAGAAATTTTAACAGAGGCAATATTTTAATGTGCAAAATGGAAAAGCCTCACTTCTCTCTGCATATTGTTGCAATTCTTACCATATTAAATAGAGTTAGTCTGTCCAGGAGCTTCTGTAGAATCAATTGTAGGGACAGGTGCAGATGGATCTCCATAAAAATCTTCAGCTGGACGAGGATGAGTAGGCTCTGGCGCTGGTGCTGATGCAGGTGCAGGCGCAGGCGCAGGTGCTGGTTCTGGTGTTGGCTCATCATGAGGAGGATTAACTTCCCCATATCAAGCATTAGCAATGGCAGCCACTTCTGTAGCAATTCGACCAATTACATGGCTAAGTGGTGGGCCCGGAAAAGTGTGAAATTTAAGCGAAATGAAACGGGCCTACAGTAATACCGCAAGTGCACGGTCGTCAGTTGTAGCTCGTGCAAGTACGGGTCGATCCACAGAGATTGGGGGTGTTTGGAGTTTCTAGCTATTTGGGCTCTAAATTGCTATTGGGCTTCTAATTGTGCTTTGGGCTTAGTGGGTTTTTGTAGCAATGAAAAGGTTTTGGGCTCAGTGGGCTTTTGGATTGACTGTGAATTTATGGGCTTTTGGTCTTTTGAATTGCACTGGGCCTTGGGATCAAACCTGGGCTTTTAGCCTTTGGTTTCAATGAACTGAACTTGGGCTCAGTGTTGAAGTGAGCTTTGGGCTCAGTTGGCTTGTAAACCAAACAGTGGCTGGATTTGGGCTTTTGGGCTTTGTTCCTGGGCTTAGCTTTTGACCTGAGAGTAACTAGGCCTTTGGAGTTAACTGTGGACTGAACTGGGCTTGTGTTGTGAGCCAAGCTCAGTTGCAGCAGCAGCAGTGGAAACCAGGTTGCAGCAGCAGTGGTGGCTGGCACAGCAGGAGCAGGTGCACAACAAGGGAAAGGAAAGAAAGCAGCAATGGTGACAGTGCAAGCCAAGTAATAACATAACAGAGATAGTTGCAAACCAAGGCTACAAGCCAAGGGCAGGAGTGTGGAGATAAGCTGACAATGAAGTAAAAAAAAAGGAAAAAAAAAAGCAAAGCCAAGGCAATGGCTTTAGGCATTCATCTAGAGTGGGAAGAGAACCAGCTTGCTCACAGTCACTAGTGAGCACTAGTTTCTCCCCACTGCTCAATCAACTCAATGCTCTAAGGCTCTAACCTAGCATTGACACACAACAGTAAACTAATCCTAACATTTGAGAAGCTAACAGTTGACAAAACAAGAGATTCAAAACAGTGACAAAACAAGAAACAAAACCAAAGAAACCAAGGCTGTGAGCCAAGGGCAGGGAGGAGAAGAAGTAACAAAACAGTTAAGTTGCAAGTGACTGTGAAAACAAAATTTGGGTTAAGCTAAGGCTTTGAATCCACCCTTGTGTCCTAGCCAAACAATGTGATCCTAGGTTGAGTTGAAAATCCTATGCATACATCTAGAATGGGAGGAAAACTAATTTGCTCACTACTTTGCCCCTAGCATTGACTGTCTTTTGACAGAACAATCAATCACAGGCACTATGAGCATCAATCTCTTCCCATTGCTCAATCAACACACTGCACTAAGGCTCTAACCTAGCATTCCATTATCTAACAGTCCACTAAAGCATCATCTGAGCCTCAGCAGTGAACTCAGAACATGAGAAAACAGATGGAACAACACATGATTAACAGGAACAACACAACATTTAAACTACTAAACAGTGAATGAAAATTGCAAAAGAAGAACCCTAAAAATTAACAGTGAAATCAAATTAACATTGAGAATTAAATTAACCCAATTAGGGGGTGTCTCGGCTAACCAAGAACAACCTTTAACATCCTACATCACTTCCCTTTTATAGCTTACAACAAATTACAAAATTTCACCAAACCCTAAATTGCAAACCCTAACTTTTGGGGAAAATCAAATTCGACATACCCATGTGTGAATTCTGCTCGACCCATGCCCTGTTGATGTTCTACTGCTCCTCCTCTAGCTCTTGTTGCGCTGTTGGCCTAGCCCTAGACGTCTGTGAACCCTAGCTTCTCTCACTGTCGAGTTTGCAGCATCAGGACTCGATGCTACAGACGAGAAAGGGAGAGACAAGGGTGGTGATTGACTCCTGAGTTTGTCGGGGGAAGGTGGTAGTGGTGGTGTTCGAGGTGGATATGGAAGAGATGGTGGTAATGGAGTTGCAGAGCTCTGCAAATTTTTGGGAAGAAGGGGAAGAACTCGATGGAAATGGGATTAGGGTCTGTTTGTTTGGGGTGTAGGTGTTCGGTTGCTAGGGTGTGAAGCAGGTTCAGCGGAGTTTGATGATCTGCGACAAGGAGCGATGGATGATCCCATATAGATTGAATCGAACGGCTACCATGAAAAGGTATGTGGCGACCGTTGGATTATGAGATACAACAAAATTGACGGCTTCAGATGGAGTTAGGTACTATGGTGTTTTGCAGGGACTTCAGATTTTGATGAACGATGAAGAAGCGACCATTGGATGATGAGATGGATCCGATCTAACGGCTGAGAATGGAGGCGGGTATGGATATAGAAAATGGGTTTGGGTAAGGGTTTTGGGCCTTGGGTATGCCAAGCCCATATCTTCTTTAAGGACAATTCTTCTTCTTCAAGCCCACTTCTAGCCTTTTGGTCTTGTGCACAACATTCTTCGCGGCTTCCTTGTGTAATTCCTCCCGGCTTTTCACTATTTTTCTGCTCTTTTCTGCTCTGCTATTCATCCAAACTTTATTTATTACCTAAAAATGCAAAATTAAGTAAGAAAAATATTTATTCTTGAAAACAATGAAAATACAGAATATGGGATAAAATGTAGAATTACTGCACAAAAGATGAGTTAAATGCCAACATAAAGGGATAAATATATACATTATTTGGCACTCATCACTAAGCATATCTAGCTGGGGGAATATCACAGAATGAGGAGGAATGAGAATATTTGCATTCTCTCGAATTGCTGCTCTGACTGGTGCAGGAATTGTTACTGCATAGAAACCCTGCCGCACTCCACCATATACTACAAACCAATCACCCACCAACACAGCACCCTCATTTACCAAGAATCGACCACGCCTGGGATGAGTAGCAAATACTACCCAGCCATCATCCACACCCCATACTCTATCACCATTTGGAAATGAAGTAGTTCATGGTTCTCCTTGGCCTCCACCAGCAGGAACTGTCTCATCTCTGGCATTAGAACTACCCCCACGACCACTTCCACTCCCAATTTCATTAACGCTATTCTGAAACACATGCACCCCACCACTCTGATCAGGAGAAACCCAATCTTCACCACCACTCTGATCAGGCACAACCCCATCTCCACCACCAACAACACTTTGACCATTTGGAGGAAGGATGGAAGCATTGATCCTTACCTAATTTCGATTGAAACCATTTTTCGCTTCAATAGTATAATGAAAAAAAGTTAAGGATTACCAAAATAATGCATGTGAAAGAAAATTACCTTCCTGGAGTAAGGCAGAATAAATCTTGGCATTTTCACAACATACCCATGCCCTGGAGGGATTTGGTCATACTGTTGCTCCATTTTCACTCTTCGGTTGTGAGGCAAGTTCGCCCAATGCCAATTGAAATTGCGGGTGTGGTTAACTGATTCTCGGCCATTGGGGAAGGCAATCCCATATGGCAAACTGGATATGGGGATGTTAGGATTGTACGAATCCAGAGTACAATCCATCTAAATTTCTGGCGTTTCCTCTACAATATCATCTTCACAATACAACACTCGAGGCATATTTCTTGTTTTTCTCTGACTATTGGAACTATGAAAACAGTTCTCTTTTATGTTTCTTCTACGAAGAAACTGACTGTGAAAATGAAGAGGTTTCTCTCTTTTATGCATATTTATATAATGGAAGAGCAACTGTCTCTCCATCGCAGCCGTCGATTGAGCATCCCAATTATAAATTTATTATGAACCGCTGCACTAGACAATTTGATCAGACGCAACCGCATTCTGTCAAGTTTATTGGCTCAAGGGCATGGGATTTTACCTATGCAACATCTCTATTGGATCATGTGAAACGACATTATCCACTTGGAAAATACAAAACTTTCCCTTTATCGGGTACGAGTCTGGTGGCAATCTTCTCTTATATGGGAGGTATACCCGATCCATATCCGAACGTTAACTCTATGGGGAGACCCTGTTTTCCAAAGTACAAACAACATCCTCTAATAGGAGACCAATACCTCATAGGTCGAAGCCGTACTTCTAGTCAAAATAATGCAACACTACAATCCAAAAGCTCCAACCTGTCACAGGTAACAAACAAACTCTGTCTATCTTTGCTAACTTAATCTGTTATCACAGGGAAAGCCACCAAGCACCATTAGCCATCCAGCTACTTAGCAAGCTGTTTGAGGGTAAAAACTGATTCTGCTGTTTTTGGTAAATTTGAATATGTTGATGAGAAACAAATCTAAACCCTAAACAAATGCACTGCACGGGAGTACTTTAGATTCGAGAGATCAATCTGTACAATTCTGGCCTAAACCAAGAAATGGTCGTTCCGGACTTGCTTCGGTCACAAAGTGAAGGTGAAGGGTTGATCTTAAGGATGGAAGCGAAGAAGGTGTTGAGATCAAAAACATTGAACTTTGAAGGTATGGATATTTTATGACTTGTATCAGAATGTGGAACTGGCTTGCATAATGTAAGCTATCAGTTCTGGGTGTTTTCTGGATACTAAGTAAACAACACTTGTGTCCCCCCCTTGTTGAAATAGGTTGAAAACTTATACAAGTCATTTGAGCGCATCCCTGATCTCGTAGGAAGTGGAGGAGGTTAAGTAGTGGACTAGTGGGGTTGTGTAATAAGTGGTGATCATCACGTGGTCACATCTTCGTCCACTACTCTCGTCGTTGTCAAACGTCCGTCCTTTCCTGACACATTATCATAATGGGCGTGTTGCACGCCGCACGCTGTAAACTGCCAGACCAATACCCCAGTAAGTATCCCCCAGTTTATCACATGTTTGATATCTCGAGTAAGTGGGTAAAGTCACGGGACTTGCCGCAAAAAATAACATACAGTGCTATTAGGTGAAACAACTAAGTTTTTTTGTGAGGCCGCCATAAAATATCGTATGTGTTCAATGCATGTAAAGCATCGCTTTTAAGCAAGCATCTCAAGACAATCGACGTGCATGAAGCATCGTCGTCTTAGTGCTTATCGAATAAGTTGCGGATTGAGCGTCTTAAAATGGCAGCATGTTCGACCACCTTTAGGTGATCGTTTGAAGGCCTCCTGAATGAGCCATCACTTGTCCGATTGCTCTCTATGATAGAGCGCGGCCGGTGATCATTGAGGTACCTCATTGATCGCCTAATATCTAATCCAAACTGTCCAACCAAGCTGGCGAAGTTGGACGGACAAGATGGTTTGCGTAAAATGTTTGTCGCCGTTGATATAATTTAAGGTTTAGGGACGTGCGGACGTCCCTTCTTTGGCTAGTCGGGTCCAAGCACTGGGTTCTAATTCTAACGGACCAATTGGGCATGCGTGGAGACGAGCCGCCATCGTGCATGCCTATATCTCTTGGTCCATCAAAATCGGATCTAGGCCACTTGATTCAGCCGGCGAAGATGAGTGGCCACGATCAATTTTCGACAGAAATATATTGCCGCAAAGCGCAAATTAGAGTTTTTGACATCCGCGACTACTCCAGTTCGATCGTGCAATTCGATGCCTCATTGACCTCCCACAGGTAATTCGATCAAACACGAATAGAGTTGGGACAACGGTGAACTCGTGTGCACTTCCCTGATCGTCCAAGACGCGATCTAAGCCATCCAAATAGGCTGGCTAAGTTGGATGGTCGTGATCGATATAAGACGCTAATGTACTTCCAAGACCCAAATTAGGGTTTAGAAGCATCACGCCTGCCATAGTTTGGGAAAACGATTTATTGCCTTATGATCTTGCCGTGGACAGACCGATCGAGTGGGGGAAAGCTGGGCCGCCGTGTGCATGCTAGCACTTCCCTAATCACTCGTGGAGTAATCCAAGCCGTCCAACCAGGCTGGCAAAGTTGGACGGCTGTGACGCTTTTAAGACTGTTTTAGACAGTCTATGCTCGTTCAAGCTTCTTTCAACAACGTGACCACCCTACTTAGGGTTGGCGTTTGACAACGCTGGGATGCGTTTA
Organism: Papaver somniferum; assembly: GCF_003573695.1. Classification (NCBI taxonomy): domain Eukaryota; kingdom Viridiplantae; phylum Streptophyta; class Magnoliopsida; order Ranunculales; family Papaveraceae; genus Papaver; species Papaver somniferum. Next base: position 8,436,195 of record NC_039359.1, read on the forward strand.
GGCAAGGTCCGATCAGTTGGGGTATTGGTGGGCCCGTCAACGGTCATCATGATGGTTGCCTACTATTTGAGGGTGAAAACTGTTTCTGCCGGTTTTGGTAATTTTGGGTGTGTAGATGAGAAACGAGTCTAGACCCTAAACAATGCACTGCACGAGAGTACTTTTGATTCGAGAGATCAATCTGTACAATCCTGGCCTAAACCAAGAAATGGCCGTTCCAGGCTTGCTTCGGTCACAAAGTGAAGGAAAAGGGTTAGTCTTAGGGAGGGAAACGAAGAAAGTGTTGCGACCAGAATCGTTGATTTTGAAGGTGTCTTTTTTACGACTTGTATCAGAAAGTATAATTGGCTAGCATAATGGAAAGCTATCAGGTGATTTCTGGATACTGTGTTGTTCTCCGACCAAAACTTGTTGTTTGGTGGAAATAGGTGAAACCTATTTATACAAGTCATAATAAAACGTAGCCTGATCTCGTAGGAAGTGGAAACGATTGAGTGGTGGAAAAGTGGAGTAACGTGTAACGTTAGAATTTATGCTTCCATGATGAAGGAAACGTTTACACCATTACTTATTTCCATTACTAACCGCCCTTCTTCATGACACTTTCTTGTAACGGGCGTATTGCACGCCGCACGCTGTAAACCGCCAGACCAATACCCTAATGAGTATCCCCCAGTTTGTGACATGTTTGATGTCTCAAGTGTTCTTTGTGGAAAACATGTAGCGCTTTGGCAAGTCAAAATCACGAGACTTGCCGCAGGAAAATAACATGTGATGCTATTAGACTCGTCTTGGCTAGCCTCCTGAAACTTTCCACAAGTCTATCAGTTCGGTGGCGAACTTGGATGGATGAGATTGCAACTCATGAGGAAGGGTAGCCATTGATTATGGCTTACTTCTGTTGGTGCCTGATAATGGCACAGTGGCGCCTTTAGTGCATGCCAGTGGCATCACGACATGGATGGCATAGTTTATGCATGCCATCGGCATGATGGTGGAAGCGGCGCCTGGCGTATCCATGGCCACAGGATTTAGGCGGCTGGTCGCCTAAAAGTTGCCACAAGTCTGTTAGTTTGGTGGCAAACTTGGATGGCTGAGATTGCATCTCATGGGAAAGGGTAGCCGCTGATTGTGGCTACCTTCTGTTGGCGCCTAACAATGGCACAGTGGCACCTTTAGTGCATGCAAGTGGTGTTGCGGCATGGCTGGAATAGTTTGTGCATGCCAGCGGCACGATGGTGCAAGTGGCGCCTGGCATAGCCATGGTCGCTCGATTTTTGGCACGTTGGTGTTAGATTCAAACGTGGTGTGGAAACATCAGTTTTAATGGCCACATTGATCCCCATGTTCTGTGGAACATTGTTGGGCTCGGTTGGCGCGACAACTTTTCCTAAATTAGGGTTTGACATGTCGAAACCCTAATTAGCGTATATGGCATGTAGTATGAAGTAGGTGGCACGTTTGGCATGTGCACTTGGCATGCCGTTTTGGCATGCTTTTGGCATTTTTGGCATGCCGTTTGGCATGTGCGCCTAGCATGCGCGTTTGGCATGTGCTCCTGGCATGTTTGTTTTTTGCATGTTTGACATGCCGTTGGCATGTTGGCATGGTTTTGGGAAGCCAACTTGGTAGGGTAACCTTTTGACACAATTTCCACCCTTTTTAAAGCTGTGGCAGGTTTAGAGCAACCTGATTGGTTAATGGAATCAGGGAGCCGGCCAAGCATGGGCGTGGCCACCCTTTTGGTGCACGTGGCAGGTTTAGTGCAACCTGATTGGTCGATGGGAAACAGGGCCGGCAAGTATGGACCCAGCCACAACTTATGTGCGTGTGGCGAGTTTAAGGCGACCTGATTGGTCGAGAGAAATATGGACGGTTTAGGATGGGGCATGGCCAATGGAAAATGGCGCCGATTGTCCTAAGGCATGGCCACGCCTCTCTTTGTTGCTGCTCCTATCCTGCGGCTCCTTGTTTTCTGATTCTAGGAAAGATTTTGCATCTGCTAATCCATGGCGGATTAATTACCTAGTTTGCCTAGGCTTAATTTCGACAAGCAAGGTCTGATATACTGCGCAAGGCGCAAAACCCTAACTTTTGCAAATTAGTCATGATAATTGATTGAATTCTATGTGTTGACACAGAGTTCTTTTAAGTTCGTTGCCATAGAGCATCATGCTTTCTGAATTCTGATTGAATACCTTATGCAAATACCTTATAATTGATATTTGGAAATTCGTGGTACTCTGCTGTGAGTGAACAAAAATTGTCATGCCATATCAATACTAAGGGTTCAGCCGGGGAACATAGCACATAAAGCATTCAAAGAAACTTATATTAATTGAGTGTAGGCAAGGTGCCAAAATTTACAGAATTCCTGGGATTGTTGCTACATGCACCATTCTGGGTAAATTTCATGAGAAAGTATTGAGTTTCTCAATAAATGTTCCAGTGAAGAGGTTTACACTCATGGCTCTGTTTCCTTACAGAGTGACGTCACATCAGATGTAAGATTTTACAATCCTAACCCTAAGCTAAAAACCACCATCAACATTAAGTCCCCTGCTTAGCTCATAACAGTGGCGTTGTTGCGGGGTAAGCATGAGATGGTGACAGACAAGGATAAAATCGAAATGACAAGTCATGAAGAGATTGTCAAGAAAGTTTGGCTAACCTTTGGCAGGAGGTATAAAGAATCTGTGATCTTTGCATTGGTGGATTTGTATAACTCTGGCTTGGAGATAGGATGTTGGCGTCAGCGCTGAAGCTTTGGCTACTGATTGGCAGAGATGGCACTGCGATTTGGTCCGTGGAACAGGCGATGGCTAGCTAGGTCACGGAGCGTGCGGTGTTGACGCTTGGCTTGGAATGGTGGAGATGTCGCTGTTTTGGATGGTGAAGATGGTGATGCTTTGAACAGAAAAGATGGCACTCCAATCTTGACCATGCGGAGATGGAGCTGCTGACCTTGGAATGGTGGATGGATCTGCTTTGGCTGGGTCACAGAACGTATATAGATGACGCCTGGCTTCAGTCCGTGAAATGATGGAAACTGGCTTCAGTTCGCGGAATGGTGGAAACTGGACTTGGAAATTTGGATACCAATCAGTGAGGATGGATCCGTCTAGGTCACAGGATGGGTGGAGATAACACGGCTTTGATCACGGAGTATTGGAGTCATGGCGCTGCTTGCTAGGCTGTGGAGCGGGAAGATGGCGCTGGCTAGGTCATGGAATGACAGGGATGGATGCTGACCCGGATGCCAAACCCTAATTATCCGTACATTCAAGTATCTAATTAAGATGGTATCCTGGGTTCGGAGCCTTGATACATGGCTGGTAAAAGGGTTTCCTTTCTCAGGCTTCATCAATCCGCTCAATATAAGAGGATATCTTGAACCTTTCATTCATATAGATCACTATAGAATTGCGTCCATCCTCTTCGCAGGTACCGTCTCGTGTGTCTTCTCCTAGTTCTCTATTTTGTCTTCTTTGACTCCTCGGAGAAATTTTTTGAAGTTGACAAGCCCAGGTTTTCTTCACATGAGAAGATATCAAACCAAATCAACCCTTTGTTCCATGCAGATGACCGAATTATACGAGGCATGTCTCTCACCCATCTACGCATCGTGCGGGTGCGTGCTCAGGCTTTCATGGCCTTGATGGACATGGAGGAGAAATTGAGACATGATGAAGTGTCCCAGCAAGTCGAGAAATCTCAAAGTGATGAAGCTTCTCCACATCCCAATGTCAGGGATAATCGATTCGCTTCTCGATTGAAACGGCGAAGGACTGAGCCCAAGAAACTTCTGGGCGAGAGCCAGTTTGATTACCCCGTCCATAATGGTATCGTAATCCTTGATTCTGAGGTGGACGAACTGGAGCATCCTCAAGGGGTTGTAGAAGTTCCGGAGAAATATGTTGACGCGGTTTATAAGACTGAGGTAGCTTCCGGAGTAGACGCCGAAACTGCTGCTGGGGGAGTTGAAGCGATCGCTGAGGATGCTGTCAAGGCAGATGGTGAGGCGGCGGAAGCATATATTGGAGCCGTTGTCGAAACGAATCCTGGACGAGATGTTGAAGCTGCTACTGAAACAGCTTCTAGATGGTATATTGAAGTTGCTGCTAAAACGGCTTCTGGATGGAATATTGAAGATGTTGCTGAAACGGCTTCTAGATGGGATGTTGAAGCTGCTGCTAAAACGGCTTCAGGATGGAATGTTTGCTGTCTGAGAGGGTGCTGGGGAAAGTGCTTGAAAAATCTCTGATGGAGGCGTCATTGACCAAGGTGTCTTGTCATTGAAAACTGGTTTTCCATTTTGTGATTTCCTTCCGCAGAGAAAACAATCTTTTCGTAGATCGTAGATGTTTTTGATACTTCAGTTTTTTCTTTTTGTTCGTGCGACTGAAACCATGTTTTACCAAGTAATATTATTTCATTTATGCTGATAATTTCACATCTTTGATTAGTGAATAAAATCTCCCGGAAGAGACCTAAAACCCCTTTTGCGAAAAACAAGTTCTTCCATCCTTCCAAAGTGATTCAACGGATGGGAAGCCAAATCACATAAATGACGCAGCAATAATTCTAGTAGGCGTGTCACATTTTCTCCGTTTAGCTACTTCCATGGGAACGCCTCGCATGCCGTTGGCAACAATAACTCAAAACATGGAAAAACAGTAGCAGTGATTAAGGATTTTGACCAACCTTTTATTGGATTTTCCCCCGCAAATTACAGAGGACGTCTGTGACATGCCGCCTGGGTATGTAGAAGTGTGAGTCGTCGCAAGCTAGGAAGCACATTGTGAGAAGTAGAAAATCCTCGTCGGGCAAAAGTTGAAGCCAGATGTTCTTGAAGGAAGGTGTCTGTGCCGCCACTTGTTGATCTTCTTCCTTGCACATTCCCTTCTTCAGTATTTTTTTTTCTTCGAATAATATATTTCTTGTAGGGTTTGATTTTTTCTGGTTTTTAATTGATAGGTAATGACTTTGTGGACTTGCTGGATACTTTTCCCTTGAGATGATTTAAGAAAACTTATTTTGAAATAAAGATGCCTTTAATTAAAATCGAAACCCTAATTATGAATGCAAGCGTGCAATCATTTTGGAGGGATTACAAATATTGCAGGGGAAAGGAAATTATTGAAGGAAATACTTAAAAGGAAAACGCTGGAGGAAAAGGTAGCACAACGTTTTAGGTATTGGAGGGCTTGAGCCATCGCGAGTGAATTTTCACGCCTTCTAGTTTATCGGCATTGATGAGTTTGCAGTAACCACCCAAGATAGCATCTTCCACCAGGTATGGCTCGTCTTCCCTTTCTTTAGGCGAATCAGATTTAGCGGCTAGCTTCACTGTTCATCTCCAACTTGAAACGCGGTCGCCTTGACTACCATATCTCTAATTTGAAACAGGTTTGGGCGTTGTGCAACCACTTGATTTTTGAGCTCGTTATTTTTGACTGAGGAAACTTCTAAATTTTCGACAAAGCATTTGAAAGGCCCAGCATCCCATTCATATCTTTTAATGACGCCCGGGTTGATAACTGGACCGAGTCCCCATGCCTGACCGAGAGGAGAAGTGACTGGGTGCAGAAAGGGTTGTTCATTAAGACTTACTTGTGTTCAGAATCTTCGGATGAACGTCGACGGGATTTCTCTAGGTAATTGAGTTACCTTGGTAAGTTGTTGATACGGCAACATGTGATCTTCAGAGTTGGATGGCTTGTCGGAAATTCTTTCGGGTATAGACACCAACAGAGGGGATACTCATAATTTCGCTTTATTGCCATGTACCCATGAGCGCCCCAGAATCATGTCGTAATTTGAGAGTTCTTTGACAATGTGGAATTTTCCATGTGTTAGAGCATCTCCTACCTTAATTTCAAGGTTGATGTAGCCATACGCGTCTATTGCTTTTCCTTCCAAGTTTTTGACCACAATTGGGGAAAGAGTACCTCCTGCTTCGAAATTCTCGCAGCTCTCAGAGTCTTGATGGTAACGATGTTGAAGTCATAGGTCGCGTCGATCAATGTGCTATCAAGATCGGCGACCCTCAGATAAACCGTGGTCAGCAGTCCCCGGTTGCATTTTCCAACACCGCTTCCTGAGAGAGCATGGGATTCTGGCGTGGTTTCTTCAATAGGAAAAAGTCGCTTGCCCGACACAACATGATTAACGGTTGCGAATATATCTTGACGCTGCGCCTTGGAGAAATAGAGAATTTTGGGTACACGCTGCATCCTGGATTGCACGGTTTTGTGAACAGAGTCCCCATAGAGCATGCAACTCCTGACTGGAAGAGGATCTCTGTGAACTCCCTCATTGCCCAGTTGAAGTTCCCCTGCCTCTACCTTTTCTTTGAAGATACGTTTTAATCTATTGCAGTCACTAGTCGGATGATGGACAAACATGTGGTAGCGGCAATACTTAGGGTTTGCCATTTCCTCTTCAGTTGATGGGCGCCTGATAGGAGGCATCTTGATGGCGCCATCTTGGATCCATGCTTCCAAGAGTTCAATTACTTCTTCGATTTGGAACAGGAAATCTAAGGCATTTTCTCCGGCTTCTTGATGCTGCGTAGGAGCCTTAGCTGCGGTCTTTTGCGGTGGAGCCTCCTGATGTACTGGCATTGCGCGCTTGGATTGCTGTTCTGCCGCTGGAGCCTTCCTTTTTCCTTTTTCACTTACCACGATCACAGAGGGGGCAGTGTTATATTGCTTGTTGATGAGACGTCTATTTCCTCGAGTTTCACGTGCGTCTTAAACCTTGGATGGCCTGGTTCTTTCCAACAATGCTGGTGTTGTTGTGGCCGACTGTTTAGCAGCCTCATGAAGTTCAGAGAATGTCTGGAATCGCAGAATCTCCAGTAAGGCACGATAGATGGGAACCATGCCATTGATGCAAGAATCCACTAATTTATTGTTCGGTTACATTTGGGTCGTGACAATCCAGCGCTTGACTTCTGAATCTTTTGACATAATCATTTGGATGTTCATTGTTTCGTTGAAACATCCTTCCTAAATATGAGAAGGTAATTTTATCATACACAAAGAAGTACTTTTTGTAGAAATCCGTGACCATGTCACCCCAGTTGGATATGCTATTTGGTGCAATGCTGTTGTACCACGTGTATGCTCTTACGGTAAGTGACTACGAAAAATCTTTCAAACGGAGAACATGATTGTATTCGTGCTCGCCCAAAGATTCCAAAAATCGAGAGACATGTTCACGCGCATTACCGATGCCATCATACAAGGAGAATTGAGGAGAAGAGTATCCTCTCGGAAGAGGAATTATTTGTACTTCAGGAGGATACGAGGGTTGATGCTGATGCATGTCCGCAAAATCGCTTTTGTCTCGGTTTCGAAGAAGTCGTTCCAAATCTTCTCGTGTAACAAAATTGGATGGTCGATTACTCTCTGCTGGAGCTCCTGAACGAGTCTCTTCATATACAAAGGTGTGCCCTGCGGAGTTATCGGCGCCAGGAGTATTGAAGGTGTTCCTCGTTGGCTCTGGTTGGCGTGATTCCCGTGGTAGCCTCTCCGTCAGTGTCTTGAGGAAAATAAGAACTTCTTTCTGAGTCGAAGCCATGTCCGTCTGAGCTCTAGCGAGAACCTCTTGTCTTTCCATCAAATCAGCAATGGTAATATGGGATCGGCTTCCTCTGGCTACCCCAGTTTCTCGTCCTGATGGTGGAGTAGCAGCGGCTCTGGTGACGGTTGGAAGTGTCACACTTGAAGAAACATTGGGGGTGGCGGCAGCGGCCCTGGCTCTGTTGACCGAAGGTGTAGCACCTGAAGGAACATTTTCCGTACCGCTGGTGTTGACAGGTGGCGTATTAATGCCACTGGAAGGAACGTTAATACCGAGTATGATTTCAGCGCTAGTGTTTTCAGGGTTTGTTGCTGATCAGGACCTGAGTTCTACCTTGTTGAGACCGGGATTGAAAAATGGACTTGGAAATTGATATTGCAACCGAAAGATTAACCTCCCACTGTGGTCGCCAATTGTTTGAGAGTGAAAACTGTTTCTGCCGGTTTTGGTTATTTTGGGTGTGTGGATGAGAAACGAGTCTAAACCCTAAACAATGCACTGCACGGGAGTACTTTTGATTCAAGAGATCAATCTGTACAATCCTGGCCTAAACCAAGAAATGGCCGTTCCAGGTTTGCTTCGGTCACAAAGTGAAGGAGAAGGGTTAGTCTTAGGGAGGGAAGCGAAGAAAGTGTTGAGACCAGAATCGTTGATTCTAAAGGTGTCGTTTTTTACGACTTGTATCAGAAAGTAGAACTGGCTAGCAGAATGGAAAGCTATAAGGTGATTTCTGGATACTGTGTTGTTCTCTGACCAAAACTTGTTGTTTGGTGGAAATAGGTGAAACCTATTTATACAAGTCATAATAAAACGTACCCTGATCTCGTAGTAAGTGGAAACGATTGAGTGGTGGAAAAGTGGAGTAACGTGTAACGTTAGAATTTATGCTTCCATGATGAAGGAAACGTTTACACCATTACTTCTTGCCATTACTAACCGCCCTTCTTCATGACACTTTCTTGTAACGGGCGTATTGCACGCCGCACGCTGTAAACCGCCAGACCAATACCCTGATGAGTATCCCCCAGTTTGTGACATGTTTGATGTCTCGAGTGTTCTTTGGGGAAAACATGTAGCGCCTTGGCAAGTCAAAATCACGAGACTTGCCGCAGGAAAATAGCATGTGATGCTATTAGACTCGTCTTGGCTGGCCGCCTAAAATTTGCCACAAGTCTATCAATTCGGTGGCGAACTTGGATGGCGGTGATTGCATCTCATGAGGAAGGGTAGCCATTGATTATGGATTCCTTCTGTTGGCGCCTGATAATGGCACAATGGCGCCTTTAGTGCATGCCATTGGCATTGCGGCATGGCTGGCATAGTTTGTACATGCCAGCGGCATGATGGTGTAAGTGGCGCCTGGCGTAGCCATGGCCACAGGATTTAGGCGGCTGGTCGCCTAAAAGTTGCCACAAGTCTGTTAGTTTGGTGGAAAACTTGGATGACTGAGATTGCATATCATGGGAAAGGGTAGCCGTTGATTGTGGCTACCTTCTGTTGGCGCCTGACAATGGCACAGTGGCACCTTTAGTGCATGCTAGTGGTGTTGCGGCATGGCTGGCATAGTTTGTGCATGCCAGCAGCACGATGGTGCAAGTGGCGCCTGGCGTAGCCATGGCCGCTGGATTTTCGGAACGTTGGTGTTAGATTCAAACGTGGTGTGGCAACATCAGTCTTAATGGACACATTGATCCCCATGTTCTGTGGGATATTGTTTGGCTCGGATAGCGCGACAACTTTTCCTAAATTAGTGGCATGTTGAAACCCCAATTAGCGTATATGGCATGTAGTATGCAGTAGGTGGCACGTTTGGCATGTGCACTTGGCATTCTTGTTTGGCGTGTGCGATTGGCATGCTTGGCATGTGCGCTTGACATGTTTGTTTTTGTCATGTTTGACATGCCGTTGGCATGTTGGCATGGTTTTAGGAAGCCAACTTGGTAGGGTAACCTTTTGACACAATTTCCACCCTTTTTAAAGCTGTGGCAGGTTTAGAGCAACCTGATTGGTCAATGAAAGCAGGGAGCCGACCAAGCATGGGCGTGGACACCCTTTTGGTGCGCGTGGCAGGTTTAGTGCGACCTGATTGGTTGATGGGAAATAGGGCCGGAAAGTATGGGCCCAGCCACAACTTATGTGCGTGTGGCGAGTTTAAGGAGACCTGATTGGTCGGGGGAAATAAGGACGGTTTAGGATGGGGCGTGGCCAATGAAAAATGGCGCCAGTTGGCCTAAGGCATGGCCACGCCTCTCTTTGTTGCTGCTCCTATCCTGCGGCTCCTTGTTTTTTGATTCTGGGCAAGATTTTGCATATGCTAATCCATGGTGGATTAATTACCTAGTTTGCCTAGGCTTAATTTCGACAAGCAAGGTTTGATATACTGCGTAAGGCCCAAAACCCTAACTTTTGCAAATTAGTCATGATAATTTATTGATTTCTATGTGTTGACACAAAGTTCTTTTAAGTTCGTTGCCAGAGAGCAGTATGCTTTCTGATTGAATACCTTATGCAAAGACCTTATCCTTGATATTTGGAAATTTGTGCTACTCTGCTGCGAGTGAATATAAATTGTCATGCCATATCAACATTAAGGGTTCAGCCAGGGAACATAGCACAGAAAGCATTCAAAGAAACTTATATTAATTGAGTGTAGGCAAGGTGCCAAAATTTACAGAATGCCTGGGATTGTTGCTACATGCACCATTCTGGGTAAATTTCATAAGAAAGTATTGAGTTGCTCAATAAATGTGCCAGTGAAGAGGTTGACATCATGGCTCTGTTTTCTTACAGAGTGACGTCACATCATATGCAAGGTTTTACAATCCTAACCCTAAGCTAAAAACCACCATCAACACCTATTTCCGTCGGGGCTTGGCCAGGCTTGTTGAATTGCGCGGCCAAATTGTGTGGCCGTTATCGTTTCTGAGACTGATATGGACAGTCTAGATTCCCCTTAAGGAAATTAAACATGTTCGATCGAGCTGTTTTTATTTAAAAAACGTCAATACGAAAATCTCTTTGTCAGAGAGTGATGTAGACTGTGTGGGTATTTCATGCAGATCTGAATACTGGCACTTCGGGAGATTCATGCTACTCTGCTGAGAGTGAACACTAAATCGTCATGTCATGTCAATAATGAGAGTTCGATTGGGAAGATAGCATATGCAAATACTAGGCAAGTCATGCATTAGTTGCCAATGCTGGAAAAAATAGAATTCACAAAATATTTGGGATTGCTAATACGCGCACCATTCTGAGTGAATTTCATATATATATATATTGAATTTCTCAATGAGCGAGGAGGGTTTTTTGCATTCGTCACTCTTCAAATGGATTTACCCCTTGCAGGGTGATAGCGCATTAAATACTGGTTTTACAATTATAACCTTGAACTAAAAACCACCATCAACATTAAATCCCCTGCTTAGCACGTAATAGTTACACTACTGCGGGGTAAGCACTAGACTGTGAAAAATAAAGGTAAAACTTATGGGACAAAGTTAGATGTTACCAGGAGAGATGGGTCGCCTTGTCCTTGGAACATGTCACGTTCAAGAGGTGTCCATGTAAGCGTTCCCCTAATATGATGTCAGTTGGCCTCAGGTAGATTAGGCATACTGTGGGTTGGGATCTCAAACTGCATTCTAAGTCCCTTGATCATCTAAGTATCGTTCGAGAGCATGTCCAAACTTTCCTGGCTTCGGTTAGTATGGAGGAAAAGTGGAGGCACGATGAAGCATCTCAACTAACAAGTTATAGGGCTGAAAGGTCTGCTGCCCGACTAAAGTGAAGGGTGGTGGAGCATAACATGAACTTCTGGATAAATATGAATACCTTATTCATGACGATATCATAATCCTCGACTCTGATGTGGACAAGCCCTGTCATGAGGAATATCCTTAAAAGGTTGCTGAAGAAATTGAAGCGTCTCCCAAAGAGAACGTTGATGCAGCTTCCGAGAAGGGTGTTGAAGCGGCTCGAGAGGATGTTGAAGCAGCTCCTGGAGAGGACTCTAGTGAAGGTTCCATTAGCCCGGGCGTTGACGACACTTCTTTGATGTTTAGTAGTCTGCGGTTAGAGCCAGGGCTTGATCGAATAATAATCCTTCATTCATGCTGCTTTTATGATTTTATGTTTCCAGTTGGATGAATGAATGAAATCTCCCGACTAAGAAATCCAAATTCTTAGAAAGATCTCGCAATGTCTTGAAACTTTAGACGTAGCTCTCCTCTGTAAGGTTAGAGTAGAGCTTGTGTACATGATTCTGCAATCTGAGCTCTCCCATTCTTTTCTTTGATATTCACCTTGTAGACTACACGCTTCTTGAAGATTTGTGGCGTGCCAGCTAGGTATGTAGAAGAATGGACGTTGTGCCGCGAATATTTAAGGACTTCCTTCAAGTGACATCTTTTGAACCGTCTTCTAAATCTTGGATGGTTGTATGGAATGGGATGCGTTAAACATTCCCCAATTACACTTCGAATTCGATGGCGTGGCTGAATATGTGAAAATATCTCCGATTTGTACTTTTGGAGCCTTTGATGCACATGTACGTCTTCATGCTGATAACTTTCTGCGTCTCGTAAAGCTTCAACAATGATGATGCTGATATCATACATAAACCAGTTGAGGAACATGAAGGCATCCTGTGCTGGCAGTCCCCAGGTGTAATTATCCCGAGCTTATTTTCTCTTGAAAGACGTACTTCCACTGCATTTTCCGGTAAGGTGGTTGACGAATTGATGAAGGCATAAATCTTTTGGATTCGTCATTTGTTGATCAATAAGGGGAGTCTCTCTTGATAGATCTGAATTGTATCCAAACTTTTGGCAGCTCATGCACCCCTTCCATAGGAAATTGGAAATATAGAAACACCGATTCTGATTTTGTCGGTGATGTGGCAGACGTGATGCAGTTGGTCTATGTGGCTTGCTGATGCGTCGAAGCGGCTTCTTCTGGAGGGAGCGTCGAAGCGGCTTCTTCTGGAGAGAGCGTCGAAGCGGCTTCTTCTGGAGAGAGCATCGAAGCGTCTTCTTCTGGAGAGAGCGTCGAAGTTCTTCTGGAGAGAGCGTCGAAGCGGCTTCTTCTGGAGAGACTGTTGAAGTGGATTCTCCTTTAGTTTGATTTTTTCTTTCAAATTACATGCTTCTTGATTGACCGTATCTCTTGTGTTGAAGAAGTCCTTGACTGACGGTGAAGGAATTTCATGTTGAGCCTCAGTCCCCAAGCGTGATTTATATGGTTCTATCTTGTATGGTCGGTGGGTTTACCATAATAAAGATATCGCCATCTCACCTCCTTGACTCTATTACTTCTCCATGGGAAAATAAAATATGCAGAAGTTTGGATTAGCTCTGTCCGTAGTGGTTATTGCTATTGTGAAGCTCTGGCTGGTATCAACAAACGAGCAACAACGGTTCTTGGCAGCAGCTGTGATCAGAAGAGACTGGCAGGGAGAGGCGTGATATCTACGGGCACGAACTTGGAAATCTTCACATAGTGGCAGAGCTTGTCTCGTTATTAGAGGGAGAAGCTAATGATGGAGCCGATAGCTTCCATGATGTTGCCTCATGGAATGGAAAAGAGGGAGACAGTCCCCTGCCCATGAGTATCCACTGAGCCTTCGACTTTATAGATGATGTCACGCTGGGTTCATGAGGCCGTCTTTACATCTGCGTTGTGTTTCATAGACGTATAGGAATATCACGGGCCTTTGACAATACGTCTGCTCTCTTGAGTATATCCTCGTCTTTGGACATATTTTTCCATTATCATCTTTAGATTGTGTCTTTGAGGAGTAGGGAAGTTACTTCATGCGAATGACTTAACTAATAGGTTCTGCAAATATGATGAAGCTCTTGACATGGAGAGTCTGCATGTACCTCTCAAGTCCCAGGTGCAATCTCCTTTGGTAACGCAACTATTTCTTCTACGCGAGACGAAATTCTGAAAGCGTCTCTCATTGATGTTGTTGCCGTCGAGCCAGATATGGAATATCTTGGACGTTTCTTTATCATTGTGGCAGTCGTGCATGTGGTACTGGAGTTGGATTTGGCGATTTTGGACGCGCAAGATGTTGTATCTCGGTGGTTTTCCTCTTGTTGCTTCAGCGAAACTGCTTACAGAAGGCTGAAGTTTGTATTGCCTGTTGGTGAGATGTATGCTTCCACGAACATCATGAGGCTCTTCATTACTGGTAGGCTTGTTCTTTCTAGCAGGGCAGGTGCCGTCGCAGATGCGCGTTTAGCATCTTCACGGAGTTCAGAGGATGTATGAAACTACAGGTTCTTCGACAAAGCACGATAGACAGGTACCATCCCATTGATGCATAATTACACCACTTTTTGTTCAGTCACATTTGGATCGTGACCCTCCAGTGCCTGAATTCTGGACCTCTTGACATAATCATTTGGATGTTCGATGTTTCGCTGAAGCATTCTTCTTAAGTCTGACAGAGTGATTCGCCCAAGCTACGGATTCTTTCTCGACATGATGATGCAGGCATCATTATCTTCTTGAGGCTTCTCTCTTGAGGTTTCGGCTCCAGCAGATCTAAAGATGTCCCGGGCTCGCTCTCGTCCGGGTTGATATAATAGGTTAACTCTTTATGATGATTTGGAGATGTGTCAAGCCTCCCTTGTTATTGTAGATGTACGAATTCTAGGAATTACGCCATGTTCTGGATCTACACGTTTTGTTGATGAAGTGATAGCGGATAGTCCTGACCTTAAATTGGTAGCAGTGGTGGAACAAAGATAGACCTTTTCTTTTGTGACCTCTGCAGGTGTCTCCCTAGGACTCCACTGGTGTTGAATTTTTTGTCGACTATATCCATACTGGAACAACGACTACGCGAACCTTTACTTCGTCTTTCTGGGTGTGGAACCTTTAAGGCGTTTCTGGATTGCTCCATATAAAACTTGTGGTATTGTAGAAAAGGCGGTTTCTCCATCCAGATCTCGAGATAAGCCGCTGCGTTCTTCTAAAGTCGCGTCTTGTGTCTCTATGCGGCTTTCTGGTCATTTCATATGGGAGATTTACTGGTGCTCATCTATCCAAGCCATTGCTTGAAAACTCATTTTTGTGAAGCTTCTTGGCGAATGGAACACTGGAATTGAAATTGGTAGTTGAACCTAAATTAAATTTAATGATTGAGTTGGATCTAAGATACACCCTTTTGAAATTGAGAAAACTGGAATGACTATTGAGAAACTGATTTTGCAACCGAGAGATCAATCTCCCACTGTGGACGCCAGTTTTTTGAGGGTAAAAACTGATTCTGCTGTTTTTGGTAAATTTGGGTGCGTTGCTGAGAAACGAATCTAAACCCTAAACAAATGCACTGCACGGGAGCACTTTAGATTCGAGAGATCAATCTGTACAATTCTTGCCTAAACCAAGAAATGGCCTTTCCAGACTTGCTTCGGTCACAAAGTGAAGGAGAAGGGTTGATCTTAGGGAGGGAAGCGAAGAAGGTGTTGAGATCAAAAATATTGAATTTTGAAGGTGTGGCTATTTTATGACTTGTATCAGAATGTGGAACTGGCTTGCATAATGTAAGCTATCAGTTCTGGGTGTTTTCTGGATACTATATTAACAACACTTGTGCCCCCCCCTTGTTGAAATAGGTTGAAAACCTATTTATACAAGTCATTTGAGCGCAACCCTGATCTCGTAGGAAGTGGAGGAGGTTAAGTAGTGGGGCCGTGAAAGAAGTGATGATCATCACGTGGTCACATCTTCGTACACTACTCTCATCGTTGTCAACCGTCCGTCCTTTCCTGACACATTCTCGTAATGGGCGCGTTGCACGCCGCACGCTGTAAACTTCAGAACAATACCCCAGTAAGTATCCCCCAGTTTGTGACATGTTTGAAGTCTCGAGTAAGTGGGTCAAGTCGTGGAACTTGCCTAATATACAATGCTATTAGGTGAAACAAGTAAGTTTTTTTGTGAGGCCGACATAAAATATCGTATGTGTTCGATGCATGTAAAGCATCGCTTTTAAGCAAGCAGCTCAAGACAATCGACGTGCATGAAGCATCGTTGTCTTAGTGCTTATCAAATAAGTTACGGATTGAGCGTCTTAAAATGGCAGCATGTTCGACCACCTTTGGGTGATCATTTGAAGGCCGCCTGAATGAGCCATCACTTGTCCGATTGCTCTCTATGACAGAGTGGCGGCCGGTGATCATTGAGGTACCTCATTGATCGCCTAATATGTAATCAAAACTGTCCGACCAAGCTGGAGAAGTTGGACGGATGAGATGGTTTGCGGCAGATGTTTGTCGCCGTTTATATAATTTTAGGGTTTAGGGACGTGCGGACGTCCCATCTTTGGCTAGTCGAATCCAAGCACTGGGTGCTAACTCGAACGGACCGATTGGACATGTGTGGAGACGAGCCGCCAGCGTGCCTGCCTACATCTCTTGGTCCATCAAAATCGGATCTAGGCCACTCGATTCAGACGACAAAGATGAGTGGCCACGATCAATTTGCGACATAAATATATTGCCTCAAAGCGCAAATTAGGGTTTTGGACAGCCGCGACTACTCCAGTTCGATCGAGCAATTCTATACTTCATTGACCTCCCACAAGTAAGTCGATCGAACACGAATAGAGTTGGGCCAGCGGTGAACTCGTGTGCACTTCCCTGATCGTCCAAGATGCGATCTAAGCCATCCAAACAAGCTGGCTAAGTTGGATGGTCGTGATCGATTTAAGACGCTAATGTACTTCCGCGACCCAAATTAGGGTTTAGAAGCATCACACCTTCCATAGTTTGGGAAAACGATTTATTATCTTATGGTCTTGCCGTGGAAAAACCGGTCGAGTGGTGGAAAGTTGGGCCAGCGCTAGCACTTCCCTAATCACTCGTGGAGTAATCCAAGCCGTCCAACCAGGCTGGCAAAGTTGGACGGCTATGACGCTTTTAAGACTGTTTTAGACAGTCTATGCTCGTTCGAGCTTCTTTCAACAACGTGACCACCCTATTTAGGGTTGGTATTTGACAACGCTGGGATGCGTTTAGGCAAGGTCCAATCAGTTAGGGCGTTGGTGGGCCCGCAGATGGTCATCATGATGGTTGCCTATTTTCGTCGGGGCTTGGCCAGGCTTGTTGAATTGCGCGGCAAAAATGTGTGTCCGTGATCGTTTCTGAGACTGATATGGATAGTCTAGATTCCCCTTAAGGAAATTAAACATGTTCGATCGAGCTGTCTTTAGTTAAAAACGTCGATACGAAAATCTCTTTGTTAGATAGTGATGTAGCCTGTGTGGGTATTTTCATGCAGATCTAAATACTGGCACTTAGGGAGATTCATCCTACTATGCTGAGAGTGAACACTTAATCGTCATGTCATGTCAATAATGAGAGTTCGGATGGGAACATAGCATATGCAAATACCCGGAAAGTCATGCATTAGTTGGCAATGCTGGCAAAAACAGAATTCACAGAATATTTGGGATTGGTAATACGCGCACCATTCTGAGTGAATTTCATATATATATATTGGATTTCTCAATGAGCGAGGAGGGTTTTTTTGCACTCGTCACTCTTCAAATGGCTTTACCCCTTGCAGGGTGATAGCACATTAAATACTGGTTTTATAATTATAGCCTTGAACTAAAAACCACCATTAACACAAGCATGAGTCCACATCGCCACATGTGAAAGCTGTACGGCTCCAATCTGATAACAAAAATCACTTATGCTATTTCAACATCGCCATCCTTAAGATACAACACAACTACACATGATCCAATGACTTAATCAATCAAACAAAATCGATAGAAAATAAAACTTTGAACCCGTGAATCTTTTTCAAATTAAAGCCTGCACTTCTTCCCCTCATTTCACCAGCTATCATACTCACCCTTACAAATTAGTGAACATTATTCTACCCCCATGTTCTGCAAAACCATATTCTACTCTTCTATGGCTTTGATACAGGTGTATCCGTACTCCTTTAAGGAACTTAGTTTACCTCAAGCTAAGTTGTGGGAAGAATCCTATTCTAGGCAGGAATCCTTGTTTAGGAAGAATTCCTAGTTAGGGAAGAGTTTTGTTTTAGGCAATACTCTTAGTTTAGGAAATATATTCCTAACAGAAGTCCTTGGTCGGCTGAGTACGATGAAGGCTATAAATAAAGGGCTTTGGATAATAGCTAACACACAGATACTAGACACAAAAAACCTAGGAGAAGCTTGGAACAATACTTGTGAAAGATAGCAAACAGTTTAAGGTTGATCCACTATTTAGAGAGATTGTGAGCGAGAGAGAATTGTAATTATTTTCTTGTTCATAATCTAGAAGAAAATATTTTCTTCGAATTACTACTTGTGTTCTGTTTTCTAAGTTTCTCGTCTATTATTATTATGAATTCCGCCTTTATAGTAATAGCTACCAAGGTATAGAGATAAATACGTATCAGGCTTCTTCCTCAAACACACCTTCTCCTAGCATCGATAATCTCGTGAACAAGATGAACTTTGCTCCTACTATCCCTGAGGATTTATTCCCTAAAGTCTTCATCAACGCTGAAAATATCAGAACCAAACAACCTCTAGACTGGAAATGGTGTTTCATTGGAAAGCTTTGTAGTAACATTTGCTTACAAACCTCTAGAGTCAGCTCTTTCATCAATTCTCACTGGTAACTTCAAAGTAGAGTGGAAGTAGACAACTGGAACAGGAGAAGAAACTACTACATTCTCAGACTCACTCATGAAGAAGATTACACGACTTTGAGAAATGGAGGAACACGAGGAGTTTTTGACAAGCTTATGGTATTAGTTGGTGTTCCTGAAGGAGGCCTTGATCTGATAGATGAAGAACTATTCAAAAAGGTGATGATTTGGTTAATCATTAAAAGAATTCCAACACACATCATCCCTGACATTCAAGGCATTCTCAGACAAATTGGAGTTTACCAAACTGCTAAGAAGGAATATGTGAGGGACAAATTTGAAAAGAACCTGGAGGTAAAACTCAACATTGATGTCACCAGACCCCTTAAATTTGGTATTGAAGCTTTTGAATCTACTACTATCTCACACTGGCTTGAGTTTGCCTATGCTCTTAATGGAATACAGTTTTGTAAAATCTGTAGAATCCTAGATCACCCAAGCCCCACTGTCCCACTTTTACAAACCACTCTCAGTCCCATTACAACAATCTCCCAACACCACAACAATCTCCCCCAGCAAGAACTCAGCAACAAAAAATTGTGCAATCTGGAAAGAATATTATCCACATGTCATATTCTGATGCTGATGTTGCTGCTGAATTTGAGATGAAAATGAAAATTGCAAAAAAAATTGGAGATTGAAAAAGCAATTGCAAACATTGCCACTTCTTCAAAAGAACCAGTTACCTTTGGGGCTCAACCATCAACTAATGTGGAAGCAGTCACACCTCACCCAGATGTTTTAGCTTGCCAAATCAGAAACAAAAAGATGGAGCTCTATAAGAAAATTGCTGGAAACTACAAGAAAAACCTACCAAGAATATAGGCTGCTGCAAGAACCAAAAATGCTAGTACCTCAAAAAATGATCAATAAAAATTTATTATATATGGAGGTCTTCTTTGAAACATTCAATAAAAATTTATTATATATGTATTTAGGAGAAAACATAATTACGCAGAACAAACATCACAATGTACTTGGGCAATACAAATATTAGTTAAAATTTGTTTAGTTTCACATGTGTGATACGTATGTTAAATATACGAAGTTTTCTATGCAACACAATGTACACAATACCTAGGAAAACGTAAGTTTTGTTTAGTTTCACATGTAAAATTTGTTTAGTTTCACATGTATTAGTTAAATACATGAAGTTTGCTATGTAACACAACCCACAGAAAAATCAACAATGATACAGAAAATCGACAAACGAAATCATATGATCAAAGATATTTAAATGAGTCGTGCAAAAAAAAAAAGATCATACCCTCTAAAAAATAAAAGGATTTTTCAAATTGGTTAAAAGAATCACTTCGTCTTAACTTTGATGTACAATATGACCTATATTATCTATATATATATATATATATTATTGTGAATTATTCTTATATGGAGGTAAGTTCCTTAAGACGGGACCGGAAAAATATATGGCTTATTCCAATATGAAATTTATTCTTAAATTTAACTGGCCCAAATAGAAACCAGAATTTTTTATTCTTGTATGGAGGTTATTCTTGTATGGAGTATTCTTATATAGTGGTTCTACTGTAATAATTTCCCCTCCATTGGTGATATTGTTAATTACAACTGTGCTAGTATTCCATATGTTGTTGATGTTGTTAATAACGATTGTGTTGGATCTTTGTTTTTTCCCGCGGTAGCAGCAAACCACGATGATCACAATTACTATGATTCCAACTACTAGAATAACATCGCATCCTCTAGTCAGAGCAGACAAGAACTGTGATGAGACTTCTAGGCCATCTGAAGATGAATTATTGTCTCTATGCGGTTCAACTCTCACCATAGTTAATGCAAGTTGGAAGAGAATGAAAGAAAAACTCAAGAAGAAACGATGTGATTGGGTTGTGTAATTGAAGGATATTGTTTAATTTAATTTTGTGAATATGGAGTAATTGACATGCACAAGGATGTTTTTAACCTTTTCATATTTTGGTTAGTTTTTTGTGCATTCCATCTTTGAAAGCTTGATTTAGTAAATCAAGTAAATCACGCCACAAACCATACTTAAAACTAGGTTTGCTTGAATTCTTTTACTAGTTAGATTCCTCCTTAGTTGTGATTGATCTATTTATGAATGTATGCGCAACGATGTTTAAATATCGTAGAAGATTGAGATAAAGAAGCTACCCATTCGTCGTGTAATAATATTTGGCTTCGTATAAGAAATAGTCTCCACTCTCGTCTGGCTTATGAGTTTTGCTCCTTAATTAACCTTTTTGGTTTTTTTCAATTGTAGAAACTGCCATTTAGTCCTAGAAATAATATACTGGATTATGAGTTTTGCTCCTTAATTAACCTTTTCGGTTTTTTTCAATTGTAGAAACTACCATATCCTAGAAATAATATATTAGAGTTAGTTTGGTCCTGTTGACCTAGTCAACTGTCTGTTTGGTCATTTTTTAAAATATATATTGTTGTTTGGTCTTAGAAATTATTGTTTGGTCCTAGGGTGGACAATACCCATGCGAGATGATGTTATGGATGATGTAATTGTCTTTTGGTAGTGTCAGAAATACCCTTTAATTTGGGACTATATATATATACTCAGATTTGTTTTCCCTCTCCTCTCTTTTTAGATCTAGTTTCTCTAGGTTTTTTTTCTTCTTCTTTTTTCTTATGAAAATGATCAAGACGACGACGACGATGATGATGAAAATAATCCTTCTTCTTCAGTTTTTCTAGGTTTTTGACGATGAAAATGATGATGAACGATGAAGATTTTTTGTGTTCTTCTTCTCTGCTACTGTTGCTGGTGTTGAAGACGATGAAGATGATGAAAATTTAAAGAATGAACTCTATTTTTTGATATTTTTATTAGGTGTTCTTCCTCATCATCCTCCGAAGATGAATGGAAATCGTTGTTACCTCTGTCTTCAAGAGAAATATCCTCCGAGAAACATCAACAACAAATATTATTATTTTGTCCAAGCAGTATTACAAATGTTACGCAAATACATCCATTTCTTTATCTTCATCATCGTCATCAGATTCATGAATGGATTGTGTAGTCGAGGTGAATCGAAGACCATCCATATTTGATGGAGCAAAACCATGGAATAAGGTAACAAAATATATATTTTACGGTCCTAATTCTATGGAGAAGAAGTTATCGTGAAATAATCATTAATTCCTAACCACAAAGACAAAGGAGATTACATAGTATTTGGTAACATCCTATAAGTCTTGCTTCTGCTCTCCCCGCCTTGGGGACTTTCCTCAACATCCATGAAGTCTGCATCAGTTCGGGGCCTCACAACACGATCATCCTATAGTGAAGGTTAATAGAACGAGTAAACTGCAACTGTCATACTTCTACAAAAACGATAAGAAAAACACTTACTTGCGAAGATCCTGGAAGTATTTTACGCTTGTCACTAGGGATTGGCTTTAACCTCGGTCAATCAGAAATCATCTCAGCTGTTAGAGCATAACTCGGTTGAACCCACCACGCGTTGGTATGTCAAGTTTGGTTGTCATATTTTAGTATCAAAACTCATCTAGAGTCGCTTGATTATTTACTAAAGTCAGCTTCGTTTAGGTTAGACTAGAAAGTATAGGAATGTTGAGACATACAAGTATCACTCTGAAGATCTGAAGAATGTGAGAAAGTAACGACTGCAACGAAGACATCATCCTTCCTCTTGATGTTAGTAATATTGACTTGATCTTGTTTCTATTCCTAACGTTTCTTTCAAGTCGTATTATATTGAAAACATAACATGCGAAGCTGTATATAGTACTCTAGTGATTAGACTTGGTCATATAATTATGATCAAAGTGTCGAGGAATTATATTGAATTACGAAGTATAACGCTTATCTTTTGAACTTCGTAAATACAACATCAACATAATCTGTGTATTTAGTTACTTAATTATGTGTAGGATATAGGTGTGATTTCATCCTAGAAAACTATGTTTTATTACATTGGTTTAAGGAATTAGATGTATGAACTTGATTCATAATCGAAAGGGAAATCATGAGTGTGTTTGTCCGGTTCTTCATTAAATATACTTGGATGACCAATACAAGATGACAAAGTAGAACCTATCTTAACTTATGTTGAGAATTGAGGTATAATTGGTCATAACCTATAGTGTGTAGTATGGTGTAATCGGTCACAAGCTACTTTGTGAAGAAAGGTGTCATAATCTATATTGGGAAGTTAGTTTTAATCGGTCACAATATACTTTGGGAAGCAAGGTGTAACCGATCACAAGCTAATTTGATAAGCAAGGTGTAATCGATCACAAGCTACCTTGGGAAGCATGGTGTAACCGGTGACAACATGTTTTGGGAAGCATGCTATAACCGGTCGCAACTTATATTGTGAGTCATGGTATAACCGATCCCAAGAAGCAAAACCAAGTTTCCAATATTCAAATATCTCTTTATATTTTATGTGATTTTGGAATTAGGGTTTGCTAAGATGAGAAACTTCTAGATGTCGACATTATTTGAACACGTGCATAACTCTTATCATTAATTGTTCAAAGACATTCCTTGATGCTCAAGGTGATCCCAAACCGAAATATTGAAAAATGTTTAATTATGATTCAGTTAACGAAAAACATAACAAAGAAAACATCTGTGAGAAATCAATATCTGGCAAAGTCATCTCTTGTGAATCTACTAAACAAGTTGATCGATGTAATGATGAAGATTCTGATGACTGGGAAACTCACCTTGAAAAAAAACTAGATGAAATTTCCAATGATGGTGATTCAGAAATTGATCAAGATCATGTAGAAGAAGATATTTCAGAATACTCTTTAGTGTTAGGTGTTATATCCATAACAAAGCTATCTACCTCAGATGTCATTGGCCTCCTCTCTCCTCTTTGCAGAGAAAATAGGAAAATACAAAAAGTTTTTCATGGGCATCATAGTGGATCTCAGAACACAAAATATCTTCTTAAAGACTGCAGAGATAGTCTGAATTCAAAATCTCTTGATTTTGAAAATCTCAGTAGGGAACAATATACGTTGAAAAAGAAACTTTTTAAACCGAAGCAAGGATTAATTTTCAACATGTTATGTTCAAAAACGAAAAGGGTTCACTTCTCACTCGAGAGAAACTTCTTGAGGCTAATCTTGTCGTAGTTCTTGGCAATTAAAGCATTGGAAGAAGAAATAATTAAGTTAGAAAAACTTAATGATAGCACAAACAATTTGTCTTCTTTGTTAGAAGCTGCAAGAGTTCATCGTGATACACGAAGATTGGGCTATGAGGGGATAAAAGCTTCCAACAACAACAAAGAGATAAAATTTATTAAAGCCACATGTTCTTCCTTACAAGAGGATCACCCTAGCGGCGAACCTACTGAGGTTGTTGGAACAATAAGTCATGTTCATTCAAAGTCTCCAGTGAGATTCATGAAGAAAGTATATCGTCAAGTGACCAAATAATTGAAACTTCAAAGATTGCGAATTACAAAGCACAAAAAACGGGAACTCCACAAAAAGATAACATTAAAACTTATACTCCATCTATTAATAAGCATTGTTATTTTTGTGAAAATAAAGGTCATTAAACAAAGTGTAAAATTCGAAAGATGCAGTGTTAGAGAATATCTTGGTTGAACTCACCAAGCGTTGGTATGTCAAGTTTGGTTGTCATATTTTAGTATCAAAACTCATCTAGAGCCGCTTGATTAAATACTAGAGTCAACTTCATTTAGGTTAGACTAGAAAGTCTAGGAATGTTGAGACATACAAGTATTACTCCGAAGACCTGAAGAATGTGAAGAAGTAACGAACTACAATGAAGACATCGTCCCTCCACTTGAGGTTAGTAATAATGACTTGAACTTGTTTTATTCCTAGCGTATCTTTCAAGTCGTGCTATATTGAAAACATAACTGAAAAAGCGGGGGTCTAACAACCACACCCAATATTCCGCTTAGCAATCTGTATGGACAAACTTCAATATACTTTCAAGAGAATAAACTAGACATTCAGACTCAATCTTTAGAAAAATATATCAAAGAATGTCGTGTACTGGGATGTACAATGACAGGATAATCAAGTTTCTATGCTCTTGCGAACATCCTAAATCTCTGGTTCCGAAAAACAATGCCTAAACTAATAAACAATTATTTGATTAAAATTGGATTCCGGTTTCATTACAGGTTCAATAGCTTATAAAGCCCTCACTCATTACCTAGCATCCAACGGCTAAACAGCCCCCAGGTGGTTACATCAGATCCACTATCACGATTACTAAACACACCCAATGAGAAGTTAAGTACTACTAATAATCCTAATACTAAGTACGGACTCTGAATGGGATAGGCGGCACCGTCCTCTCATCATATCGGGTACATGACATTCCCCACTCCTTGGAAACATCCTTCTCCTCAAGAATGAGAACTAAGCTGCCAAGTCCTCCTCTCATCATATCGGGTACAACATGATACCCAGATGTGGGTGCATCTCCAAAAGAGGAAAATGAAGAGTATAGCTTCTTGTCAGACGAAAACTCCCGTTTATAGTGTTGAAGTCGCAGCAGTAGGACCAATAGCTGTAATGCGAACTAATGTCCGTGTAAGGTCCCGAAATACTACATCCATCCTGACGATCCAACGTCTACTGAACCTGGAAATAATATGAGCACACAAGGTAGGAGGTCCATACAAAAATTCAACTAGGGAACTGAACTCGCTTGAGCTCGGTGCCCAACAATAAGCATGTTCTGAATCATCACAATTCGTCGCTTGGGAAGTAGTAACAGAAGTGGCACTATCAAAAAGACTCATGGCTGTTGAGAGATGAACAAGAATCTCCATGTCTGGTATAGAAATGACGTACCATAGCCACAGGTGTTGTCCTGACAACCAAAGTTTCCACTTCCAATAAAAATTGTTTAACATCTCACCTGATACCAAGGAGATTGGAGTTTGCATTAGTTTCCCATCTGTGCAATTCGCGTTAGATCCACTTTGAACTTGTACAATACTGACTACCCTAGGTGTAAGTTCTGAACTCCGAAATAGTTGGAAACACAATCTTGGCCTCAGATATAAATAAATAAGCTAGCTTTCCAACCATTAATCTAACTCCCAGAAGTTGACGACGAAGATAACCCTTGGAAAACCATATAGTAACCTTCTTGTGATATCTCGTCACCGCTGTTGTGAATAGTATGAGGAATTTGAAAATAAAAATCAATGACAAAAGAATTTAGTGTAGATCCATTTAAGTTCCAACCATCCCCATGAATACTCATCAACACATAATATAAATGAGCATAAGAATGTACTGCAATCAAGATGAAAATTGTCCAGTGACAGTCATTTGTCAGCGCATAATGAAGGTTAATAAACATATTAGGTACCTTCTCGGTGAGCTGCACTTTTCCTCTGTCAAACACTAACCTACTACAACCCATAAGACTAATACCGTTTCCGAATCTCCATAAAGCAGTGGAAACCAATCTGAAGTTCCACCTCAAGTAGCGTACCCGTAACAACATTTCAACTTCCGTAGAAAACTCCACAGGGTCAACAGCACTAGGCCATAACAACGATAATGGATTAACTGCAGCATGAAAATGCACTTGACAGAACCCATAAGAGTACAAATTTGGAGTATCGAATGGAAGTGGCTCAACGGATTTAGTCCTAAGATTAAAAATTTCATTACAAAAATAACAGGTTATCCTTTTTTCTACCAGGAGTATACTGTTTTTGACACTCTTTGCGGGAACTTCATCAGACAGCTCGCAAATACTACGAGTGTCTCCATTTGCAGCCAACAAATAAACATTTGAAAACTCGAATAATAAAAGCAACTGGTACCCAAACTCCAAAATCATCTCATACTCAGCCATCAATTGTAACATAAGAAACACAGTGATCCCAGAAGTAATTGTAACCACACAACATTCATAAGTAGCAGGAAAAGAAAAATACCATTGACTAGGGAAAAACTTTCCTCTATCATATATCCAGTGAGTAGATTGAATGAGAACTACTACTTGGTAACTCTCTGTACCCCTGTTATCAATCATTTGAAAAGGTATAAAGAAGCTAAAGCAACTTCTGGAGGGTGTAAGCATCCACATAGAAGAAAAAACATTAATTCCAACAACAACATGAGCTGTACTTAGAGAATGTATCAGTTGTAAAGATATCACTCCAACTGGTATATTATTGGTGCTAAAAATTCGATGGCAAGGGACCCAAATTATCTGTAGCTGTGAAAGAGAAAAAGCTTCTTCCCTCATATCAAGCATTTGAACCAACAACTGACCGGCCTTCCCAATATCATCTACTCTAGCAAACAAGAGTATGCAAAATATATCTCTTTCAGGCATATGAACAAATAACTTACAACATATACAAGAACCATCGAATGTATAAACCAAATTGACTCGTACCCAAAGTTAACAAGCAATCGAATACACAATTCCCAGTAAGAGAACGAGGAGAAAATGGCTCACTTACCTCGATCAAATAATGAGAAAGTATCATCAAAATAAAGATATAAATAAACAGTGACCTGCAAACTCCTAGCAGTAAGAATAACCCCGCTCTTAGCTGGTATTTCAGAAATTGAAGCAGTAAAAAAAAATCTCGGAAGTATCCCAACTCAGAATCAACTTGCAATTTCTCTTTTCCACGATCAAAAACATTGCGGATAGAATCGAGCACAATTGAAAGATATCTATCAACAACCAATTTTTAACAAACCTTAATCATTTGGAGCTGCAAGAGGTAATCAACTCCAACACCCCATAAATTCCAAACTGCACTCACATGCAATTTATCAGACAATAGTCCTGCAATACTAGTAGCACCACCTTTGGCTAACACATCAACATTTAATTTTCCCAACAACCAATTTAATAGGTACCCAGGTTTGTGGTCATGAACAGAATTGCGATTGTAGTTGGACATCAAAATAGAACAAACAGATAATGCAAACGAACATGAAGTAGGTGAATCAAAACCAAATTCAGAAATTCCAGCGAAATAAGAAAACCTCTTAATGAGTTTGAATTCTTTTCCTGGATCAAATATGATACGAGAATCATTGAAGAGAAGAGTAAAACATTTCTTACCAATTACTATTTTACTGTGACTAATGTCCAATTCCTTTGAGCATTCAGGTTTGGCAACCTCAGAACTCATAATTTCTTTAGATAGAAAATTCAATTCATCAGGCAAATCTTCCTCTTCTTCGAAGAAAAACGAAGGAATGAGAAATTTGAAATCTAGACAATCGTCATATTCTCCAGTTTCAACAAAGAAAAATTGGGGAAGCAACTCCAAGTCAAGAGAATCGAAAGAATCAATAATCAATTCTTCAGCCACAAACAACTCTTCAGTCTTTGTTTCTTAACCAAAGCTTCTTCCACTATTGTTTCTTCAGAGTGAATTTCTTCCTGAATTTGTTGATGACTGTATCCAAGTAAACTGAGAATAAGGTTCAGCTTGGAATCTACATTAGTGAGTGAAGATTTCAACGAATTGATCTCATCTTTGATTTCAGTGATATAATCGGTATTTTGATTAACAGTATTCGTGAGATTGGAGAGGCTTTGTTGGGTGGCCATGGTTACAGGTTCCATGAAGTGAATATGATACCAATTTTCATGTACTTGGATGTATAATGACATGATAAACACTTGATTCTCACGAATCAAGTTTCTCTGCTCTTGCGAACAACCTAAATCTCTAGTTCCGAAGAAGAAAACCTAAATCGAATAAACGATTATTTGGTTAAAATTGGATTCTGGTTTCATTACATGTTCAATAGCTTATAAAGTCCTCACTCAATACCTAGCATCCAACGGATAAACATCCCCCAGGTGGTTACATTAGATCCACTATCGCAATTACTAAACACACCCAATAAGAAGTTAAATACTACTAATAATCCTAATACTAAGTACAGACTCTGAATGGGATAAGCGGCACCCTCCTCTTATCATATCGGGTACATGACAAAGAGTTTATATCTCAATTCCTCAATTCAATCCGCAATCAAACAAATAGGAATCTGCGAGCCCGATTGAATAAGAGAAATAACTTGGACGGTATCACAAACCAATATCCAAGTGTCAATTAATTCAATCAACAACCCAAACGCCAGATTCAAGAACTGATTGATCTTAACGCACAACCTGTGATATTTCAATTATACAAAATAATATATTGTGGAAAAGAAATAACACATACACCAGAAATTTTGTTAACGAGGAAACCACAAATGCAGAAAAACCCCGGGATCCCAGCTTTGAACACCACACTGTGTTAAGCCGCTAAAGGCACTAGCCTACTACCAATGAACTTTGGACTGGAATGTAGTTGACCACTAACTAATCTCACACTGATTAAGGTACAGTTGTGTTCCTTACGTATCTGAACCCCACCAGGATTCTACGCACTTCATTCCCTTAGTTGATCTCACCCACAACTAAGAGTTGCTACGACCCAAAGTCGAAGACTTGATAAACAAATCTGTATCACACAGAAAAGTCTATTGAGATAGATAAATCTGTCTCCCACAGAAATACCTATGAGTTTTGTTCCGTCTTTTGATAAATCATCTTACAATAATCTTAATCATATGGAAGCGAAACAAGATATTGTGGAATCACAAATGATGAGACGAAGATGTTTGTGACTTCTTTTTATCTTACCTATCGGAGATTAAATCTCGAGCAAATCTTTGAGAAAATAGTATTCAATACGATAGAACAAGGTAAGATCAGAACATGCAACTACAAAGAAAATAGTTGGGTCTGGCTTCACAATCCCAATGAAGTCTTCAAGTCGTTAACCTACAGGGTTTTGGAAAAAACCTAAGGTTAAAAGAGAATCGAATCTAGTCGCAACTACTATCACACATGAGGTGTGGGGATTAGGTTTCCCAGTTGCTAGAGTTCTCTCTTATATAGTTTTCAAATAGGGTTTGAAATCAATGTTACCTTGGTAACAAAGCATTCAATATTCACCGTTAGATGAAAACCTAATTAGACTCAAGCTAATATTTTTCAATCATTAGATCGAAATTAGCTTGTGACAAATAAACGAAATGTACCTTCATTTAGATATGAGTAACCGTACCTAAACGTGTACACCTTGTTGGCTCAACAATAGTTAACCGAAGTTAGCCATATGAACACTTTCATATCAACCTTATTCATCTTAACCACAACTAGTTCAAATGACTCAAATGAAACTAGTCCTAGAGTTTTTCAATTGTTTATATTCTCATAAAAGTATACAAGACACATTGAAACAAAATCGGTTTGATTCACTCGAATCGATTCATGAATATTATAGCCACGGTTTGCAAAATATTGCATTCCTTATTATATTAATGTATTGGATCATGACATAACAGATTTTAGAACATAACTCACTGAAGTATGCAAACGGGTAGGCATACCTAAGTAGCCGAACCTGGACCGTGTTCGACAGTACGCAAATGGGTACGCATATTGTCACACATCCAAACATTAGTTGAAATCAGTACGTGTACGAGTACGCATACCAAAGTTCTCGGACTTCAACTGAGTTCGCCAGTACGCGTACGCATACTCTAGCTCCCAGACTTCACCTGACCTTGCTAGTACGCATACGGGTATGGATAAAACACTGGTCTTGGATCAACATATATGTAAGTACGCATACTATATCTATAATGTAATTAAGGTTAAGTATTCTAAACTCCATTTCAATCATTGAAACATTCTTAGAAGACGACAATAGCTGTTTCACACAAACTATTAGCTTCAAAGCAATTTTCAAGTGATCGAATGATCAATACGAAACATTTCGAGTCTATATAAAATGACTGTCTCACACAAATTATATAAGATGTTACCAGGAGATTTTCACATGATCATCGTTTGACTTTCGTCAAGAATATAAGATGAACTTGGTTAAAGCGAAAGTTTACCAACACATATTTTGAGAAATATGTAAGCGAGTTAAACTCAGCTCGAAATATCAAATGTGTATAAATCGAATACTATATAGCTATACACTTTTGTATCAAATAGGAGATAGAGTAGAAATAGACTTTCCAAGTGATAGATGAGTTTCAGTTTCCACATACCTTTTGTTGATGAAGTTCCACAATCTCTCCGTAGTAGTTCTTCGTCTTCAATTGATGAACGCCGTGAAGTCTAAAGCTCAACTACAAAATCTATCCTAGTCCGAGACATCGCTATAAGTAGACTAGAAATCTAGACTTATAGTTTTGATCACTAAACTTGACAAACAATCTTGAGATAACAACGCTTGCGAGTTCGACCGAGCAGTGCTCTAACAATCTCCTCATTTGTCAATTTTAATGACAAAACTATCAACACATATGGATTACAAAATAAATAAAACTTTGTAGCTTCTCATCCAAATGCTTGATCTCCTTGGTTCTTCAACATTACTCGAAATCTTCGTCACTTCCAAGTATTCCACTGATTCTGAACGTGTTCAACTCAGCATCATAGTTGTTGAAGATCCGTAGCCATAACAATGAGAAAACAGTTGATCTCAATCATTATTATACAGTGTCATAGTATTATTATACAACATCAAAGTTCAATTATATCACAACTGTTAAAGCATAGCTCGGTTGAACCCACCAAGCGTTGGTATGTCAAGTTTGGTTGTCATATTTTAGTAAATCAAAACTCAATTAAAGAGTCGCTTCATTATGTACTAGAGACAACTTCGTATAGGTTATGCTATAAAGATTAGGATTATGAGACATACAAGTATTATTCGAAGACTTGAAGAATGTGAAGAAGTAAAGATCTACAACGAAACAACATCATCCTTCCTCTTGAGGTTAGTAATATTTTGAACAAAAATTCTAAACAAACAACCAAAAAAACAACACTAAAACACCTCTCTCACATTGGAGTGGGACCCACCCCCAAAAGTGGGACCCCCTGCTATGCTTTTGGGGGCGGGTCCCACTCCAATGTGAGAGGGGTTGTTTTAGTGTTGTTTTTTGGTTGTTTGTTTAAAATCATTGTATTTTGACTTGAACTGTTTCATTCCTAACGTATCTTTCAAGTCGTGCTATATTGAAAACATAACTGCGAAGCTGTGAATGTATACTCTAGTAGACATAGTGTTAAGGAATTAGAATACGAAGTATAACGCTTATCTTTTGAACTTCCTATATAAGACATTGATATAATCGTATGAATGCTATTGTGATTATGTGTATGGGTAAAGGTGAAGATTTCATCCAAGGAAACAATATTTACATTCGTTTAAAGGAAGTACATTCATGAACTTTTTTTATGAATCGAAAGGAAATCCCTAGGCTTATTGGTATTGTTATTCATTGCATATCTTTGGATTACCAATATGTGTGAGTTAGTATAACTGATCATAACTTGTTATGTATCTTGGTAAAACTAGTCACAATGCCTGACTTATGTATTGGTATGACTTTTATTAGTGTAACGGATCCTAATTAATCAACTTAGATG
The DNA here is from genome assembly GCF_003573695.1 of Papaver somniferum. Classification (NCBI taxonomy): domain Eukaryota; kingdom Viridiplantae; phylum Streptophyta; class Magnoliopsida; order Ranunculales; family Papaveraceae; genus Papaver; species Papaver somniferum. The sequence continues at coordinate 8,467,957 of NC_039359.1, forward strand.
GTATGATCGGTATTTGTAACTGGTGTGACCGATCCTAGTAATTCGTGTGACCGATGACAAAAAAGTTGTGTAATCGATCCTTGCAATTGGCGTAACTGGTCCTAGTAATTGGTGTAACCGATCCTAGTGACTTGTGTAACCGACCACAAGTAATACCATGATAATATGGTAACTAGTCCTGGTAATTGACGTAACCGATCCTGGTAACTGATGTAAACGGTCCCAGTAACCATATGGAGGTAAAACCGATCCTTGTGTTTGGTAAAACCGTAAGCCATGATTAGTGAATTGATATTTGATCAATTACGTAGTTGTCTTGGAATACAGATGAACCAGTTCTAAATTTGTTTGGAAGTGTGGTATAATCGGTTCCAAGATTGTAAATATGAAAGAGGATTTACATAAGAAAAGATGTCGACAAATTTTGAACACGTTCAGTAATTCTTATTTTTTATTGTTCAAAGATATTCCTTAATTACTCAAGGAGATCCCGAACTGAAAATAAGCCAAGAATCTTTTTATTAAGGTTATTAGTTTTTTCAAATCTCCGGAGAATAAAAATCGGTATTGTGCATTTACTAGTTGGAGATTTTCTAGTTGAGATTTCGTTTATATTTGGGAAAAGCATTTCCAGGAATTATGAAAACCAATTTGGTAATATATTGCATATCTTGAGAAAATTCGGTTTTGGAAATTCCTTGGTGTCCAAACTTCCTTGGGATATAAATACCCAAGTTTGCATTTCGATCAAACTATCCTAAGAGCCAGCAAAACTACCTTGTTGTGTTGTTACTGGTGGAGTCGTCTATTCGGAGAAGAAAGTACCCTAATTAGGAGAAATCTTTTACGACCGCTCGTTTTAAAGACTTCTTTGGTATCAAGAAGCTCTACGAGTACCATTGGTGGGAAACTAGATAATTGCAGTTTATTTTAGTTTTCGATTGATTTTTGTTTGACTAATGGTTTTTGAACTTTGATTGCACCTAGTTTATTTATTCTTGAGAATCTTCTCTTCTGATATAAGATTCACTCAAACTAGATCGAAGTATCGACGGGGTCTTTAGAACTGTTTGTAGATCTAAAGACATCTTGTGATAATCCATTGTGAACAAACTCCATTCTGTGCGTGATTGATCACAAGAGATTCAAGTTGTGTTGTGCAGGTGTTTATTGAAGATCTAAGAAGATTTGAAGACAAAGAATATTTCTGATTTTGTTTTTATATCTTTGGTGCACAAAACTTGATCGGCTGGGATTCGACTAATATCGAATTTATTCTATCGATTAGTTGCTTGAGATCGATAGCAATAATAGATATCTTGAGTTCTATTTGATTATTACAAATCCGGATCTTATTACTTCGATAATTGAAGATTGGATTGATCTAACCAGGGAAAAGGAGTTTATTGATTAAACGGAAGAGCCTTTGTATATGACTTGAGATATCTTCATTGGAACGAATCAATAGAGTTGTTACCAAACAGATTTGTTGTCCCTTTACTGTTTGGTATACGATTCAAAGGAATTGTTCCAGTGCGTGTACTTATTGAATGTCGGAAGCGCAGGGATACTGTAGAAACTAGGTGAACCATAGGTTTAGTTGCTTGGTCTCAACTATACGAAGTTTGTTTTGATTTTGTATAGCGGCTTAATTATGAGAGTATTCAATTCTGGACTAGGTCCCGGAGTTTTTCTGCATTTGCGGTTTCCTCGTTAACAAAATCTTGCTGTATCTTTTACTTTTGTATTTGCGCAATTATAATCGTTTATTTATAATTAGAAGTAAAATACACAAACGTTAATTCCGAATATACTTGATAGTGATTCTATAGAGTTTGGTTAAGTCCGAACCTATTATCAAGTATCATACGTCGTTGTTGTATTGTCTCGATCTTGTATACATAGTCAATCACACAAGTTATCTTGTTATCGTATTGTCTCGATCTCGTATCCATAGACTATCACACGAAGTGTGAACCGATTCGTTGTATTGTCTCGACTCAATACATATACAATCACTTTCGGTAAAAGGACTTATAGGTGGATAAAATAAAAGATTGTGGTGTATTTGGGTACCCTCGTATTTTCAACAACTTTGACAACAATACTATGGTGATATGTATCGCTCCCCCTTAGTCAATACTTCATCTCACAATGAAAACCACTCCCCCTTACATAATGATCCGTAAACCATATGTATTTGTAGTGTGAAGTACACATTAATTCTCCCCCTTTTTGTCAATACAAATTGGCAAAGGTACGAAAACTAGTGGGATCCTAATGAATTTTCCATAGAGATACTTCATGACCAAAAGAAAACATATAAACTTTGTTTAGATGCAATCATATAGTCGAAGCTAAATGCATTCATCAAAGAGTTCATAAAGATACAAGAAAACTCCTATAATATTCCATAGCCGCACTCCCCACAAAGATTTGGCAATTAAGCACAAGTTCAAATAAGAACTCTCCCTCATAAAATGTCATTCCCGAAAGAAGAACAAGAGCAACCTTACTTTTACAAGAAAAGTAGGATTTCTTTGGACATTAAAAAATCACATGAAACATGAATTTGTATCCAAAAATCTCAATTGAATTAACCAGAAAGAAAATGATTAATACAATTGGCCATGCTCAACATAAGAAAACTTACGGAGCAACACAGTACTTTCACAAAGATGTGGATCAGGGAAAGACCAATACTGCGGAATAATCAAAGATTCATTTTATTTTTATCACTATTTGGACAATGACATATAATAGACTTAATATTTGGAGTCAAAAGTTCATTCTATCTTTCATCAATATTTGCATAAAGACATATGATAGACTTAACTTTTGAGCATGTATGGGACAATCATAGTTCACGGCCGTAAACACACATATCCCTTATGAAAAAGCGGGGGTCTAACAACACCACCCAATATTTCTCTTAGCAATCTGTATGGACAAACTCGAATATACTTTTAAGAGAATCAACAAGACTCAATCAATTAAAAGTATATCAACGAGTTTATATCTCTCTTCTTGATTTGATTTACTCAAGCAAGAACCGCGAGTTCTAATCAAATACAAGGGATAAATTGGATGGTACCAAAGACCAATATCCAAGGATCAATCAATATCAATCAACAACCAAAGGTCGGATTTCCAATTGATTGATTCAAACGCACAACCTGTATTATTTCAATTATATAAACAAATATAATGCGGAAATAGAAATAACACAGACACCAGAAATTTTGTTAACGAGGAAACCGGAAATGCAGAAAAACCACGGGACCTAGTCTAGATTGAACACATACTGTATTAAGCCGCTACAGATACTAGCCTACTCCAAGCTCACTTCAGACTGGACTGTAGTTGAACCCCAATCAGTCTCCCACTGATCCAAGGTACAGTTGTACTCCCTACGCCTCTGATCCCAACAGGATACTGCACACTTGATTCCCTTAGATGATCCCACCCACAACTAAGAGTTGATACTACCCAAAATCGCAGGCTTTGACAATAAACAAATTTGTCTCCCATAGACAAGTCTATCAAAGGATCAATCTGTCTCCCACAGATAAACCCTAAAGGTTTTGTTCTGTCTTTTGATAATAATCAAGGTGAACCGGAACCAATTGATAATCCGGTCTTATATTCCCGAAGAACAGCCTAGAGTTATCAATCACCTCACAACAATCTTAATCGTATGGTAGCGAAACAAGATGTCGCGGAATAACAAACAATGAGACGAAGATGTTTGTGATTACTTTTTATATCTTGCCTATCGGAGATATCAATCTCAAGCCAATTAATCTTATTGTACTCGTACGATAGAAGATGCAAGATCAGATCACACAACTATGATAAAAGTAGTATCAGTCTGGCTTCACAATCCCAATGAAGTTTGTAAGTCGTTAACCTGGTTTTAGAAGAATAAAACCAAAAGTTAAAGGAGAAACGACTCTAGTATGCAAACTAGTATCACACGTAAGGTGTGGGGATTAGTTTTGCACAATACTAGATGTCTCCTTTATATAGTCTTTCAAATCAGGGTTTTCAATTAGGTTACCTTGGTAACAAAGAAATCAATATCCACTCAAGCTAATATTTCTCAACCGTTAGATCGAAAACTTAGCTTGTTATACACACTCGACAATGCATGTTTCTAGGTTTGTTAACCGTACCCAAACGTATGCACTTGTTGGTTAAACAATAGTTAATCAAAGGTTAGCCATATGAGCATTTCATATCAACCATGTTCTTCTTCACCATAACTAGTTCAAATGACTTCAAATAAACTAGTTATAGAGTTGTTCAATTGCAAGGAAATCTCATGTACTACACAAGACACAACTGAAACAAAGATGATTTGATTTACTTGAATCGGTTCATGAACTTTTATAGCCACGGTTTGCAAACTGCATTCCTTAGTCTTTTTAAGTTTAAGTTCAGAAATCATCTTCAGATATATAACCTTCTCAAGTTCGCAGACTAGGTTCGCAGACTTAAGTTACCAGGCAGAGTTTACAAACTCCAGCAGAAATTCTCGGGTTTGAGAACTTCGCCGGTTCCCGGACTGAGTTTGCGGAATTAGATTCACGCAAGTAGTTTGTCAATTCCAGCATAAATTCTCGGGTTTGAGAACTTCGACAGTTCGCGGACTTGGCTCACGCCATTCTTCCGGTTTTCTTGATCAACAAAGTTCGCAAACTTTGGTTCAAGGAATAGGACTTATACATAAATGTGTTTCCACAATAATGCTTATGTCCACCATTGGTTATGTAATCTAAACTCTCATTTCAATCATTGAAACATTCTTATAGGACGTTATGTAGTTGTTACACCATTTCTCGTCAAAGCAATTTTCAAGATGATTGAAACATATTATGACTTTCGTCACATGGTAAAGATAAACTTGATCGAAGCGAAAAGCTTACCAACACATATTTCGAGATATAGATATGAGAGGTATACTCAGCTCGAAGTACCAAATGTGTATAATCCAAGTTTATATATATAACATATGACTTCTTGTCTCAAAGAGTAGGAGATAGAGTAGATATATATTTGAGTGACAGATAAGTTCAAGTCTTCACATATCTTTTTGTCGAGAAGTTCCACCGGTTCCTTGAGTAGTTCTTCTACTTGTACGATGAATCGCCATGAAGTCCTTGAGCTCAACTACACTTTCTATCCTAGTCCGAGACTTAGCTATAATAGACTAGAAATTAAGACTTATAATTTTGATCACTAACATTGACAAACATGCTTGAGATAGCAACACATGCGAGTTCGACCGAGCAATGCTCTAACACCATACCAATTTGCAATATATAAAACCAATAAAGTTTAATACTGCAAAATTATCTTCCAAATAACTTATAATTTAAATAAATAAATCTAAAAACATTGCAAGATGAAAATCGTTGGTAATAGATATGTGTATTACAATAATTATTATTCCAAATCCTAGTTACCCTTCTTAAAACATAAGAATAAATTCTCATAAGAAGTTTCCTAGACAAAATAAAAAAAAAAACTCTAAGAAAACACAATCGATCACAAGCTAAATTTAGAGTCCATGTTCGGAAGCTTCACGGGTTTCAAGACCTTTGAACTTGTGGTTGACAACATCAACTGTTTCTTTGGATAGGATATTCTCGTTGAGACGAACCTTAACATGTGTCTTCATGAGATCAAGGTCAGAGTTAACCTTTTTCAACTCAGTCCTTAACATGTCAAGGTCTTTCATAGTATTAACGAGCTGCAGTTTTGCTTCGTTAAACCTGTCTAATAAAATCCTGAACTACTTCAGCAAAAATCTCTTCATCGTCCTCAATGTCTGAATAATTATCAGGAGATTGAAAAGAGGTGTCATCAACTTCCACAAGAGTTATTTTCTTCTCCCCTTTGAATTCGAAGCCAAAACCTTTATCAAGAAAACCTTTTGCAAACATACAAGTTCCCGAAGGTGATGCCATTCTTGACAGGAAAAACAACCTGGAGTATGCGTACTCTCCTAAGAAGGTTTGTTATTTAAATGGTTTCTCAAGGGAACAGATTCTAGGGTTTCCATAGTTGGTTCGTGACATGTAACACGGGTACCCGTACAAACACATACTTGACCCATAGGCGGAAAATACCCAAGCAACAAAAAATAGCAATACAAGAAAAATGTTTGTACAACAATATTTTGCTCAATGAGTAATTTCACAAATCTTAGCTCAATAAATTTTATGTTCTCACAAGAGAAAAATTTAGAGCATAAGACCAACAATTTTTTGACATAATAAAATTTCAAAAAGAAACTAAAAATCAAAAGCTCGACCAAAACCAAATACAAATACTTATGCAACAATGTTTGTGAATGAACGAGGAAACAAATAGCCACGCCCGCTCACATGTGTGTGATTTAAACAAGTGCTAAGTTATTCAACTGACGATTTACTAATTCGAACAGACTTGACTCATTGATCAAGACCCATCTGTTGTGCTGCTCTATCGATATTATATTCTTCCACAAGAAAATCTCCTTGTATCACAGATACTAAATGGCCTGGAGTACAACTCAGCATAAAAGATATTTCACCATCACTAAGGTATGTACCGAATTCCAAAATGATATTCTCTTCAGCATTAAAAGTGATCAATTGAGAAACAAAAAGAGGAACAAACACCCATGGGAGGAAATTAAATTCAGACTCATTGTCCAACAAATTGGCGAGACGTGCTTTGGACCGAGGAAGTTTAATAGACCAGCGCAAGATCCTGGCGTTGTATTCTTCAGAGAAATCATGACGCAAATCAACACCCTGCCCTTGCAAGACACTACGAGGGATTGACGCATAATTGCTGAAGCGTTCCCACGATAATGCTTGGAGAAACATTGAATTAACACATGATTCAATTTTCATAAATCCATTAGAGACGCTGGTGTCTACAACTAAGGAGTCCATGTTAGAACATAATCAACCCAGGAACAGACTGCCAATGGGAAGTTTCTCACCTTTAACCATTTTGATAACGAGAGGAGCTATAAACAGCTTCAACAAATTCCACCATCTTTAAGCACATCTTTGAACAACCATAAAGATAAGAAAACAACAATGGTCAATGTACTATCCGCAGGCTTATTAGGATCCTTCTTTAGTGGCCACCAATACCTCAGTCATTGAGCATATCAGTTTCCAGACACTCGATTGATGTCATGCATTTTAGCTGTCAAGACTTTAGACATCGCAGTCTCTTCCGCTGGGGACCTTTTAGGAAGATTACTCGTAACAGGAAGATGCAACAAGACTGTCACGTCCTCCAAAGTGATGGTAAACTCTCCCCATCTACATATGAAAGTGTGAGTAGGAGTGCACCAGCGAGAGAGCAGATCTTTCAGACCTCGCACATCATGATTAATGAACAAGTCTCCACCCACCCTGACGGCCTCAGTTATTTGTGCAGTGTCTAACATGACTCGAACATGGTCATGACCTAGCATATGTCTTGTCCATCCTGAGAAGTCTGTCAAAGGACTTTGAGAAAGCTTCAAGTCTATGGACGAAGTAGAATAATGTCCTCCGTGCAGACATAACTGAATTATTGCTTTGGGAGATACCAGCCTTCTCTTAATGATTTCTCTGGGATTTATGAGGAGACGAAACGCGTAACCCAGAGGAAATTTTTCGGGTCTACACTGAACTACAAAGAAATTCTCATCCATGTTCGGAGTATTCTTAATCCTTATATTCTTAATTACTGATCATTATTGTTCTTCACCATCAATGGAAGTATCATCATAGCTGTCGTCTGACATCTCTACAAGGTAGCTGTGGCATTCATGCAATATGTTTACTTCAATACTTCATTCATACGAGATGCAAATTTCAGTAAAGTAATGGAATTGATACGTAACAATAATGAATGATAAAGATGCACACATCAACTAAAAACGATATGCGTCTACAAAACGGTAACAAACCAAACTCTTGCATGCTTACAATTTCACTAGCAATTAGTGATTATAGCACAAGAGTTAATACTTTAAGGACTTGCTCGTTTCTTCACAAAGAGTTATTGAAATACCTGCAACAATGAGTAAAGTTCGTTATTCAAAATCAAAACTTGATTTTCAAAAAAAATAAAAATAATAATAATTAATTCACGTAAATAATTTTTTTTACTGTGGACAAGCATCCACTTTTCAAAAAAAAAAAAAAAACCACGAGAAACTCACATAAATATAAAAAAATCTTTTACTATGGACAATCATCCACCTTTCGAAATCGGAAAAATGTTCATTTAAAAAAAAAAAAGTTCGTGAAAGCTCACGTACATATATAATTTTTTTTTACTGTTGTTGGCGGACATCCATAAAAAATTGCCTATCTGGTCGGTGCAAGAAAATTGTCGGCGGTGATCCACCAATGTCCCCTCCCTCCCTCCCCTTCCCCCCTCGCTGCTTGGATATGAATGTGAAGGAAGATGGAGGTGCTTGACCGGTTGTGGGAAGAAATTAATAAAAAACAGGTGCTTCATCCCTTTTATATACTAATTAGACAAGGATTTCGTTTCTTGGGTTGCAGTCCCACAAGTGCTAAACCCATCGAGATGGTCATTCCACCACCCAAGTCAGTGGTGCTTTATCAATTCACGCTCATCGGGCGACGATCTATCATACTGGCAGGATCATATTCAAACCATTGCTCGCACGTGACATCATTTGAGAAAATCGAGGATTCTGGTAACATCTCTAACGACTAAGTTCAATTACTTATTCCGTTTATGATTAGAAAAATCATCATCTAGTACTTACTCCGGAACATGACTTTCCTTCACTAAGCAGGGGACATAATGTTGATGGTGAAATTTTGACGAAGGCTAAATGATGTGATTTATAGATAGTGGTAAAAAGAGTGTCGTTTCTCAGACTTGTGAAGGATTTTTTAGACTTAAATTCAAAACTAAAATAGAAAACACAATAAAAATTATAGCGAACTCAAACAAAGATGATATCAATATTATAAGAACACTGAGGCTAAGATTCCACTATTTTCCAAATTCAAAGTGATTTAGTCCAATATTTATATTCATGCAATTTTTTTCGTTCAATTTGATTCTAAACTATTGCAACAAGTAGATTCTCAAAATAACAAGTGTAAATCCGAAGCATAGAACATCAAAAACCTAGGTCCAAGCATGCTCTATCAAAAGAAATAACAATTGCTTAACAAGAATCATTCAAACAATTTTCACTCAAGGCAAAACAATCATAAAAATAATTGCGATAAATAAATAAGAATATACCACTTTTTGTTGGAAAAATAGCTTCCTCTATCGCCTCAGTATTGGGGTTTAGATCCTCATATTAATCATGATCTCAAAATATTTGTTTATGGCTCAAAAGATGATTAAAAAGATGAAAAGTGATAATACAGACGATTCGCAACAGTTTGTTGGTGTTGCAGAATCACTGTTACAGGGAGAAATAGTAGCTAAAGACCTAATGCAACTGCTGTGATGAACGACACATGGGTTCTGCTGTGAAATAACGATAGTTTTCTGCGACAGTTGCTTGTGCGTCAATGTTCTTCGTGTTCTTCCTCTTCAGCAGCAGAAGCAGCAGAAACAGAGTTTGATAAAAATCTGATTTCTTCTTCTCTGGCTCTCCTCCGGTCCCCAAACTCTCGACACACCTTCTATATGACCCAAACAATCTATTTATATCAAAAATACCGATTAAGTCTATCCCAAATCTTCCAAAATCTCTTCCCCTGTCTTCACGACAAAGTTGCGGCAATTTCTTGTTTTAGAATTTCCACGCGTTTCTGAGCTTTCCTTTTTATTCTAAACTCTTCCTTAGATAGATACAAATCTTTGGGAAGGTTTATAGCACTTTAATCTCTCTAAAATTCCCTAAAACAGGTCACACACGTGACTTTCCATATATTTTTGTTGTGATAAAATCCGTCGATTGAGCCCAGTCTAATCGATTTCAACACCCATATCAGATTCCTAGACCCATAAGGAGTCTATCCTATGAAAATCATAGGTTTAATCGACCTCAAACTCCTTCAAATCAAGAACCCTAAATCTGCCAGAAACTGCACCTACTTTCCCGCCATTTTAAATTTCAAACGGAGAAGATGGTGCTCGCCCCCTATCCAGAGTGGAGGTGCGAATAACAGCTTCCTTGGGGGTGTCCTGGGGGTGCCCCTTATCCAAACCGGGGGTACGAATAGCAGGTGTCCTCCGGGTGCTTTCCGACTACTTTTCGAGCCAATTTTTTCCAAAAATGTTTATTGGCCAAAAATACCTACAAATAAATAAAACACCATAATAAGTACAAAAATGATCCCTAACAATATATAGAATCGAGACAAATCGGACACAAAAGTGTGTCTATCAAATACCCCCAAACCTATTATTTGCTAGTCCTCGAGCAAAAATAAAATAGAAATAAAATCCTAACTCACTGTCGCAGGCATCGTCGATTGCATTTAGCGTATGCAATAAGCCTTTAAACCCCTAGGTGTCCCTAGTGGGAGAGTGTTGTCTCCGGAGGGATTACCAGAGGTATACCCACAAAACCTTTATACTCCAGACCCTAGCTATCTACATAGAACCTTGGAAGGCACTAAAGAATCTCCTTGGTTGGCATACTTATTGACTACAGGATGAAGTACCCTGATGCGAAATTCCAATTGTTGTACACGAGTTCGCACTCAAGTATACTAAAATTCATATGAAGTGACATAGCTCTACTCAGAAAGTCGCACTATGGACATTAATATCCGGAGTCAAAACTAATCATATGGATAGATCAATAAGATGGATATAGAAAAACATAGATGGTTTTGATGTTTACTAGGTGAATGGTGTTTCTCATATCTGTCTGAAGGTCTCCGCTAAAATGAACCTATCCTAATGGACTGAGATACTAGTCTGACTAATATCAACACACTGGCATAAACAAGGGAACCAGTGATTGATAATCCTAACTCTAGGTCAACACAACTAGCATATACAAGGGTTCCAGTGGTCGACTTTATTGAATTTATTCCAGTTGGTCTGATGGTCTGGTCTCAGTTTTCTTCTTTTTTTTTTTTTTTTTTTTGTATCTCAATCACTCTAATTCACCCTAGCATTGGTAACAACTTGAATCGTAAGCCCCACCTAATCACTTAGAGAAACATAGTTTAAAAACAAAACAAAATAAAAACAGAAGTGAAAAGGACTCAACGAGATATGGTGAAACTATCATGTTATTTCCAACACCTGAGCTCTGTGCTTTTATGAATAGACTATTTAGATGTCGCCATCTAGTCAGATTGGTTCCTCAACTCCTACAACCAAAATGCTTCCATCCACTTAGATTGTTTAATGCCATCCTTAATAGGCATAAATTTCTAGGCTCTGGAGTTTATTTATTGCAACGAAGAGGTAACAAAAAGTTTTACCCCACCCCCAAACTTAAATCTAACATTGTCCTCAATGTTTATAATTAAAGAACAGTACCAAAAATATAAGTAACATGAGGAAATAGTAAAGAGAGAAGTCAGAAAGATAGTACCTGGGTGAAGTGTAACCAAAAACCTACAAAAATATTATACAACATACAAAATCGCCTCAATGGTCAATCAAGGTAAACAGGGTCCTACAGAGGGACCTCCTCAACATCACCTGTAGGAAAAGGCTCTAAAAAGGGCTGCAGTCGCTGACCGTTAACCTTCGAAGAACTACTACCATCTGGTGTCTCAATCTCAACAGAGCCATGAGGAAAAACAGTACGGACCACAAAAGGACCGGTCCACCGAGAGCGCAACTTCCCGGGGAATAGATGCAAACGAGTGTCATACAGAAGAACTTTTTGACCTTGAGAAAATGACTTTCGTAAAATATTCCTATCATGCACAAGTTTCATTTTGTTCTTATACTCCTTAGCATTATCCTATGCATCTCTACGAATCTCGTCCAACTCATTGAGCTAGAGCTTTCTTTGAGCTCCTGCCTTGTCAAGTGAAAAGTTTAAGTTCTTAATAGCCCAATAGGCTCGATGCTCTAACTCAACAGGCAGGTGACATGCCTTCCCAAACACTAAACGATAAGGTGACATTCCAATGAGTGTATTAAACGCAGTACGGTAAGCCCATAAGGCATCAGTAAGCCTCGACGACCAGTCTTTCCTGTTTGGATTAACTGTTTTCTCTAGAATACGTTTAATTTCCCTATTGGAAACCTCTACCTGACCACTAGTCTGAGGGTGATATGGGGTTGATACTTTATGGGTAATACCGTATTGTTTCATTAAAAGAGAAAAAGGTCTATTACAAAAGTGTGAACCTCCATCACTAATTATATCTCGCGGCGTACCAAAACGTGTAAGTATATTCTCTTTCAAAAACTGGACTACGACCCTGTGGTCATTCGTTTTACACGGAACCGCCTCAACCCACTTAGACACATAGTCTACATCGACAAGTATGTAAAGATAACCAAACGAAATAGGAAATGGACCCATAAAATCAATGCCCCACACATCAAAGACCTCAATCACTAAAATAGGGTTCAAAGGAATCATATTTCTACGGGAAATGGTTCCTAACTTCTGGCAACGCTCACAAGAAACACAATGACTATGGGAATCTTTAAACAACGAAGGCCAGTAAAATCCACACTGTAAAATCTTAGCAGCAGTCTTCTTAGCACTAAAATGACCCCCACATGCATGTTCATGACAAAAGGAGATAATATTAGACTGGTCACTCTCAGATACACATCTCCTAATAATCTGGTCAGGACAATACTTAAACAGATAAGGATCGTCCCAAAAGAAATGCTTAACCTCGGCTAAAAACCTAGAACGATCTTGCTTACCCCAATGTTGAGGCATTCGACCAGTAACAAGATAATTCACTATATTTGCATACCAAGGTGATTGTGAAACAGAGAACAATTGTTCATCAGGAACATTGTCCCTTATAGGAAGGGAATTATTAGGGGAACTAACAACTAGCCTAGACAAGTGGTCTTCTACAACATTCTATGTACCCCTTTTGTCTCTAATGTTTGGACAAAATTATTGTAACAAAAGGATCCATCTATCAATCTAGGTTTGGTATCCTTCTTAGACAAAAGGTATTTCAAAGCAGCATGATCAGTATAGATTACGATCTTAGAACCTAATAAATAGGATCTAAACTTATCCAAGGCAAACACGATGGCTAGCAATTCCTTCTCCGTAGTTGTATAGTTCATTTGGGCATCATTCAGAGTTTTGCTAGCATAGTAAATCACATGGAGTAATTGGTTTTCTCGTTGACCTAGCACAACGCCTATAACATAATCTGAAGCATCACACATAATTTCAAAGGGTAGGTTCCAGTTAGGTGCTTGGACTATCGGGGCAGTAGTGAGTAAAGTTTTAAGCTTCTCAAAAGCCTCTAAACAAGCATCATCAAAGACAAACTTAACATCTTTAGCAAGCAAATTGCAAAGAGGTCTAGAAATCAAGCTAAGATCCTTAATGAATCAACGGTAAAAACCTGCATGCCCTAGGAATGACCTAATATCTTTTACGGTTTTTGGGACCTGTAAAGTCTTAATAAGGTCAACTTTGGCTTTGTCTACCTCTATACCCTTTGAAGAGACGATGTGCCCTAACACAATTCCTGATTTAACCATGAAATGGCATTTTTCCCAATTAAGCACTAAATTTTTTTCCTTACACCTAGTCAACACTAATGTCAAATGATGCAAGCACTCATCGAAAGATAAATCAAACACTGAAAAATCATCCATAAAGACCTCTAAGAACCGTTCTACCATATCAGAAAATATGCTCATCATACAACGCTGAAAAGTTGCAGGGGCATTACATAGCCCGAAAGGCATGCGTCTATACGCAAAGGTACCAAAGGGACAGTTAAAAGTGGTTTTCTCTTGGTCTTCTGGGGAAATAACGATCTGATTATAACCGGAGTAGCCATCAAAGAAGCAATAGTGACTATGTCCACCTAATCGCTCTAGCATTTGGTCGATAAAAGGAAGGGGAAAGTGATCCTTCCTTGTGACCTTGTTCAATTTCCTATAGTCAATATACACACGCCATCCCGTGGTCACTCGGGTTGGGATTAATTCATTATTATCATTCTGGACTACAGTGATACCTGATTTCTTGGGGACAACCTGAATAGGGCTGACCCACTTACTGTCTTAAATTGGGTAAATAATACCCGCATCCAACAACTTAAGCACCTCTTTTCGAACTACCTCTTTCATGTTAGGGTTCAGTCGACGTTGCATCTCCCTAGAAGGTTTGGAGTCTTCCTCTAAATGAATCTGATGCATACACACAGTAGGACTTATACCCTTAATGTCTGCTATAGTCCACCCTAAATCTTCCTTATTGTCTTGAAGTACATTTACTAGCCTGCTTTCCTGATCACTATCCAAATCGGAAGCTACAAACACAGGTAAAGTCTCAGATGGGCCTAAAAACACATACTTTAGAGTATCGGATAGTGGTTTAAGGTCCAACTTTGGGGGCTCTTCTAAAGAAGGAATTAGGGTAGTCTCAGAAACTGGTAACGGTTCGAACCTAGCTTTCCATCTATCAGTGTATAACACAGGGGTAGAATCTAATAGAGCATTCACCTATTCAATAGTGCTATCGTCGTCAAAATCTAAACCAAAATGGGATAGACAACTTTCTAATGGGTTTTCAGACAAAATGTTTGGTAATGACTTCTGAACTAAGGCTTCTATCATGTTCACCTCTTCAACACATGTGTCATGTAGCTCATGAGGTTGCTTACTGACATTAAAAATGTTCATCTCCATAGTCATATTACCAAAAGATAAACTCATCACACCATTTCGACAGTTAATGATCGCATTAGACGTAGCTAAAAATGGGCGACCTAAGATCACAAGTATCTGGTTCTCTGGGTCAGGGACAGGTTGGGTATCTAGGACCACGAAATCCACTGGATAAATAAACTTGTCGACCTCAATAAGAACATCCTCGATAACACCTCGAGGGATTTTAACAGACCTATCAGCTAACTGTAGTGTCATCTGAGTAGGTTTCATTTCACCAAGTCCTAGCTATAAGTATACATGGAATGGCAGTAAGTTCACACTGGCTCCTAAGTCAAGTAAAGCTTTTTCTACCCGGAAGTTACCAATTGTGCAAGCAATGGTAGGAGAACCTGGGTCTTTGTACTTTGGAGTTGTGGTGTTCTGAATGATTGAACTTACGTGACTAGCTAAAAAGGCTTTCTTATGGACGGTAAGTTTTCGCTTTCGCATACACATATCCTTAAGGAACTTGGCATAAGCAGGAATTTGCCTAATTGCATCTAATAAGGGAAGGTTTATGGTAACTTGCTTAAAAACCTCCACTATGTCATTAAAGTTCGATTCCTTCTTTGTTGGTACTAATAGCTGAGGAAATGGGGATCTAGGCATAAAATCAGACCTTTCGGGAACCGAATTCACATCATCAGAAACTTTATCAGTCTCTTCATCTACTGATCCTGAGAGGTGAGATCCTGAGGGGTGAACTACAATATGTTCACTATCGGGCATGGTTACCTTATTGCCTACAACTCTACCACTTCTAAGGGTTTTAACAGCATTCAATTGATTCGATGGTTTTACACCTAATTCATGAACTCCTCTAGGGTTGGGTTGTGTTTGAATAGGAAACTTACCTTTTTCTCTCAAAGAATCACTTATCAGACCAACCTGGGTTTTTAACTCGGAAATAGCCTGACTATTTTCTTTTCCTATCCTGTTACTAGCTTGTAGACTTTGTTCTACGGATAACTGAAATTTTGCAGTTTGCTGAGTTAACAAGGCGAGAGATTCCTCTAAACTTAGGATTTTTTTATCTGACTGATTCTGAAACTGAGCCACTCCTGAAGGATTCTTAGTATAGCCAAAACCTGGGGGAGCATTAGAATTACTAAACTGACCTTGACTTTGGCCCTTAGATCACGAAAGGTTCGGATGGTTTCTCCAACCAGGATTATAGGTTTCTGAATATAGGTCAATCTTTTGACGGTTATCAAATCTAATGTTATTATAAAGAGCATTGGCTTTCTCTTCAATATTCCGGCCTTCCCAAAAAGGCTCCACTCTACCACTAGTCTGGCCCACTTCTAAGCCTTCTAACCTTTTTGCTATAGCAGCAATTTTGGCATCCGATTAATAGCCTCCTTCTACCCTATTAACGTTTCCTCTACTTAAAAGAATAGTTTTCTGGGGTGCCCTACTATTTTACCATTGCTGGGTTTTTTCAGCGATTTCATTAAAAAATTCCATCGCCGCATCAACAGGTTGGTTTTCAAATCCACTAGTGCATAGAGACTCAACCATGGTCGTTGTGGAATAATCTAAACCCTCATAAAGGATCTGAACTAGCCTAACCTTTTCTAAACTATGATGAGGACACTGGGATAATAAATCATTGAACCTTTCCAAATACCTATATAAAGATTCTCCCTCTTGTTGTGAAAATGTGCATATTTGTGTCCTAATAGACGATGTTTTGTGCCTAGGGAAAAACTTATTGAAAAAGGCAGATGTAAGTTGTTTATATGTCTCAATTGACTCGGAGTCCAAACTATACAGCCACGACTTGGCCTTATCTTTCAAGGAAAATGGGAATAACCTAGGTTTCAAAGCATCATCATCTAAGCCTCTAATTATTAGAGTACTACAAATTTCCTCAAAATCCCTAACATGGTAATAAGGGTTTTCATTTTCTTTCCCTGAAAAGATTGGGAGCATCTGTAAGGTCTCAGGTTTCAGTTCATAGGGTGCCTCCATTTCAGCTAACTTAATACACGAAGGACGAGTAGTCCTAGTTGGATTCAACAAAGCTTTCAAAGTTGCCATTTCTGGCGCTATCGGGGCAACAAGGATTCTCTCCTCAGTCAAAGGACGTTCAAAAACAGACTCTTCAAAAGTCGGACTTTCTAGATTAAGGTAATCGAGACGCTTCGAACTACTAGGTTTCTCTTTAACAAATCTACCTAGTGCGTCTCTTTTACGTTCAGGCATACAATAGGATTTTCTAAATTGGAAGGGTAAGCAAACATAGATCAAGGCCGACTTAACCAAATCAAACCTATTGATTTATAGCAAACAAAAAGCATGCTGGCTCCACTTAGATTGTTTCTAGACCAGCTTCTAATCCTTCGAACGGGAATTCGTTACAATTTAAGAAAACCTCTCTGGAATCAATCCGAGTTAACGTAAGTTGAATAGAGGCGAGGGAAGCTCGGTGGAGCTTTGATACCCAAGGCCTCACCGGTATTACAAGGCGGCGCAGTCACGCATTCAACTTACAGAAACCGTCAAGAACTTCGAAGTATGCTTAAAAGAGTAACCAATATTTTTCGAATGACTTTCCTGTTAAGCTTGTTACCCTATCGGTCTCGTTCTAGTCAAAATTTTAGGCTTAAGTTCGCGTAGGTTATGTGTTCCTAAAGTGAGCAAGAAGAGAACGGTGATGAAATCCGAACCCTTATCTTGTATGGCCATGCCTTGCCCTTTACTAGAAAAATAAATTTCCCTATTCAGTCGTCAACATATATGCATACGAAGGAGTCCAGTAACTCGCTGACAGGGGATTCGCGAGTGTTTAGAATCTTACGTTCCGTTCCAGACGGGGGATGAATCGGTGATAGACGCATTTATGTGTCTATTTTGATCTCTTTTATGTATTTTATTAGTACCCATTTGTTCTCATTATGGTGTTTTTATGTTTGTTTAGGTGTTTTTGGAGAAAATACCCTTCTGTGGAAAGAGTTTCTCAAAAAGTGATGATTTACACCCCGGAGAAAAGTACTAAAGGCACCCCAGAAATGCACCGGAAACGTCCCAGAAATGTCCTGGAGGAACCCAGAAAAATTACTATTTCCACCCAAGAATTACTATTTCAGCCCAAATTGCTAAAGGGACACCCGTACAGGATTAGGGGGAGGACATTTTGTTCTCAAAAAATTCAAATTTTGAGAAATGGCGGGAAACCAAGAACAGGTTCTGGCAGATTTTTGTTTCGATTTTTGAACGATCTACAAAGAGATTCAATGGCTGAAACTTGGTGGGATTGTTCCTGGGACATGTATAAATCTATTGGTTGCGCTCTGGTCGATCGAATTTGGCTAGGATTATCTAGGGAAGTCACGGACAGAAACAGAGCTGCACGTGCAGGAAAGGGATAATCGTGAGTTCTGGGAGGATCAATGTGTGTTCTGATGATGTGTGAGGGTTCGAGCAACATCTTTGGTGATGACTAGATGATTTGGAACGTGCTGGGGGATATCTAACGCGTGAAGAATCTAATTCAGGAAACTTTTGCTCAAGAAAATAAAAAAAAAATTTTCCGAGTTATGAAGATTTATACGAGTTAATGAGAGGGATTAAAGGCTTCTGGAGGGTATAAAAGGACCCCTTGGGTCGAGTAGAAGGGTGTCGAGAGTTTGGGGGATTGAGGAGAACTGAGGAGCAAGAAATCACCATGAACAGCAAGCTTCCTGCTGCTGTTTTATGCTGCTGATGAAGATGAAGAACACGAAGAACAGACTCTCAGAAACAGTCGTTCTTCAACAGTGACAACGACAGTGCTTCGTGGGTCGTAGGTGTGGGTCTTAGAACCATAGAGACAACAGCAGTTAGATTTTATCGTTTATTCTGGACGCCTTTTGTGCGTCGCAGATTACAGTTTCACACCATTTTCTCTTCTTCTCTTTATTGTAAACACCAATTGAGCTTAATAAAATATTTTGAGAGGTATTTCACCATGATGAGCTAAACCCAACATTGGGACAACGGAGGAGGCGATTTTCGTCATTCTGGTAAATTTAATTTATTCTTTTTATGACTTTTGCATTGATTTAAAATTGAAAAATGATTTTGATTAATTAGTTATCATTTTATTTGATGCGGCATGCTTGCTTAAATGTTTGATGTCCCATGCTTACGATTTATAACTAATATTCTGAGAATCTATATTGGCAAAATAAGAGTCCTTACATTTTATGTTTTGAGCGATAATTGTTAAGGATAAATAAAATGTACCATATGCATGAGAATTGGCCAAGTCCTTAGTCCCAGTAACTCTCTACCAATTTGTTAATATTTTTGTATATATATTTTTAAATCTAAAAATCCATCACCTTCACAAGTTCGAGTTTGAACGATACCCCTTACTACTAAAACTACAACCCCCACGAAAAATCTTTAATCATTTTGGCGCCGCTGCCGGGGAGAGGTACTGGGACTAGGATTCCACCAATTTCATTTCTTAAGGTTCAAATAATAATTATTTTATCAATAATAGCTCGAAAAATATATTAAATATATCGACTCTAATTTATTTCCAAGATTGATTCTCAAAATATTAGGTGTAAATGTTAAGCATGGGACATCAAATCATCTAAGCTAAGCAACCCATCAAATCAAATCACAACTAATTAATTTAAATCATAATTTCAATTAAAATTAATGCAAAAGTCATAAAAAAAATTAAATATAATTACCCAAGTGTGAAATAAGGCTTCCTCCTTCATCCCAGTATTGGGGTTTAGCTATTCATATCAAACACACACTCAAAATAATAATTCAAGATCACAAGGTGTTCAAAAGATTGAAAAAGGATAAAACAGTGGATCTACGACCGACGCTGAGCGTCCAGAAAACAACGACAATACTTTGATGCTGTAAAAAACGACACAAGCCTACTGCTGTTGGTGCTGCTGAAAATAAGACTGTCCTGGTTAGTCTGTTCTTCGTGTTCTTCAAGCTCTTTAATGGCAGCAGCAGCAGCAGAACCCGTTCCTGGATATCGATTGTTTCTGCTCCTCAGAGGCTCTGCTCGACCCCCAACTTTCGACAACCTCTCTAGTACTCCAAGGGAACATATTTATATACCTACAGCTCGTTGAATCTCCCTCAATTACTCCATATAATCTTCATTACTCGGTGTTTAAAGAAAATATCTTCCGAATATTTTCTTCTCTGAAATGATTCTCCACGCGTTATAATCTGTATTTCTTTCCTTGTTTAACAACTACACACTCCTTCCTACTGCTCGGGACATCAATCATGCACTTAACACGCTAAAAATCTTCTCCAAATCACGTAATCCCGTGAACTGTTCTTATTATGCTTGTGCTGCCCTGATTTCTTCTTGTGAGTTATTTAGCCAAATTTGATCGATCTAAAGACCCATAACCTTCCTTTCTAGCCCATAAGAAGATACCCAATGAGTTTCAGCCATTGAATCGGCCTGCCACTACTTCATTTCTTCGATCGAAAATTCTCATGTGCTGTGAACATTTTTCCCGCCAAAATCGATATTCAAATGAAGAAGAGGGGTGTCCCCCTATCCTGAACTGGGGTGCGAATAGCAACTTCCTTGGGGTGACCTGGGTGACCTGGGGGTGCCCCTTAGTAATTAGGTTACCCCTTATCCAAAAGCGAGAGTCCGAATAACACTTGTCCTCCGGGTGCCAAAATCAACTTTTCGAGCCGAATTTTCCAAAAATATTTATTTCCAAAAAATACCTACAAATACATAAAATAACAAAATTAGTACAAAATCAAGTGCCAACAATATATAGTATTGAGATCAAATTAGACACAAAAATGTGTCTATCAAATACCCCCAAACTTATTATTTGCTAGTCCTCGAGCAAAATTTATTCTTGAAAAGTGACCGAGTTAATCTCGGGTGGGTTTATCAGAGGTGTACCCACAAAAACCAATACTCCATACCCTAGCTATCTACGAAAAATCTTGGAAAGCACTAAAGAACCTCCTTGGTTGGCATACTTATTAATTACAGGAGGAAGTACCCTGACGCGAAATTCCAATTGCTGTATACGAGTTTGCACTCAAGCATACTAAAATTCATATAAGTGACAAAGCTCTACTAAGATAGTTTCACGATGGACATCATACTCGGAGTCAGACTAATCACATGAAAAGATTAAGAAGATGGAAAAAGAAAAATGTAGATGGTTGAAAAGCGAACGGTGTTTCCCATATCTGTCTGAAGGCCTCTGCCAAGATGAACCTAACCTAAATGACTGAGATACTGGTCTGACTAATATTAACACACTGGCATATACAAGGGAACCAGTGGTCAATAACTTAAATCTAGATCAACAAACTGGCAAATACAAGGGAACCAGCAGTTGACTACACATAACAATAACCATTTTTATTTTTATTTTTTTAACTTAACGGCATGAATAGATCTTTTTGATCCAAGCGCATGCTTCTTGTCAGCAGATTACACGATAGTTCCCACAAGTCCTGCATTCCACGCTTGCTTAGGCGACGGAAACAGGGAGAACACACGCATATTGCTATCCAAGTGTTAATACTTATTCCGACTGGTCTAACTGGTCCGGTCTAATTTTTTTTTTTTTTTGAAAAGGTAACTCAGTCACTCTATTTCACCCTAGCAAAGGTAACAACTTGAATCGTGTGCCCCACCAAATCACTTGAAATAAAAGAAAACTAAAAATAGAAAGTGAAAAGGACTCGACGAGATATGGCGAAACTATCATGTTAATTCTAACACCTGAGCTCTGTGCTTTTATGAATAGACTCTATAGATGTTTCCATCTAGTCAGATTGGTTCCTCAGCTCCTAAAACAGAAATGTTTCCATCCACTTAGATTGGTTAGTGCTATCCTTAATAGGCGTAAATTTCTAGGCTCTGGAGTTTATTTATTGCAACTAAAAAGTTTCTCCCAATCGGTTGTAGTCGACTCGGGCCACTGACTCCGATGTCTAGTGTACGAACCCAAGATGCAGAGACAATATCGTAATTGTCCTCCTTCTCTGCAAACATTTATATTTAAAGTACCCTTCCGTAGGGTAATAAAAAAATAATGTCCCAAAGTCCAAAAGTCCAAAAGTCCAAAAAAATAAAGAAAAATTATAAAAATAATAAACCCTAATACAATTTTTTTTTCTAAAAGAAAATAAACAAACCCTAAACTAAAATTGTCTTCTTTTCTTTTCTTTTTGCTTTAATCTTTAGCTCCAAGTCTTTATGAAATCACCAAACTCTTTGGCTCAATTTTCTTTATGATCCAGAACCTGTAGACACAAGATAAATACCCAAAAACATAAAAAAGGACAAAAATAATTAAAAAATAAAAAAATAAATCTAAAGCCCTAAAAACAAGTCCCCGTCGGCGTCGCCAAAAATTGATGTGATTTATAGATAGTGGTAAAAAGGGTGTCGTTTCTCAGACTTGTGAAGGATTTTTTTAGACTTAAATTCAAAACTAAAATAGAAAACACAATAAAAATTATAGCAAACTCAAACAAAGATGATATCAATATTAAAAGAACACTGAGGCTAAGATTCCACTATTTTCCAAATTCAAAGTGATTTAATCCAATATTTATATTCATGCAATTTTTTTCGTTCAATTTGATTCTAAACTATTGCAACAAGTAGATTCTCAAAATTACAAGTGTAAATTCGAAGCATAGAACATCAAAAACCTAGGTCCAAGCATGCTCTATCAAAAGAAATAACAATTGCTTAACAAGAATCATTCAAACAATTTTCACTCAAGGAAAAACAATCATAAAAATAATTGCGATAAATAAATAAATAAGAATATACCACTTTTTGTTGGAAAAATAGCTTCCTTTATCGCCTCAGCAATGGGGTTTAGCTCCTCATATTAATCATGATCTCAAAATATTTGTTTATGGCTCAAAAGATGATTAAAAAGATGAAAAGTGATAATACAGACGATTCGCAACAGTTTGTTGGTGTTGCAGAATCATTGTTACAGGGAGAAATAGTAGCTAAAGACCTAATGCAACTGCTGTGATGAACGACACATGGGTTCTGCTGTGAAACAACGATAGTTTTCTGCGACAGTTGCTTGTGCGTCAATGTTCTTCGTGTTCTTCCTCTTCAGCAGCAGCAGAAATAGAGTTTGATAAAACTCTGATTTCTTCTTCTCTGGCTCTCCTCCGGTCCCCAAACTCTCGACACACCTTCTATATGACCCAAACAATCTATTTATATCAAAAATACCGATTAAGTCTCTCCCAAATCTTCCAAAATCTCTTCCTCTCTCTTCACGACAAAGTTGCGGCAATTTCTTGTTTTAGAATTTCTACGCGTTTCTGAGCTTTCCTTTTTATTATAAACTCTTCCTTAGATAGATACAAATCTTTGGGAAGGTTTATAACACTTTAATCTCTCTAAAATTCCCTAAAACAGGTCACACACGTGACTTTCCATATATTTTTGTTGTGATAAAAATCCGTCGATTGAGCCCAGTCTAATCGATTTCAACACCCATATCAGATTCCTAGACCCATAAGGAGTCTATCCTATGAAAATCAGAGGTTTAATCGACCTCAAACTCCTTCAAATCAAAAACCCTAAATCTGCCAGAAACTGCACCTACTTTCCCGCCATTTTAAATTTCAAACGGAGAAGATGGTGATCGCCCCCTATCCAGAGTGGGGGTGCGAATAAAAGCTGCCTTGGGGGTGTCCCGAGGGTGCCCCTTATCCAAACCGGGGGTCCGAATAGCAAATGTCCTTCGGGTGCTTTCCGACTACTTTTCGAGCCAATTTTTTCCAAAAATGTTTGTTGGCCAAAAATACCTACAAACAAATAAAACACCATAATAGGTACAAAAATTATCCCTAACAATATATAGAATCGAGACAAATCGGACACAAAAGTGTGTCTATCACTAAATCGTAAAATCATAATTTTGTACGTTTCTGACCTAGCTTCAGACGAATGTATGAAATTCATATTTTGAAATTTAGACATGAAAGCTCATGTCACGATGGTCTCTGACTGAGTGTGTAGCCTCTTCAGAGCATGCATGCATATGTAATTATTAAAGCCTCTCAACTGAGCTTTCAATATTCTACATATGTCATCATTTACATTGAGCAATTCCAGTACACACTTCTGTATAGAATCGAGCATGATTGGACGGCTCCTAGATGGGTTGACCATTGCTATAGAGCAATAACATCTTCAGGATGTTGCAAATGTTCCCTGACTATGCAGAATAAAGGTCCAGAATGAGTATGATGCTTCCACTATCTCATACCTCGATTCTCGAATAAGCATAATGCTCCTAGACAGATTGCCTGCTAGTATAGATCCATCAATTAATTAATTCTAGTGCAATATTCATCAATTGAATTCCTAGAAAATATTCTATTTTCATCACAATATTTCATTACTTGAATTCACGTCTTTTCTCAGTTGAATTTCATGGATTAATAATAAATATTTACCTTTCAGGCACATGGGCCACCACCGAGTAAGTCCCAAGAAAATAGTGCGAATGTACTTAGTAATAATGCACGAATGAGAACTTAAAAATATGGGAAAATGTGGATGTATGGAGAGCTATGCAAAATAGAAAAGAGAAAAATAAAAGAAAAAAAAGAAGAGAAAAGAGGTGCACGAGACCAGGCCCACGCCTCCTCACTTTTTCTTATTTTATTATTCTACTACAACTCTTGATTCCCCGAGTTGTGAAACATCAATAATTTCCAAGTAGTTGGTTAAATTATGTTTGGAAGGCACATCCGAGGGTATATTTACGCCCAATACCACGGCTTGAAAATACTTATATAAACTACCACGATCTTTCCAATATACCGGAGCCGGGTATTATCTAATTAGCGAATTCCAAGTGTGTCCCAAAGAATCTGTCGCACGTATGTTGCCGTTCAATGGCCCATATAAATGAGGAAAGTACTGCATTTTACCATACTGTTTCTCTCTCTTCAAATATTGGGCGAGTATCTCCCAATAGATCCTTCAAACCCTAGTTCTTTTGGTGCAAATAATACCGCGACGTAGGTGCTTTCACCCATCAAGTTCATTAAAGTCGTGGTATATTCCATCTCTACCGCGACCGCAACTCTAATTTCAATGAATTTGGATGTTTTTCTAACTTTTGCTTTTTGTTTGGATTGTGTCTAGGGTTTTGGGTTTTTGCCACTGGTAAAAATCTTTTCTTTAAACTTATTTTAACACTCGCCCAATATCTGAATCCATGGATTTTACATGGTTATTTCAATTATGGATGTAATAAATTACTAGTTATTTCGTTGTTTTATACTTATTTGTGTGTTTATTTCAGAATTGGAGACACAATTCCATGGGTTTTCATGGTTATTTCAATTGTGAAAATAGTAAATTACTAGTTATTTTTTTGTTTTACACTTATTTGTGTGTTTGTCGCTGAATTTACTTTGTTTTGTCTAGACCATGGTTTAGTCCATCATCGTGTGGAGAGTGAATTGATATAATGGTAAATTGATTGCTTGTCCGTGGTGTTAGGAAAAGATGTCTGCTACTACAGCGGGAGGTGCAGCAGATACTGACATCCAAGATGATGTCAGGTCCAAAGAATCGTTAGAGACAGCTGTTGCATATGTTGAATCGTTGGCATATAATTCATCAGGAACCGAACCATAGTAAGTTTGTTTTATTAGTTTTAGTCTTTTAGGTTCATTAATATTTGGGTTTTATAACTAGGCTGGTGTTGAAATTGTGAGATGGTTTGAGAATAGCCATGTCAAAGAATCCTCCTCCCTTTCAAAATACGCGACTCCAGTGAGATTGATTAACGACACTCAAAATAATGTGCGACCCCGAGCTGAACGGCTCTTAACTTAATAGCACAATTTTTGAGATTCTTATTTGATGGATGTGCGACACATGAATGATGTGGGGTCCAAAGCCGAATAAACGCCGGCAGGCTCTTAACTTAATAACACCATATTTGCGTTACCTTAGTGATGGGTGTATGACATATCTGCGACGAATTTTAATGGCCAGATTAAGGAAATTAATAGCTAATGGTTACTGTTTCTGGTTCGCATTAGTGATTCTACTGTTTGAAGAAGAAGTAAAACTAATTGAAACAACATCCTATTGAAGTCTCAAGAATAGAGATTTGAAATCAGTTACACAAGATACTATTTTTTAGATTGACATGAATCATCATAACTAATCAATTTTAAAATTTCTTATACCATACAGTTAATCGGCTGCAACGCAAACTTACTTCTGCTGATCCACCATGAATGGGAATCCTAAGTAGTCATTCAACAAAAGAACACCGCAGAAACGATGTAAACTCTGGTTAGAACCTTAAAGGACCATCAAGATTTTCCATCACGAGTCTAATTAAAACTCTTTTACTAGAAACCTCGAATCACAAACTTACCGACCAAATCAATACTCTTTCACTACAACAACCATCTATTTTATCGATCAAACATCCAAATCAATCATGCACCAGATCCCATACCAAAATATGTGACTCCAAGTACGAGGATATGTTAGGTAATCTATGTTTTGTTGGGGGATAGTTAGTCAAAAAATAAAATGGAATGCTATTATGTTAAGTTGTGGTATTTTGTGTTTCGTTAACTTCTATTGTGGTACCATATGTCATTGGCCCTTTCCAAGTTGATCCAGCTATCAATATTTTAATTAATATTTAATGTCCAGTCCTGCAACCAACATTTTTGTTGCTCGACTGTCCGAGGAGCAACATGATATAAGCGACCATCCACTTGGCCGATCATCCAATATTTTATTGGACGACCATCAAGTCCAATACTTACTAGTACTCTAATTCCTACTTTGTCACTCGACAACTCATGATATAGTAGGTCAGGAATGAGTATTCTACAATACCCCAACAATATCTGATTTCATGTCAAATACTCAACATATCAAAATAGGTCCATGAGCAATCTCATTAAACCGACGTTCGTCACTCCAAATTATCAGAGCATCATTATTGCCTCAGCCGATATATCATAAATTTATCAGATCTGATGTCCATGCATTATTGTTATCCCAGCAGACACCTTATGCTCAATACATGAGTCACAAAGCATATCATATTCTTCAATTATGCTCGGCTCATTGTATAGACAAGTCAACAATTGACTAATTAAATGCACGTATGCTTTGCTGACTCCACATATATGAGACATCAATCATGTCACATATGGGGATATTTACCAGGTATTGGTTTGCTGGCCTACAGCACGTGCGATGCAACAGTATATCCACGGTGAGAAATGTGAGTAAGTTGTGCTAACAATTGAAGGAGTTAGCAAAGTAGTGGATGAAAAATCAACCAAGTCTCCTTGTAATGGTTGAACCACGATGTCCCACTTCCCCATTATTACACTCCTCTGCAACCGTCACATTTATTGGAGATCAATGTGTTAACTACTGCTGCAACATAAACAGGCTCATCGACCTATAACTTAAGTTAACTTATATTAAATTCAACGGATCTCAGTCGAACACTACTGAACAGAACTCAATCAATCTGATCAGAATTCATTGATGGTTCATCAAACTTGCAGAAGTCTCAGCTTCCCTCTTACAGATCGACCCTTATCCCTCTTTTTGATCGAATTGATTGTGGAATGACCATTGTCTTGGTTTAGGACGGAGTGTTACAAATTGATCTCTTGAACTCAAAGCACTCCCGTGTAGTGCATTTGTTAAAGATTTAAGAAATTTTCTCAGAGGATCCGACTGTTGCACAGCCTTCCACTTTTCCTCAAAAACCAGCAAATCGTTTCCACCCATCAACAATTATCTATATTGTTTTGGTGGTTATGTGGGTTTCGGTAACTTGAAATATCTGGCGTTGATTTTGACACCTGATCAGTATCCAGAAATACAGGTAGGGTATAAGGTGACAGCTTGTTTATTTCGTTTCAACTTGAGGCTGGTTATTAATTGATTATAGAAGAGTAATGGGTTTTAACCAAGACTCAATTTATCTACGTTCTTGGAGTCCAACCTCATGTTCTATATGCTTATTTTTGTATGATTTTTATATTTATCCTATTGGTTTTCTGAACTTCATCAATTGGTGCTAGAAACAGGAATCCTATAAACTTCATTAATCAATAACAAGTCATTTCAGTAACTTGAAAAGGTTATACCATTTGAATAAACAATGTCTTTTGTCCAAAACTCATCCTTCTGCTAAATAAGAGAATAACCATCAATATGATCTGGAGCTAAACAAGTGTCAAGTTCATTATCATTCTGAAAACACATTGATTCCTCATTTAGAAGAGTTTCATAGTTAATATCATGAGCATAAGAAAAAATGGAACTTGTATCATCAGTAAGAGCATAATCATTTTCCGAATGCATGAACTGAGCAATCGTTAAATTAGTTTGTTCAGCAAGTTGAGAAAAATAAGCACGATCTTTACTCATGGAATATGATATCCACGTTCTAAATTTCATCGAGTTTGTATGTGTTTGTGGTTATATTTTTACCGTTGTGTTTGTTTAGAATGACTTCATTAAAGTTGCAAGTTGTATTTCCAGTATTTTATTGTTATTGGTTTTGCTTAGATGACGTTGATAATGACTTCATTAAAGTTGAATGTTGTAATTCCAGTATTTTATTGTTATTGGTTTTGCTTAAATTACATTAATAATGTTGATTTTTTATTACTTACAAATCTAGCCGAATAATGACGAGTTCCTCGGCTACTATATCTCGATCCTCGCTCCCAGCTGAATACAATTAAAGAGCTAGTTGGGATATTTTAAATCCAACCCATAAAAAAGGTGGAATAACCGAGGAGAGAATCCTAATAGTATAACTATCGGTTTTAAAGAGGAATGTCAAGCCTTTTGATGCCCAACGTTTAGTGAGCTTGCCGCTTCGAAGTCTCAACCTTCGGAATTTCTCTTCCACTTTCTGTTCTGAAATGGCAACCAATTTGTAAGATCGAAGATATTTACCATAAAACTCGGTCTTACTGACCAAAATTCAGGTAGGAGAAATATCAAGACCTTGAGTACTCCATCAATAAGATAAAAACAATTCAATTTCATACTCAGCTAAATATCAGCCATTGTTGAGCGTTAGTGCGACGCTTAAGTCAGGGGCGGAGCCACATGGAAGGTTGGTGTGCAATTGGCCCACCCAGCCCATCTGGTTTCCAAGCCCAAATTTTCATATTTTAATCCAATTTACCGATTTTAACCCATTTTGCACCCCTTAAATGTCCATCCATTTGTAACTTGCCCACCTAATTCTCAAAACCTGGCTCCATCCCTGGCTTAAGTACAGACAAGTAGCATATTCCCGACTCTCTCAATACACATTCAAGGTACTAGGAGAAAATTATTTTAATTTTAACGAAACTTAATGATACCTACAAGTCGTTGTAATAGTGATTAACTTATTATGGTTGGAGATGTGAACAAACGTGAGTTGTAAAAGACATATAGCATGTGGACAATCTCTCTTTATTTATAGGACTCAAGTTTACACCATCTTCATTATCAACTTCTCTTGTCTTCAACAAGAAACAAAGAAAAAGATGAAGCAATATTTTCTCCATTAACTTTCTATGCACATGCAAACTTCATCTTTACACCAGTTTATTATAGTTTGCACTTAGCAAAAGATTATCTGACAATGTGCATGATAATCATGTGACAACTACTAGTAAAGAAACAAAAATACAAATGGTTACAGGATACTGTCTCCAATTCAAAAAGATAGGTTTATTCCATGTGCAAGGAATAAAAGAAATATATTTAACTACTTATACTCAAGGCTTAAGAAACGCGGGTTCCAAATTTCCTCGACTGAGATTCATCTTCGAAACATATGCTTTTCTAAGTAGTTGAATGATGATACCCGGTCTCACAATGAGTAAATTACAAGCCGAGAAACACATAAAAACAAAAAAGAAGAAGAGATGTTTGGGACTAGGTGCCCTATCTACAGTATTTACCCCTCTTTTTTTTATGTCTTTTCCTGTGATCTTCATCCCTCTCGCCGGCCACACCCATTAGGTCTGTTCTATTCTATCCAACTCCAACCGTACTAATCTCCAACTTTAAACGTACACCTCTTCTGCGTCTCAATAATGTTCTCACTAAAACCGGTTCCTATAAATTATAATGTTGGGGATTTCAAAGACACTTTGAGACTATTGATAGCTACTTATATGTCTTTAGTTGAAAATTATGCATACCAAAGATGTCAGACAATGTGAGTTGATATCATAGTATCGAAGAACTACTGATAGTAGATGTCTTCCATGAAACTTCCTCGACTTATTGTATTATTATTATTGAGGCCCTCTAGAAACCATTTTGATTCCCTGCGTATGCTGAGTTCCTCTGCAATCTGCGTAGTGTGATGCGCCTGACGGAGCTTCTGAAAGTAGGAACTGGAAACCGGTTGGCAGTTTGGCACATGAGTGATATTAAAAAATAGAATACCAGGAATGAACAGATCATGGTACAGTAGTCCTTAACTAACCCTCCCTATTTATCTTTTTGTGCATACAAAGTGTCAAATAATTCCAAAGTTTTTGGTGCGGATTCTCACAAAAATATACTCCTAGTACTCTGCTTTGCAAAAAGCAACGGGCTTTGAGCTGTTTTTTTATCAACTCCAGATAACTAATTAGACATGGTTCCATCCCTGATTGATCAAGGAACTAAATATATAGCCTGTTTTTGGTTATGGGAATTTCAAGAACTTGTCGTTATGTTTTGAATTTATTTAATTATTGATTCCAAAATCTAAAAGCCCTAGTAAGTTGTTCTTACACAAATTAAGGAGATCATTCATTCTTCTGCTACTTAAATAATTGCATTATTCTTTTAAACCTGTAAGTTTGATAACCCATGTTCTAATTAATCATTGATTATTTTGACCCATTAACACTCTCTAACCAAAAGAAACTCCTAATAACAGATTTAAATAAATGAAAAATTTGACTGCCGGGAATCTATTTGCGCCTAATAACAAAGAAAAGTATTGCTGAGATTGGATTCTTATTTGGGCGAGAACCAAACACAGGGTACAAAAAAGTGGGGACTCCTAGGATTCATATTCTGCATTCGTTATGATTCCCACTTTTCAAACGAGTTTTCTCACCTTCTTTAACGTGACTCCAGTGAAGTTATCTATTTGATGCTTTGTCTTTGGCTCTTTGCATTCTCAAGGTTACTACCAGAATTATCCAATTCCACTCGGAATTACTAATTAAGTGGATGATGTGATTAGAATTGTTTTGCTTTATATGGATTTCGTATTTTCAAAATCGCATGGTTTTAGTGTTGAATTGTTTTTTTTTGTGTAAATTTAATAATGTCATAGAATTTGGTAATCTCTTGAAACAGTTTGTACATGTTTTCTCTCAGAATTGGCAGCAGACGGATCACCCCCGCTTTAATGACTTAGAATTTGGTAACCGCCCGTACATCATATATATATATAGGTTCTCTGCGGATCACTTTGTTCACCCGCTTTCCTACAACTCCAAAATCTCTTAAATACTCGTCAACATGAAGTTTCGGTCACCTACGTTGTTTCAAGGTCATAAAAATGGAGCCAGCGAACAACTGATATTACATTGACTAATAATTAGAGCTTGATTGAAAGAGTTGTGGTGTAGGACCCAGGAATTGTGATTCCCCGTCTAACACGTAATTATTCTCATCCCATCTTCATTCTTCTGTTAAAAACCAAACATCTTCTGATTTTCTCAGTAAAAAAACCCTTTTTCTAGTAATAGCCATGGGTTCTTCACCTTCATCGTCTTCTTCTACAATTCTTACTACTATTAGTAGTACCAACACAAAAAGATGAAAACTTTTTTATATCTTCTCTCTCTACTAGACTTTTCCAACGACAACACAAACACCAACTAATTACAAACCTTTACAGCTTATTATTAAATCTCGCCTCTTCCTCCCTCCTATAAACTCATTTTCAATATCATTATCATTATTATTATTAACATTATCGTATACTACTAACATTTCTCTTGCGCAAATTCCTCATCTTACAATTCCTATTTGTTGACTTCTTCTTCATTCATGATGGGTCAATGTTTTTTTTCTCAATTTTGAAGAATTGGAGAAAATTTTGAAGAAGAAGAAGAAGAAAAGATTTGATCATATACTCTTTTCAGGGTTAGTAAGGATTTCTCAATCATATAAGATTAGTGGGTTTCTGTTCCTTTGATCAGTTGTGTTGGATTGGTTTTGAAAATTGGAAATTGATCTTTAGTTAGTTAATTGGTGGAGAATGATGAATTTTGGTTGTTTTTATTGCTGGAGAATTCTGTTGAGTCATGTTTTTGCTTGCTTGAATAATCATTTATACAGTTAATCTGCTTCTCAATGCTTTAAATTTAAGAAATGAATGATAATTGGATAATGAAAACTTGGAATGTAAGTATTTTTTTTTTAAATTTTGTTGTTAAATTGTGTGATCTTTTCACTGAATTTTGGTGGTTCAACAAATTTCCAATTTCCTCGTTTGGAAAAGATTCATGATCAATAAAGTCAAATTTATCACATTTCTCCATCAGTTTTTTTGTTTTATCACATTTCAGTTTTTACATGCTCTGATTATGGTTCTTCTTTTCCTAACGTTTACAAAAAAAAAAAAACTAGTTATATATTTGATCCTAAATGTGTTTGATGAATTGTCTCCGAGTATTCTTCGTAATCAAAATGTTTGCTGACTTGAACTCTCTATCATTTGATTAACAGGTACCAAGCAGTGATCTTAAATTTTAAGACAGAAAATAAGCAATAGTTTTTGGGGTTTCATTGGGATTACAGGATAGCAGCAGTACAAGTTGGATGAGTTAAATGATTTGGAAGAAAAGATCTGACTAAATGAGAGGGGGCTTATTGCACCTCTTCGACTTTCATCATTCCAGCACTGCACGGAAGTTACAGAGACAACAAGTAAATACAGATGGTAAGCATTCGCTATATGATTCGATATTAGGACTCAAAACCTTGCCCAGTGTTTATTGTCTGTTTTTTTATGAACGACCTTAACATTTTTCCATTGTCCTCGTACATTTCTCCTCCTTGACCGAAGAACCGTCTCTCTGACTGAAACATTTGAAGCCTAAATCATAGCTAGAAATGGGAAACATTCTACTGCCATCCAAATTTGTAGGTTGAGATTATTGATTCTGTTTTTGTTAACAAAAACGAATGCGAGAATAAGCTTGTGCTAGAGTTGGGTAATCATTGTTCGGTTCGTTGAATTGTAGGGTTGGAAGCTCCTCGAAATAGCTTGGAGTTGTCAATTGAAGAAGCATCACAATGCTACAGTTGCTTTGGCGAAAACAAACCCGTAAGTTAGTCTTTCATCCTATCTTTATGTTTATCATCTGCATGAATCAAATTTTATCTCATGATTTCATGGCACCTTCCTTCTATGAATGCTGGTGTTGCCTACATGTTTTATTGTCTGAGGAAGCCTTCATATCTCTACTTATTGCATCTTCTTTTAAAATAGTAGTCTACATACTGATCTTCTTTCTCTACTTACTGTATCTTATTTGCTTTGAATCTCCAGTATGCATTCCATGCCATAACAAACTCCTCTAAACACACCTCATCTACATTTGATGAAGACCCAGTGAGGGAGATGATCCAGGAGGAGATATCCAAAGAGCTAGACACCAAACACAATGTTCCAAACGTTGTGGCTCGTTTGATGGGTATGGATACGATACCAACTGAAACAAAATCAGCAACCAGTATACAGGAGAAGAAAGCTGAGATGATAGCGCCAAATGTACCAAGAAAGGAGCCTAATGGTTCAATTCGCCGTAGTCCTCTTGGCTTAAAGTCATCCAAGGCAGAGCACAATGTACATTATCCAAGTCCAGAGCGGGATTCTCGAAAGTCCAGAAGAGGCAGAAAGTCAAAAAAGCCCCAACCTAGAGAACATCCTCAAGAGGAGGAACTACAGAAATTCAAAAAAGATTTTGAAGCATGGCAAGCGGCAAGGGTATGGGAAAATACAAAGATTGTCGATCTTGGTAACATTCCTAGACGGTGGCTTGCCCAAGAACACCTCAACAAGGAAAAGATGGCTCTTTATGCAGATATTAATCGAATTAAAGCAAATGATCAGAAACCTAAAGAAATCAAAGCTCAGAAGTTGAAGCCAGATTTTAAATCACTGTCACAACAGGAAAGTTTTTCACGGTCTGGTAGGAAGGACATGTTTCAAGATAACCTAAGTGAAAGTTTTATGAAAACAGGCCCAAAGGAGGACACTGTTTCACAGTCTGGTAGGAAGGATCTTTTTGAGGCATACCAAAATGAATGGTTCACTTCGAGAAGCGGAAGTACTGAATTTGAGCAAGTCACCTTAATGAATGAGGCTGACAAACAAGAAAAGTCCGACATACCTACGAGAATAGTTATCTTGAAACCAGGCCATGATAGGGTTGCAGCAAGTGAAGATTCTTGGACTGGTTCATCTGAAATTGTGGAAGAGGAAGGCAGTATTAAAGATTTTCTTGAGGAGGTAAAAGAGAGACTGAGATTTGAAATGCAAGGGAAGAGTACAAAAAGGGACAATGCTAGAGGTGGTGGGATTGAAACACCTTTCAGTGAAAAGCCATCCAACCCAAGACAAATTGCTCGTCAGATTGCGAAGCAAGTGAGAGAAAGTGTTACAAGAGACATGGGAGTGAACTTACTACGATCAGAATCGTTCAGATCGTATGCAAGTGAAATTCAGGTAAGTGAACCAGATTCACCAGATTTCAACAGCAGAGAAACTGCAAAATTCTTGTCAGAGAGGCTGAGGAATGTCCTAAAGTCAGATCCAGTTGGGGGCATGTCGCCTGTGGTCAGTGGAAGCTCAAGAGCTTCCCCCTTGGTTGATTATGATGAGAGAAGACCAAGAGGCACAGGTAATATTTTGAAGACGTTTAACCGGGGGAACTACTGGGAACATGTCAAAGATGAGCTTGAAATGCAAAGCAGGTCTTTCAGATATGGGCATGACTATGACGACGGACTTCACATGGGAGAAAACTCTCCTAGGAACCTGGTCAGGTCTATGTCAGCCCCATCAGGATCTTCATTCGGAAAGCTTCTCTTGGAGGATAAACATATTTTAACAGGGGCTCACATTAGGAGGAAGCACGAAACTAATGGAAAATTTTCAGCTGAAGTGAGTAAAACCAGGAAAGAGAAGCTTAGTTTCAGAGGGAAGGTTTCAAGTTTAAGACATAGTTTAAGTTTTAAAGGCAAATTGTTCGGCCGGAAGATGCAATCTGTGGAAGACATGGAGAGCGTGGATTCTAATTCTGTGAAGGATGATAGCATGTGTGGATCAAGTTCTCTGATGAACCTTGAAAATGTTCTGGTAAGGCTTACAAGTCATTCTTTATTTAGTTATTACCAGTATTGTTTTCTATCTCAGTACAGGGGATTTAATCAAGATTGTCACGTGATCCACCTTTAATACATTTGTTGTTTTTGTTTTGGTTCTAGGATAATTCAACTGAGGTACCTCCGAGTCCAGCTTCATTTTGTAGCACTCCTCGCGATGATTACTATAGGAATAAGTGGGACCACTCCAGCCCTGTGTCTACCCTAGATGTCCCTTCGATAGAAGACCCTCATACAGTGTCGGACGTTTTCAGAGATATCAGCTCCAACCTTACTGGTAAGAAATATGTTTGTGTTTTCAGATGAAAATTGTTACTGCTGCATTCATAGAGGAAGTGAACACCAGAGATTTTACATGAACAATCTCATCTACCCAATTTATATATTTTGAAGTAAAGAAAATTATACTTTACAAGATATAGTATAACCAGAGTGGGTAGTGCTACTGTTCCAATTGCACCCAGTCATTCACCCCCTAAACCAGGCACGCCATGTCTTGGCCAATTTATTCCTGCTATTGTCCCTCTAATTGGTGTTTTCTTCCTCGACACCAACCATCACCACCACTTACCTCATTACTGTCCCACATGCCACACTCAACCTGGCCACCATTCCACACAACCACCTACCACATGATACACTCAGCAAGTTGTCAGATGGATATATTTATTTACTTCATGGATGGGATTCAGAAAATGGTCCTTGGTTTTTGTTACTTTCATCCCTCTTTCTCAAGTCCTCAGTAATCATACATACAGACGGTGGAACAGATATATCATAAAGAAAGATTTTTACTTTATTAGATTTATATAATATACCCATCCCTTATTAGAATCATGAGTAAGGCATAAGCTATACGTATCTTAGTGACACATTGTTCATTTTGCAGAACTCAGAAGGCAGTTGAATAAGCTAGGTGTTGATGGTTCTGAATGCACATCGATCCAAGAAGCCCGAGAGCCTGAGATGGTTCATTTAGAAGACCATGCAGAAGTTTACATAAGAGACGTTCTCATTATTTCTGGTTTATACGACGGATCCTCCCAATGGTCTTTCACAAGATGGGACCCCCTTGCAAAGCCGATTAGCAGTTGGGTCTTTGAGAAGGTAGAAGAATCATATGAAAAAAGAGCTGACGAGACAGATATAACTGAAGATCATACCGGGATGAGTAGGATGGATCACAAGGTATTGTTTGACTTAATTAATGAAGCTTTGTCAACCATACTTGGACCTTCACTAACCATGTCAAAATTTAAGAGGAAACTTATGGGTTCGACGAAAATGCCTCCTCCTCGTGGGAAGAAATTATTGGATGTTGTTTGGAAGACAGTTTTTATGTATTTATATCCTGAATCTGATGGTTATTATTATTATTACTCACTAGACGGCATGATTGCCCGTGATCTTGGAAGAAACCCTTGGTTGGGTAGTATGGATGAAGATATAGAATTAGTTGGAAGGGAAACGGAGAACTGGATTCTTCGTGAACTGATTGGAGAAATTGTGAAAGATTTGTTGTAGATTAATTAGTAGCATATGTTGTATGTTGGCATTGTATATTAGGAGGAATACATACAGAGTTAGTAGTATATGCCAGGTTATATTGTTGATAGAGGGATTAAACTTTATACAGGACTTGTAATTTTTTTCTCGCGTTAACCATTTTAACTTCGGAATTAGGATTTGTATCACACTTACTTCATAAGAGTACTTGATTTGTATCACACTTACTCTTTGCTGATGATTCTTTTTTATTCACTGTTGCTAATAATATTGTTGAAGCTAGGAATCTGATACATATTTTCCACAGTTTCAGTGACTATGGGCATATGGTTCATTCTGAAAACAAACATTGTAAAATTTCTGCTGGAATTCTCATGGGTGAACCGTCTATTTATATCAGAGGGCCAGAGGCACTCTCCTAATTTGAACAAACACCTCTGTCTAAACTAGGAGTTAATACCTCCTGTAAACAAGGAGGACTTTACAAATACTGCCTGTATAGGAGTGGCGACGTTCCAAGCGTTTCAATTTGGTGTTGAGTAAAACAACGCGCCGTATTTAAGAGTCTGCTTGATCGCAGTTGTGGGCCCACAGACGACAGTCTTCATAGTCCTTTGACTGAGCGCAAACAAGTCCAAAAACCTGCCACAATACATATAGGAGGTCATGTATTTGTGACAAACACCTTACCTTTACCAACGGAATATTAGAACAAACCTGACGCAAGGCCAAAAGGGTGAACCGGTTAAGGGTTTTCCAAATCGTCTCCTCAGCTATCGGCTACCGTTAAATCGGACGAAGATCTCAGTCAAATCACTCTTTCAGTCTTTCTCCCCCTCTAGCTCCCTGCAGTGTATCTTTTACTGAAATCCTTAAATTCGTTTCTGGGCACGAGACTAAAATACTGAGATCTGAGTACATGAGGTTCGACTGAACTTGGAATATAATTTCGGGTATGGTAGCAACAACCAAATGAAGAATATCATTGGATCTTGATTTAAACCATAAAACAACAAGTAAAAGATGAAATATAAACAAGTAAATAAGAGATTCACACAAAGATAATTAACATGGTTCGATAACGGAGTGTCTACATCCACGGGAAGGTAAAAGAAAGTTTATTATGCTTTTGATTTGTTACAAGGTTGATGAGCTCCATTAATGATAATGAAGTTCAGTGAACGTTTCTAGTAACGAAGGTAGAATGAAGGTATCAAGAGTAAAACGAAGGTAGAACGAAGGTATCGAGGGTAAAACGAAGGTAGAACGAAGGTAGTAAACCAATCCAGCTATTATTCCTCTCTTCAAAGGTAGTGGATTTGTTACTCCTCCTTTTCTAGCTCCCAAAAGTATGTCCCCCTTCTCTTCTTCTCTTCTCCCTTTTTATAGGGAAAAGGGATACTTGTTTTATTACAAAAATGACATTAGCTTAGTTTCTAAGCACTCTTAGAATTGATGTAGTGTGTTGCGTTGCTTTATTATTATCTTGCTCCAGCTTCTAATCTCCCTCCACGTGTCAAGGTGTTTTATGGTGTATACAATTTGCCCCTTTTCTTGAGGGTTGTTGATGAACGATCCTAGAGAAAAAATTACTTCCACCTCGTTTGTCATTGCATTGGTTGTTGTTTCCTCCATCTGCTCTTTGTTGGAAAGCTTTTGCGTTCTTTGTGGAGGAACTTGGTCTGACCTGCATCGGTATCAAAGTTGGCGAAGGTTCTTCAACCTATTCTTCACCGACTTGAATGATCTTCATCACCCAAGTCGAAGGTACTTCATCTGCTCTTGGTCGAGAGGCTTTTGCGCTCTTTGTGGAGGGATTCCGGTGAAGAATATATTGTGTTGCAGTATATACACTTGCCCCTATTCTTCACTGAAATTATGAAATGTTCCTACACATGGAGTTAAAATGTATCTCACCTTTTTTCTCTGATATGTGCCCTCTCTTGTATGGCTTTCCCTATTCTTGTATATCGGCAACCTCTTGGTGCCGCGTCATCTTGTATATTGTAGAAGTTTGGTTTTAGTCTTATTACTCCCATCATGTACGTTGCATCTTCATGGTGTTTGGCTTTGGTGTGCAGCAACATCAGTCGTTCTTCGTAATCCCTCTTTGTTAACAATGAAATCGACATGCCGCGAGTACATAGCAGCAACAGTTGAGGTTGATTAAGCTTCTTCCTGCACAAAGTTGAAACGAAGAGCTCTTGTTGGTTAATCTTCAATATAGAAATCACTAACAAGTTGGTTAGGATAAGAATAGGAAATACAAGAAGTTCTAAGAATTGGGAGCTAGCTAAGTTATAAGAAAAGGAAAGACATGTAATAAGGTAATAGGACTAGGAAAAGGAATTCATAGTTCTATATATATATGATCACCAAAGTTGTGGTTCATCATATGAGCAAGATTAGAGCTTGTGTTTAGTTTTGAGAGATTTTCTAAACATCAATAAAGAGAGTTGTCTTTATATAAGATAATTTTCATCTTGCAGTTTCCATTAATTGGTATCAGAGCTTGTTTCTGAGCCATGGAAAACGAAACCACCATTGTGGGTGTAAAACAGTTCACGCCACCATCAATACAAGTTCCAATCCTCAACGCCACAAACTACACAGTATGGGCCATGAGAATGAAGGTACTGATGAAAATCTACAAAGTTTAGGAAATAATTGATCCTGGTACATTGGACCCAGACAAAAACAATGTTGCCATTGGATTACTCTTTCAAGCAATACCAGAATGTCTTGTTCTACAAGTTGGTGAACAGGAAACTTCAAAGAAAATTTGGGATGCAATAAAGGCACGTAATCTCGGAGCTGATCGAGTTAAAGAAGCCCGTCTGCAAACCTCAATGTCTAAATTTGAAAGAGTGAAGATGAAAGACACTGATACTATTGATAGCTTTGCAGGAAAGATATCAGAGATAGCCTCAAAAGCTGCGTCACTTGGACAGTCCATTGATGAAGATAAACTGGTAAAGAAGTTTCTCAATAGTTTACGAAGATCCAAGTATATTCATATCATAGCTTCTCTCGAACAAGTCTTAGATTTAAAGAAGACTAGCTATGAAGATATAATTGGAAGATTGAAAGCATATGAAGAAAGAATCCTTGATGAAGAAAACAATGGAGAAACTCAAGGAAAACTCTTGTACACAAACTCTTACCAACAAAACTCTGCGACAAGAGAAATAGGTCGTGGAAGAGGTGGTAGAGGAAACAGAGGCCGATGAAGGGGAGGAAGGTTTAACTCACAAGATAGAACAACAAGTCATAATGATCAAAACCAAGGGAAAGAAAAGAAGGATAGATCAAACATTATTTGTTACAGATGTGAAAACCCAGGACACTTCTCCTCTGTATGCCCTGAAAGAATA
Organism: Papaver somniferum; assembly: GCF_003573695.1. Classification (NCBI taxonomy): domain Eukaryota; kingdom Viridiplantae; phylum Streptophyta; class Magnoliopsida; order Ranunculales; family Papaveraceae; genus Papaver; species Papaver somniferum. Next base: position 8,508,115 of record NC_039359.1, read on the forward strand.
CAAAAGATGGAAGAAACAAACAAGAATGAAAAAAGGGAAGCAAATACATCTCTTTTCATGCACGAAGTTGTATTCTTAAACGAAGGGAAACTAATACCAAAGAACTACGAATCAAAGGATGGAGAAGAAGGAATCTGGTATTTAGATAATGGAGCCAGCAATCACATGACTGGTAAGAGACACTACTTTTCTGAACTCAATGAGAAAATCAAAGGACAAGTGAAGTTTGGGGATGGATCTTCTGTAGAAATTGAAGGGAAAGAATCAATTCTATTTCAGAGCAAGACCGGAGAACAGAAGCTTGTCACAAACATCTACTTCATCCCAAACTTACAAAGCAACATTCTAAGTTTAGGACAAGCTATAGAAGTTGGATGTGATGTTAGAATGCGACAAGATTATCTAACAGTTGATGACCCAAGTGGAAGACTTTTAGTTAGAGTCTCACGCTCACAGAATAGACTCTACAAGATAAGTCTCATGATTGGAAGGTCATTGTGTCTGAATATGAGACTGGAAGATCAGACATGGAAGTGGCATGCAAGGTTAGGACACATACGTTTCAGAACCTTAAAAACTATGTCTCAGAACAAGATGGTTCGAGGGCTACCACAACAAAACAGAGTGGTGGAGAGGAGAAACAGGACTCTAATGGAGATGACAAGAAGTTCTTTAAAGGCTATGAAGGTACCTAATTATCTATGGGGAGAAGTTGTACGACACTCCACATACCTAATAAACAAGATACCTACAAAAGCTCTGAAAGACATGACTCCATATGAAAGTTTGCGAAAGAGAAAACCAAACATAGATCATTTAAGAGTGTTTGGTTGCAAAGCATACACAAAAGTTGATTCTTCAACTCTTAAGAAACTGGATGATCGATCTCAGACTCTTGTGAATCTAGGAATTGAGCCTGGATCCAAAGCTTACAGATTATTCAATCCAACAACGAAAAGAGTGATAGTGAGTCGAGATGTGGTATTCGATGAAAAATCAAACTGGAACTGGAAAGAAACTAATGATAGATCAAGTAGGGATCCAGGAATGTTTCACATGAGATGGGGTCAAGTAATTGATGAAGGCGAAGGACCCATAATCATCAATACCAATGGAAACAATGATGTTAATCAAGAAGAAGAAGAGAATAATGAAAACACTGAGAATAACGAAGAAGTAGAAGAAGAAGAAGAAGAAGAAGAGATCGATGAAATAACTCAACCCATTCCACTGCGAAAATCAACAAGACAGATACAAAAGCCACAGTACCTGGAGGATTATGTTCTTCAAGCTGCAGAAGAATGTGAGATTATGCTACTTTCTGTTAATGATGAACCAAGGAATTTTCAGGAAGCAAAGGTCTCGACTAAATGGACACAAGCATGTAGAGAAGAAATTATTTCAATCAACAGAAACAAGACTTGGTTTCTAGTTGATAAGCCAGGTGGGGTAAAAGTGATTGGCCTTAAGTGAATTTTCAAAATAAAACGGAATGTTGATGGTACTGTCAACAAATATAAGGCAAGACTTGTAGTTAAGGGATACGTTCAAGAATCAGGCATAGACTTTGATGAAGTTTTCGCACCAGTTGCTAGACTAGAGATAATTCGTCTCTTAATAGCAGAAGCAGCATCAAACTCATGGGAAATTCACCACTTAGACGTTAAGACAACATTCTTACATGGTGAATTGCGAGAAGATGTGTATGTTGAACAACCAGAAGGTTTTGAAGTAAAAGGACAAGAGCATAAGGTTTAAAAGTTATCAAAAGCTCTATATGGTCTAAGACAAGCTCCTCGAGCCTGGAATAAAAAGTTAGATCAAATCTTAAGAGAAATCAGATTTGTTAAGTGCTCTAAAGAAACATCAGTATACAGAAGAGAAGAGAAGAAAAGGGAACGCTTCTTGTGATTGCAGTCTATGTAGATCTATTTTTGACTGGCAACTCCCTTAAGGTGATCAATGAGTTCAAGAGAGAAATGTCATCAAAGTTTGAGATGTCAGACCTCAGAAAACTCACTTATTACCTTGGCATAGAAGTCCATCAAGGAGTAGATGGGATTCAGATTAAACAAGAAGCTTATGCAAGGAGAATTCTGAAAGAAGCAGGACTTGAAACTTGTAATCCAACCAAGATACCAATGGAGTTTGGACTTAAAGTTTCAAAGGCACGAGAAGAAGTTGAGATTGATCCAACGAGTTATAGAAGAAATGTTGGATGCCTTAGATACTTGTTACACAAGACCAGACTTGGCTTTCTTTGTGGGAGTAGCAAGTCGTTATATTCAGAGTCCACGCAAGTTTCATGGTGATATAATAAAGCATATATTGAGATATCTAAGAGGAAAAATCAGCTATGGATTGAAGTATGGTCGAGGAGGATCAAAAGGAATTGTTGGGTATAGTGACAGCAGTCATAATATTGACCAAGATGATGGAAAAGGTACAACTGGTCATATATTTTATCTAGGTGAAGCACCTATTACATGGTGTTCACAGAAACAAGACACTGTAGCCCTCTCATCCTGTGAAGCTGAGTTTATGGCTGCAACAGAAGCAGCTTAACAATCAATATGGATTCAAGAACTGTTGGGTGAAATCAAAGGAAGAGAACCTGAAAAAGTTCTCATCAAGATTGATAAGAAGTCTGCAATTGCACTCACTAAAAATCCATTGTTTCATGGGAAGACGAAACACATTCACAAAAGGTATCATTTCATACGAGAATGTATCGAGAAGGAGATCATCAACGTTGAAAACATACCAGGAACTGAGCAGAAAGCAGATATATTGACAAAGGCATTAGCTCGGATCAAGTTTGAAGAAATGAGACAACTGATTGGAGTACAAGATATGTCACGGGTAAGGTTGAAGCTTAACGGGGAGAATGTTGGTTAATCTTCAATATAGAAATCACTAACAAGTTGGTTAGGATAAGAATAGGAAATACATGAAGTTCTAAGAATTAGGAGCTATCTAAGTTCTAAGAAAAGGAAAGACATGTAATAAGGTAATAGGACTAGGAAAAGGAATTCATAGTTCTATATATATATGATCACCAAAGTTGTGGTTGATCATATGAGCAAGATTAGAGCTTGTGTTTAGTTTTGAGAGATTTTCTAAACATCAATAAAGAGAGTTGTCTTTATATAAGGTAAGTTTCATCTTGCATTTGCCATTAGCTCTTTGATGGAATCACCATTCCACCATCGAAGTAGCCTTTGAATTGGGTTTTGTTGATCTCCTCCAATTGGCATCATCGGAGTATAGCTTGTATGTATCATCGGGATTGGTATTGAGCGCCGGGTGAACTATGCTCCGGATTGCTTTCATCATCGTCATTGGACATATCGCCTTGGTTGCAGGGCTCGATCTATCATCGGGTTGCTTTTGTTATCATCGTCGCACTTTTACATCATCATCGTCGTCGGACTTGAGCTTTTCCCTATCATCGTCCTTGAATGTGAGTCTCAGATCGAGTAATCAAATGAGCAGCAGCATGGGTTGATAACTCCATCGGGTGGTAACAACTACGTTCATCACTTAGTGGCAGCAATTTGATCGCAGCATCGTCTCAGCAGTGCCTCCATTCTTACAGCAGAGTTGGGTTTGCCACAACAATGGCAACACAGGTGCGTCTTCAGCAACATAAGTGGATCTTCATCCATCATATGTACATGGGTCAGTAACATTATTAACATTACTTGCACCAGGATAAGGTCCTCAAGTAAATATCTCGGGTATGGCACTTCGGCAGCTTTTACTTCGTAGCATCGACTTGTCGGTAGTAATTGCACCATTAGTACGCAACAACTTCTTGTGTTCTCTGTATTATGAGAATTTAGATAAAATCATGACATGAGTAATAAGTTATTATTGAATAAAGGAATGCTTTAAACAGTAACAAACATTCAGTGTCTATATGGTTGGTCTTGCCCCTATATTGTGAGAATTTGTAAATCCATCGTCGCAGAGGCAAGATGCGTGTTTGAACCTGTCATCCCGTTGGCTAATTCCGGACCAGAAAATTACCGAACGGTGGGGGTTTGAAAATCTCCCAGAGACGTGGTGTAAAACTGAATGTTTTACAAACACATGTTCCGCTGAGCTGCCGAAGGCATGACATGTTGGGTATCTCTTTTTTATGGAAGCCTTCCCCCGGTCATACACTCATAGACGCTTACGGGTAAGTCCCGAGAGATTGCGTGCAAGCGCTTTCCCCAGTATGTTTGTATATACATAAAAAAAAAATGCTAGTATTTTCGAAATGTAAGGAATATAAATTTTCGCAAAATCTCTAGTTATGTGTGATGTATGTATGCCCCTTGTTGGTTTCGGAAGCTGGTTGACGAAGCTTGTGAAAGTAAAAATAGTTTCCCTTGTAGAGTCTTTGCGGGCACATTGAACGATGTTTATGTTGAGCTGAAATTCTTTGGAGTTTCATCGTCTTTGTAACAGTTCAATGTATCATGTGCGATGAAGCGGTTGAATCGTCGTTGATCTATAGCTTCCTATGTGATTTAATTCTGCCTTTTTCTTAACACCGAGATATGGTGTTGGAGCTATCCATCGTTCTTTGAATCTTTGCTTCTTTATAAGGACCTGGCTTTCTTTGCCCCTGCTTGATTGTTATCCACTACATTTCCAGCGTCTTCGAGCTCAGCTGAGCTTGTCTTGTAATTATTGCCTAAATTGACTCCCGCACCAGAGCAACACTGAACTGGGCTGGTTTGTTTTTCTTTGTAAGCATCGGTTGGTTGCTCATCGTGTTATTCTCATCGTGTGGTAGGTACTACCGGCTCGGGAGTGCTATCTTCGTTTGTGATCTGCTCATCGTATTTAAATGGGAACTGAAACTTCGCTTCTGGATCATCAATTAAATGGTCCTACACACAAATGAGACAAAGAATATCTCCCAAAGCTGATCTCCTCATACTTTGAATTGATACGTCCATCAATGTTGCGCTGTGGTTGTTGGTTAATCTTTAATATAGAAATCACTAACAAGTTGGTTAGGATAAGAATAGGAAATACATGAAGTTCTAAGAATTAGGAGCTAGCTAAGTTCTAAGAAAAGGAAAGACATGTAATAAGGTAATAGGAATAGGAAAAGAAATTCATAGTTCTAAATATATATGATCACCAAAGTTGTGGTTGATCATATGAGCAAGATTAGAACTTGTGTTTAGTTTTGAGAGATTTTCTAAACATCAATAAAGAGAGTTGTCTTTATATAAGCTAAGTTTCATCTTGCAGTTGCCATTAGATAATGCCAAGTTCAGCGATGATGAAACGAAGACTGATGCCGATGCTGTAAAGTCTTGAGACGACGAACCAAAATTTTGAAGACAATGGCTGCAATCCTACATTGATGAAACTTACAGCGAGTATTGCATCCATTGTCTTCAAAATTTTGGTTCGTCGTCTCAAGACTTTACAGCATCGACATCAGTCTTCGTTTCATCATCGCTGAACTTGGCATTATCTAATGGCAACTGCAAGATGAAACTTAGATTATAAAAAGACAACTCTCTTTATTGATGTTTAGAAAATCTCTCAAAACTAAACACAAGCTCTAATCTTGCTCATATGATCAACCACAACTTTGGTGATCATATATATATATAGAACTATGAATTCCTTTTCCTAGTCTTATTACCTTATTACATGTCTTTCCTTTTCTTAGAACTAGATGACTTCTAATTCCCTTAGGATTACATCAATTTCCTAATCTTGTCCTAAGCAGCTTGTTAGTGACTTCTATGTTGAAGTTTAACCAACATTCTCCCCGTTAAGCTTCAACCTTACCCGTGACATATCTTGTACTCCAATCAGTTGTCTCATTTCTTCAAACTTGATCCGAGCTAATGCCTTTGTCAATATATCTGCTTTCTGCTCAGTTCCAGGTATGTGTTCTACGTTAATGACCTCCTTATCGATGCATTCTCGTATGAAATGATACCTTTTGTGAATGTGTTTCGTCTTCCCATGAAACACTGGATTTTTAGTGAGTGCAATTGCAGACTTATTATCAATCTTGATGAGAACTTTTTCAGGTTCTCTTCCTTTGATTTCACCCAACAGTTCTTGAAGCCATGTTGATTGTTTAGCTGCTTCTGTTGCGGCCATGAACTCAGCTTCGCATGATGAGAGGGCTACAATGTCTTTCTTCTGTGAACACCATGTAATAGGTGCTTCACCTAGATAAAATATATGACCAGTTGTACCTTTTCCATCATCTTGGTCAATATTATGACTGATGTCACTATACCCAATAATTCCTTTTGATCCTCCTCGACCATACTTCAATCCATAACTGATTGTTCCTCTTAGATATCTCAATATCTGCTTTATTACATCACCATGAGACTTGCGTGGACTCTGCATATAACGGCTTGCTACTCCCAAAGAGAAAGCCAAGTCTGGTCTTGTGTGTAACAAGTATCTAAGGCATCCAACATTTCTTCTATAACTCGTTGGATCAATCTCAGCTTCTTCTTGTGCCTTTGAAACTTTAAGTCCAAACTCCATTGGTATCTTAGTTGGATTACAAGTTTCAAGTCCTGCTTCTTTCAGAATTCTCCTTGCATAAGCTTCTTGTTTAATCTGAATCCCATCTACTCCTTGATGGACTTCTATGCCAAGGTAATAAGTGAGTTTTCCGAGGTCTGACATCTCAAACTTTGATGACATTTCTTTCTTGAACTCATTGATCACCTTAAGGGAGTTTCCAGTCAAAAATAGATCATCTACATAGACTGCAATCACAAGAAGCGTTCCCTTTTCTTCTCTTCTGTATACTGATGTTTCTTTAGAGCACTTAAAAAATCTGATTTCTCTTAAGATTTGATCTAAATTTGTATTCCAGGCTCGAGGAGCTTGTCTTAGACCATATAGAGCTTTTGATAACTTATAAACCTTATGCTCTTGTCCTTTTACTTCAAAACCTTCTGGTTGTTCAACATACACATCTTCTCGCAATTCACCATGTAAGAATGTTGTCTTAACGTCTAAGTGGTGAATTTCCCATGAGTTTGATGCAGCTTCTGCTATTAAGAGACGAATTGTCTCTAGTCTAGCAACTGGTGCGAAAACTTCATCAAAGTCTATGCCTGATTCTTGAACGTATCCCTTAGCTACAAGTCTTGCCTTATATTTGTTAATAGTTCCATCAACATTTCTTTTAACCTTGAAGATCCACTTGAGGCCAATCACTTTTACCCCACCTGGCTTATCAACTAGAAACCAAGTCTTGTTTCTGTTGATTTAAATAATTTCTTCTCTACATGCTTGTGTCCATTTAGTCGAGACTTTTGCTTCCTGAAAATTCCTTGAATCATCATTAACAGAAAGTAGCATAATCTCACATTCTTCTGCAGCTTGAAGAACATAATCCTCCAGATACTGTGGCTTTTGTATCTGTCTTGTTGATTTTCGCAGTGGAATGGGTTGAGTTATTTCATCGATCTCTTATTCTTCTTCTTCTTCTACTTCTTCGTTATTCTCAATGTTTTCATTATTCTCTTCTTCTTCTTGATTAACATCATTGTTTCCATTGGTATTGATGATTATGGGTCCTTCGCCTTCATCAATTACTTGACCCCATCTCATGTGAAACATTCCTGGATCCCTCCTACTTGGTCCATCATTAGTTTCTTTCCAGTTCCAGTTTGCTTTTTCATCGAATACCACATCTCGACTCACTATCACTCTTTTCGTTGTTAGATTGAATAATCTGTAAGCTTTGGATCCAGGCTCAATTCCTAGATGCACAAGTGTCTGAGATCGATCATCCAGTTTCTTAAGAGTTGCAGAATCAACTTTTGCGTATGCTTTGCAACCAAACACTCTTAAATGATCTATGTTTGGTTTTCTCTTTCGCAAACTTTCATATGGAGTCATGTCTTTCAGAGCTTTCGTAGGTTTCCTGTTTATTAGGTATTTGGAGTGTCGTACATCTTCTCCCCATAGATAATTAGGTACCTGCATAGCCTTTAAAGAACTTCTTGTCATCTCCATTAGAGTCCTGTTTCTCCTCTCCACCACTCTGTTTTGTTGTGGTGTAATAGGACCACATAAATCAGCATGAAGAAGCTCTAATGACTTTGAGGCTCTGAATGTTGTTGCTTTTGGAAAACCTTGACGCGTTTGTTTCCCAACTAAACATGATTCACAGATCCTTGATTCATCGTTTATCTGTGGTATCCCTCTAACCATCTTGTTCTGAGACATAGTCTTTAAGGTTCTGAAACTTATGTGTCCTAACCTTGCGTGCCACTTCCATGTCTGATCTTCCAGTCTCATATTCAGACACAATGGCCTTCCAATCATGAGACTTATCTTGTAGAGTCTATTATGTGAGCGTGAGACTCTAACTAAAAGTCTTCCACTTGGGTCATGAACTGTTAGATAATCTTGTCGCATTCTAACATCACATCCAACTTATGTAGCTTTGTAAGTTTGGGATGAAATATATGTTTGTGACAAGCTTTTGTTTTCCGGTCTTGCTCTGAAATAGAATTGATCATTTCCCTTCAATTCCTACAGAAGATCCATCCCCAAACTTCACTTGTCCTTTGATTTTCTCATTGAGTTCAGAAAAGTAGTGTCTCTTACCAGTCATGTGATTGCTGGCTCCATTATCTAAATACCAAACTTCTTTTTCACCTTTCTTTGTTTCGTAGATCTTTGGTATTAACTTCTCTTCGTTTAAGAATACCACTTCGTGCATGAAAAGAGCTGTATCTACTTCCCTTGTTTCATTCTTGTTTGCTTCTTCCATCTTTTGTATTCTTTCAGGGCATACAGAGGATAAGTGTCCTGGTTTATCACATCTGTAACAAATAATGTTTGATCTATCCTTCTTTTCTTTCCCTTGGTTTTGATCATTCTGACTTGTTGTTCTATCTTGTGAGTTAAACCTTCCTCCCCTTCCTCGGCCTCTGTTTACTCTACCACCTCTTCCACGACCTCTTCCTCTTGTCGCAGAGTTTTGTTGGTAAGAGTTTGTGTACAAGAGTTTTCCTTGAGTTTCTCCATTGTTTTCTTCATCAAGGATTCTCTCTTCATATGCTTTCAGTCTTCCAATTATATCTTCATAGCTAGTCTTCTTTAAATCTAAGACTTGTTCGAGAGAGGCTATGATATGAATATACTTGGATCTTGGTAAACTATTGAGAAACTTCTTTACCAGTTTATCTTCATCAATGGACTGTCCAAGTGACGCAGCTTTTGAGGCTATCTCTGATATCTTTCCTGCAAAGCTATCAATAGTATCAATGTCTTTCATCTTCACTCTTTCAAATTTAGACATTAAGGTTTGCAGACGGGCTTCTTTAACTCGATCAGCTCCGAGATTACGTGCCTTTATTGCATCCCAAATTTTCTTTGAAGTTTCCTGTTCACCAACTTGTAGAACAAGACATTCTGGTATTGCTTGAAAGAGTAATCCAATGGCAACATTGTTTTTGTATGGGTCCAATGTACCAGGATCAATTGTTTCCCAAACTTTGTAGATTTTCATCAGTTTCTTCATTCTCATGGCCCATACTGTGTAGTTTGTGGCGTTGAGGATTGGAACTTGTATTGATGGTGGCGTGAACTGTTTTACACCCACAATGGTGGTTTCGTTTTCCATGGCTCAGAAACAAGCTCGGATACCAATTAATGGCAACTGCAAGATGAAAATTAGCTTATATAAAGACAACTCTCTTTATTGATGTTTAGAAAATCTCTCAAAACTAAAAACAAGCTCTAATCTTGCTCATATGATCAACCACAACTTTGGTGATCATATATATATAGAACTATGAATTCATTTTCCTAGTCCTATTACCTTATTACATGTCTTTCCTTTTCTTAGAACTAGATGACTTCTAATTCCCTTAGGATTACATCAATTTCCTAATCTTGTCCTAACCAGCTTGTTAGTGACTTCTATGTTGAAGTTTAACCAACATTATCGTCATTGTATTTTGCTGCACCATCATCGTCAAACTTGAGCCGCTTTCGCTAATTTTTGCTCCTCTCCAGCTCTTCTTTCCCTTTGCTCTTTTATGCCGGATTTCTTGCACCTTCATCGTAATTAGCGTGGGAGTGGACGACTGCACTGTCGGGGTGGATGATCAGGACCGCATCATTGGAGTGGGGGATTATCATCGTTCTTCAGGGAACGAAGGTAGTGAGAGGCAATCCAGCTAATACTCCTCTCTTCAAAGGTAGTGGATTTCTTCCTCCCTCTCTAGCCGTCCCAAGAAAAGTCCTTCAATCGTAGCCATCAAAGCTCATCGTTGTGTATCGTGGACCTTCGCCTGGTATTGCATCGGCTTTGCACCTTCGTAACAAAACTTTGCGCCACCGCCAACGGAGCTATTGCTGCAAAGAACGTTGTTGCTTCTACTGGGGTCCATGTTACGGTGTGAGCCTTGGTCTGCTGCTGTACTAGAATTCATACGTTGATACAATTTGTGGATATAGTCGATGATGTGGTATTCCCGAGCTTTCAATTAATCTCAGTTGTCGTGACTTATGCGGAGAATCGTCGCTGGGACTTTGGTATTAACTGTCGGGTCGAAGATATATTACTAGATTGCGGGACCGAAGATGGCAGTTGCATCATCGGAGTGGAGGATCGGGACTGCTTCATACTCTGCGTCATCATCACCGGACTTTCATCCCTGCCGGGTCAGTCTTCACGCATCGTTGGTTTTTGGCTCTTCGTTGTAGGAGATGCATCTTCGTCATACTTTGCATTTTGGGAAGCCTTGGACTTCATGAGGATATGTCGAGTAACCCGGATGTGTACTTAGGGAAGCTTCGTATGCCGAGTAGCTTTCTCGTTGGTGGAACGTTGGATTTGACGTTGGAGAACCTGAACGACCATGGTTTGCAAGGTCTTGGGACATCGTAGCAAGACTCTTGCTCTTCATTTTCCAAAGATCATCTTTGTTGGCTTTGGATCGTCCTTTGGCTCATCGAATTTAGTTCTTCTTGGTATGGTTGGTCATCAGAACTAGTCCATCGTCACAAGGCTTATCTTCATAAGCACAAGGACCGGATCTATCATCGGAGCTTTGAGTTAACGCCTTATCTTCTTAGCTCCTTCGTTGGGACGCTGGTACAAACTAGAGCAAAGATCAATTGAGGGCCTACTTTTAAATTTATTAATCCATAAAGACTAAGACATCATTATAATAAGGCAGTACTTTCTGACAAGATAAAGACATAAAGTAGAAAAGATAAGGGCATAAAGTAGAAAAGATTAGGTAGTTTGACTAACAAACTGACATTTGACATTATTCAAAACTTTTTGTGGCGTATAATCATTCTGAAAAGCACTAACGAATCTTCACTAAAAAAAACATAATTTTAGAGGACCCATTTTTAAAGAACTCCACAAAAGGCTTCGGAAATTAAGGCATCAGCGGGATGATTCGCTGAATTGTTTTTGAGAACTTGAGCATACATGCTGATAGAAGCTAGTGCGAGGTTTTAATTAAGTTAGAAAATGAAAGCTTGGTAGCACATTTGATTTTTCAGCCACGAATGAAAAATAAAGATCAACAAACCTTTGTCTCAAACACTGAGTCAGAATCTTATGAAAGGATTTTCGTTTGGTATTCACATTTTGAAGAACATCTCAGGTGAAGAAATTAAGTTGAAAATCGAAAACCAATTAAAAGATAATAGATTTGGGACAGGTAGAATAAATTCTTTACCCGTCCCTGTTTCTAGCGTCAAATTGTTACTACCATTTTTCTAGTGGCAACAACCAAATGAACAAAATCATTGGATCTTGATTTAAACCATAAAACAGAAAGTAAAAAATGAAATATAAACAAGTAAATAAGAGATTCACACAAAGATAATTAACGTGGTTCGACAACGGAGTGTCTACATCCACGGGAAGGTAAAATAAAGTTTATTATGCTTTTGATTTGTTACAAGGTTGATGAGCTCCATTAATGATAATGAAGTTCAGTGAAGGTTTCTAGTAACGAAGGTAAAACGAAGGTATCGAGGGTAAAACGAAGGTAGAACGAAGGTATCGAGGGTAAAACGAAGGTAACGAAGGTAGTAAACCAATCCAGCTATTATTCCTCTCTTCAGAGGTAGTGGATTTGTTACTCCTCCTTTTCTAGCTCCCAATAGTCTGTCCCCCTTCTCTTCTTCTCTTCTCCTTTTTTATAGGAAAAGGGGATACTTGTTTTATTATAAAAATGACATTAGCTAAGTTTTTAAGCACTCTTAGAATTGATGTAAGCTTCTAATCTCCGTCCACGTGTCAAGGTGTTTTACGGTGTATACAACCATGTTAGATTTTCACTAGAAATTCTTGTACGCTTGAATATAATAAGATGCGTCTTTTGCTCTAGGATCGTACTGTTATGTTGATTTGAAAATTTTTACTGTAAACCAAAATTCGAAAATCGTAGTCAAACTCGGCCGAGTACCTTGCGAGTAATTGTGAAACGTCCGTCCAATTTTCTTAGTTGAGGATATATTTGTAAATTCGACAATTTTGTAATGAAAAACCCTATATCGTCTTTATCCCCAAATATTGTTCTACTGTTCTTCCCATTTCTACGCTGCTGCTGTCGAGTGTTTTGATCAATTCTACTTCACTAATTCCTCTAATATACCAATCCGTTTTCTTTCCTGTTCATCAAAAGGTGAGTGATTTTTCTTCTTCTTTTCCTTCTTCGTCATCTTCTTTGTGTTGAAGAATTCGCTTATAGATTTGATTTATTATGTTGGCTAGTTAATTTCTAAGATTTGTTTCCAACATTCTGAATGATGAGTTGTTTTCGTTTTCGATCTTGAATAACGAATTTTTCTTGAATTGTGTGGTTTTTATGCATAATAAATAGGTTAATTTTGAGAGTTTTAATGATATTCAGAATCTGAGGGTAGACTTCGTTGCTACTATGCAAATTTGAACTTTCAAGTGGTGAATGTTTTCTAATCACTGTGAAAAATGTGGGTTTGATATTCACTGTGATCACCATGTGGGTTGCAATTGAATGATTTAGTTTGTTTTAATTTTGTCTTACTTTTGATATTCTAGCCTAACGCAGTAATTTGCTCATCTTATGTCTGATATGTTGGCGAATGATATTTTATTACTGAGACCTATGAACGATTAGCAGTGAATTGCTGGTGGTGCTGATACTTTGTAATCTGTATCTTTTCTAAAAAGCCAAATTGGATTAGTTGTTTCTTATGAGCTTTTTTCCTCGTCGCAATTGTTATAGTGAATCAAATTGTATACTAGGATTGAGTTGGTAACCAGATTATATACCAGAGTCCAGGAACTCGATTAGAATAGCATGGCGTCTTCTTCTGGGGAGTCCAAATGAGAAATGTGGCCTCCTACTATTCGTTATCCACATGAGTCAATGATAGAGAAAATTGGTGATGAATTGAATGATAGTGGTAGTTTACTGTTTAAGACGTTACAAGTTACTGCTAGCTATGATTTTCTTTATTTTTCCTTTGTGTTTGCATTTAACTTGTTTATTAGGAATGATGTTTCTTTAATGTCGAATGGGCAGCTTCCTTTGAGGAACTCGCCCTGCTTCTCTCCTTGGGCCTATCTGAGGAAGATCTGAGGAGCAAGTTCAACTACTTTAATTGAACCCTAAAACCCTTTTGGAATTTTTGACATGATAGTTCTGTACCAAATACTCATTATTAGTCCGGCTTAGTGAGAGATTTTGAGGATATAGTTGGAGTTGAAGAGAGCCACCCAAGGACATTAGTGGTTGTTCTTGTTTACGGGATTTTTGTTTGTTAATACTATTTTCCATCACCTTCAGTTGCCATTAAAAGTCTCTTTCCAGCTTTAGATTGAATCAGTAGCAAAATTTTAGATATGGATCCGACAGAAACAATTAAACTAGAGGGCATAGTTAGAAACTAGCTCTTTAAGTTTAGCAGTTACCACCTTCAACTGGTTTCTCGTGGCCTCTTATGCAGAGTTTATAACTGATGCAGACAGTAATAGATACCCATTGTTCTGATTTATATTGTTATCGGTGTTCTGCTATATATATATTTCTTTCTTTCTTTTAAATAAGTTTTTTTCAGTTTCCCCCTTACTTGCATATCTCATGGTAATTCGTTTGAACTGTGAATAAATATTTGAGACTATGCCTAGTGCATAAATAAGGTTAGTGACTTCAAATCTTTTGAAATTAACCACCCTTCCTTTTCATTGAAGTATTTCAGCCTAAAGTAAACATTATCGAGAAACTTATCCAATTATTTGTTCCCAACTATTTGAATTAGTCACACTCAGATACTAATCTTCCTTACCCTTTTCTTTTGTTGCAGCTTGCTTGAAGCGCTGATAATCAAATGTTATCTTTCTTGCTGTCTATGTGGTAGTGAGAAAGCATTCTGTTATTTCAGGTATGCTTCTCATTTTGGAATCAAATCTAGACGTGTCATAGACTCATAACTCACAGATTTATATGTAGCAGGATAGCATTTTAGGTTCAACGATTAGCTTTTATGAGATTTATTAAATTAATATGCTTTTCCGTCTTACTTAACTATTTCCACCTTTTTCATTTTATTATCCTTCGTATTTCTACTGGCATATTTCCTTGTTTGTCTTTGTATCGCATTCTTCTGGTCATGGGTGGAATCTTGCACTTTTGCTACTCAAAAAACATAGTGTTGGCAAATGCCTCTTCATCTTTACAGTAAGTGCTAATGTACAACCAAATCTTTTTCAAGTAAGAGATTTGATCTGACAGTTGCAGTAAACCTATCTAAACGTTGTTGTCGGTAACATTTAACTACTAACGGTAGAAATATTGAATTGATTAAGCCGGTAGGTTAATCTGATGATTAGATAACTAGGATTATCGAGAAAGTCCCTATTTTATATCAAAGTAAGTTGATGAACTCTGCATGTCTTGCTTCAAAGAGAAGTCTGACATCTATTGAGTCACTTCTGTTTGTTTGTACAGAAACTCCGACTCAGTCGGGGCCTCTTTATCTAAGCTAGTGAATCCAGATCATTTATGAGAGAATTAAGATCCGAATTGGAACTCTGTTTTATCACTTTTAGTCTATAGTTTGTTATGCATTTTTTATTTTCTTAGGCATCATATTTTGCTTGTCTGCGGAATCTATGTTCTGATTCTTCTGAATTGGTAATACATCTTGATTTCCTTGAGGTTCTGGAAATTTGGATAAGCTTTAATAGCTTTCCACTTTCAGGGGTTTGCATCACCGAGAGAACCCGTGTTCTTTATTTCTGATGAAGAAAAGAAAATATACTGCTTAGGTTATGAATCATAGAATTTGTTCTGTTCCAGTTTCCATGTTTGACAACAAATTAATTATTTCCTCTTTGGTTGTGGGCAGGCCGAACCACTAACTTGCAATGTCCGCTAACAACAGCAACCCTACTAGGAATGTAGTGGGTCCTACTGTTTTGGGGAATGCTGGAGCAGCTTCGTCATCTATGCCTGTAAATCAACCTTCTCAGTTTCATCCTCACTCACAATCCCAGGGGCCAAATAGTTCTCATCCTCAGGGCCTAGTTCAGATACCTTATCCGACTCCACAACAAGTTGCTATGTCTCAGGCCCAAGCTCAGGTGCAGGCGCAGGCGCAAGCTCAGGCTCAGGCTCATGCCCGTAATGCTCAGGCATATGCCCAATATCATGCCGCTCAAATGCAGGCTCAAGCCCAAAACCAAAGCCCTGGAATGGGTCATGCTGGTGTTTCATCTCCCTCTCTCTCTACTCCTGGTACAGGAAGCATTAAGCGCATTCCTCAGAAACCTCCTGTACGTCCTTCTGGACCCACCACAGCGAACACAGTTAGCCCCTATAGAACTATGGAGCTAACACCAGCTGCACGAAGAAAGAAACGGAAGCTCCCAGAGAAACAGTTGCCGGATAGGGTTGCGGCTCTTCTACCTGAATCTGCACTCTACACCCAGCTGCTTGAGTTTGAGGCTAGAGTTGATGCTGCTCTTGCAAGAAAGAAGATTGACATTCAAGAGTCCTTGAAAAACCCTCCCTGTGTCCAAAAGACCCTAAGGATTTATGTTTTCAACACATTCGCGAATCAGATCCGAACAATCCCAGACAAGCTGAACTCTGAACCGCCTACTTGGTCGCTGAAGATAATAGGTAGGATCTTAGAAGATGGTGTAGATCCAGATTCTGCTGCTCTCCAGAAGCAGAGCTCTATGTTTCCGAAGTTCTCCTCCTATTTTAAAAGAGTTGTTATTTCTTTAGACCAAGCGCTCTATCCTGATAATCCTACCATTATGTGGGAGCAGGCTCGATCACCAGTACCTCAAGAGGGCTTTGAGGTTAAAAGGAAAGGGGATAAGGAATTTACCGTGAATATACGATTGGAAATGAATTATTCCCCTGAGAAATTTAAGCTTTCGCCAGCTCTGACTGAGGTTCTTGGGATTGAGGTTGAGACCCGCCCTAGAATCATAGCGGCGATTTGGCATTACGTTAAAGCCAGGAAATTGCAGAACCCTAATGACCCATCTATATTTGCATGTGACCCTGCTCTCCGGAAAGTATTTGGTGAAGAGAAGATGAAATTTGCTATGGTTTCACAGAAAATCTCGCAGCACTTGACCCCTCCTCAGCCTGTACATTTGGAACATAAAATCAAGCTTTCAGGGAATAATCCTTCAGGGAGTGCTTGCTATGATGTCCTAGTTGATGTCCCCCTCCCTCTGCAAAAGGAGATGTCAGCTTTCTTGGCAAATACAGAGAAGCATAAGGAGATTGATGCCTGTGACGAAGCGATCTGTGCAGCTATTAAGAAAATTCATGAGCACCGAAGAAGACGAGCCTTCTTTCTGGGGTTCAGTCAGTCTCCGGTGGAGTTCATTAATGCCCTGATTGCTTCTCAAAGCAGGGATTTGAAGCTTGTTGCTGGGGAAGCTAGCCGTAATGCTGAAAAAGAACGACGTGCAGACTTTTACAACCAAGCATGGTATGCTTTATTTTCCTTTTTCTTTCATAACCCTCTTTATAATTATTTAAGGGTTATTACATTTAAAATTTTATGGAACTGTAGCATGTCCTGTTCTCAAATTTATGTGATAGAACTCATCCTCTTTCACCAAAACATGTCTGTGACTGTGGTCACTTCTCCAGGGAACCCGTTGTGTTGGCTTTTGTTGTTTTCCATCTACTTATTTGAAGTGGTTTTTTTGTTTGAACTCTAATAGGGTTGAAGATGCTGTTATTCGTTACCTGAACCGCAAGCCACCAGCAGGCAGTGATGTTCCTGGAAGTACATGAAGTAGAAGAAACCTAGAATTGAGTGTATTGTCGGAGAACCTACATTGAAGTTATCAGTGTCAGCCGTGTAAGAGTATATCTTCTTTCTAATCGAGCGTTAATTTTCAGTCTAGTCTGTGTTTACAAATTCTATTGCAGTGGCGACTAACAAACCAGAATGTCATCCTTTCGGAAAGAAAAGATTACCCACATTTGACTGTGGGGGTGAAAGTAAATATTGTTCCAATTGTGCGTCTTGCTTGGTCGTGCTCAATGCCTTACTGCTTAAGCAGTGGTGAAACTAGGATTACCCCGTATTACTCTCATCTGTTCCTGTATACTCGGTAAATCTTCATAAAGTTGTGTCAGCACCGACGGGGCTGATTTTCGGCCACGAGGTGTATTTTTAGGTCGTAGTGGCATATGAGGAGATTTTACGTTTCATCTCTAGTTGTATGCTTTGCAATTAACTGCCTAGAAAGCTCCTAGTATTCCAGTTATATGGTCATTGTCATGTGGGGAATTCGGGTGAAGATGAAGTGGTTAAACTAGCACTGTGGGAAGGCAGTAACTAGATAGACCTGAAAGAAAGTCATGCCAAATAATTAGTCATAATCATCAAGGATCCGGCTCTTATCTTTAATTTTTTTGTTCTCATGTGCTATGGCCGTTAGTTTTGTTAGGCACACCAAAATGCTTCAACTGTAATTCTTTTGCTATTCTCAAAAAGAATCCAAGAAGGAACTTATATTTCATTTACATTGCTAGTAGGTTTACTTCATTTTCATTGCTTCAATCTAATCGTCTTTTAAGCTTAACCACCAGATTAGGGCCCCCGCGGGTCAATGGAAACAAAAACATGTTTAAGTTTGGTTTTCGTGGTTTACGTGAAGTAAGAAGTGATTACACTGCTAATTGTGGATTGAACTATTCATGTATGGACCCTACCGTGATAGCGTCATTATGACTAGCAACATTTTCTCTAGTTAATCCAGGAAAAAGAACAATCTCAGGAAAAACGGGACCTTAGTTTATTTTTCCAGTGACCGTTTAATAGTGTCAGCTGGTTGCTTGCATTAGAATTCAGCTTTGTTTTTATTTTTGTTTAAGTGTCATTTAAAAAGGTATATTTAATAGAGAAGCCCATACTGCTGCATGTGGTTTAATGTACTGTAAAATTATCGGGTGATGGTTGCACATGGCTCGCTATCTGGCCAACCTTACAATGGGACACTTCTTTTTCTAAGTAGCCTGGGACTGCTCCAACTCAAAAATTTGCTTGGTTATTCCCATCAAGCGGGTACCCAACTACCCATTGAAGCAGTAAGCAAGGTTTATTTGCTCTTCGTCTGTGCCGATAAGCAATCAAGGATTCAAGGGAACATCTCGTTAGTGATCCAGTCTGACCATCGTCCTATGGTACGTACCGTCGGACTGACTTCTTTCATGGTTATCTGTTGGTCTATAAGTTGTCAGTTAAGTGGATGAACAACAGATAAACTTTATATCGCTGATATGAGTTATTAAGCCGAGATATCCTTATATTATACGACCAAAATTATATAGAGTTAGTGAATATCTCGGGAATTTGAAGAATCTCATGAGAAATATATATATACGCCGGTAAGGTAAGACACGAACCATGCTAAAATACGCCCATCCAGACACAGGAAAAAGAGCACGCTAAAATAAGCTTAGGACTCTGCATGTCCGACTCTCTGACTGCTTTTTTATTCTCTTTTCTTTTTCCTTATTCTCTCTCAGTGTCGATTCTTCTGCTTCTAAACAATTTCCAAGTTTGTTTTCATAACAAGAGTGTGTTGAGTAGTGGACTGTAAATGATGGGTATAATGAGAAACGGTGATGGTGAAGAAGAATACATGAGGAGAATAATGGAGTGGGATAAACCTCCAGGTGCAGCAAAACAGGAACAGCAACAACAAGTACAAGAGGAGGAGAATAATGGAGGAGTAATTTATGTTAAAGTTATGACTGATGAACAAATTGAAGATTTGAGGAAACAAATTTCTGTTTATGCCTCTATCTGTGAACAACTTGTTCAGATGCATAAAGCCATTACTGCTCAACAAGATCTTTCAGGTTTTGGTTCTCTTTCACTCTCTCCTTTTTTTTTTGTCCCTCCATTTTTGTGGGTTTTGGCCAAAATGAAGAGCTCTGTGATAAATTTTTGAGTTGGGGTTCTTATTATTAGAAAAAGCTCATTAATTGTAGTTTCTACTTTCTAGGTGTCCCTTCAAGTGTAGCTTTGGTAATATCAATGGAGTTAGAATTTGAATTAGGGTAATCTATATCCTTTGTATCTCAATCCATGTCTATATGCTTGTTGACTTGAGAATAATGTTACTACTTCTCACTAATTGAAAGGAGGATGTGGTTAAAAATCTTAAATCATATTTAAAGATTTGATGAAGTCATTTTGTGAAATAATTTCGATACATATGACAAAATTAGAATGGCTACCCACATGATCTTTTTTGTATCAGAACGTCATCCTAGCTGATTATTACAAAGCTGGCGTTTTATTATTGCATACATTTCATCTCAATTTTCCTTCAGATATTTATTTGTAAGCTTCCTGCTGGTTAACAACACTTGACAGTAGCTAAGTTGGGGCACGGTGTTTGTGGTTTATTGTCTTGTACTCTTGTGGTTCTCTTAGTCGACTAGATTAGTTTAGTAGTTAGTTGTTGTAATGTTTATCGGCTTATTTAAGTTACCGCTGTAACTTTTTTAGGAATGCGACTTGGAAATCTGTATTGTGATCCAATGATGACATCTGGTAGTCACAAGATCACGACTAGGCAACGTTGGACTCCAACACCTATTCAGCTACAAATTCTTGAGCGTATCTTTGAGCAAGGAAATGGAACTCCAAGTAAACAAAAAATCAAAGACATTACCAGTGAATTGACTCAACATGGCCAAATTGTAGAAACAAATGTTTATAATTGGTTTCAGAATAGGCGAGCACGATCCAAACGAAAGCAACTGGGTAATGCACCAAATAATGCAGAGTCGGAGGTTGAGACCGAGGTCGAGTCCCCTGAAGAAAAGAAGGCAAAATCTGATAGAACTTTCACACATGAAAACTCATCCATGAGAAGAGTGGAAGAAGGATGTTTCCACAATTCTGATCTGCATTCATTGGATCCGCACTCTAATAAAGCAGCAGATTCTGTGTTTCCTTCTGACAGTGGATCGAAGTCTTCTGGCAGTCTAGGTCATGTATCCTTTTACGAAAATGTACTGTCAAACCCAAGTAAGTTCTTTCCTAAACAACTCAGTACAGTAGCTGTCTTAATTTTTTGCTTTTAGTTTTGAGGTACAATATCCTTTTCCAATGATGGAAATGTCATTCAATAAAAGAGAAGACACTGTGACTCTGAAATAAGTACTCTTAGCTTAGAAGTTAGAACCCAGAAGAACAATTCTTAATCATGTTCATTAGCCTGCATGTTGTTATCGAGGTGTAACACCTTTCTCGTACAATTACAAATGTAGGAACATCACATCTTGAATAATTTTGGAAAGGAGAAAAATGATTTGTAGGATACTATTACACCCATCAAGTTTTTATCTTTCAGTTCTTCTATCGTTACCATTTTGGCATTCTGAAGACGTTGTGCCATATCTACTTGTGATTCACTTATAGATCACTATACATCTCTTCTTACTTTGGTTTGTCCATCTTTCTTTATTAGTGAATAAGCACCATAACCTATTTTAGAATAAGCACCACAAGATGCCCTTGTATATGATAAGCTATTGAATACTATCTTCTTATGAATTGTTTTTGTTAAAACAGGAATCGATCAACTTATGGGAAAGATGGAAATGCCTGGAAACTACAGTCCGTATAGGCATGGAGAAAACTATGACCTGATGTGATGACATTTGCATCTTTAACGTCCATGTTGTTGTTTAATGACAGGAATCCGAGCTGATTATGACTCGAGATTGATGGGCAATATAGAACAGTTAAAGCAGAAGGATAATCTTCTTGACAAATATATGTGGTTTTAGGTTTGTTATGTGTCTTGGTCTTTTTCTACTAATCATACAGAGACAAGTTAAGTAAGACTTTGTTTTGTTAAGTTTAATAGTGGAGCTATGCTGATTAAGGCTTATAATGATCAGAATCTTCTGCCAGTTGTTTGTGCCTTACTTCAGAATGTAACTCCTAGTTCATATACATGGTTTTTCGCACATGGACCAAATGTGTGTTTTTAGAGGATGTGAAGTATATTGATGCTGTCAATATGGGTCTAAATAAAACCTGAAATGCCTGCATAGAATATATATGGAAACTGTCATAGGCTAGGTATAATAATTTAGAGGACACCTTGTAATTGACGACTGATCCTCCTGCAATCCATAAGTAAAATTCTAGCATGACATCTATCACTGCAGTAAAAGAACTGAATTTCAAGAGTAACCTTTGAACTATAATTATGGATATGAACATTTACATACTATATTAGTATTTAACGGCGTCTTGTGCGTACAAAAACATTATAACCAGAGGCTCTTTCCCGAGTATATTTACAGTTTACAACGAGAGTATACCCATTTTGCGTCTTGCTGCAACAGAAACACCAAAAAACCTCCTTTTAATAGAGACAGATCTAGCAGACTGCAACCATCAAGGGCATATTCCAGTAGCAATGACGCTTCAGGAGCATAAAGAAATATAATTTACAGCGTATCCTAACCCAAAATTAACCACAATGCATTTGGATGAACATAATACTCGGGTTATCTCATCCTTCAGATTGCTTTTTGTTCTGGCAGTGATGAACAATAATAATCAGTGGCATCAACCTCAAAAAATCCACAACGTTCAGCTACTCTCACAAATAATTTACGTCATAGAGCGAAAACGCCTGTTTGGTAGTTTTAGCTGCAGGATAATCAAATTAATTAAAGGTTTATATATAACTAGCAGAGGATAAACAATTAAAAGTAAAAATCAAATGGAAGGAAAAAATCTCTATAGAAGATTTCAGACCTTGGATCTTGTTGTCCTCCACCCTCCAGAATCCTGCTCTTGTTTAACATATGCAAACTTATCAATTAGAGCTACATCTGAAACATGTCCACTGCCAGAAGCAGGAGCAACTTGGCAAAGCTCTGAGTCAATAGACCGACCATGATTTGAACCACCAGCAGGCAAGCAGGGCTAGATAAAAAGGAAACATGTGAAAGTTCACCCATATTTAGTTCCGGCAAAATTTTGTTAAACAGACTTGTTTTAGAGCATACTGAGTTGTAAGAAGAGCTAACCTCGTTCTTCTTTGGCACTTCAAGATTCTTGATTTCCAAGCTGTTGAAATAAAACATAATCTGTATATACAAAAAGTAATGCGCTTTTCAAGCCTCAGAGAAAGAAACACGAACACTAGATGTTAGGGCCAATAAAACCAAAGAGATTTTCTATTTCAGATCAAAGCACAAGTTATTGTAATGTCCAAAAATTCCATTTAACCGCCACAATGAAGATTCGCACCATCCACTATATGTTCACAAAAGAAATTTATAAAGTACCTTATTTAGCAACCGCATGTTTGGTGCATCAGTAGCCATGACATGTAGACCGAGGAGACTCTTGGGAGCGGTACAGAACGGGCAGAAAATAGTACTAAACACGCATCCATCTTTTGCAGACCAGGTACCTTGCATTGGAGCATCATCACTAGGAAGTCTATTATAAAGTCGTCGATCAACAGATGACACATCAGATATCACAACAGGGACAGATTCTGGTTCATTGATCGATAAACTGTCTAATCCATTTCTTAAAGCAGATGTCAAGTAAACTTTGGAAGATGAGGTCAATGAACATGTGACAAGGTAATCATTCTCGGGTAAACCTAATGAGCTTTTACAGAGGGAGCAACAGATATATAGGATCTTATCTGTAGCAGTATTGGATGACAAAGATGATGCATTAGAGTTGTTAAGCACAACCCTTTCCGGAACATTGAGCTTCTCGCAGTCACATCCTGTGCAGTCTGCATCAAAGCCAAGCTTGATTCTAAGGTTAGAGGCACCAATACTTCTCATGCTACTGTTGGGTTTGTCATCAGGAGTTCGGAATTGATCCGTCTGGGAATTGGGAAATAATGAACCCACCGGCTTTCTCCTTTTCTGTGAATGAGAATTGACGCTCATACTCAGAGATGTTTCTGTATCTGATTTCAGATTGACAGGGTCATTATTAATCCCTCTTTCAGGTGTAATCTCCATTGCAAATGTACCCTGGGAAATGGCTCCATTTGAATTTTCCAGTGATCTCGAATGGGCGGATTGTTGATCCCATAAGTCATTGGTGGCCTCAACTACAGTAGAACTTAGGTGGCCTTCCCTATATATTATATCTGCAGGACTAGACATAAAATTGCTGTCTGTGTCGGCAACACCAGAGTTTCCCTTGACTGCAGGTGATTCAGGACTACTGGTTGAAGATGCCACAGATTTACCATCAAACCTGAGATATGGAAATTACGCACACAGCTTCAGTGTTGTGATTCAATCTAACAGAGGATGATGTATGTAGAAAATAAATGTCTTGTTTTTAACAGCCTGTGTGAGACAGAAGTCCTCGCAAGTATCAGCTGCTGGATTGTGGCCTTTTTAGAAAGTACCACTGTGTATCAACCTTTTTCACCTCAATGTAAGCACAAATGAAATAGGCAATTTTATTCTCATTTTATCTGAAAGACACTACCAGCAGTAAAGCGTGATTAAAAAGATAATATACCTCGAGTGTTTCTGGGAACCACACTCCAAGTCAATATATTCTCTGCATGTTGCCGTCTTAGTTTCATCGGCACGAGCAAACTTTATAGTCTCCACCATGCTGTTCCCCTGATGATTTAGTTTGTGATGAGTGGCATCATTGTTTTTTACCTGAGTTAAAGATTTGGGCAAGTGGCGTCCCTTTTCGGTTGCTACTAAGTTTTTGGAAACTACTTTCTCAGTTATTTTCTGCTTTCCTGCTCCTTTGCTCAAAGTATTAGAACGAATATCCTCCTCGTAGCCCTTTTTTATTGCTAATTTGCTCCGCACGCTTATCTTTGTAGAAGATTTGTCTTCTACATTGATGTCAGAAGTTTCCGTCGAATCAATATACTTTTGTCTGGACCATTCCTGAAAAGGAGTCGAACTAGTTTTTCAAAAAAAATGATATTTCAGACAATGAAATTAAAAGCATGGTGATATATAAAATGGCATAGGACCTTCACGTCTTTGAAAAATGATTGCAACCCCTCCAGTGAATGGCCAAAGTTGTCATAGTGTTTAATGGATTTCCTGAGCCACTTTGAAACATATGCAGTATTCCTTTCTTCCTTATACCGTTCATCTGCATGAACAATCAAGTACGCTAGGAATATATCAAGGACGATATGAACAGATGATACAAAAACTACAAATCTGGACTCCGAAGAACAACTAAAATGCTTGTCTAGCAATATTCAGGACTTAGTATATAACCAATGCCATGTCCAATGTTCCAAATACTGGCAATGCTGGAAACACCAAGGAGACAAGACAAGAAAAGTGGGAGAAGAAAGCCACAGAGATTAAGATGGTGTCTGAAAGCTGAGATCCAGAAATATAATGATAAAAGCATTGGGTATGCAGATGTATCCGACTTTTAAAACAGTCTTCTTCTTCTTTTTTTATCGGCTATAATAACCAAATCTATTGTAAATTTGGGTTTGAGCTTTATTTTTCTCTGAAAATAATTTCTTCTGTACTTCAATAATATAGTCTAAGTAACAATAGATGCATATTGGACAGTTTTTAGGTATAACTATACTAATACACAAACAAAATAAATCTCCATCCAGAAATTTATGGATAAGCCATATTTGTGCAACATATACATTTTTAATGTAAGACTACTCTGGGATACTAGTTTGAAGGAGGCTGTTCTATGATTCGTGAATCAACTTGCTATAAAATTCCCATGAGAAGGGGTTCATCTGCCCTCAACAGGAAGTAGTTTGTAGGATATGAATTAGAAATATTTTCTTTTTCCAACTTCGATAGTAATAAGATAACAGCTAAAAAATCTGACATACTTGAAGAGGAAAGATTTGTAGTAAAACGCAGGTATGAGTAGCAACTGTACTTGATTTGTAGTATATCAACTTTTCTTTGATGTCCAACTATCCTTGGCCAGAGTACGAGTAAGCAATCTATCACTATTTATAACGGCGAGAAATGCAAATAAAAACAGAAACATGGAATCAAAAAGGTGTGCATGTTTGCCCTTTCACGGTTAACCCGTATATCATATTTTAAGTCATATACATCCATACAAAACAAAATGATAAGAGAAGAGGGAAAATACCCATGAAGATTATGGCTCCATAGTCAAACCTATGGCGTATGCAACGACCTACACAGTGTAATTGATAATTAGTATCTGCACTTTCAATGACTTGCCTCCTCCAGGTATTGCAAAAGATCCAAGAATATATAGGTTAAGAGTTAAGATCTACCACTTCAAATAGTGAAGAAAGACAAACATGATACATACCTGCAGCTTGATTCAAAGCACGAAATGCTTGATGGCAGTACCAACGACTCCCAGATAGAAGATTCCGTGATGAACTGTATGTGTCATTATACTTCTTTTTCTGTGCAACCTGAATATCGTACCTGCAAACAAAATTGTATCCATCAGAAAATTTTGCTCCAGGTAAGTGATACCTTGTGTTGACTAATACATATTGAAAAATACTTACGTGTTTGGAAATGGGATGCCAACGATCACCTAAGATAGTCAAGGATTACTAAATCTGAATAGAATGCACATAAAAGTATACCAGAAAGATGCCGATGCTTAATAAAACGAACAATTAAAGAGAATTGCAACAACCACAGACCAGATTCTTTATCGGGGTCACTTATTTGACAAGCCTCCAAATTGAGTAAAATCTGAAACTGTACTGGATATTTTATAGTTTTCTAGAATAGCTATGATCTGAAGAAAGAATGAAAGGATACAACCACTCGAGCATTGTCATCAGAAAAGTCAATCCCTTCAGAGACCTGAAAAAAGTTGAATTGCAAATAATAAATCTTGGACTCCAAACTGAAGGTTTTCTTGTTGAATAACACCCAGCACATAACTCCATTTTCCTAACCATCTTTAATTTGTAAAATACCCACTTCAACATTTAGTGGCGAAAATCAACATCACAGCCCAACTGTGGTAGCACATAACTCCATGTTTTTTATCTGTTGGGGATAATACTTCTTGGGGAACTCAAAACTGTGAACTGAAATATTATCAACCAGGGCCCTTTACGGTTTTTAGTGATTCGCTATAAAGATGATGCCGACAAACCTACGGACACCTTTTATTAAAAAGGGTGAAGCAAGAAGTCGAGGGAATCCTAGTAGATAATTAAGGAGGTCATCACATGCAAAAAGTGCAATTCGTATTGAGCCGCTTCTGAGTCTTCTATTCTACAACAGAAGATAAACAAGCAAATAACTGTGTGAAATCAAGAGACACACCTTTCCTCGGCAGACAGCCAGAAGCGCAGCTCCTCCATTAGAAGTCTCTTGTGTGTAAAAGTGGTGTAGGTCACGCTTTTTCCCCCTCTTGATTTTAGAAGGACCTGGTTTTTTACCTTGACTAATTGAATTCTTATAACCTTTCAAAACAGACTCAAAGTCATCCTGGTTTCCTCTAGGCTCTGGAAAATGAAATCAACCATGAAAGTATCAGCTATACTCATAGAAACTAAAAGAACATATCAACATGAGCTACATAATAAGCAAACAAAATTGTAGTATATCTCCTACAGGACAACTTTTAAGGCCCAATTGTTTTTGCTCTGTTCAACATAGAAAAACTTACCAACGAAAAGGGATTTTTGAGCGTTTAACCGAGACCATTGACCTGTTTCACCCCAGCGTTTACAAAGCTTGTCCATCAAACTATAGCTAGGAAAGAAAACAAGAGCACCACCTGGTACAATCTTGCAAATTTCCTCCAAAGAAGCACCAAGTTCATCCTTCAAAATTAAAATCAGTGAATATTAGGACTGTACATACTAGTTAGGATAGCAGTCTTAACATGTTAAATTTACTATAGTAATCATATATACCTGAAAAGTATATGCATCAGCTGTTTTGTAGCTTGCATTCAATGGATAATTCCCTGGGCCAGTGGAAACTACAGCAGACCACAGCTACAATGGATGACAGAAATAAGTTCAATCGTGCATGATGTGCATTGATAGAGACAGCTATAAATTATAATCAAGAAGTAACTGTATCCTTACCTGTGATCCCACATCTATCACATGTGGAGCTTCCATGCAAGTCTCAAACTGAACCCCGAGTTCAGATGAAAATGAATCCATGGGTGAAAGCGTTCTGAAATCACAAAACATACAAGTGAGGAGATACTCAAAAACTAGCTTGAACTACAGTTTAAATAGTGTTACGGAAAATTCTAAGCATAGATAGGTCTGAACAACAGTTCTGATAGTTAAAAAATAAAGATTACACTCTGTACAGGTAGCTGAAATATATCCCTAAACAAAATTTGCTCAAGTGCAGAAAACACACTAATGTTACAGATCTAATTGAGAATGTCTTTTATATAGGCCACCACTTAGAACAAACAAGGTATCGTGCTTTGTGATACACGCGTTTAACATTGACATGAATTATGATGAATAGTATCATTATACATGCACCTTGCACAACAAATTCCAGACACATTGAAAATTGTATGAAACAGTTGGATACAGTTGAACTCAAAGTGCTTACCAGGTGAGAAGATCTCAATGGTAAATGAATATGAATCTAAAGCAAAAACTTTGACTAATCATAGGTGCATGAAGCAATGATCTCTTGCATAGTTGACGCATACTAATTCTTAATAACAGAGAAATTGAGAATGCTCGGCCAGTAGACAGTATAGATTTGGAGGCTTACCCAGATGTAAGAATAACGGTCATGGAAAGATCAGCAATTTCTCTGAAGACAACAGCGGGATTCAAGCACCACAGGCTCAAGGTATATGTCCATTCACCAGATTTTTGTCCTATGCGTAATGTGATTAGCAAAATGAAAGTACCAAACTGTTCAATAAGCTTACACAGAAGGCTGCTACCAATACATTTTTTTTTATTTTAACTTTGCAAATTAGTAATCCCCTATTTTGAATGAATAAAAGCAATCTGCAAAACCAACACACTCAGAACCCTGAACTCGAAAACCAACACATCCGTCATCCATAAAACTCCAAGGGACCCCAGTCCTTTCTTTCAGACTATGCTAAAGGATCCCTAGTAAAATGGTAGTGGTAACCTGACTAGATGGTTCATATGTTATTAATGTTGAAACCATATTTTTGTTACATAAATATTAATGTTGAATAATATTAGTAACTCCGCTACATTAGATCTAGGTATTGCATATCGTTAGTCTCGCTCATGATGTAAAAACAAGAGTTCGCAGATTTAGAATTGCAATCAAAATTAACCAACCACATCTATAAAATAGAATGAGAGCTCTGAGATACTTACCAGCCCCTCTCTTAACATATCTTCTTAAAACAAGCTGATAATCAAGTGCATTGAGTCCTCCTCCAGCAAAAAAATATCCCAGAGAAGAAAAGAGTCCTGTATGACATTTAAAATCTAATTATTATAATTTATCAGATCTAAGTTCTAGAGGTTAATTATTAATGAATCAGTTAGTACCTTCAAGTGTTATCATTGAAAGGCCAGTTAAATAAGCTGACCCTAACTCAGCATCAGAAGCAGCTTTGATTGCCTTGACCAAAATATCAATTAGAAAATCAAACAGGTAAGAGTTCAGCTAGCAAAAATAATTATAACTACCTTCGTGGCACACTCCTGCAAGATTGGGAAGTGCTGCTGAGAAATGCCAACTTCTCGAAGCTCTCTTAAAGCGTTATCACCTGTCCAACTATCCCGCCAATATAACAGAAATAATAAGTGGAAAATACTGGAAGTTCTGGAACTGTTAAATATCAACAATCTCCAATTAAAAAATTTAGTAGCAGCTTTAGCTGACAAGCACTGAGGTCTATTGTGTCTAGGTAAGTTCTTTCACGATTCTAAGGGTTGATATGTGCAGTTAGTTGATATAACAATCAACAACCAGCAAGGTGGGAAACGAATTCAGCATAGCGTCTATAACAAACTCATCCACATACATATTGACACCTGAACAACCTCAATCACCAAGCTCCGAAGTTGGATAAAGGGCTCAGTATCCAAGTAATTTCACTAACTCACCATGAGAAGTGGTGCTGAAACTCATGCTTCACTAACGTGCTTTTCCTGTGCGCCATCCAACTTATGAATCCCTACATGTTCAAAATATTTCAGTGTTGAACATGTGTCCTTCAATGAAATAATCCTTCAGTAGTTTCATAATGCAATGTGTACCTGAATTGTTTCATATAAAGGTTGGTAAATCATTGAATCTGAGAAGCAAAGTTGCCCCAACTCCGTCTGCAATGCTTTTATACAGATTGACAAGAATATATCATTTTCTATAAAAGGTACTGCATAGAGGGAATACCAAACGGACGCATAACTTACTACAAAGAACATCCTCTTCAACATCCACACTACCAGCATCGCGTGCCATGTCCTCTATATTGCTGTTATACAGTGAACGCAAACCAAATTTAGCATCTAACCAAAAACTTATTTAGCTAGTAAGAAAATGGATATAAATGATTAAAAAGCTACATGAGCTTGGAACTAATGAACGATAAAAGATCCTTATTTTGAAATGCTTCATATTTGGTGTAAACATGGTGAACTTTAGGAGATCAGCAGTACAACTCTCAACGCCTGTAAGAAAAACCTTCTCTATCATATACAGGCAAGATGTGGAACCTTTTCCAGTGTCTTTAAGCTCTGTATATGCAAGATCATAGTGAAGACTGAGAGCAGATAATGATGAATGCAAACACATGCATCCTACAAGCCCATGACACTGGTACACTAAAGCTGCAGATCTATTCAACTAACGGCTTCACAAGAAAAGAGAGTGAAAGCCGTGGGGTATAAAAAATTCAAAATTAAAAGAATGAGATCCAACCCTAAAGCCAGCCAGACAACCATAATGATGGTGGAGCAGTCACTTTTAAATCGAGTATTTTTAAGACCATGCAAGTGGTGAATTGTTTCTTACAACTAAATGTAAGATGTGTACCTACAGTGACATGCTATACAACATATGTCAACAAAGTTCCATGCAAGCAAATTGTTAAGGATCTATAAGAGCTAGGAGCATACTGAGCTTCATCGAGAATCACAATTGAGTCTTTAAGATCTACTTCCATGGCCCTCCGGATGGCTGAATTGATGATGTAGTTGTATGGACAGAAAACAAGTTGAGCTTCTTCTGCCATAGAACGTGCTGCAAAGTATGAACAGCCTGCCAAAAGAAATCTGGGTAAGGACTTGGGAAGCAAAGCCAATATTCTTACATATTACAATTTACAATAGAAGAATAATGAACCTTTAACAAGCCGTCCAACTTTCACTAGATCTTCAATATCATGAGCTTCGTTGCAGCCACCTTTCTGAAGGGATGGATGACATTTCACTTTATGAGCATTTCTGTTCGTCAAAGAGGTAGGGTGTTACTTGGTTCATTAGTAATACATGTTACAGATACAGAAAACACTACCACATGGACCAAACTACCCTAAAAAGAAATAGTGAAACAGAACTTACTTGAATTCGAAGCATCCTCCTCCTGTAGTTCGATCCTCCTTCAAAAGCAACTTACTGGAAATGACACACATTAATTGAAGATAAGTAGAAACAAAAAAATGCAGAGATACTATGAAGTTTAGAAGTTCACCATTCCTCGTCAACTTTCTCTTTCCCACACACAGTTTCGTTCGTGCAATAATTCTTCCTTGATGCCTGAAAATTCAACAGGGTAAAGGGGGTGGGTAATTCGAGTAAGAAAACAAGAATGGAGCAGACAAATTCTCAAAAACCTTATATGACTCAGAAGTGGCAATAGAGCAGGAATGCACAATTCAAATATTATAGAAATGTTGGATTCCTTATACTCCAATCACTCAAGTATATAATATATCTTCTTCAATTAGAAGATGTATGAAGCCATACATTATTTGCACCTGAAGGCTTAAAGCGTGAAATCCTATGATGTTCCTACTGTAAGGATTGGTTTGCGTCAAAAAGAAAAAGGAAGTTAAGGATTGATTCTCTGTAATGACTTCCTCAAACATGAGTATGTTGCCAAAAGTTGAAAATTCCATATATGATCCTTCCCGACGCCATGTATCATGTGTGTACAATTATAAAAAGACTACGAGATTAGCTTACCAGAATAGCCATTGGCACCCGGTATGATGTCTTGCGATATTCACGAACTACTTGACTTATCTGTGAATGTGTCCTCCTTTTCAAGATCAACACGAAATAAAAGTTAAAATTGGTCAAGTACCCATAAAATGGCTTTATCAGCAAAGGTTGACAGATAAGTTAATCATTTTCATGATGGGATAAGCTGAATCATGCTTGGGTAGTAATATCTCCTTATAAAGTAAATAAATCTCCTTGTAATTTGTAAACCAAAACACTAGTACTAAAGTTGTTAAGAAGATAGAAACCCAAGTGGAAAGGACTAGATAACTCAAAAGCTTTACTGGGTGATGCTTCATGTAAAGCAAGTGTAATGAACGTGATTATACAAAATTCTTGTAGTACCTTAGCAGTAAGACGTTCCTAATACTAAATTCTTGTAATACCCTAGCAGTAAGACGTTCCTAATAGTAATTCATTTTGATGTCTAGAAACAACAAGAAAGGGTATCATCCCTGTGGTTAGCAGAAAATCATAACTTACGTTGCATAATAGATAGTAGGTGCTGCCTTCTTCTTTTTTGGCGGTCTTGCCGACGAACCCGACTCTAAGTTACCTGTACAAAATCCCATACCAGCAACTTAGCTAAGAAATGACAAAAAGGTTTTCTTAGCAATCTCAAGAAAATTCACATCTTTTAGAAGTTGACTCATGACCATTACCATATCACTATCAGTAATCATGAAACAAGCAAAATTTGAAGATTTGTCGGTTATTTATTGACAAAATGGTTTCCATACAACTATTCTAACAAAAATTGATGACCTAATTTTGGCATCAGATTTAAATAAAAGCTCAAACAAATTACAAATTTATGTACTTACTGGAAGGCTGGGGTTCATGTATAAATCCACCACCAGAAACAAGAGGATCAGAATAAACCTCTGAAGGATCTTCTGGTCTAGAGTGATAAAGATTGGAATAAAGATTTTTGGATTTATAATTCTGTTGCCAAGCTAGGGCAGAACAAAGAAGTGATAATGATTTTCCTGTACCGGTTGGAGATTCAAGCAGTGCATGACAATGACCTTGTTTTTTACCTCGATCTAGGGTTGAAATCACTCTACCCATAAATGCTAATTGTGAACCATATGGCTTGTATGGGAACTCAACTTTAAGACCACCTATGTGGTGTATAGTCCTTGAGTTAGGGTTTGGTTTTGGAGTTGCAGGAGACTCTTCCATTTTCTACAGAAATAGAGAGAGGGGGAGAGATTAGGGCAGGGTTTTGTTTTGCTTAAGCTCTAAGAAAGAGAAAAAGAGGTGGGATTTTTCTTGTATTCTAAGGGTTTTACATTTGGCGGGAAGATCTTAGAAATTTTTATTGGGGAGGGAAAATGAATTTCACCTTCCACTATACGGTTCGCGGAGAAAGAAACTACACCCACATTTTGCATTTCGGGCGCCCCCTCGTTGTGACCGATATTCTGTTTTCCACCCTCCTTATCTATTTCCACCTTCTTCTTCTTCTATTGAGTTGAGGCAAAAAGAAAAACCGGAGTCCCAATTCACTGTTGCTTCAGATTCCATCAAAATTTGACGACATTATTCTCGCATAACAGTCCCGATCTCTACTAATGGTCGCACTTTGAAGGTATGTTCTTGCCCAATTTTTCTAATCTTCCTTGCGATTTTTCTTTCTATTCTTTTTAATGGTAGGTTAAGTATTCGATAAATTGTCTCTCAACCCTCTTAATTCTTAATGTTAGCAAATACTTGTAATACTGATGGTTAGTAGGTGGGGCGTAGCTAGTTACTAGCAGTGATATATATCCTGCTGATGATAATGAAATAACACCAAATTAGACGAAGAGGTGAGGGAATGGATCGCAGGATTAATAAATGTTCTATGTTTTCTCTTCTTCCAATGTGTAAATAAGAGGGTTATGGATTTCCTTAGCTGGTTTTTGAATGCGACCCTTCTTCTCAGTTAATACATACTTTATCATCTCTGGGTCCAATATGATTAACAGTTCTTATTTGTGATCAGCTGTATGTTGTAATTTCCATTAGCATAATTTGTATTGGTGGGCATGTGCCTGTTGGTAGAAATAAGTATTACACATTGGGTATCTAAGGTTGTAAGCTTTATGAACTATGACAGCGGACAGTAAAAGATTTCACCTGATTTTCTTTGTTTCACGAATGTCAGTTGTTTGATTTTTCTAGCCAGGTATGTCATTTCAAGTAAACTGTTCTTAAGTAAGTTTTCTAGACACTTCTATTGTTTTCAGCGATTTCTTGATTAGGCATGGTTCAACTATTGTCTGTAGGCACAATGATGGTAGTTGAAGGGGTAGCTGTCATAAGTAACATAATTTAATTCCAAATTTTACTTTGGGGGGATCTTTTTTTTGTGTTTATTCTTTGTTATGGCATTCTTTTTATTCTTCTTGAGAAAGGTTTAGTTCAAAAGAAAGTATTAATTCTTTTCATTAGATTAAAAATTAATAAATAGAGACCGGCAAGGGGTACATACTTGGTAACACGATACGCATGAGTCATTTGTGAACGTTTACCAATCTTTCTGTATTATGGCGTCTGATTCTAGTGTGTTCTTTCCTGATTTGAGCAAGGGACAAAATCAACATGAGAGTTTAAAATGTTACCATAAGTTCACTTCTGGCACTGTTGAAATGCATAAACAATACAAAAGGAGGAAACTTAGTAATTTACATAAATTGCTCTCCACCATTGTACTGAGTTGTGTACTGAAGGCCTTTTTGTTAATTACAGTGTTCTTTCGTAATCTGGGGCTAGAGTGCTGTAACTTACCAGCTTTGACGGTTTTACCGTCATTGGTATAAAATTTAGAAAGACTCACTGCATTCCTTTCTCATATCAATCTCTGGCTCTGTACATCCATATATTGTCAAAGAAAAAAAGAAAAAAAATGTAAGAAAAAAATTACTAAGTGCTTTTCTTTCTCCCAAATGTATTGAGATATTGGCAATTTCTAATTCGCAGTTGTCGTTGCGGCTTAGTAAAGTATGAGCTGAATGATATATAAGTTATTCGATTCGGTTAAAAATGGCTGTTGCCACTATTTCCAATGGGAGATATTCCTACTACCATGATGATCAAACTGGGTCATGCAATGTAATCGACTCCCATCATATCCTAGTCAAGCAGAGTACTATGAAGGGTTTTCTATTATACCTCACCATTCTTCTGTTGTTGGCAGATACTGTATCTCTCATACTGCTGCAGGTAATTGCTGGTTTCTATTTACCCTTTTGGCTCACATATATTTATCTCTTTGATAGTATTCTTTTGATAGAGGAAATGTCCTAACATGTCTCAGGAATTGAATTGTCCTCAAGGCATTCAAAGATAATAGATTACTTGTAAAATAAATTAGCTTTAGTGTGCTCATATTTCTCTCCAATTGTGGAAAACAGCAGTGAAGTTATCAGATACTGGAAATTGTTATTAACATGGTCATCTTGTAATGGCAGGAAACACCAGGTGTATTGTTCTTCTGGGTCAATTTATTTGGTATCATAATTGTCAAGTCATTGCACTGGAACTCAATTGAGAAAGGTAAATTTATCAAACTCGTTGTACTCATCTTGTTAGGCCTTGTTTCTCTGGTTTTTGTAGAGCAGCATACTTGTGAAGGAGGAAATGCATTCACAAGCATATGAAGTTTTATGAATCGAAAGTGAATTCAACCGTCTCTTTTTTGAGCAATGTCACATTATGCTATCTCCATCTTTGTGTTTGTTCCAGAGTCTGTTTTGATTATGCCAGGACTTGGAGTTCAACTTGAAACACACTTCAGAAGGTAAAAAATATGTGTTTCCTCAGAAGTTCCGTTGCTTAGGAGAATGAGAAACTGAGAAATATATGTTAGAAAATCAACACCTAAACATGATTGATGCTTCACTACAACATGATTAGATATAAATATAATTACTTCATCCTGATACTTTATTGCACATTCTTCGGATCATTATATCCTACAACTACATATATGCAATCATGGATCATAAGACAGATATACCTGACATATACCTGACTTTGATGTAGAAGAGTAGACAAGAACTTGATAGATAACAGCTTTATGATAGTTTTTGTTTCAGCTGGAGGTAGGCTTCCACTTTTATATCTCTATCCTTCACTAATGGCAGAAATTAGTTTTTAAACAAGATTAGAAGAGAGACCAACTCATTATCAACATAGACATGTATCTTTCACTCAGCCATCGCATTCAGATTAGTTACTAGGATGCCACTTTATGGGTAATACCTGAAGTACTTTATCTGTACGCACCATATCCTCAAAGCATAACAGGTTTTGACTTTCGTACCTAATCTGATTCTTAAATACACACTTGATTAGGATAAACACTAATTCGGTTTTACTATAACAAAATGTGATTTGTTGCTGAAACCACAAAAGCTAACAGTATACTCTTATTGCGAAGTTTGATGATGATCTTTTCTCTGATTTGACATATTCTCTCTTGAGTCTTTGCTTTGTTATAGGGTGTTTTGAATTTAATTAGTTACAATTGTCCTAGGGAACAGACTGCTTAATAACTTTAGGCCACCTGGATGAGGTTCTGTTAACCCATAATTTTCGCAGTATCATTTTCTCACAGAATGACTGGTTGGGTAAAGAAGAATGATTCCACGAATCTAGTTATACATGTTAAAATTTCAGCTCGTTAATCATCATCACTGAACTTTAGTAATGATTATACCCATAACCTTATGCCGGAATTGATATTTAACCCTAGTATTAACATGTTCTACAACTTAAACAACACTGTATAAGGTGCACACAGTTCATACTACAACTGAAGTAATCAGTATCGTAGACAACATCATAACAGCAGCATAAACCTCTTCACAGTAAGAACACCATGTTCTGCAGCTTTAACATTGGGCAAGAACTGATCTTGTAAGAACTAAGAAGAAATAGTTGGATGACATGATCACTACTACTTCTACTTATATTTCCCCATGCTTAAATGATGGAGAGAAAACATCAATTCTTTTTTATATGCAAGAGGCTAGAAGAGAGTCTACTTCCAGCCTTTCCATCATGAGTTGGAGAGACACTTCACTACTTGGCTATAGGACACCCAACTACTTAACTTAATCTAAGCCTTAAGCTAAACTTAAACACTTGACCCAACCTTAATCCGGCTTAGACTAAAGTAATCTAAGATTGATTAGAATTGATTACAATTTGTTGCAGAAACCATGAAAAAGCAACAATACAGTGATTAGATTTTCATTGTATAGACAGAACACTCAATTCCACGGCCTATAGATACTGCTCTACCCTATCTCGTTGTGTGGGGCTGTTGAGCAAGGTGGCTTGTAGGGGTCAGCGAGGACCTAACTAAGCAACTATGACTTGCTCAGCAGTGGGTTGAACCATGGAAGATATTAAGATGCTGGGGCATGAAGCTGCAAAACTACTGCATTAGGCCTTCTGAATTAAGATGGTGATCACCGACTTCGGGAAGGATAAATAGATAGATTTGCTCTAAATAGCTCAATCAGCTGATCCATTTTGTTAGACTGGACCGTTGTATTTTGCTTTCAATTGCATAGTTGTTGTGCATATTGTTCCTACACTCGGTAATGGGCCTAGAAACTTGACACAGTAGGGGCAGCACTAAACATATTTGGTTTACTGGGGTCAAAAGTAAAGAAAAGAAGGGTTTGTATGTAATATCATGAGAAAACCAAGGGCCAATTTCTTAGTGGGGTCTACTGACCCACTTGCGCAACGTTGGCTCCGTGTCTACTTACCAAGTTTACGTTTTGTTTTTGTTGTGTTTTTTTATTTTGGTTTTCTTTACACATTTTGTTTTTGTAGCGGGAGAGTTGTTCACCGTTTTGTTCCCAGTGGAGGGATTTTAAAACCCGTATTGAGTGAGTGTGTCACGCCAGTTACCTGTTACTGGAGTTTGGGGTTGATCGTGCGTGGGGAAGCAGAGCTGTTGTTAGTGTTCCAGGTAAACTCTTTTCTCCTTTTTTTTTTAAATTATCCATGTCATCAATCATTACTCTTTCTCCTGCTGAACTTTTAGGAGTAATTTTGTGAATTTTGAAAAATTGACATGTGTTTCCACCCGGAAATGCAAAATCTTTGGTTAATTCCCAGACGAGCAACCTAAATGCTGGGAACATGAAACAGTCAACTCTCCCCCAACCTAAATCCCGGATACAGAGCTATTTCATTAAAACACCAAGCATGTTTAAAGTGTGCTAGCAACACCCACCATGTGATTTGGCGGGAACATGAAACAATCAACTCAAACCATGTAGCTGACCATTTAAAACCCTTCCTCTGTACATGGTGGGTTCTTCTTTACCCAGTGGTATACATGAGCCGAAATATTTGAAACGTGGTTTTAGTGACTTCTTACTCGGGAAGAAAAATCCACAAGCTAAATTAAAATTTTATATTTCTTGCTTACTTAATAGATCTAGAATGTTTTTGTGCAGAAATTACGACCTCCGATGAAGATGTTGGTCTGTGTTTGGAAAGCTCTGTGTTCTGCCAGTGATAGCAAGGAAAGACTGGGTGCAGTTGTGCAGGACCAATAACATCACGTGCTTTGTGTTTATACTTTTGATTCAGCAACTCATCCAGTTGGGGGTGTCCTTTTGTTTTGTTAATGAGTTAGCAATATCAATGTCTTTTTTTTTTTTTTTGGGTCTTCCAGATAGTGCCAAGGTGTTTATGGTATAAAATTATAAATGTGTAAGAAGATACATTTTGGTGCTTATCAAAATTTATGAGAAAACTCAATTAGGCTGTGTTCAATTGAACCACAGGTTACTCATCATTTCTTTCGAAGGTTTGATCTCAAATTGTACCAAGTATAGTATATTCGGCATCAAAGCCGTTCCATTGTTACGGGTGGTACAGAAAATCAAGCCTCCGATATTCAAAAAGTTCATCAACAGAAGTTCGCCGATTTGGAAACACCAATGGTTAACTTAAGTCGACAATTAGATTTTTTTTTTTTTTTATACAAACGACAATTAGATGTTAATCATCGCATACTTTCAAATCAGATTACTAAAATGTTTCATGCTTTTAAGTCGTCTAGCGACAACATTGGAGATCCAAGAGGAGCTCCAGGATCTGATACTCTTTTTGATGGTTAAAATCCAAGAGGTTGGGTTTTGAAAAGTGAGAGATTTTCGGCTCAAGCATATTGATGAAACGGATGGTAAAGCTGATAAATGGTTTGTTAATTTTAAAATTGGTACATGGAAGGGTCTATCTGGGTGTGTGCGTGCTCGATTTGAAATTTTTTTTCTCTTTTTTCTCTTTTTTTTTTTTTGATAGATCAGTAGTGGGAATTGAAAATCTTATAGATGATAATTATGTTAATTTATTTAGCAAATTGGCTCAAATCACTGCCTTAGAGAATTATTTGAGAAAGAGCAGTTCCTATGACGATGGCCAAACTCAAATATTTGTTCAGCCACGTGGATGGCCAAACTGGGTTTTCCACTATGGTAAAGCGTAGGGCGTTGGACCACCATACGCGCGACCGGAAGAGAGACTCGGGGGCTGGAAAGAAAAACTCGGGCGTCAGTAGACCTGACGCGGGCGTTAGACAAGAAGTCTCTAACGGTCGACTCTTTAACGCCTATATTTCCAAAGGTCGTATTTGAACTCTATAAATTCGTTTTATTGATTTCATTTTCAGTCACACCACTTCCATTTCCTTCTTCTAAAACTCTTCTAAATCAAAAAATTCTAATACAATAAGAACATAGCGAGAAGAGCGATGAATAGTATAAAGAAGAAAAGAGATCTGAAAAATGAATCGACACCGTTGCCTCACACAGGTGTAGATTTTTCTCAAAATCGAGAAGAAGAGTTTGCTAACCCAAATATAGTTGCTGCTCCATTATTAATCCCGGGTCATGTGTCGGGACATCATGAACGATCTAAGAATTATCATGTCACGAGAGGTGGATTTTCAGAATTAAATGTTGTTTATGTTGGTCTACCGGCTGCAGTCCGAGAAAGGGTTGACAGATATCCTTGGCGTGCGCTTTATAGAATACAGCCTAGAAAACAGAACAAAAAAATTCTGAAAGCAGTGGTAGAAAGGTGGTGGATGATGACGCACACATTCCATTTTATGGATTTCGAAATTGGTAAGTTTTTTTAACTTCACTTAACTTAAATTAAATTTTTTAAATAATTATTAAATAATCAAAAGAATTAATCATAGTTGATATTATACTTGTAATAGGAATTACTCCCCTTGATTTGTATTTCATTTGGGATTCCAAGTGGAACGGGAAACCCGCCACCATTCAACCAAGACGAATGGATCTCAAATAGTAAATGGGAGACGCTTTGTCCCTCGTTTTTGGAATCAAATATCCCTCGTAGTGATTTGAAAGGAGGTGGGATTAGATGTGCGGCCTTGAAGATCGTCCTAACCAAACCCAGAAACCCAGCACATGTAGATGACTATCTTGAACTCGAAAGGATGTATATCTTATGGGTACTGGGTCAGGCATTCTTTCCAAACTCAACTTCTGTTGCTCGTGTTGGTTGGATTGAAGCGTTAGAAGATCTCGACAAAGCACCAGATTGTGACTGAGGATCTGCAATTTTAGCAGAATTGTACTGTGTGCTGGATAAAGCGTCCACGGGCGACGGAAACTTCACTGGTTTCTGAAGCATCATAGAGGTAAATATCAAAATTATTATTTTTAAATTTATTGTTATTACTAAATATTAAAATTATGGAGTAATTTGCAGTATTGGTGGTATACCTACTTCCGTGTTGGTAAACCAATCCTAAAAGACGAGACAGTTAGATTTCAAATGTTGGACATGTATATGAAGACCAGCATAGAGAAAAACACTGGCAGCAACGTCTTTGGTTCCAGTTTTGTGCAGAGGTTACAACAGATGACTCGGAGCCACAACAACGTAGTTGTTCACCCTTACGTTGATTTACCTCAGTATAATGATGATGTTGGAGCAAGAATTCTAGATAATTCTATGCGTAGAGTTGTTTTTTACAGTTCGGAATCACAAAGAGGGGTTTGGTATATGGGAGAAAGAGTGCATTACCAAATAAAGGTATATTGGCAATTAAAATTAACCCGCTACAACAGATGCAAACCTCTGCATCAGATTTTTATCGGCTGATAATAACCGGTTGGGAGAGGTATGAACTAAATACAAGGTTGGATATTAGTGAAGCGCAGTATGTCAACTGGTACCAGTCAATTGCGAAGCCTGTGATTGGGACACGGAACATGCACGTCTATGGAGTTGATTTCCCAGGGTTATCCGACATGTCCCATAATCCAAATATCGTTCCTAGCCAACCACCTCCAGAAGAGCCAAGCTTTATGACTTATCCCAGGACGGGTGCAAGTTCTTCATCATCCTCGTCAAATATGCCTGAAATTCGTTGGGAGCTTCAAAGTATTACTTCACAAGGTGAGACAACCACGATCCCCATTGTTTCCCAAGGTATGGACCGTGATTATCCTTACGACAATGTCACTGCCAGTGAGGAAGAGTTGCGGATTCGACTCAACGATTTTCATTGGCGGAATCGGCAAGTAGAGTCGATGCACTTGGAATAACTACGAAAATGGCAGACAGACACAATGTTTGGATTGACTCCATCTCCAACTCCAACTGCAAATAATGATGGGCGGCGGTCACATTCTTCCAATTCCACCAGGAACAACAGATCATTGCACGAAAGTGAAGAAACCACAGATCATGGCAAGAAAGTGAAGAAACAGTGGTGCGAGAAACACAGCACAATGTGGCACCACAAATTGTGCATGTATCTCAACCTCAATCATATCGGCTTGAACCTAGGCGCATTGCATCATCATTATCGCCCTACAACCCAAATGAATGCCACTACCACAACAACAAACCTCTTATATGCTTGGAGGACCGAGTACACAAAATGCTTTCCAACCGAGTACACAGAGTGCTTTCAAATCTCCTAATTTTGTTCAACCAGGTCAAACGCCTAATTTTGTTCAGCCAGGTCTATCAGTTCTATCCCCAGGTCTATCAACATTTGGAAATTTACATACTATGTTGGCTTTGGCTGATTTCCCGGGTCTATCCCCAGGACTTTGTGAATTATTGGCTCCAGAAAATAACAATGAGGGAGCTAGAGATGAGCGACGTTAGAGAGATTAATGTAAAAGTACGACAGTCTTAACTAAATAAAATTACATTTGTTTAAAAGTGAGTGTTTTACGTTGGCTTCACTAAATTACGAAGGACTACATTACATTAGCTTCAGTAATGAGAAGAAGTACTAGGTGGAACAACAACTACAAAGAAGGGTTTGAAACTGTTCAACACCTTTAGGACTTCAAAACATTTTTCGAAAAGAAAAGCCACAATTTTTCCATCTTCGCCATTCAGCCAGAGATCTTGTTACCATCTCAGCATCAGTTTCACCTCTCGGTCGATATCGATTTACTTGTATGGTTAAATCTACAAACTTACTTACTTCTTTCTTAATTGTACCAAAACGATGTTTTATGTCGCATATAGAATGACGACTCAGATTACCAGTGTCACTGCAGAACCCATCGTGAATAACCGCCCAGAAATTCACCCATGGATAGTTTGCCGAAGCAAGATGAGTAGATAAAAAAACATAGTTTCTGCAAATAGATTCATCTTCTTCTTTAGCATACGAAACTCGCCGAACTAACCGGGGCCGAGACATGTTTAATCAAGAATTGAGAGTGAAGAGAAGAATGTGTAGAATGAAGAATGTGTGAATTTAGAGTTGAAATGAGGAGTATTTATAAAATTCAAAAAAAATATAGCCGTTGGATTACAATATTTTTCAGCCGTTCGTATTATGTCGTTAGCGCCATTGGGACTGACTCTGGCGTATTGATATGGACGCTAGTGTTATAAGTGAAAACGCGTTGGAAATAATTACGCTGGCGTTATTTCTTCTGTCGTCAGCGTTGGTAAAAATGGCGCTCGTCCTTAACACAGACGCGCGCTGGATGTTCCGACTCAATGTTCAAGGCAACAAATTTGATGATTTGAACATCCATTTTTCATGTTTGTTCATTCCATAGTGGAAGCAAAATGAACAAACTCTGAGTTTGTTCATTCCATAGGAACTGCTCCAAAGCCCTTATGTCAAGTATAAATCCTCATTTGACTTAGGAGTATTTCGTTTTGAGTTTTATTAGTGGTCTCAAGGATGAGATTTACATCCAAGAGAAGAAATCCAAA
Organism: Papaver somniferum; assembly: GCF_003573695.1. NCBI lineage: Eukaryota > Viridiplantae > Streptophyta > Magnoliopsida > Ranunculales > Papaveraceae > Papaver > Papaver somniferum. The sequence goes on from NC_039359.1 coordinate 8,551,085, forward strand.
ACCTCATATCAAAGTATGCACAAATTCTGGAAAAAGTGTACACGTAATAATAGGTAGGGATCGGGCGACATAGATGAGTTAACTCAGTTTTCAAAAAACATCATTTCCTTTAAAGATCTTTCCTCTCAGAACTTTTGCTTTGCATAAGTAATAGCATTAGCAGTTTTTAATTAAGTTTTTCTCTATGGTTTAATTTTAAAGTTTCATTACTTCTTTCACATTTGTTATTTTTACAAGTTTTAAAAAGAAAACAACAATCTTATTATTAATAAGTTTATTATGAGGAACTAATCTTTCGCTGCTTTTCCAATATGTGTTTACAGCTTGCGTTGTCTTTAATGGCGTTTGCCTATATGTGTATTGTGATCAAGGTGTTTGCCGAGCTTGTTATCAAACGTTCGAATGAACAAATTGTATGTGATGAGATCAACGATAAGAGGTCGAAGAAGAACTATCTTCTTTCCAAATCAGTGAGTCAAATCATCCACAAATCCCACCTTTCACTTATTTTAAATTTTTTGAATTTCAAAAAAACAAAACAGTTAACAAATTAAAATTTGTTTTCTTTTTATTCTCGGCTGGTCAATAGCCAGCTGCATGTACTTCCTTAAGAAGACAGATATTCTAGAATAATCAAAATATGCGATAATATATTGAGTATATCCTCCCACGACACTAATCTATATAATCATCCAAAAAATCATGTTTCTAGCATAAAACCGTTTTACATAAACCCTAGAGTCATATATTTCTCAACAATGGAAGGTGATGGCAGTGAACCAGTGGGTGAACTAGTTAACAAGTTCAAGCAGATATGTTGGATTTGGGAAATACTAATGAAGTTATGGCTTGTAATCAATCTGCTAATGAGGGAGAAGGGGAAGAGAATAGCTGGGAGGCAAGTGCTATCGGTAAGGTTAACATTGAAGGTCGTATGCGTGGAGAGATTGGGGAAAAGTTTATTGGATTCACATAGCCTTTTATGTCTTCTGAAGACCTCAGAATTGTAGAAGTTGATAATAATATCATGATCTTCAAGTTTAACAAATGGGATTTGTTGAACAGAGTGATTGAGGAACCTCCATGGAGCATTAACAAGCAACTGTTGGTAGTCCATGACTATATATCGAACACGGTTTATACGGAGAAACAATTGGGCTTTCAGCAGTTTTTGATACAATTGAAGTTTTTACTACCGGAGCATATGAATGAAGTTGTTGTAACTTAGATTGGATAAATTATGGGTCAAGTGGTAGCCACTGGGAATCTTAGTGAGGTATCATGGTTATCCATGTGAATAATTCTCTGCTACTAGAGGTATCAGACAAGGTGATTTACTACATCCTCGTATATTGCATGTTCCACCTCGACATATGGAGATTCTGGTTGCTCTACCTGTAACATAAAGAACTGTCCAGGTTTATAGACTGCATCACAATTATAACATAACTCTTTTTCTCCCATCAACCTCATCTGCTCTTAAGTTAGTCTTTTTATTGGTGGTAGTGATGGGCTAGATTTTGATGGTGTAGTAGCTCCGGACTCAGGAGTGAACGATTATATCCTGGATATGGTTTATACGGAGGAACAATTGGGCTTTCAGCAGTTCCGGATACAATTGAAGTTCTTACTACTATAGCATATGAATGTAGTTGTTGTAACTTAGATTGGAGAAATTATGGGTCAAGTGGTAGCCATACCTGGGTCAAGTGGGTCAAGAAGGTAGTCCGCGTACCTGGATGAAAATATGAAGAGCCAACTGATAAGAAGATCCTTATCTGATGAGAATAAGCTACTGAGTATCACCTTTTGAACTGGAAAGGATGACTTTGGGAGGCAAGATAACAGTAGGTGCGAGTGTCCGCCATAATATAAATGTCGAGAACACCCTCTTTGATAGGTAGAGTAGTTAATCGTTATTGCAATGTCCCAAAACCAACACCATCTCTTGTGACCGAGAGTCTCAAATACTGAGATAAATGGTCATCAAAATTTCAGTGGCTTGTTGGAGCATTGCGGGTTTGGTAGTTCGCATTGCAAAATATAATCTGGATACACTGGTGCAGTTGCGAAGTAATAACATCTCACTTTGGGGGTCTTTGATTTTTTTGATGGCGGACATAAGCTGGATGGTTTTGTGTACCCTGCTCAGCACCATGTCACTACCAAAATTCAGGTCTAAACTCACTGGTCCCCCCAAAAGCTTAATACCATTAGTAGGTCTACCAATATCCCGAGGTAAAACACCTTCAACAATACTTTTGGGATCAATGGAAGGCCAAAAAACCTATGTTTTCTTTATATTGAGATGTAACCCCCTACCTGGGCCTTCGGCTTTTATGATGCTCAAAGCTTTGGCCACCTCAAACGTGTCACTAATAATTGAGCCATCATCAAGGTACCAGGCGTGAAAATCAATTTTGCAACAAGAAGTAATGAATTTCACAAGGGGATGGAGTGTCAAAGCAAACAACAGAGGACTTAGGGGGTCTCCTTGTTCGAAACCAAAAGCCGAGGACAAAATATATTGGTCATAATAAAGTCTAGTATGCCTAATGTAGCAAAATTCCACCCAACGTGAAATACTTGGACAATGGAGTCGAACTTATTTAATGAGATGAGACCGACACACCATATTGAAAGCATTAGAGAAGTCAATAAGCAGCATTGTCATCTTGGTTGAGTGACTTTTCATCTCCAGCAGGCTATTTACGGTGTGTAAAATACTCCCACCCTCAACTAGCACGCCAACACCAAATTGGTGATCTCTTAAGTAAGATGCATGGCCTTCCCGACGGAAAAAGTGTCTAACTTAGAAACCAACCTGCGTCAAATAGTACCAACCACAATAGGCTTGGGCCCACCACCCGTCTTCAATAATGGTGTTAGGGGTGCACTAGATATGAACTCACCTAAACCATTGCTAGGCTATTTCCACCCTAACTTGCAGCTTTATTAGTGCAAACAACCTAGCTAGGCTAAGGTAACAAAAAAAACCTAAATAACAATGTTAGCTGCTTCTTGTAAAATCCAACCCGAGAAGACAAATAAAAATACTGGGTATTACATTCTACCACCGTTAAAAGAAATTTCGTCCCGAAATTTAGAACATGAGTTAAATGTCTACATGTCAATACTATAAACCTAAATTTAGAAAATAAGTTAAATATCTACATGCCAAATACTATAAACGTACAACATTAGTTCAACAAAATATCTCGAAAAACAAGCAATTGCTCACATAAATTCAATTTGGACTGAACAACTAAAACATAAGGTTAAACAAGAAATTCGTACAATCAATCAAATCAAACAATCATGCATAGCAACATACAAAAATATTTTATTTACGGTATCATTCAAGATCTAAAGCCTAAAGCTCTGATACCAATTGTAATGACCCGTCCCTCCACTGATATTGTCCGCACTTAGCCACTGTGGCTATCCGGCAGTGTGGGATATTCAACCGGCATCGTTGTGGTTATCCAGTAGCAACTTCCCAGAAGTTTACCCATCCCATGATTTCTTCCGTCCAAGCACGCTTAACTGAAGAGTTTTCTGCCAATTCTGGAGCCAACTGTGCTGAAATGGCCTCGGTGTTAGGAAAGGACAAAACATTACTTATATTCCATTCATCCAACCACTGCCAAATATCGGGATATTACAATTTTATTTTACTTCGGTTCATATTCTTCTGCAGTAGGGGTTCGCTCAAGGATGCAAGCTACATATAGCAAGGCGAAAAGTTACTTTTATTGGACATGAATGAAGAAGGAAGTTCTCATATTTTTCGACACTTGTGACATTGTTCAGATAAAAAAATAAGATCATAATGTTCCAGGTAACTCTTACACCTTTACCCATTCATGAACTAGCTTGGTAACACATTACAATGGTTTTTATCAAAGTTTTGCCTGTCAAAGAAATAAGAAGTGTGATCTTGGTGGTAATGGATATGTTAACTAACTATTGTCATTTTATTGGACTGCACAATCCTTACACAGCAGTAACTATGACAAAACAAATAATCGGCATCAAGTGTTTAAACTGCATGAACTTGGTTCATCAATTGTGCTAGTCATAAATAAAATCTTTACCATCGAATTCTGGAAAGATCTATTTAAAGATTTGGGTACCAATCTGAGTTTGAGTGGATCTTGATATCCTCAAAGTGATGATTAGACAAAGAATCCGGTGGATGCTTCTTTAGAAAACTACTTAAGATGTGTGACACAGCGTCAACCTGGAAAATGGTATCAATGGCTTATAGCAGAATGGTGGTACAATGCAAGTTACCTCACCAGCTTGAAAATTATTCCTTTCACGGTATTGTATAGTGACAATCCTCCACACATGGCTTCCTTGCACATGTTATTACTTATGTGGCATCAATGGAGGACCATATGGAACAAATATGCTATGTTTGATCTCCTAAAGGAATCATAATACAAAACACAAGAGAAAATTGAGTTCTTTGCTGACAAGAAGAGGGTGGATAGGTCATTTGAGGTGGGAGATATGGTATATATGAAATTGCAACCTTACAAACAAGCGCAAGAATTTCAATTTGTCAAAAAAATATTGTGGGTTTCTAAATTTGCAAAAGGTGAGAATACTTTCCTACAAGTTACAGTTGCCTCCCTCATATTGCCTGAATTCATCTCATCTTTCCTGTATCTCAGTTAAAGAAGAAAATTGATCAGATTCTTGTTCCTTATCCTATCTTGTGTATTGTAGATCATGAAGGGCAAATTATTATGCAACCTGGAATATTTTTGGATAAAAGAAAGGTGCTTTGCAACAGAGGGAAGTTATCCATGTGCTTGTTTAATTGACTAATGATACTCCATAAAATGTTATTTGGGAGCATGTTGCAAACATCACAACACGTTTCCATACTTTTATCCTTGAGACACAAGGATATCTTCTGAGGCAGTGGTACTGGTAATGATATATGACTAGAGGGGAGAGGTTAGGGGATGTTCTCTTAGTTTTGTTACTGAGTTTACTGGTATCAGTAGTATTAACCGTTAGTAATAATTGGAAAATTAGTTTATATTACGTTTTTTCTTGGGTCTTCCGGATGGTTTCAAGTGTCGTAATCCAAATGCTTGATTATAGGTTTCATATGTTTGTAGTATATACGTGTAAGAAGATGTACTTTGGTGATTATTGAAATTTATGAGAAAACTCAATTAGGAAATGTTCAATTGAACCATAGGTTGCTTCATCTTTTCTTCAATTTCTTTCAATTTCTGATCTCAAATTGTACTAAGTATAATACATTACTCTGTCAAAAAGTGAGGTTAAATAAAATTTATTAGAACCATTCCAGTTAAATCTCGGAAAAATAATTAAGGCATTCTTATGTATGCATGATGTGCACAATCTGCATGTATAAGTTTGTAAGAACCTGAAATACTAGATATGCACAATTTTTTGCAAAATTTACAAATGAAGTGTTGTGCAAAAAACAGTGCTTTCTTGACCCATGTCTTTAGTTCCCCATGTAACTGATAATGATTCTTTGAGGTTAACTGAAATAGATGAGCTCTTATCGTCTTCATATAAGCATCACCATATGCACTAAATGTAATTTTTCACCCTAAAAACAATTGAAAAAATTAGAAAAAATCACAACAAAATAGCTTGAATTTTATCATGTTTTTTTTAGTAATTCATAAATCGGCCTTTAGCCATTGAAGGTTCTCGATACTCTTCTGGTCATGCATTGTTATAGTTAATTGAACTTAAACAGGAAATTATAATTATTGATGAAAAAATAATTTGGATGGTATGTTAGTACGATTAGATAGATCTTGGAAAAATATGCGAAATCGACTATTTTCATGCGTCATTTGGATATTGGGTGAATACGATACGACACGTTCAAATTTTGGCCTGCACTTTTTGACCGCAGTCAGCATGCTTTGACTATGTTTTTTGTTGTTTTAAATTATGTAGAAGAATTTTTGATGGGTAAAAATATGTATGTGAAAGGTGTCATCGTGCATGGAATCAGGTAGCTAGACATTTGACTCATTTATACTAATTAACCATCTTTGTTTCTTTTATATTATAAAAATGGATAGTTATCTCTTGTAGTCTTGTTTATATGTAAGTAGCTGGTGTTGTAGTTAGTCATAGGCTAAATGGGTTAGTATGAGTCACATATAGTTATTGGCAAGTGGTGTAATAACAATAAAATAGCTAGATTGAGAGTAACAATAGTTAAGGAGTAAGTTTTAAGAGGGAGATGAGAAGTGCGAGGAAGAGCAAGTAAGTAAAGCAGACTACTAGTGATGATGTTCTTGGCCTATTTTATTGTAGCTGGAATTGAGGTAGATAGATACTTGTTTTCTTTAATTAAATGAATGTATTTTAATCTCTTTATAACCCATTTAAAGATTAAATTTACCAGTTTGAAAGTGGATTAGAGATGAGGAATTATATACATGGCTGAGAAGAAATTAAGTTAGGTAAGGTTAGTTACGACTATTTTCTTGTATGTATATACCTTTTTGCTGCCGGAGTTTCCACAAAAATGAATTAGAAGCCGTTCGTGAAAGTTGTGACATATTAATGTCTTTTTAATAAAATTCTAGATATGTTTTGAATTAGACTTTGGTTTCCTTCGATTACAAGTAGTGAGTCTAAAATTAATAGCTCAGACCTAGCTTAGGAACTAATAATAATTAGGGTGGTATAAGTAGATAATTTGTGTTTAATTGTTATGTAGTAAATTCTTAAAGTGTGTGTTTAATTATCAGTAGTTAATCCGACACGGTTCGAGTCCTACGAGATAGGAGATGCTTGCAACCAATCATGTGGAAATTGATAACGAACTCTCTTGAATTCATTATTGATAGTTTTTCATGGCCATTTGCTTGTATGTTGGTTGTTCCTAAATATTATATAGGCCTATATGCTATGGAGACTTCCTCATGTTTTTCGGTATGGAATGGTACCGAGGCCCGGATTTTCCTGGTAGTATTTATTAATTTTATTATCTGGAGTAACCTTTAACATATGACTGAATGCGTTTTCTCGGTTTTCATCCGACATGCATTATCATTTTGGTGAATGTTTGAAAGTTTGTTATATATTTCTTCTGAGCACCCCTTTGGGGATGATGTGCTCATTCATTTCCTACTCCAGTTTCAGATAACATGTACGGTAGCGTTCACGAAGATGATTAAGATTGGATGATTCTGTTTTATTAGTTTTTATATATTTACATTGTTTGAATATATGTATTATTGGAGAGATAATCTAAAAAAAAATCCAGAAAGGGTTTAGATTTGGGTTAGCCTTACTTTAGAGTTTATTTTTATTGCTTAAATAGATGTTTTAGATTTTTAATTCCTCAGACTGTTGAATGTTAACTTAGATTTTTAAGTAGCTAGATTTTGGGACGCTACATTTTCTACGGTTGCATTTATAATTGTTGGAGAAAATAAAATAAAAATAGATATAACTCACGTACATAACATATTAAAAACAATGGGCAATTGAGGGATGACAGTATTAATTTGGGGTATTTTACTATTCACGTCGATATGATTTTCCAAAGCCGACAGTTCAAATCAGCATAAACAAGAAAATATCCCCCAGTTCACGCTGGCATCCCACAATTGCTCCGCTAAGGCCTATTCCTATGCACATGTCAAACACCAAAATTTGGCACTTTTGCACCCACTATGGGTATGTCAAAGTGGCAAATACATGTGTCAATATGTCAAATATACCATATAAGCATACACGATGGAGTTTCCAACGAGAGATAAAATCTCTATCGATATATGGTCTTAACATCGCCCGCTGGTCAGTCCAGCGCTAGCACTAGTCTGGCTGTCGCTCGTTGACTAGATAATCGCTCAGCAATTTCTCATCCAACGACTACAATTTCCCCATTTATAAATACCCAAATTCAAATTCATTTCAACTCACTCCAGAATTTCTAAATCTCTCTAGAATTTCTTTATCTCTCAATATTCTTCGTATATAAAACAAGAGTAACTAACCACATATTCTTTACAATTCTTAATTTCTTAATTTTTTTGTAATATGGATTCACAACCTCAAATTCAAGTCAAAGTTCTGGATGCAAAATTCAACATCACAAAAGATGGATGTATTTGTCGTCATTATGTTTATCTTACCCAAAATTGTATCGATCGTGCACAACAACATGATAGCACCATGTGGGATAACATATTTCCGAGATGTCTAGAGTAAACCATGAACATCAATGATCGTGGTGCAACTGGGTTAGCGCAACGCTTCGTTGTAATCAATAAGGAAGTCGCCTCTTATGTTGCATTGATAATGCAAGCTAAAAGAGGTCGGGAGAGTAGTCTTGTGTACGGTGACGTTGAAAGACAGGTTCGTACAGAGTGGCAGCGTAAATGGCAAAAATTTTGCATTCAAAAGTTATTATCATATTTTAAAATGTTGAAAAAATATAATCCAGATGTGTTAGTGGTTAATCAACAAGTACCTGAAACAGTGGCGGAACCAAAGGTGGGCTATACCCGGCTCTAGACCCCCTAATTCCTAGAAATTTGAATCTTTACCCTCTCATTCAACCTAATTTTAAGATTTTGTCCACCAATGACCATACAAAACACCGCAGTTCCAGTAGCTTAGTCTACTATCGAAACATTTAGTCCACCAAATCCAAGTCCAGTACCCATCTTATTTTTCAAATTTAATAGGTGGATTAACTTTAGACTTTTAGTTTCTTTACTAATGGTGATTTATTGAAGGCTGAAGAAACAAACGCGTTTGATGCGATAAAATGAGCCAAGCAGTAAACAGAGAAATTTAAGTGTCCATATGAGACAATTTGTCGTTCTTTTATACTTGTGTCGTTGTTGCGCATAAGGCTATTTTAATTTACAGGATATTTCACCATTTTGTTTAAATAAGTGCACATGGGATTTTTTTTATCCCCCCTCAAATTAAAATTTTGGCTCAACCACTGACCTGAAAGGTCATCATACAATTCTTCTCCATCAACACTAAATTCTTCATCATTTTCACCATGTCCTTTAAATTTTTCACCAGATACCCAAAAAAACCCAAATGTCAACTTAGTTCTCAATAATGATGATGGTAAGAGAAAATTACTAGGGAGAAACAATGCAAGACTGGCTAGAAAATTAGCTCAATAAGAAGGAAACTCTGATGGATTTAACATGGCAGAGTTTATGGAACATCAGAACACCATCGAGAAGCAAAGAGCTGTTGACAGGAAATTTCAAAATAGAGAGACTAAAAAAATTTCGCATTTATCAAGAAAAAATTGTGAATGACTATGACAAGTATCAAATTCTTCAAGCTGACACTTCAATTATGACCCCCCAGCAAAAACATGTGTGGCGAATCGAATTTCACAGGCTTCAAGCACAAATTGAACAACAAGCTAGATTTAATAACAACGAACCCGGTGATGAAGATGAGGATGATGAGTTCAATGTAGTAGCACCTCTAGATAATTGATGTATTAATTTTAATTTTAATTTTAATTTGAAATGTTGAATTTTAATTTTAAAATAATCTTGCATTTTACTTAATATTAATTTGAAATGAAAAGTTTTGTTTAATTTGAAATGTGCATTCTACTTAATAACAAGTTTAACTCATTAACTTAATATTGAATAAACAAGCTACAAACAAATTGACAATTAAATGTTTAAACTGATACACAAATAAAACTCAATAATTACGCCCATCGGCTCTTTCATACTCTTCCCAAAGATTCACCCTCAGGTCTTTTATTAATCGGTCATACAGATTCTAGTTCTGAATGTAATTAGTCATTTGCCCATAGTTTCTTGCAGGCATGCTCTCTGTGGTCGAATCTCAGGCCTCAAATATTCATCTTCATAGTTGGTCCACTCCTTATCACAACGGGTTTCCTGAATTAGCATGTTATGTAGAATTATGCAAGTGAGCATAGTCTTGTGCATTTCACGAGGACATAAACCACGAAATGTCCCACAAAAGACAGCGAACTTCCTCTTCAAAATTCCAAAATCCCGTTTCATATACTTTCTCAACGCCATTTTGCGTTAGTTAAAATGAAGGTATGAATCACCCAATGCGCTGGCAGGGGGCTGACGGTAACATTGAACCAAGGTTGACCATTTCGGATAGATACCATCCGCAAGATAATACCTATGAGTGTATTGATTGTCGTTGATTGTGAAACGGACTTCGGGAAAAATTCCATACTTTAGATCTTCAAACAGAGGTGACTTGTGCAAAATATTAATATCATTCTGTGAACCTGGTAGACCAAAAAAAGCGTGCCATATCCAACAATCATAAGAAGCAGCACCTTCAAGGATAACAGTTGATTTCGGGTAATGACCCTTATATTGATCGGCCCAATAAACAGGGAATCCCTGCCATACCCAGTGCATGCAATCAAGATTACCTAGCATTCCAACGAATCCCCTTTCTTGATTCTCCCTTAATATTTTTCTAACATCTTTCTCGGTTGGTTTTCGTAAGTACGTTAAACCAAAATGATTAATTATTACTTCGCAAAACAATGAAAGATAAGTAAATGAAGTTGTTTTGGCCGTACGAAGGTACTCATCATTCGCATCGTCTGGTTTGCCATAACCTAGAATCCTTAAAACCGAAGTAACTTTTTGTTCAACCTCTAATATTTAGTGCATAAAACTGATAGTTAAATTGAGGTTCTACTCGACAAATCTCATCAATAATCTTTTTCACCAGGTGGCGAGGCATATGCGGAATCGACGTTGGAAATCTTGATCATAGTACACGCAATTGGGAAGAAAATAATCATCCATCAGCTTTTGTTGGTAAAATTTTCTCCCTCGGTACGTTATCTTCTTGAGAATACTTATTTTGGCTCTGGAACTCTAGGTATTTGGTCTGAATGTACGATCATCAGAGTCTATTAGTTGTTTATCTTCAGCTTCCTGATCATCAAATTGTTGCAACCTCTGTCGATGCATTTCTTGCTGTAATCTAAACCGATTCATAATAACATTCCCCTCTTTATTGGATCTCGCCATTGATGATTATGAAATTTAAAATTGAGAATACAAATAGAGAAATTGATAAAATATATGCAAGTACGTGTGAGTAATTTGAAGAAGTACAAGGGCGCATATATAGAAACCATCGGGGGGAATTGTCGTTACAAAATAGTCGTTGACCGATATTCATAATATCGCCAGCGATATTGAAAGGAACGCGTTGTGGAGACTATGACGCCAACGATATTCATAATATCTCCAGCGATACTGAAAGGAACGCGCTATGGAGACTATGAGGCCAAGGATATTCATAATATCGCCACCGTTGTTGATAAAAACTGTCTATAATAACTCTATTGTCCAGTTGTTTTCCCATAATGACGCAACTCATTTTCCATGCCTCCTAGTATGTCAAGCAACATTTATTTAACCTTGTGCATAGGAATAGGCCCAAGAGCAAGGACTATGGGATAGACTTTAAAAGAGACTATCACTTTCAAAATGGGCGACTCTTTATCCGAACGAGTGAAAAATCAACTATGGGATCGAGTGACAAGAGACTATACGGCAAACTGTTAGCCGTTTTTGTCAAAAGAACCAAACTGGATGGCGAATTGCTACCCTTTTTTTTTAATTAAAAACCAAACACACGGCATTTGCGTGAGTGAATGGTGACCCTTTTTCTCTGATTTTCAGGACAATCTTTAGGTTTACTTTATAGCTTAATCAAATTAGGGTGTTCTGATATTGAAAACACCGGGGTACCAAATTACACCACCAACTTTTTCGCAGGCAATCTACATGGACAAACTCAACATAACTCCGAGAGTTAAAACTCAATCAAGGAAAGTGTCTAGAGTTATATAAATACCTCTCTCTCTCTCTCTCTCTCTCTCTTGTTGTTAGCACAATTACAGAAGCGCATCCGTGAACCTAACTACAAAGAGAGTTCGTGGACGGTACCAAAGACCAATATCCAAGGATCAACCAAGTCTTATTCAACAAACAAGGTTAGACTTATCTACTGTGATTGTTCAATGCACCACATGTGATATTTCAATTATAAAGATAAACCATATAATGCGTAAAAATGAATAACAAAGACACCAGAAATGTTGTTAACGAGGAAACCGAAAATCCAGAAAAACCCCGGGACCTTGTCCATATCGAACACCAAACTGTATTAAGCCGCTACAGATACTAGCCTACTACCAATTAACTCTGGTCTGTAATGTAGTTGATCCCGAACTCATTCTCCCACTGATTCAGGTACAATCACGCTCCTTACGTCTCTTGAATCCCAACAAGATTGATTTACTTAGAAGATCTCACACGAACTAAGAGTTGCTTCAACTAAATTGAAAACTTTAAACTAAATCTGCCTACCACAGATTAAACCTATATAATTGATTTCCAGATTTACGATCTAAACAGATGATCAGATCAAACGAAATATTCAGGTGATGGAAATCGATATAAACTTCACAAAAATCTGGTCATCCTCAAAATCTGGACTTATGCAATCCGAAGTGCAGCCAAGATTATTATTCACCTCACAAGTATAACACTTGTTGAATCACAAAGTTTGAGACGAAGAGAACTTTGTGATTACTATCTATCTTGTTCAAGTGATAAATCAACAATCAAAAAAGATCAGAATACTTAAGTTATCAAGATAAAGTGTTGATGGTGGTTTTCGGTTCAGGGCTAAAATTGTAAAACCTTGTATTTAATATACCGTCACTCTGCAAAGATACGAAGCCACTTAAAAGTGATGAATGCCCGGGCCTTTTTACTTACACACGTATTGAGCAATTCAGTATATTTATATGAAATTTATCTAGAATGGTGCATTTAGCAACAATCCCAAACATTCTATAAATTTTATTAATCTCTCGCCTGCATTATTCATTAATGTATGGCTTATTGAGTATTTTCCTATGCTATGTTCCCCGGCTGAACTCTTAATATTGGTATGACATGACAATTAGTGTTCACTCGCAGCTGAGTAGCATGAATTTCCCAAATTATCAAGATTGAGGTCTACATGAAAGTGCTCAATCATAAGACGCGCTAACTGCTCTCTGAGAATAAAATTAAAGAATTTGGTGTCAACACACAAGATTTATCAAATTTGATCAATTTTGTGATAGCTCACAGGATTCAAATTTTGACCTAATTAATTTGCAAAAATTAGGATTTTGCGCCTCACGCAATATCTCGAACCCTATTGGTCGAGACCAAACCTAGTTAAGCTAGGAAATTAATCTGCCATGGACTAGTAGGAGCAAGATCCTACCAAAAATCAGAAAACAAGAAGTAAAGAGAAACTGCGGCAAGTAAGAGCAGCGGAAAAAGGAGGCGTGGCCGCGCCACTTGGCCAACTGATTGGTTTTAGCAGGCGCCACCTGTGGCCAGCTGGCCATGCTACATGTTTCTGCTTTCCGGCCCCCTCTACCGTCGACTAATTAAATCACTTTAACCTCACCACACGCACTTTTAAATAAAGTTGGAGGTTGGTTGGTCGACGTGCTTAAATTCCTTATGAAAAATAAACCTAGACTGTCCATGTCAGTCTTAAAACAATCACGTCCACACGATTTGGCCGGTCAATTCAACAAGATTGGCCTCCTCCCAGCAAGACCAAGCAAACTCCACGGTGTCCACCGATGGATCTACTATCATCCCAGCTGGGTAGCATGAATTTCCCGAAGTATCAAAATTGAGGTCTGCATGAAAGTGCTCAATCAGAAGACGCGCTAACTTCTCTCTGAGAATAAAATTAAAGAATTTTGTGCCAACATTCAAAATTTGTCAAATTTGATTAATTTTGTGATAGCTCACAGGATTCAAATTTTGACCTAATTAATTTGCAAAATTTAGGCTTTTGCGCCTCGCGCAATATATTGAACCCTATTGGTGGAGATCAAACCTAGGTAAGCTAGGAAATTAGTCCGCCATGGACTAGTAGGAGAAAGATCCTACCAAAAATCAGAAAACAAGTAGTAAAGAGAAACTGCGGCAAGTAAGAGCAGTGGAAAAAGGAGGCGTGGCCGCGTCACTTAGACAATTGATTGGCTTCAGTAGGCGCCACCAGCGGCCGGCTGGCCACGCTCCGTGTTGCTGCTTTCCGGCCCCATCTCCTGTCGACCAATCAAATCGCTTTAAACGCGCCACACGCACTTTCAAATAAAGTTGGAGGTTGGTTGGTCGACGCGCTTAAATTCCTTAAGAAAAATAAATCTAGACTGTTCATGTCAGTCTTAAAACAATAACTGCCACACGATTTGGCCGGTCAATTCGACAAGATTTGCCTCCTCCCAGCAAGACCGAGCAAACTCCACGGTGTCCACCGACGGACCTACTATCATCCCAACTAATCAAAATCATCTTAGCCCGCCAGTAGCATCCCTGATCGTTGGCCAGAGTTAGGACGGTCGCGTTGTTGAAAAGGAGTTCAACGATCTGAGACTAGCCACGACAGTCTCAAACTCATCACATCCGTCCAACTTAGCCAGCCTAGTTGGATGGCTCAGATCTTATTTCGAACGATCAATGAGGTGCCAGTGTGCTCACCGGCGACTCGCCTTCATCTCCGGCCGATCGACTTACCCACGACATGCCAGGAGCACAACAAACCGCTTGCTCAAAGATAGAGTGATCCCGCGTTTTTGAAAACCCTAAATTCGTGTTAGCGGCAGCATGCTACTGGCGCAAAACGATCACATCCTCCCATCTTTACTAGCCAAATTGACTGGCTTAGATCTAATTCCAGGTGGCCAATAAGATGCCAGCATGCTCGCCAGAAACCCACCATTGTATCTGGTCAGTCGACCAGCTCAAACTAACGTTTAGCGCTTCGAATCGATTAGCCTAAAGAGGGTTGGCCACACGGCTATAAATCCTAAATTGAATCCTAAATTGAATCAACGGCAGTGCGCAACCGCCGCAAATCATCTCGTCCGTCCAACTTTGCTATCATAGTCGGACGGTCTAGATTTGATTTCAGATGGCCAACAGGGTAACATCGTGATCACCCGCCACCCCTCTTCCATGAGAAGCGATCGGCCAAGCCGCGGCTTGCCCATACGGATCCCAAACAATCGCAGAAAGGTGTCCAGTCCCGCTGCTGATATACCATTTTAATAATTCAACAACAGCCATTAACTGCCGCAAATCATCTCAGCCACTCAACTTGGCTAGCTGATTTAACTAGTCCAGATCTAACCTAGGCCGACCGATAGGATTTTAGAATGGATACCAAACGCCACTCTCCTATAAGGACTGACCGGCCAACCTCTGGCACACGCGCTGGTAGGCTTTAAAGATGTATGAAATAAAGAGTATAAGGGAAGCCTACATGGTTATACCGCAAGTGCACGGTGTCGATTGTAGCTTGTGTAAATACGGGTCGAATCCACAGGGACTAGGGTGTGAGTTGAAGTTTCCTAAGCTAATTCTCTAAACTAAATGGCCTAACTAAACAAGGATATGAAAACTAACAGTGAATTGAACTAACATAATTAAACAAGACACTAACAGGACATGAAACAACAAATATTGAAAAAACTAAACAGTGATGGATTTTTGGATGAAAGTGAGTTTTGGAAACTAGGGCTTGGATTCCCCTCTTCACCTAAGCTAAGTCCTCCAACTATGTTCTTATCCCTTGTTAGTTATCAGTGAGCTTCTAGGCTCACTGATTAACTAGATGACAGTTGCGGTTCAAAGCCGGCTGTTCATCTAAGGGTTGGTCTAGAAAGATTACTAAGAACACTAAGATGAATCTAATCCTAGTAGTAGTTGGGGGTCTCACACTGCAACTACCCGCAGAGAAGCTTGCTTAGTGTTTTAACAACCTAAAAGGATATTCAATCCTAGACAGTCCAAGCACAACAAGATCAGAGCATGGATGTGACAAATACAATTGAAATTTACAAAATAATTTAAACTAAGAACTAACCCTTGAGGCACTGGCTATTCCAGTCCTCTTGGGTGAAGCACTGGCTAGCCCAGGCATATCCCATTACAACACCGAAAGACCCCTATTTATACATACAATGGAAATCCCAAAAAATCCCCAATTAACAGCAAAATTAGGGTTTGTAAAAAAATACAATTAAACCCAAAATTGGTTAACCTAACCTACTGATAACAACCCAATCAATCAACCCATGCTTCAATTAGACGTACAATCATGTTCCCCCAATTATCCCCAAATTATGAAATTAGGGTTTATAAGAAATAGAAATTAGGTTTACCTAATCACTGCAAACTCTTGATAGCTCTCACCCATGCTTCCTTACGATCTTCTGATGCTTCCCACGCCTCCAATTGATCTATATCATCAACTAATTTCACCAACTCACTCTTAGGGTTCAGTGGTGAGAGAATAGGCGAAATTAGTTGTTTGAGAGAGATTAGAACGTGATATAGGTGATGGGTCGAGTGTGTATGATGATTTGAGAAGAGATGGTGGTGGTTGTGGTGATTGAGAAGGAGTTGGTGGCGGAGCAGGTGGTGGTCGTGGAGTTGCAGAGGAGAAGAAAGGGGGAGAATAAGGAGAAGCCGATAGTTTTAGGGTTAAGGTGTGTTTGGGTTAGGGTATAGGTATTTGGTGCTTAGGTGTTGAGCGGATGCATCAAGTCTCGATGATACGTGAAGCTGAGCCGTGGGATGCGGAAATGATAGATTGATCTAACGGCTACAAGTGAAGAGTCTGGTATCGACCGTCGGATGCCTGATACAACGAAACTGACGGCTCAAGATGGAGTTAGGTGCTGTAGTATTAGGCAGGAGCTTCAGACTTTGATGCACTATGATGAAGCGACCGTAGGATGCTGAGATGATCCAATCTGACGGCTGAAGATGAAGGCGGGTATGGATATTGGAAATGGGTTTGGGTGAGGGTTTTGGGCCTTGGGTATGCCAAGCCCATATCTTCTTTAAGGACAATTCTTCCTCTTCAATCCCACTTCCAGTTGATCCGGCTCTTGCAAACATCATTCTTCGCTGCCTTTCTACGGGAGTCTTTGTCGTTTCTTTGTTCTTTTCGCTTCGTGAGTTAACTAGGCTTTATTTAGTACCTAAAAATGCAAAATTAATTAAGAAAAGTATTTATTCTTGAAAATAATGAAAATACAGAATATGGGATAAAATGTAGAATTAATGCACAAAAGATGAGTTAAATGCCAAGAAAAATATATAGAAATATGCACTTTTTAGCACTCATCAAATACCCCCAAACCTGAATTTTACTTGTCCTCAAGTAAAACAAAACTAAGGAAATCCTACTTATACCACTGTCGCTGGTCTCTCGAATGCATTTAGCGTATGCACTAAGCCTTTTAAACCACTAAGTATCCCTAGTGGACGAGTGAAGTCTCGTGAAGGTTTGCTTAGAACGTACCTACAAAGTTCTAGGACAAAATATAAGCTCATATTCCATGAAATGTGACATGTGCAAGACAGTAGAAGCTCACAGCAAAATGGAGATGTCAATCTAGCTATCAAAGGCACAATCCTAGCACTGATAACAACTAAAGACACGTGATAAGAGTGTAAAGTGTATCTACACATGTTTCTAGAATGACCTGAAGTTATGACTACTAATCACCAAGAGATAGTTTTTAGGCTAAGAACCGAATTCTAAGCCAAGCTAGCTGTCCGGCTTTACGAGAATTGTGAATGTTCACCCAATGAGTTGGTGATATTTCAGTTTACCCGCGTTATACATCGATGGCTGCACCCTCCTTGCTTATTACAAGACTATTTACAACAAAAAGATGACTCTTTACATGACTCTTATTTACATTGATTACTCTCTTTTATTTTTGGAACAAGAGAGAACTATTGTCTTTAACATGACAAAACATGGAATAAATAAATACTTGATTTATTTTATTTTTTAATATTTTTTTGATTTTTCTGAATTTTTCTGATTTTTTTTTTTTGAAGAAATAACTTTGATCTTTACAACATTGTGACACTTTTGATACATGAACAAAAAGAAAAACATAATTACATGACTCTTAGCAAGAGGTGGCCCTTATCGAATACATCCGGTCAAATTCTATGGTTGCTTTTCTTAACGTATCCTCCAACTTCTATCCCAGCCAACCAAAGAACAAGCTAGTCAAGTCTCATTCAGTATTCTAAAGTGATTGGAAATCTAACTTCCTATCAAACACCTTGAAGATCGAGGCTATACATGTATTGGTAGATCGTGCACGTGCAAGTTTCTTATCACTATGTGAATTGTGCTAGAATCAGGGGTGCCTAAATATCTAGACTAAGAATCCTTATGTTTACATACATGCACAAGAGTCAACATTTCAAGGTAAATGAGCTCCATTTTTATGTTTTTTTTCAATTTTTTAATTCTTTATTTTGATTTTTTCATTTTTTTTTAACAAAAAGAAAGAGTTCAGTTTTCAATTATAGCATGTGATCGTGGTATCTATACCATACCCCAAACCTAAACTAAACATTGTCCTCAATGTTCCAAAATATGAAAAGAATTATAACATACGAAGAGGATTATGCTGAGTAGAGAAAAAGGAAAAAGAATACCCGATTTGACGGCGAAAGCAAAACTAGAACTCCGTTATTCAAGGCAAAAATCCAACATATTTCAGTTAAGAGTCACATTGGATTAGCAAAATATGTACAAAAGAAACAAAAGATTTAACTAAGAAACTATCTACTAGATTCTATACAAGAAAATTTGGTTTTTAATGGGATTGGACTTTTTGGGAAAAATTTGGTTTTGTCGGAAGACATTTGGTTTTTAATGGGTTTCGAAAAGAAAAATTTGGCTTTAAAATCGGGAGCAAGCCCACATTGGTGGAAGAATGCACAGCCCACTAGAAATTTGAAAACAGCCCACAACTTGTGTGAAGTGAAGCCCAACGAATTAGTTTGAATTGAGCCCAGCAAAAGGTTTTGAAAAAGAAGAGGTCCAACTGTTTGGGTTCAGGAGCCCAGAAGTTCAGTTTCAGTTTGGTTTTGGGATAACAGAATAGCCAAAATTCGAGGCCCAGTTGGGCTTAAAAATTGTTTTTCCAATTTTAATTTGGGTCAAGCCCAGAGTTCAGAAATTCAAATTTCAGGGTTGAAACCCACAGTTCAGAAACAAAATAAGCCCACAGTTCAGCTTAAATACAGGCCCACAGTTTAGTTAAACTACAAGCCCAGCATTCAGTCTTAAAATTACAAGCCCAAAATTTGGGTTTACTGATGGGTTTAGGCTTACTAGTTAGCACAGCCCAGCTGCTCAGTAATTGCAGTTGCACAGCCCAGTTGGGCTTGGTTCACAGCAACAACAACTTCAGCAAGAGCACCAGAGGCTCATCAGCAACAGCAACAAGAAGAAGAAGCAGCAGCAGTAGGAGGCAGCAAGACAGCAGCAGCAGCAACACAGAAAACAACAGCAGCACCAGAGGCTGGCTGTAGCAAAAGCAGGAGTTGACAGCAGCAGCAACATCAGTTCAGCCACAGCATAGCAGCAAGTAGCACCAACAACAAGTAGGAAGAAGAAGAAAGAGTAGCAGTACAGCTGCAGCAACAACAACAAGAGCACCAAAGCTCAGCACCAGCAACAGCAACTCCACAACAACAGAAGACAAACAACAGCAGCACCAACTACCTGACACTCATTGTGTGTGATCAGTACACAGAAAAGGCAGGGAAAAATGGAAAACTGCATAAAGCAGTGCAGTTTGCAGCTGTAGATGCATGGTTTATGAGGCTACAGGTGCTAGGCTACAGGTGCAATGAGCAAAGCCACAGGGCAATGCTACAGATGCAGCAAGGCTGCAGAGCAAGGATGCAGGAATGCAAGTTATGATGGCAGACACAGATGCAAATGCAATATGAATGCAGAACTAAGTTACAGCTAAAATGCAGATGATGCAGTTATGCAGATGCAGGAGATGCAGAACTACAGTTACATGCTAAAGTTACAGCTAAGTTACAGGTAAAGACAGTTACACTAATATAGCTAAGTTAAGTTACATCTAAAACAGTTACACTAAGCTACAAACAGTTATACTAAACTAAACTAAATTACAGCTAAATTTTAAAACAGAAAAGCAAGAGCACAATTTTTTTTTTCTTTCAACTACACAGCACCAGTCCCCGGCAGCGGTGCCAAAAACTTGGTAGGATTTAAAGATGTATGAAATAAGAGTATAAGGGAAGCCTACATGGTTATACCGCAAGTGCACGGTGTCGATTGTAGCTTGTGCAAATACGGGTCGAATCCACAGGGACTAGGGTGTGAGTTGAAGTTTCCTAAGCTAATTCTCTAAACTAAATGACCTAACTAAACAAGGATATGAAAACTAACAGTGAATTGAACAAACAGAATTAAACAAGACACTAACAGGACATTAAATAGCAAATATTGAACAAACTAAACAGTGATGGATTTTTGGATGAAAGTGAGTTTTGGAAACTAGGGCTTGGATTCCCCTCTTCACCTAAGCTAAGTCCTCCAACTATGTTCTTAT
Source organism: Papaver somniferum (assembly GCF_003573695.1). Classification (NCBI taxonomy): domain Eukaryota; kingdom Viridiplantae; phylum Streptophyta; class Magnoliopsida; order Ranunculales; family Papaveraceae; genus Papaver; species Papaver somniferum. Next base: position 8,571,618 of record NC_039359.1, read on the forward strand.
CCCTTGTTAGTTATCAGTGAGCTTCTAGGCTCACTGATTAACTAGATGACAGTTGCGGTTCAAAGACGGCTGTTCATCTAAGGGTTGGTCTAGAAAGATTACTAAGAACACTAAGATGAATCTAATCCTAGTAGTAGTTGGGGGTCTCACACTGCAACTACCCGCAGAGAAGCTTGCTTAGTGTTTTAACAACCTAAAAGGATATTCAATCCTAGACAGTTCAAGCACAACAAGATCAGAGCATGGATGGGACAAATACAATTGAAATTTACAAAATAATTTAAACTAAGAACTAACCCTTGAGGCACTGGATATTCCAGTCCTCTTGGGTGAAGCACTGGCTAGCCCAGGCATATCCCATTACAACACCCAAAGACCCCTATTTATACATACAATGGAAATCCCAAAAAATCCCCAATTAACAGCAAAATTAGGGTTTGTAGAAAAATAAAATCAAACCCAAAATTGTTTCACCTAACCTACTGATAACAACCCAATTAATCAACCCATGCTTCAATTAGACGTACAATCATGTTCCCCCAATTATCCCCAAATTATGAAATTAGGGTTTATAAGAAATAGAAATTAGGTTTACCTAATCACTGAAAACTCTTGATAGCTCTCACCCATGCTTCCTTACGATCTTCTGATGCTTCCCACGCCTCCAATTGATCTATATCATCAACTAATTTCACCAACTCACTCTTAGGGTTCAGTGGTGAGAGAATAGGCGAAATTAGTTGTTTGAGAGAGATTAGAACGTGATATAGGTGATGGGTCGAGTGTGTATGATGATTTGAGAAGAGATGGTGGTGGTTGTGGTGATTGAGAAGGAGTTGGTGGCGGAGCAGGTGGTGGTCGTGGAGTTGCAGAGGAGAAGAAAGGGGAGAAGAAGGAGAAGCCGATAGTTTTAGGGTTAAGGTGTGTTTGGGTTAGGGTATAAGTATTTGGTTCTTAGGTGTTGAGCGGATGCATCAAGTATCGATGATACGCAAAGCTGAGCCGTGGGATGCGGAAATGATAGATTGATCTAACGGCTACAAGTGAAGAGTCTGGTATCGACCGTCGGATGCCTGATACAACGAAACTGACGGCTCAAGATGGAGTTAGGTGCTGTAGTGTTAGACAGGAGCTTCAGACTTTGATGCACTATGATGAAGCGACCGTAGGATGCTGAGATGATCCAATCTGACGGCTGAAGATGAAGGCGGGTATGGATATTGGAAATGGGTTTTGGTGAGGGTTTTGGGCCTTGGGTATGCCAAGCCCATATCTTCTTTAAGGACAATTCTTCCTCTTCAATCCCACTTCCAGTTGATCCGGCTCTTGCAAACATCATTCTTCGCTGCCTTTCTGCGGGAGTCTTTGTCGTTTCTTTGTTCTTTTCGCTCATGAGTTAACCAGGCTTTATTTAGTACCTAAAAATGCAAAATTAATTAAGAAAAGTATTTATTCTTGAAAACAATGAAAATACAGAATATGGGATAAAATGTAGAATTAATGCACAAAAGATGAGTTAAATGCCAAGAAAAATATATAGAAATATGCACTTTTTAGCACTCATCACGCGCACAACCTCTACCAGCTCCTTGAAAATGACCGGTCGGGCCCTTTTTAAGACACTAAGCTCCGCGACTAACTTGGACGAGCTCTAAAACAACGATGTTTCATGAACATCGATTATTTTGAGCATCTTGTTTAAAAGCGATGCTTTATGTGCATCGATTATAAACGATGTTTTATAAATATTGATTCCACGAACAATTTTATTATTTGACCTAAAAGCACTACATGATGTTTTAAACGGCAAGTCTCACGACTTGACCCACTCGGAAGCCTGCTTCATATATTTTCCTACAAAATACTCGAGACATCAAACATGTCACAAACTAGGGGATGCTCACTAGGGTATTGGTCTGGTGTTTTACGGCGTGCGGTGTGCAACGCGCCCATTACGAGAAAGTGTCAGGAAAATGTCGGACGGTTAATAGCAGTAAGAGAGTAGTGGGTGTAACGGATGACCGATCTTCCCTCACAATGGAAACGTGACGGACATCACCTTTTGCACAACCCCAGTAAGAGAGTAGAGTGTGCTCAATAATGACTTGTATAAATAGGTTTTCAACCTATTTCGACAAAGGGGAGAACATAAGTGTTATCAACACAAGTATCCATAAAACACCGAGAACTGATGGCTTATATCATGTAAGCCAGTTCCACATTCTGATACAAGTCATAAAATAGCCACACCTCCGTAATTCAATATTCTGATCTCAACACCTTCTTCGCTTCCTTCCCTAAGATCAACCCCTGTCCTTCACTTTGTGACCGAATTGAATCTGGAACAACCATTTCTTGGTTTAGGCCAGAGTCTTATAGCTTGATCTCTCGAATCTAAAAGTACTCATGTGCAGTACATTTATTTAGGGTTTGAATTCGTTTCTCGTCAACACACCCGAATTTACCAAAAAACAGCAGAATCATTTTTTACCCCAATTTATTTCTCGGTTGCAAAGTTTATTTCTCAATTTTCATTTCAATCTTCCAAATTTCAAGATGGTGGATCTTAGGTCTGGATCAACAACAAATACCGATGTTACTGGCGCTGACAACACCCCTGGCGTCAACATTCCTGCCGGTGACACCAATATACCGCCTACCAGCACGATCAACACATCTCATGGGACTACATCCTCTACCACCAACACCAGCAGCGCAGGAAACATCCCCTCTGGCGTGACACCTCCTATCACCAGAGCCAGAGCCGTTGCCTCCATTCCCAAAGTTTTTTCGAGCGTAACACCCCCAGTTGTTACCAAAGCTACTTCCACTCATCCATCATGACGAGAGGCTGGAGGATCCAGAGGGATCCAACCCCTTATTACCATTGTTTATTTGATGGAAAGACAATAAGTCATCACTAAGGCGTAGACGGACATGGCTACAACTCAGAAAGAGGTACTTGCTTTCCTCAAGACACTGACGGGGAGCGGCTACCACAAGATCCATGTCAACCCCAGATGGAGCCGACAAGAAGAACTTATAACACTCTAGGTGCAAGCACTTCAGCAGGACGCGCCTTTACAGATGAAGATACTCGTGTTGATCCTGAATGCCCATTAGAAAGGAATCAGCAATCCAATTTCATCACACACGAGGATCTGGAACGACTTCTCCAAAATCGAAGCAAAAAAAACCCAGCGGGCATGCACCAGCATCAACCTCCTTATCCTCCTGATGTACAAAGAGTTCCTCTCCCGGGAGGATACTCTTCTCCTCAATTTTCCCTTTATGATGGTACTGGTAACACTCATGAACACATCTCTCGTTTTCTGGAATCTTTGGGAGAGCACAAAATACAATCATGTTCTCCGCCTGAAAATTTTTTCAAAGCCACTTACCGGGAGAGCGTACACCTGGTACAACAACATCGTGTCAAATAGCATATCCAACTGGTGTGAGATGGTCACCGCTTTCTACAAGAAATATTTCTTCATGTTTGAGCAAATCACTTTTTCAGACTCGGGAAGAATGTTTCAACGAAACAATGAGCATCCAAATGATTATGTCAAGAGATTCAGGATTCAGGCACTGGATTGTTATGATCCAAATGTGACTAAAAAACAATTGGTGGAGTCATGCATAAATGGTATGGTTCCCATCTATCGCGCTTTACTGGAGAACTTGCGCTTGCAAACATTCTCTGAACTCCATGAGGCTGCTAAACGGTCGGCTACAACAGCGTCAACACTTTTGGAAAGAACCAGACCATCCAGGAGCGAAGATGCATGCGAGACTCGAGGAAACAGGCATCTCATTAATATGCAATATAACACTGGTCCTTCTGTAAGTGTAGTGGGTGAATGAGGGAAAAAGAAAGCTCCAGCGGTGGAACAACAACCTAAACGTGCGACACCAACGCATCAGACGGCTCCATCATGGAAGGCCGTGACTAAAACTCCTGCACAACAGCAAGAAACTAGAGAGGCCGCTCTAAACTTCCCATTTCTGATTGAGGAAGTGATTGAACTCCTAGATGATACCATCAAACTACCTCATATCAGACGCCCTCCAACTGAGGAAGAAATGGCAAATCCCAAGTATTGTCGTTACCACAGGTTCGTTAATCACCTAACCAATGAATGCAACAAATTAAAGAGCATTTTCAATGAAAAAGTGGATGCGGTAGAACTTCAACTAGGCACTGAAGGAGTTCACATAGGCCCTCTTACAGTCAGAAGCTGCATGCTTTCTGGGGACTCTTCCCACAAAACCGTGCAATTTATGATGGAGCGCGTGTGTGAAGTTCTCTATTTCTCTAAGGCGCAGCGTCAAGACATATTTGCAGACCTTAATCGTGTTGTGTCAGGCAAGCGGTTGTTTTCAGTCGAGGAAGCTGCTCCCAAATCCCAACTTCTCTTAGAAGACACTGCTGGTAAATGCAACTGGGGACTGCTGACCACTGCTCACCTGAAGGGTGTCGAGTTCGATGGCATACTGATTGACGCGGCCTTTGACTTCAACATTATTACCGTCAAGAATCTGAAAGTTGCAGAGATTTCAAAGCAAGAAGCTGTTCACTTCCCAACTGTGATCAAAAACCCAGAAGGAGAATCAAAAAATGCTTACGGGTACATTAATCTCGAAATCAAGGTAGGAGATGCTCTAACACACGGAAGATTTCATATTGTTAAGGAATGCCAAAATTATGATATGATTCTGGGGTGCACATGGGTGTATAGCAACAAATCAAAGCTTGGAGTATGTCCTTTGCCAGTGTCTATACCTGAGAGGATTTCCAACAATCCATCAAACCCTGAAGATTATCTACTGTTGTATCAACAACTCGTCAATGTGACGCAGATACCTAGAGAGATCCCGGCGACGTTCATCCGCAGATTCCGAACACAAGTAAGTCTTATTGAACAACCCTTTCTGTAACCAGTCACTCCTCCTTTCACCAAGACCTGGGGACTAGATCCGACCGTTAACCCAGCCGTCACTAGAAGATATGAATGGGATGCTGGGCCTTTCAAATGTTTTATCAAAAGTTTAGAAGTTGTCTCAGTCAAAGATAACGAATCTAAGAATCAAGAAGTCGTGCAACACCCAAACCCATTTCAAGTTGGAGATATGGTAGTGGGAGTTGCTGCTCAGCCTGCTCCGTCCGATTCCGCAGAAGGGAAAGTCGAGTCATACCTAGTGGCAGAAGTTATTTTGGGAGGTTACTGCAAGCTCATCAATGCTGACAAGCTAGAAGGCGTAGTAATACACACCCGATGGCTCGAACCCTTCAAAACCTAAGATGTCGTGCCGCCCTTGCCTCCAAAACTCCTTTTAGTGTTTCTTTTAGCAATTTTCCTTTTCATGCAATATTTTTAATTCCTCCAAAATGATTGCACTGCTTGCATTCATGATTAGGGTTTCAATTTATCAGTTAATCAAAGCATCATTTCTTTTAAAATTAATTTTTTCCTGAATCATCTCAAGAAAAAGTTCTGAGGAAACCCAAACCCTCATAAAATCATTACCTATTAATTCGAAACTAGTAAAAAACAACCACGCAAGAGATATATCATATCTTTCAAAAACCGAAGAGGGGAATATGTAAAGGAAAACACAAGATCATCAAGCAGCGGCACGGTTGAAACTACTCCTTCAGAAACGGCATCACATTGCACGCGCCATTAATTGGAGGAGAAGCCTCATCACCTAACAAGCACGGATTTTATATTTCTTGGTTCGTGGCAATGCGACCCATGCTTCTGCATACCTAGCCGGCATGCCACGAATATCAAGAAGAATGTAGTCTGCAGCGGGATTATCAAACAGAAGAATGGGAAGGACCAGATTTTGCGATCAAGGTACTAAGCGTAGCTCTACAGTAACCCTACCGAAGAACGCTACAAGATACTGCGAAATTTCCTAAGGATTTGGATTTCTTAGTCGGGAGGTTTCATTCATTTATCCAACTGGGAACATAAAACCATCAAAATAACACGAATGAAAATTATATTCGATGAATCCCTGGCTCCAACCGCATGAAACATGAAACTACTAAATGTCAAGAAAGCATTCGCAAGCTACGAAAAGATTCTCATCTACAAAAGGAAATAACAAAGTGGAAAATCTAATTATCAGCATCAACACAGGGATCGACGGCGCCTTCACTGGAGTTCTCTTTGGAAGCTGATTCGACACCTTCTTCATAAGCCGCTCCTACATCCTCTCCAGAAGACGCTTCAACGTTCTCTCCAGAAGCCACTTCAACGTCCTCTCTAGAAGCCGCTTCAACGTCCTTTCCATAAGCTACTTTAACCTCTTTCTTGGGAGCCACATCAACATCTTTTTCAGAGGCCGCTCCTATACACTCTTCGGAAGCTGCTCCGACATCCTTTTTAGAAACTGCTCCAACAGCCTTTTGAGGATGCTCCGATTCGTCCATATCATAGTCAAGAATTATGATGTCGTTATGGACAGGGTAATCATGCTTATTCCCACCTGGAGGTTGCTTATGCTCAATCCTTCACCGCTTCAACCGAGCCGCAAATCTTTCAGCCCTGACACTCGTTGGCTGAGACGCCTCATCACGTCCCCACTTTTCTTCCATGTCAACTGAAGCTAGGAAAGTCTGAACACACTCTCTAACAATGCGTAAATGTGTGAGAGGCATACCTTGTATGGTACGACCAGCTTCACGAAACGGAGGATCTATTTTAGCTAACACCTCCTCAAATGTGGTAACCCTGGGTTTGTCGACTTCAAAACTTTTCTCTGGAGAATCAGAAGAATAATCATCATCAGGAATTCCTATCATATACTGCAGAAAGACGTTATGTTATATCAACAACTGACGTGGTAAAAAATAAAAAAATAATAAAAAGCAAGGCTCAAATTCTCCCTTTCATATTCCGCAAATTGGCAAGATCCCGGAAAAGAAAGGACTCTCTACCTGCCGTGTATAAAGGCCTCGGATGCGGGATATCAACCGATTTGATGCTTATCTACCTGGAGACAATTGGCGTATTCTAGGAGGACGATCACTGCATGCTTTGATATTTCGTTAAACATGTTTTACTCAAAGACCGATTCGGCCTTTATCCTGGTAACATTTGTCCACCTCGTCTCATAAGTTTTTATCTTTATTTGTCACCATCTATTGCTTACCCCGCAACAATGTCGCTGTTACGTACTAAGCAGAGGACTTAATGTTGATGGTGGTTTTCGGTTCAGGGCTAAAATTGTAAAACCCTGTATATAATGTACCGTCACTCTGCAAAGAGACGAAGACACTTAAAATTGATGAGTGCCCAGGACTCTTTACTTACACACGTATTGAGCAATTCAGTATATTTATATGAAATTTATCTAGAATGGTGCATGTAGCAACAATCCGAAACATTCTATAAATTTTATTAATCTCTCGCCTGCATTATTCATTAATGTATGGCTTATTGAGTATTTTCCTATGCTATGTTCCCCGGCTGAACTCTTAATATTGGTATGACATGACAATTAGTGTTCACTCGCAGCTGAGTAGCATGAATTTCCCAAATTATCAAGATTGAGGTCTACATGAAAGTGCTCAATCATAAGACGCGCTAACTGCTCTCTGAGAATAAAATTAAAGAATTTTGTGTCAACACACAAGATTTATCAAATTTGATCAATTTTGTGATAGCTCACAGGATTCAAATTTTGACCTAATTAATTTGCAAAAATTAGGCTTTTGCGCCTCACGCAATATCTCGAACCCTATTGGTCGAGACCAAACCTAGTTAAGCTAGGAAATTAATCTGCCATGGACTAGTAGGAGCAAGATCCTACCAAAAATCAGAAAACAAGAAGTAAAGAGAAACTGCGGCAAGTAAGAGCAGCGGCAAAAGGAAGCGTGGCTGCGCCACTTGGCCAACTGATTGGTTTTAGCAGGCGCCACCTGTGGCTAGCTGGCCACGCTACATGTTTCTGCTTTCCGACCCCCTCTACCGTCGACTAATTAAATCACTTTAAACTCACCACACGCACTTTTAAATAAAGTTGGAGGTTGGTTGGTCGACGTGCTTAAATTCCTTATGAAAAATAAACCTAGACTGTCCATGTCAGTCTTAAAACAATCACGTCCACACGATTTGGCCGGTCAATTCAACAAGATTGGCCTCCTCCCAGCAAGACCAAGCAAACTCCACGGTGTCCACCGATGGATCTACTATCATCCCAGCCAATAAGAATCCTCTTAGCGCGCCAGTAGGATCCTTGATCATTGGCCAGAGGTAGGACGGTCGCGCTGTTGAAAAGGAGTTCAACGAGCTGAGACTAGCCACGACAGTCTCAAACTCGTCACATCCGTCCAACTTAGCAAGCCTAGTTGGATGGATCAGATCTTTTTTCGAACGATCAATGAGGTACCGATGTGCTTACCGGAGACTCGCCTTCATCCCCGGACGGTCGATTTGACCACGACATACCATAAGCACAGCAAACCGCTTGCTCAAAGATAGAGTGATCGCGCGTTTTTGGAAATCCTAAATTTGTGTTAGCGGCAGCATGCTACTGTCGCAAAAATATCACAGCCGCCCATCTTCGCTAGCCAAATTGACTGGCTTAGATCTAATTTCAGGTGGCCAATAAGATGCCAGCATGCTCGCTGGAAACCCACCTTTGTATCTGGTCAGTCGACCTGCTCAAACTAACGTTTAGCGCTTCAAATCGATTAGCCTAAAGAGGGTTCGCCACACGGATTTAAACCCTAAATTGAATCAACGACAGTGCGCAACTGCCGTAAATCATCTCGTCCGTCCAACTTCTCTAGCCTAGTCGGACGATCTAGATTTGATTTCAGATGGCCAACAAGGTAACGCCGTGATCACCCGCCACCCCTCTTCCATGAGGAGCGATTGGCCAAGCCGCGACTTTCCCATACGGCTCCCAAACGATCGTCCAAAGGTGGCCAGTCGCGCTGCTGATATACAATTCTAATTATTCAACAACAACTATTAACTGCCGCAAATCATCTCAGCCACTCAACTTGGCTAGCCGATTTAAACTGTCCAGATCTAACATGGGCCGACCGATAAGATTTTAGAATGGCTACCAGGCGCCACTCTCCTTTAAAGACCGACCGGCCAACCTATGTCACGCGCGCACATCCCCTACCAGCTCCTTGAAAATGACCGGTCGCGCCCTTTTTAAGACACTAAGCTCTGCGAATAACTTGGACGAGCTCTAAAACAACGATGCTTCATGAACATCGATTATTTTGAGAAGCTTGTTTAAAAGCGATGCTTTATGTGCTATGAATGATGTTTTATAAATATTGATTCCATAAACAACTTTATTATTTGACCTAAAAGCACTACATGCTGTTTTAAGCGGCAAGTCTCATGACTTGACCCACTCGGCAGCCTACTACATATATTTTCCTACAAAATACTCGAGACATCAAACATGTCACAAACTTGGGGATGCTCACTAGGGTATTGGTCTGGTGGTTTACGGCGTGCGGCGCGATCATTACGAGAAAGTGTCAGGAAAAGGGCGGACGGTTAATAGCAGTAAGAGAGTAGTGGGTGTAAAGGATGACCGGTCTTCCCTCACAATGGAAACGTGATGGAAACCACCTTTTGCACAACCCCACTTCTCCACTACTTAACTCCACTTCCTACGAGATCAGGTTGTGCCCAATAATGACTTGTATAAATAGGTTTTCAACCTATTTCGACAAAGGGGAGAACACAAGTGTTATCAACACAAGTATCCAGAAAACACCGAGAACTGATAGCTTACATTCTGTAAACCAGTTCCATATTCTGATACAAGTCATAAAATAGCCACACCTCCGTAATTCAACATTCTGATCTCAACACCTTCTTCGCTTCCCTCCCTAAGATCAACCCTTCTCATTCACTTTGTGACCGAATTGAATCTGGAACGACCATTTCTTGGTTTAGGCCAGAGTCTTACAGATTGATCTCTCGAATCTAAAAGTACTCCTGTGCAGTATATTTGTTTAGGGTTTGAATTCTTTTCTCGTCAACACACCCAAATTTACCAAAAAACAGCAGAATCAGTTTTTACCTCAAAACAAAAAGATAACTAGTCATGGCTTCACGAATCCAAGTGAAGTCTTTGATAGTCGTTAAAAATGGTTTACGGAGAGGACGAATCTAGATACAACTAGGACACACCAAAAAGTAGTGTCGAGATTCAAAGATCCCAGTTGCCAATAGTTCCCCTTATATAGACTTCAAGGCCTAGATTGCTTTAGGTTTAAGCTAAGATAGCTTTGGAACCAAGCAAACAATAACCACCGTTAGATGAAAGCTTTGGATCTTATTCACATAAAAAGATAGACACTCTGGTTAGGTAAATCGTAACCGAACCGTGTATAAATACTATGTTCAACATGGTTAGCTGAAACTAGCCGGTTTGAACTTAAAAGCTTAACACTCATTTCCATGAACACAAAGACATTGATCTTGAGTCACAATCATGTGATCAAACGAGTCTAGTGTTAATTAGAAAATTGATCAAATGCAAATTATCTCAGAGAAATAATTTAATCGCAATTGAATCATAATCGACATAGTTGGTAAATGCACAAAGTACAAATACTTAATTAGTTTGTGTTGAGTCATGATGTGATTTTTAATCGTTGTTGCAAATAAGGGTTCGAACTCTAAGACTTGTGAAGATTAAATTTAAAGATTTAATGAAAATAATAAACAAAGGCGAGAGTTACTGGGACTAGGATTCCACCGAATTCATATCATAAGGCTCAATTATTTATTCTCAACAATGCTTAATAAATAAAATAACATGGACTCTTATTTTTGCCAAAGTAAATTCTCAAAATATTAGTTATAAATTGTAAGCATGGGACATCAAACATCTAAGCAAGCATGACCCATCAAATAAAATGATAACTAATTAATTCAAATCATAATTCTATTTTAGTTAGTGCAAAAGTCAAATAGAAAAATAAAATAAATTTACCCATGTATGAAATTTGGATTCCTCCGTCGACCCAGTGTAGGGGTCTAGATCATCATGTTGTAGACACTCTTAAAAGATTATTTTATTGCTCGAAAAGTGTTTACAATGATGAAAATGAAGAAAAATTAAACGCAACTATTTTGCTCTTCCAAAACTCCCCCCTCTCCGGATGCCTGTTTGGTCCTATTGGCACCCTATTTATACACAACAACTCATTACTCAAACATCTTTTCAAAATATTCTTCCATAACTCCACCAGATCTTCTCTTTAATGAAAGATATCTCAGGAATAATTTCTTTCTCCATTTATCACACATCTTCCTCTATTTGCTAGAATAAAATCCTGGGGATATTATCTTTTTTTATTTATAAATAAAACGACAGATTTTCTTTCTCCTTTTCAATAAAAACAAACTCATCAATATATTATCTCTTTTAACTTCAAGATATGAAAACTTCCTGTATAATAGGCAAGAAGATATCTTTTCCTTAAATCTTTGAGATCTCCCATAAATTATGTGAATCTGTTTCAAATGAAGAAGAAGAGGGTGCCTCTATCCATTTTTTGGGTGCCCGTATCTGAAATGATGGGTGCCTTTATCAGTTCCTCTGGTTGCCTTTAACATTTTTTCGAGCTATTTTTCCAAAAGAGCTTATTTCCTTGAAAATACTTAAAACAAGATTATTAGTGATAAAATGAGTCCCAGCTAATGTATTTATGGGTGAAAATGCTTCGCACTTTCGTGCTCATCAAGTCACAGTATGCAGACTGGTTTGCAAACTTATAAGCAATAACCGAGTTCCGAAGTTGACAGAACTTTTTCATTTCACGTACCAATTTGCAAACTTAGGTGCAACTAAAAGTTCCGGAGTTGACAAAACTTTTTCAGCTCACGTACCGGTTTGCAAACTTAAGACTTCACCGGCTCCGGAGTTCACATAACCTTTTCAGTTTGGGTAGTAAACTGGTTCTAGAACATATAATTGTATTGGCTCGCATACCGTTTTGAATACTTTAACCCGGTTCCCTTACCACGGTTCCAAAATGGTTTGTATATAAAAATACATACCTATCTGGATCACAAAACAAACAGTTTTTCCCATGATGTGCATACAAATATGCGTATCACACAAATCTGAAAGTCGATATATAGCTACTTTGCTACGTGTATGAATACATGTAATACGACTTCAGACATATAACAGTTTTCCCAGTTTGTAAGACTGATAACAGTGTCTTGTATTCCGAATATAGTAGTTCTATATTTCCTAAAATCATTTCGAAACATTCCTGAATAACATCAATGACACATATCACTGTTCCAGGCTATTTTCGAATGATAAACTTGAACCAAGAAATGGTTCCGAAAAATAAAATGTTCTCCACACCGAATTTGATAAAGTATGAACAAATGTTCATTAAGATAAGTCATTATATTTCGAGAAATTCGTAAACTAAATAATCAGTTCTCGACTCGAAATTCTTGTCTATTTGTAAACTAAATAATTAAACAATCGTCTCAAGGATAAAAAGGTGAATTACTTGAGAAATAGGTGGTTCAGTCTTCATTTACCTTTTGTTGATGAAGTTCTCCAAAATCTCCGGTTGATCTTCGCCTTCAAACGGTAGAACACAAATGATGACTGGTTCGTCTCTCAACTACCTCTATCCTAGACCGATACTTAATGAATTGTAGACTACAAATCGAAATACAGTTTTGGCAACAAGCTTGATATAGCAACACTCGTGTGTTCGACCGAGCAATGCTCTAACAATCTCCCCCTTTGTCAATTTTAGTGACAAAACTATTAATACGTATGGATACAAAAATAAAGCTATGAAAACTCATCGATCCATCATGCCTTGATTTCCATGGTTTATTCAACTATCCTTGAACTCTTCGTTATTTCAAGTCGCAATGATTCTGAACATGTTCAACTCAGCATCATTGTTGTTGAAAAATCGATTCCATAGCGATAACAACTTTGAAAATAAATATCCTCAATTGTTATTATACAGAAATATAGTATTATTATTTTCTCTCCAAAGTTCAGCTGTATCTCAACTCTGAAGTAATACTACAGTGATGTGGTTCTCCCCCTTAATCAATACTTACATCTTTTGTATAATAGGTAAAACATATAGCTTAATGACTCACCCCCCTTACATAATGATCTGTAATCCATATGTATGTAGTATGAAACTACTAAATAATTCTCCCCCTTTTTTTCAATAAAATTAACAAAGGTACGAAAATCGCGGGATCATAATGAGTACAATCAAAAGATGTTTTCAAGTTTTAAGGAAGATTGAGATACTACATAATAACATAGTTAAAATGTAACTCCTCATATCAACTTATTTAGATGATATCACATAGTAATAAATACTTAGCGCTCATCCTAGGAGATTAAAAAGATATTATCACCCCCTTTAAAATTCCACGGCCACACTCCCCACAAAGATATAGCATTTAAGCACAAGTTCATTTAAGAACTCTCCCCCATCAAATGCCATTCCCAAGAGAACAACATGAGTGACCTTGATTTTATGAAAAAGAAGGAGTTTGGTGGACATTAACAAATCACAAGGATTTGTATCCAAAGTATCGACATAAATTAATCTCAAGGATAGTTACGAACAACGAAACAATTTTAATCGATTTTACTCAACATAAGAGAATCTTACGGAGTGTGTCAAGCAGCAAAACACAAAAGTGTGATTACAAAAACATCAATACTGCGAGAAAAATCTCAAAGAGTTTGTTTTATTTTTCGTTTATAAAAACATAATAGATTTAAATTCTGATCATATATGAAATATTAGCTCGATTCACGAGAACGTAAAGGAACAAATATTTCACAAGAATTTTGCAATAATTAAACCAATAATGATTACATACTGCAAGTTCATCTTTCAAACTCTGTAAACAAATAAATCTAAAAACATGAAAGATGAAAAACGCTGGAAATAGCTATGTGTAATCACAATCTTTGTTATACCAAACCCTAGTTATCCTTTTCAAGAATAAAATCCTCAAAAGAAGTTTCCTAGTACTTAAAGTCTTTGAAGGAGTTAGTTTCTGCAAACATGGTAGGCTATTGATTGACAGGCGCTTGAGGTTTGAGGGATCTCTGCAAAAACTTTTTTAGTCCTTGTACCTCCTTTTTGGTTTTCTTAAGTTCTCCAATAAGATTTTTAAACCTTTTCTGATTGGAGTAATCCGATCTAAGTTTCTTCTTATTCTTCCTTTTCCTCTTAAGAGACGAGGCAAGAGGAAGAGACATCTCTTTCTCCTTTTTAGTTGGATCAGAATCAACAACCATTGGAGCATAGGCTTCACGAGAAAATGTTGTGCTTGGAGCCTCCATGATTCGTGAGAATAAAATGTATTTGTGAAATACTAATATATGGCTCAACAGGTAACACTTCTTGTGAAAGAGATATGAGTCTTGAAGAAGACACTTTATCATGCAGGATTTCGGAACTTATAAAGGCTCACACACTGGAACATACAAAACCTAAATGTCATTTTTTATCCTTTTTAAGTTTATTAGATCAAAATTTTCAATACCATTACTTGAGACATAGATAAGCATGGAAAGATAAAGATGGAAATCCAAGTAATAATATTCAATTTTGATCCAAAATCCCTGATGTGCAAAGTTCTTATCTCTTTCAAGGGCGCATGAGATAAGATGCACATTTCAACACAATTAGATTGTGTTGAGGTGACTGTTAGATTGCTCATCACCACATTCCTGCACGGAGTTGACAATATTCTTCACTACAAAATGTTTAGCCCGGACTCTTCTTTTTGTTTGAGATTTTTTCTTACCCTTAGAATCAATCAATCTCTTAGAGGAAGAAGAGTAGACTTTGTGTACCTCAAGAACTTTTGAACAAGTTTAAGTGCATTTTCCAACCGACTAGCCCTCCACTGTAGTTTGTTGGCATACCTTAGTTTATGTTTGTATTTGAAACATTGTACGAGTCCGTGACCTTTACTGGTACAATAAGGACATGTCGAATTGGAGATTGTTTCGGCAACAACTTTAACGGCTAAACACAGGGTACCTGAAATATTATCAAAATTCTCATTAGTATACGAAAAATCCATAACATTCTCCAATGATTTTGATGAAGAATCATCAATTAAACTATCAAGATTGACATGAGTATTGCTACAAGTATCAAAATTGACAATTTCACCAAAAAGAGTTACACTTGAATTTTTTTCCTCTTCGAAGTCGTAATGATCAGAGGTCTCATAAAGTTTTGCATCCAAACTCTTGTTATCAGTGTATTTTCTTCGATTTGGACACTTATTGGAAAAGTGACTGAATCCTTTACACTTGAAGCACTGTGGCATATCCTCGTCGTCAGTGTCGTTGGAATCTCTGTTTTTAGCAGAAATATGATTATGTGGCTTAGCTGACATTGGAGGTTTGTCTCTGGAGAATCGTTTATTTCTCTTCCTAAGAAGTTCTCTAAATTGTCTTGTGATCAGAGAAACTGAGTTATCAAGATCTTCATCTAAAAATCGGGATCGACAAGATCGTCTCCAGAGTTGTCAAAACTTTCACTTTTTAGGGTTCTAGTGTCTTTCAGTGCCTTGAACGCAATATCCTTTCCGGCTCTGGATTGCAGTTCATGATAAAAATCTTCAACTTTCCAACAAGACTGTTCCTGGAAAGTGTATCAAGGTTATTTCCTTGCATTATGGCATGCTTCTTAAACTCGTATCTTGCTGGTAAATATTGGAGAATTTTCATCATAATGTCCTTTTGGGAGATAGTATTCCCTAATGCATAACAAACATTAACAATGCTAGATACCTTTTGATTAAATTTTTCAAACAAATTTTCATCAGACATACGGAGATTTCACAATCAGAAGTTATGTTTTGAAGCCTAGCATCTTTATCGGAGGTATCTCCTTCAAATACGGTTTCTAAAATATCCCAAGCATATTTAGACTTAGTGTGAAGTCACATGGTACTGAAGATGTGGGCTTATGGCGTGGATAATAGCGTTTAACCAGTCTGAATTATGCTTTGCGGCACTTATCTCGGGTTCACTATATTCTCCTAATGGATTTAGAACAGTAGCTCCGTATACAACAACCGTTGGCGTGTTGTATCCAATAACTACAAGTTTCCATGTCTCAAAGTCACGGGGTTTTAAAAAGGAACGATAACGATTTTACACCATAAGTAATTTGAGCCATCAAATGTTGGCGATACGTTTATCGAGATTGTACTCCTGTCCATATAGTCAGACTGCTTCAAACACAGACTTACTAGGTCTTAGCGTGTCTGCCTTCTCTGATACCAATTGAAAATATTGGGGGTACCAAAATACACCACCAACTTTTTCGTAGTCAATCCGTTTGGAAAAACTCAACACAACTCTGAGAGTTAAAACTCAATCAAGGAAAGTGTCAAGAGTTATATATCTCTTTCTACCTCTCTTGTTGTTAGAACGTTTACAGTTTTGAATCCGTGAAACTAACTACAAAAAGAATTTTTGGACGGTACCGAAGACTAATATCCAAGGATCAATCAAGTCTTATTCAACAAACAAGGTCAGGTGTATCAACTGTGATTGATCAACGCACAACCTATGATATTTCAATTATAAAGATAAACAATATAATGTGGAAAAAAAACACAGACACCAGAAATTTTGCAAACAAGGAAACCGCAACTGTAGAAAAACACCGGGACCTTGTCCAGATTGAACACCAAACTATATTAAGCCGCTACAGACACTAGCCTACTACCAGTTAACTTCGATCTGGAATGTAGTTGATCCCGAACTCAGTTTCCCACTGATTTAGGTACAGTCGCGCTTCTTACGCCTCTTGAATCCCAGCAGAACTCCGCACAATTGATTTCCTTAGAAGATATCACACCAACTAAGAGTTGCTTCAACTCAATTGAAGACTTTAAACCAAATCTTCCTCCCATAGATTAAGCCTATATAATTGATTTCCTGATTTACGATATGAACGGATGATCAGATCAAACGAAAGATCCAGACGATGGAAATTGATAGCAACTTGACAAAAGTCTGGTTATCCTCAAAATCCGTACTTATGCAATCCGAAGTGCAGCCCAGATTATTATTCACCTCACGAGTATAAAACTTGTGGAATCACAAAGTTTGAGACGAAGAGAACTTTGTGATTACTATATGAAAACGCGGGGGTATAACAACCACACCCAACTATTTCATTCGACAATATGTATGGACTGAACTCTAATATTGTAACACCCTGTGTTTTTAGCATGGCGAATGATCAAAGATGCGCCATGGCCTTAGATGAAGCTTCATCTAAAGTTTCTGTTGCGTGGTACGCGGTAGATTGGCTTAAGGCCAATACCACGCCAAATGGCGCATTATGTTTGGCATTTGACCAAGGGCCAATGTTGCATCATCATGATGCATTAGGCCAGTTGGGTATGTGGCCTTGAGATTGTAGCATAATCATTGCGCATTATGAAGACTATTGGCTTAGAACCAATATCGCACAATCATTGTTCATCAGGCTAGAACGGTCTGGCCTAGAGAATATTGCATAATCATTGTGCAATACGGCATAATGAGTGGTGCGTAATCATTGTGCATCAGGCCAGAGAGGGCTGGCCGAACGAATGTTGCGCAATCATTGCGAATGAACATTGAAGCAATCATGTCATTTTGGTCCCTAAAACATACTTGTAGAAATTTCATTAACACATTATAGGGAGGGGTACTTGGTTGAAGGGTGCATATGCGGACTATGCACCAAGTAAGCTTCATAGCTTAGCCGGAAGAGTAAAATGATGCCTAAGGATCAGTTAGTTGCGTAGCCTTTCTAATGGGGCATGTGATGCGAAGACATTACTATGCCATGCCGCAGATCCGATGATGCATAATCATTGTGCATCTTGGCGGAATGGCTTATACGGACCATGCCATTACCATTTTTGCTAGGCTACAGCCTTGCAAACGAGTTTGCTTAAGTTGCTGTCCCTTCGAGGATGAACTACGGTCTATGCTTGATCCCTTTAGAGTAGGGAAGGGTACGTAGGCAGCCACAATGAGTTGCAGCATTGCCGGTCCAGCACTTTGTCGCTCATATCATCTAATTGTGAGATGATTGCGACATTCTGTCCTCTCATATCATCTGGATCGGTAGCTCGACGCAAGAGATGATTATGGCCAAACTTGATGAGGCAAGTTGCATTCCATTCACTGGATGGTCATACTTCCTATCAAGGCGTTCGACATAGGCTAAAAACCCGAGTGTTGTAATTTAGCTCAAGAGAAGTCCATTTTGATGGGAAACGGCCCAAAGATCAAGACATGTTGATCAATAGATCCACATGGTCACCAGAATTTATCCAAATTCCATCGTTTAGGGCCTCAAAAAACCGTTTTAGGAAAGTTTTTGTTTTCTTAATAAACCCTTTGCGGATCAAGGGTGAATTGGAACGGTGTGGAAGCTAAATTGGCTGCATCATTCTCCACGAGCATGCTTGAAAAGGCGGATGAACGTGTATTTGCCTATCTTTGAGGCCCGGATCGTAGCTTCATCATGGCGCATCAGGGAGATTACGGCCTAGGGGCAACGCGCCAAAGGCGTAATTTGCCGGTCCGTCACAAATATAATTCTGAGAGCACCAAGTTACCGAGTCTCAATCAGGATATATATTAAAGAGCTTTATCTCTTTCTCAACTCAATCAGTGAATCAAACAGATAGAAATCCATGAACTTGATTGCTAAGAGAATAACTCGGATGGTACCAAAGACCAACGGTCGAGTGTTAATCAAGTCCTATCCAACAAACAAGGTTGGATTTACCAACTGTGATTGAACTACGCACAACCTGTGATATTTCAATTATATAACGAAAATATAATGCGGAAAAGAAATAACACAGAAACCAGAAATTTTGTTAACAAGGAAACCCCAAATGCAGAAAAATCCCGGGACCTAGTCCACACTTGAACATTACACTGTATTAAGCCGCTACAGACTCTAGCTTACTACAAGTTAACTGCAGACTAGAATGTAGTTGAGCCCTAACCAAGTCTCACACTGATTAAGGTACAATCGTGTTCCTTACGCCTATTGTATCTCGCAAGATTCTGCGCACTTGATTCCCTTAGATGATCTCACCCACAACTAAGAGTTGCTACGACCCAAAGTCGAAGACCTATAAACAAATATGTCTCCCATAAATAAGTCTATTCTGGTTGTTGTTTCCGTTTTAAGATAAAGATCAAGGTTTACAACAAACTCTACTAATAATACGGTCTTATACTCCCGAAGAGCAGCCTAGAAATATTTGTCAACTCATAATAACCTAACTGATTAACATAAGAAGTTATTGCGGAATCACAAGAGTCTGAGATGAAGAACTGTTGTGATTACTTTTTATATCTTACCTGTCGGTGGTAAATCTCGAGAAAATATTAGAGAAGATTAAACTCAATACTATAGAAAAAGTAAGATCAGAATACGCAACTTCAGAAAAATAGTTGGATCTGGCTTCACGAATCCCAAATGAAGTCTTCAAATCGTTAACCCTAATAATGGTTTTCAGGAGAACTGTAAACCTAGGTTAATGGAGAATCGACTCTATTTTGCAACTAGGACACAAGAGTGTCGGGATTATGTTTCCCAGATGCTAGAGTTTTCCCTTATTTAGTCTTTCAAATTAGGGTTGCTTACAATCAAAGCTAAGATAGCATAGTAACAAACCAGTTAATATTCACCGTTAGATGAACTCCTGATTTAAGATTCAAGCTAAGTTTTCTTAGAAAATAAGCATTCAATCTCCATTGTTAGATGGTATTAGCTTGATACACACAAATGAAATATACCTATATTTAGATATGGTTGAACCGTACCTAAAGGTCTATAACAAGTTGGCTCAATAACAATTAACCAAAGTTATCCACATGAACAGTTTTAGCTTATCCATATTCATCTAACACTTCTAGATCAAATATGATAATCAATCAATCATGATAGATAATCAAATGAATCTAAATGTGCTTTAATAGAGTTATTCAGATGTTCACTATCTCATAGAAATATCCATGAACAATTTGAAGCATATTCGGTTTAGTTTGCAATTATACAAAGCACTTATATAAGAACCAATTCATGAACATAATGCCACAGTTTGCAAAGTAAGTTCGCATACCTTAATTCATTAAAGTTCCATGGACTTTAGTTTGCAAACGAACCTGATTTCATGAGTATGAGTTGTCATACTTACCGATTTTATAACCTAACCAATGTGTTCGCTAACTGAATACACGAACCACAGTTCCGGACTTGCCTAGTCTTGCCGTTCGGAAACACTGTTCGCAAACCACAGTTCCGGACTTATCACAGGTAAACCCGTGCGCAAACACAATTCGCAAACAAGAGTTCCGGACCTGAACTAGTACTTCAGAGTTCGCATACTAGGTACGCATATTGTGTTGTATCCATACACTGGTAGTAGTTCTAAAACTCTCATTCAATCATTGAAACATCCTTAGAAGACAACAATAATAATCTTACACATACCACTATCTCCAAGTAATTTTTAAGCGATTAATTGATCAGTATGAAACTTCCCAAGTTAACATCAAATGATTGTCTCACACAAATCATATAAGATGTTCAAGGTAATTTTCACATGATCATCTTGACTTAAAATGTAGTTTCTAACAAATAAATTGTTTACCACTAAACTCGTCAAGTAGATGATGAAGCATTCTAAGCTTTAAACTTGTATTACGAGAAATATATAAACGAGATAAACTCGACTTGACATTTAAGATATATATTACACAAAGTCCATATAGCTATACGACTTAGTCTCATTAGTAGATATAATTGAATAGACTTCTTAGTGATAGATAAGTTTTAGTCTCCACATACTTTTTGTCGATGAAGTTCCTCCAAGCTCTTCAGTGGATATTCTTATTCAATTGGTGAACGCCGTGAAGTCTAAAGCTCAGCTGTACACTTCTATCCTAATCCGAGACATAGCTATAAGTAGACTAGAAATCAAGTATATACTTTTGATCAACTAAACTTGACTAACAAGCTTAAGATAGCAACGCTTGCGAGTTCAACCGAGCAGTGCTGTAACACTATTTATTTTGTTCAAGTGATAAATCAATAATCGAACAAGATCATGATACTTAAGTTATCAATATATAAGATAACTAGTCATGGCTTCACGAATTCCAGTGAAGTCTTTGATAGTCGCTAAAACCTAAAAAGGGTTTCTGGAGAGGACGACTCTAGATACAAATAGGACACACCAAAAAGTAGTGTCGGGATTCAAAGATCCCAGTTTCCAAGAGTACCTCTTCTATAGACTTCAAAGCCTAGGTTGCTTTAGGTTTAAGCTAAGATAGCTTTGGAACCAAGCAAACAATATCCACCATTAGATGAAAGCTTTGGATCTTATTCACATAAACAAGATATACACTCTGGTTAGGTAAATCGTATCCGAACCGTGTATAAAGACTATGTTCAACATGGTTAGCCGAAACTAGCCGGTTTGAACTTAAAAGCTTAACACTCATTTCCATGAACACAAAGACATTGATCTTGAGTCAAAATCATGTGATCAAATGAGTCTAGTGTTAATTAGAAAATTGATCAAATGCAAATTATCTCAGAGAAATAATTTAATCGCAATTGAATCATAATCGACATAGTTGGTAAATGCACAAAGTACAAATACTTAAGTAGTTTGCGCTGGGTCACAGCATGCAGACCGGTTTGCAAACTTATAAGCAATAACCGAGTTCCAGAGCTGACCAATCTTTTTCATTTCACGTGCCAATTTGCAAACTTAGGTGCAACTAAAAGTTCCGGAGTCGACAGAACTTTTTCAGCTCACGTACCGGTTTGCAAACTTAAGACCTCACCAGTTCCGGAGTTCACAGAACCTTTTCAGTTTGGGTATTAAACTGGTTCTAGAACATAGAACTGTATTGGCTCGCATACCGGTTTGAATACTTTAACCCGGTTCCCTTACCACAGTTCAAAAATGGTTTGTATATAAAAATACATACCTATACGGATCACGAAACAAACATATTTTCACATGATGTGCATACAAATATGCGTATCACACAAATCTAAATCGATATATAGCTACTCCGCTACGTGTACGAATACATGTAATACAACTTCACTCATATAACAGTTTTCCCAGTTTGTAAGACTGATAACACTGTCTTGTATTCCGAAAATAGTAGTTCTATATTTCTCTAAATCAATACGAAACATTCTTGAATAACATCAATGACACATATCACTGTTTCAGGCTATTTTTGAATGATAAACTTGAACCAAGAAATGATTCCGAACAATAAATGTTCTCCGCCGAATTTGATCAAGTATGAACCAATGTTCATTAAGCTTAGTAATTATTTTTCGAGAAATTCATAAACTAAATAATTAGTTCTTGACTCGAAATTCTTGTCAATGCAAGCTAGTCTAATTAGTTATGCGACAATCATCTCAAGGATAGAAAGTTGAGTATAACTTGAGAAATAGGTGGTTCAGTTTTCACTTACCTTTTGTTGACGAAGTTCTCCAAAAGCTTCGGTGGATCTTCGCCTTCAAACGGTAGAACGCAAATGATGACTAGCTCGTCTCTCTACTACCTCTATCCTAGACCGAGATTTAACTAATTGTAAACTAGAAATCAAGATATAGTTTTGACAAGTAAATTTGACAACAATCTTGATATCACAACACTTGTGAGTTCGATCGAGCAATGCTCCAACATATATTCATTTACACGCAGGATAGTTTGAATCTACCCACAAAATCTGATTAAGCCATGAAACTGTGCCGTATAAAGTTCACAAATATTTACACGGTAATTCAAAAGTCGTTTGAAAGGAATAACATTTTAAACGACAAACAATTTGCCTTGTGTTTTCTTTTTACTTATATACGACAAATCGTTTGCCTTTTTTCCTATATTTATTACAAACGGCAAATTATTAGCTGTATGGGGAAAACTTTCACTCACCCGTTCGGATGAAAGAAACACCGACTGAATTTTGGATAAAAAAGGGTTCCTTTGCCCATAATATAACCTAATTTCATCAAATTTGATCGACTCTTTTAATTTAAAGGAGACTCTCAACCCTTGCCCTCACAAGCCATCTAAAACAAACTTGAGAAGGAGAAGGTAGTTTTACAATTTTGTAGTAAGTAGGTAATCTGTGGGTAACAACAGGGTGGCACTATCGGAAATTTAACAAATAATAAAGGGTTTATGTAGATCCAAATATTATATTCGGATTAAAGAAAACGCATTTTTGGTACATCCCAATCTGGTGACTGGCGTGGTGGTATAGAATCCGAACCCTTCTTCATTAATTAATTCTGAAAATTCTGCTTTTAACACACAGAAATCACAAAGAAAAAAAAAATAAAACAAAACAAAAATAAAAGGTTTCTGATTCGTTTCATCGCACAACCAAATCATAATAATGTGAAAGCGAATTATACGACTAAAAAACCCTAATCATAATAATAATTTTCATCTAACAAATCTTGGACAAGACGATCAACAGGTACTTCATTCTATCCTTCTTCTTTTAACTGATATACGTCGTTCAATCAAAAGTTAGATTAAATTTTGTTTGTATATGAATTTTGTTCTGAATTTATATGATTCTATTGAATTCTGGTTGTTGTTTTCAATTCTACTTGTTTGTTACAGAGAAGAAATCTGAGGAATTTTGGTCTGATCTTATTTGATTGGTTCTTAGTTTCAAACCTGGAAATTGGATAAATTGAGTTTCAAATTGATAAGGTTTGGATTTAATTGACGAGATACATGGCTGAGATTTTGTTGTTTTAGTAGTTCTTCATTTTGGCATAAGAAAATTTGTTGCAAGTCTGTTGATGAAATTTCTTAAGGTTACGAAATTCGGATGAGTTCAGGTTTTATGTTAAGAATTTGGCCAGTTTTAGACATCATGTAAAAGATCTTTTCTTTAGGGTTAGCGAATTGTAGAAAGAAATTAGGCACAATTGAAAAAAAAAAAGGAATAAAAAGAGAGATTGAAAGAGAAGTAGAGAGAGAGAGAGAGAGAGAGAGAGAGAGAGAGATGGAAGAAGGTAACGTATGCAACTTCAATCACTTAGATGGCGATACTCGTTTGCCTCCACGAAAACGTCTATTAGCTGGATTGAAGAAACAAAATGGTGATTACGGTTCTCCCTCTTCATCACCTCCTCTTTCTTCGGTTCCGGATAGTATCAGCACACGCCTTAATGATTTTATGAACTCCAATTCCAAGAGTTCTGAATTTCTGTCTGATGAGGTTGTGGATGCATCAAGATCAGCTGCCCAAGCAGCGGCCAAAGCTGCAGCTGCAGCAAAAGCTAGGGCAGCAGAGAAAGCAGCAATTGCTGCTAAAGCAATTGCGGTTGCCAAGAGGGCTTTAGAAATAGCTGCTTCTATTTCTGAAAAAGCGAACCGAAGAGAGAGACTCTTGAGGAAAAACAAGCTAAAGAAACATGTTCCTGTTGAGATGTTGTACAAGAAACGCAGAATTGGGGAGAAAGCTGAAACTGATGAAGATTTGGCACGTAAATTGCATCGAGCTATAAATAGTTCACCTAGAATTTCAAAGAGTTCTGTAGCGACCGAGTCGAAAATTCACAATTATTATAAGCAGAATAAGAAACATCTCAATTTCAAGAAGTCTTGGATTCCTGATGGAAGTGAAGGAAATTCGAATCATGTAAGTGATAAGATTGCTGAAGCGGGTGATGTAGAAAGTGGAGACTCTGTGGAAGAGTCAGTAAATAAGGATAAAATAAACATGGAAGACTTGGAATGTACTAAACCTGAGAGTACAAAGAGGATAAGTGTTTCTGCTGCAACAGACGCAGAAATGAATTTATTGAAGGAGAAAAATTGGGAGCGCTTACCAGAGAAAATTGCTAGAAAGAGAGGACGGATTAGACAGAAAAAGTTGTCTTTAAGCCTATGTGCTAGTAGAGATCGTGAAAACCCTAAGGAAGAGCTCAAACTTAGAGGCGCTGCATCACTAGAAGAACCAACTGGTAGGTGTGTGGCAGAAAACATTCCAGTGTTTGCTGCGAGGTGTCTTTCCACTGAAGGTGAGCTCTAAACTGAGGTTACTATCAATATCAAAGCTCAATTAGTTTAAAGCATGCACATGTTTTTGCTGGGAGTAAAATCTTGCATTGTTTATGTTCAGGTTCCATTGTGGCCGGTGGAATTGAAGTCGATCAATGAGGTACACTTTATGCTTTAGTATTTCTACTTTTGAATTTGATATTGTTTATGTTACTTGTACTCTCTTATGTTAATGTAACCATATTGGTCTGAGCAGCATGTACCATGCAGTGCTTAATTTCTTGCATTTGCTTAATTGTTAGATGTTTGGTGGATTGTTTTTGAATTGTTTAGTATGTATGTGGAAATAGTGACAGTTTGTGATAAGAATTGATCCATTTTGAAACTGTATAAGATCTTAATTGCAAATTTAGAAATGAGCCAACAACTTCAAACCATTATCTATTCAGGCTTCTAGTTCAAATTTGTGGCACTCTACAAGCCTTTTCCGAGTAATCAAAAATCATGTGAAATACATCCCACCCCTGTCTACGCTCGTGAACATGTCTCTAAGATTACCCCGTAAGTTCAGCGGTGTCCTTTACAGAACCAAGAAGTTGGGTTGAAGTCGAAAGATAATAGCTTGTGTGGTTCAAGTTTGTCGGAGCATTGAGATTCGATTTTTTTAGGATTTATTGTTAGGTAGGATAAGGAAAAAAGTTTCTGAATATTGGGATTGTACTTGGGAGGCTGCTGTTGCGTGAGATTCCTATGTTTGACAAGCTCCACAAGATTAGAAAATTTGTTTGAGATTGTTTTAGGTAAAACTAGTGATAAATCGTATGTGTAAGTCTTTGTTGTGGCGTGTAATGAAAGAGGTGTATATTAAGATCTTGAGGTGCAGAAAGTAGATGTTCATTTTCCAAACACTCCCATGATTTGTAGTTGAAGAGTGGTAGCCAGGAAAAACTAATCTCCTTCGCATACCAGAGACATGCTGTCATTTCCTGCATACCAGAGTCGGGCTATCATTTCCTACTCGTTGACATGGCGTGCACTCTTTTGATCTCGAGCCAATACTATTTGAACAGTGATGCTCTCTCGCTGTTGAAGTTACAGTTTATAGTTTTCTCTATATCCTTCCACTGTACCCATTTATTTATGTTTTGTGAAATTTGGAGCAGTATGCAACTTTTTGGGTCTGTGGAGACAAAGGGGAACAATATAATATCCAAGGACGAGTCGCCTTCCATAAGAAAAAGATTGTCAGAATAGGTGCTAAAACAATGTAATATGGTGCTTGTGCATAATAAGATGCAGCAAGGCATTTATAGTTAATAATCTTAAGAAAGTTGGAAGAATGTTAGGACGGAAACACTTAGGAAAGATAGCAGTTAAAATTGGGGATTGTAGGGACCAGGAGCAGAAAGCCCCTGGAGCTTCGTGATTTTATTTTGATATTTGTTCATTTTACAGAGCTATATGAATTATAAGAAACATTGTTGGTGACTTGTTCTTCCTATCAACTCTGTGGCAGGTTAGATTCATCTGTTTACTCAACTCAAGTATACAAGTGGCTCTGCAAGTTTTTGTTCTTAGGTCAACTTACAACTTAAAGCGGTAATAGAGACTGCGAGAAGGCTACCAGAAGGATAGTTCTGGGAGGCATGCACATGAAGCAGCTGAGGATGTCGCTCATTTTGTGAATCACAAACCTTTGCTTTGATTTTTTTCTTTTTCCCTTTTGTTTTTGTTGTTTATGTTGCTGGATAGTAAGTCTGTTATGCTGCCTCTCCTTCTTACGATGATATAGTTACTTGTTAGAAAGATGAAACTTGGTCTTTGTTTAAATGTTGTATATTTGTTTGTAATCAGTATGGACGGAGTATATATAAAAACAAAAATTAGACATAATTCTTACATCCTTGTGCATAGAGAGTCACTGAAGATATAACTTGTCACTGCTCTCATGCATGTAATTTTGCCTCGAACTGTTCCAGATTAGTTCTTCATGACTGACTTATATCCACTTGTCAACTTGACACTGCATGTCATCCCATTACTTTGTCACCATTATTTATCTAATTCATGTTTAGATCAGGTACAGAACCGACATGGTTTCTGTCTGTATTTATGATCTCCAGTGTATTTTTCTTCCCTGTTTCAGTATTGCTTCATTTTATCGTCTGGTATGTATAATAACTTCTCTCGTGTTTCCTATTAGCAGATTCGGCTTGTACGAGAAGGAATAAAGATAGCTCGTACAGCACATTTCAAGTTATAAGATAAAAGCTCTTTTTCATATAAGATCCTTTTTAGTCTAAACATTCAGATTGGTAAGTGGGGGGTATCTGATAATTGCATTAGGAGGCCATAGGTATGCCTTTGTTCTACTATCGGCCATTCATCATATCCAGAGGGCAGTAGATATTTCAAATACTCCAAAAAAATCTGACTCATATTTTATCTACTGTCTGGTCCCCCTACATTGAATCACCATTAGGAATCGACACTGGTGGAAACTGGCATTACCTCATAATCACCTATTCTGGCATCAAAACACCTAATGAGTTAAACCTGTAATCATGGTCCCCAAATCCGAACTGTAAATTTCTCTGATCCAAGAACCTCCTGTTGGGAAGATATTAATATCTTCTCTTTCATTTCCTTCTGTTATGAAGTTAGTGGTCTGTTCTGAATAAGTTATTTGTTTACATCATTTTTAGTCTGAAAATTGATATCTACATCATACTGACACCTACCGTCCATGCGGTGACTTCTTGGATCGCTGATCGTTCATATTTTAGCTAGGGGGTGCCACTTATAGTTTGATCAATATCTCTTAAAATAAATGGGAAAACGCGACCCGTCCTGGATTATGGACTATTAAAATAAACTGATTCTTGTTACTTACTCGATGTTCTCGTTAATGGCAACTGCAAGATGAAACTTAGCTTATATAAAGACAATTCTCTTTATTGATGTTTAGAAAATCTCTCAAAACTAAACACAAGCTCTAATCTTGCTCATATGATCAACCACAACTTTGATGATCATATATATATAGAACTATGAATTCCTTTTCCTAGTCCTATTACCTTATTACATGTCTTTCCTTTTCTTAGAACTAGATGACTTCTATTTCCCTTAGGATTACATCAATTTCCTAATCTTGTCCTAACCAGCTTGTTAGTGACTTCTATGTTGAAGTTTAACCAACATTCTCCCCGTTAAGCTTCAACCTTACCCGTGACATATCTGGTACTCCAATCAATTGTCTCATTTCTTCAAACTTGATCCGAGCTAATGCCTTTGTCAA
This sequence comes from Papaver somniferum, assembly GCF_003573695.1. Lineage (NCBI taxonomy): Eukaryota > Viridiplantae > Streptophyta > Magnoliopsida > Ranunculales > Papaveraceae > Papaver > Papaver somniferum. The sequence goes on from NC_039359.1 coordinate 8,600,052, forward strand.
TATATCTGCTTTCTGCTCGGTTCCTGGTATGTGTTCAACGTTGATGATCTCCTTCTCGATACATTCTCGTATGAAATGATACCTTTTGTGAATGTGTTTCGCCTTCCCATGAAACGCTGGATTTTTAGTGAGTGCAATTGCAGACTTATTATCAATCTTGATGAGAACTTTTTCAGGTTCTCTTCCTTTGATTTCACCCAACAGTTCTTGAAGCCATATTGATTGTTTAGCTGCTTCTGTTGCAGCCATAAACTCAGCTTCACAGGATGAGAGGGCTACAGTGTCTTGCTTCTGTGAACACCATGTAATAGGTGCTTCTCCTAGATAAAATATATGACCAGTTGTACTTTTTCCATCATCTTGGTCAATATTATGACTGCTGTCACTATACCCAACAATTCCTTTTGATCCTCCTCGACCATACTTCAATCCACAGCTGATTGTTCCTCTTAGATATCTCAATATCTGCTTTATTAGATCACCATGAGACTTGCGTGGACTCTGCATATAACGGCTTGCTAATCCCACAGAGAAAGCCAAGTCTGGTCTTGTGTGTAACAAGTATCTAAGGCATCCAACATTTCTTCTATAACTCGTTGGATCAATCTCAGCTTCTTCTTGTGCCTTTGAAACTTTAAGTCCAAACTCCACTGGTATCTTAGTTGGATTACAAGTTTCAAGTCCTGCTTCTTTCAGAATACTCCTTGCATAAGCTTCTTGTTTAATCTGAATCCCATCTACTCCTTGATGGACTTCTATGCCAAGTTAATAAGTGAGTTTTCCGAGGTCTGACATCTCAAACTTTGATGACATTTCTCTCTTGAACTCATTGATCACCTTAAGGGAGTTGCCAGTCAAAAATAGATCATCTACATAGACTGCAATCACAAGAAGCGTTCCCTTTTCTTCTCTTTTGTATACTGATGTTTCTTTAGAGCACTTGACAAATCTGATTTCTCTTAAGATTTGATCTAACTTTGTATTCCAGGTTGCTTTTTCATCGAATACCACATCTCGACTCACTATCACTTTTTTCGTTGTTGGATTGAATAATCTGTAAGCTTTGGATCCAGGCTCAATTCCTAGATTCACAAGAGTCCGAGATCGATCATCCAGTTTCTTAAGAGTTGCAGAATCAACTTTTGTGTATGCTTTGCAACCAAACACTCTTAAATGATATATGTTTGGTTTTCTCTTTCGCAAACTTTCATATGGAGTCATGTCTTTCAGAGCTTTCGTAGGTATCTTATTTATTAGGTATGTGGAGTGTCGTACATCTTCTCCCCATAGATAATTAGGTACCTGCATAGCCTTTAAAGAACTTCTTGTCATCTCCATTAGAGTCCTGTTTCTCCTCTCCACCACTCCGTTTTGTTGTGGTATCCCTCGAACCATCTTGTTCTGAGACATAGTTTTTAAGGTTATGAAACTTATGTGTCCTAACCTTGCGTGCCACTTCCATGTCTGATCTTCCAGTCTCATATTCAGACACAATGGCCTTCCAATCATGAAACTTATCTTGTAGAGTCTATTCTGTGAGCGTGAGACTCTAACTAAAAGTCTTCCACTTGGGTCATGAACTGTTAGATAATCTTGTCGCATCCTAACATCACATCCAACTTCTGTAGCTTGTCCTAAACTTAGAATGTTGCTTTGTAAGTTTGGGATGAAGTAGATGTTTGTGACAAGCTTCTGTTCTCCGGTCTTGCTCTGAAATAGAATTGATCCTTTCCCTTCAATTTCTACAGAAGATCCATCCCAAACTTCACTTTTCCTTTGACTTTCTCATTGAGTTCAGAAAAGTAGTGTCTCTTACTAGTCATGTGATTGCTGGCTCCATTATCTAAATACCAGATTCCTTCTTATCCATCCTTTGATTCGTAGTTCTTTGGTATTAGTTTCCCTTCGTTTAAGAATACAACTTCGTGTATGAAAAGAGCTGTATCTGCTTCCCTTGTTTCATTCTTGTTTGCTTCTTCCATCTTTTGTATTCTTTCAGGGCATACAGAGGAGAAGTGTCCTGGTTTATCACATCTGTAACAAATAATGTTTGATCTATCCTTCTTTTCTTTCCCTTGGTTTTGATCATTCTGACTTGTTGTTCTATCTTGTGAGTTAAACCTTCCTCCCCTTCCTCGGCCTCTGTTTCCTCTACCACCTCTTCCACGACCTCTTACTCTTGTCGCAGAGTTTTGTTGGTAAGTCTTTGTGTACAAGAGTTTTCCTTGAGTTTCTCCATTGTTTTCTTCATCAAGGATTCTTTCTTCATATGCTTTCAATCTTCCAATTATATCTTCATAGCTAGTCTTCTTTAAATCTAAGACTTGTTCGAGAGAAGCTATGATATGAATATACTTGGATCTTGGTAAACTATTGTTTAGAAACTTCTTTACCAGTTTATCTTCATCAATGGATTGTCCAAGTGACGCAGCTTTTGAGGCTATCTCTGATAGATTTCCTGCAAAGCTATCAATAGTATCAGTGTCTTTCATCTTCACTCTTTCAAATTCAGACATTAAGGTTTGCAGACGGGCTTCTTTAACTCGATCAGCTCCGAGATTACGTGCCTTTATTGCATCCCAAATTTTCTTTGAAGTTTTCTGTTCACCAACTTGTAGAACAAGACATTCTGGTATTGCTTGAAAGAGTAATCCAATGGAAACATTCTTTTTGTCTGGGTCCAATGTACCAGGATCAATTGTTTCCCAAACTTTGTAGATTTTCATCAGTACCTTCATTCTCATGGACCATACTGTGTAGTTTGTGGCGTTGAGGATTGGAACTTGTATTGATGGTGGCGTGAACTGTTTTGCACCCACAATGGTGGTTTCGTTTTCCATGGCTCAGAAACAAGCTCTGATACCAATTAATGGCAACTGCAAGATGAAACTTAGCTTATATAAAGACAACTCTCTTTATTGATGTTTAGAAAATCTCTCAAAACTAAACACAAGCTCTAATCTTGCTCATATGATCAACCACAACTTTGGTGATCATATATATATAGAACTATGAATTCCTTTTCCTAGTCCTATTACCTTATTACATGTCTTTCCTTTTCTTAGAACTAGATGAATTCTAATTCCCTTAGGATTACATCAATTTCCTAATCTTGTCCTAACCAGCTTGTTAGTGACTTCTATGTTGAAGTTTAACCAACACTTGTAGCTGTCCTGATTTCTGGTTATGGATTGGAGATGGACCAGTTACATAACTGGACAGATTTCGACATGATGTTAGCTTCAGTTATTTGTGTCACATGAAAAACAACATCGTAAAAGAACAGATTGATGTTAGCTTCAGTTATTCAAGTATAAGTTTCCTGTGAGCAGTCTGTAGTTGCTAAAAATCTAACAATCACACCCAAAGAGATCTAATACCTAAGATGAAGATCTAATAACAAGTAAGAGATGAAGTGCATCAAAATAAACATGAACACAAGAGTTTTTACGTGGTTCGGCCATTAATGAAGCCTACGTCCACGGGATTTCACTATGATCGGAGTGTTACATGAAGATCCATTAATGGAAAATCCATTAATGGAAGAAGTGTTACAAATTTAAGAGCTCTCTCTCTAGTTGTTGGAGGAGGAAGAAGTCGATCCCCTACAAACATCTCTCTCTTTCCCTTATAAAGGGTAGGGATACAAATCAAGTTACAATACTGCCCTTAGGGCTAACTAGATAGGATAAGAACTAGTGAGAAGATCTGATTTCCTACACACAGTTGTATCTAAACTAGGTTACTTCCGACTTGATCTTTTGACACGTGTTCGTTACATATTTTGCTCCTACATTTATGCCCCTTTTCTTGAGGTTTGATCGAAGAGCAATCCTTAAGAAAATCCTTCGGGTCATGCAACTATGTTGTTGTTTTTGCTGTTGTTTTGCATTTGATACTTCTTCTTCGGGCCTTGACTTATTGATTCTCTGTAAACTGCTTGATAAATGGCTACTTGGGATTCTTGTTGGGCTTCGAGCTGTCTGGATCTGGCCTCCCGATTAGGCATATCACTGTTTTCGGTTCCGCTCTTTGTTGTACTTTCCGGTTGGTTCTTTCAACTGTACTCGATGTTGCGTGCTTATTTCCTCTTTACTCGACTCTGGCTTTTCTCGATTTTGTAAACGAATTCAAATCGTGATGTCATAGATGATCGTCTCGGAGTCAAGTGTCTCGTCTTGTAAGGGTTGATTTGAAATTCTCGAGTATACCTATACTTCTGAACCGGCTTCATCTGGAGTTGAAATTTCTGGATGGTAGCGATTCTCTTCGGGACAGTTGTTTTAGCACTTGCTCTAGATGGTGTTGGTGTCTGGAATGTGTTAACGAGTCGAATTCGATACAACTCAATACAGAGGGTACATGATTCGAAGAGACTATTCAATTGTGTCTAACTTTGGTGATCAGCTCTCTTAGTGTTGCTGACTATCGCTTCAATGTTGCACTCTTGTTGGGAAATTCTGATGTTGAGTCGTTCTTCTCGGCTTTAACTGACTTTCTTTTTTGATACTAGTCTGGTGGTGTCTGCCTCTGTTGTGGGTCTTTTGTTGGGGTAGGTCGATAATTTCGGCTGAATGGTGCATCAGACGTACTTTGCGGTGGGCTGCATGGCTTCACATTGTTGCTGAAGGAACTGAGCAGAAGAATACAAACTGCTTCTGCAGTATGCATACTTGCCCCTATTCTTGTGCGAAGTTTCAAAGAAACTCTTGGTTCAAAGGTTGCTGATTGTTGTCGTCGTGCCGTGATATTATATTCCTTGCAACTCTGCTCCCGTCGGGTTGTACTGTCTAGTCTTAGATAATAATTGTGAACTGAACTGTGACCTCTGCCCCGAGCTATCAATCTTCCTTGGTAATCGCCGCTCGCTTCGTGTTGGATTGTTATTATTTTGCCTGAAGTATACATGGAGCAACCTCGAACTGATTAGAATCTGGGCCATGCACTCATCATGTTCGAAGTTGTAGTGTTTCTCCTTGGTGGTCTATGCTAAAACTTTTACTGGTTCATTAGGCATCAGTTCTTGTCGAATCGTAGTTGAAACTCTCCAGATGGACATGAGTTGTTGTTGTTTATGAGGAGAAATGATAATTTCTATATCTCAAGTATATTACGATGCGAAATCAAAACTTTGTTGTTAGCATAAACATCGCAGTGAATCGACCCGTGTGACTATTCGGTTAACTGAAAAAAGCAATGGAAGGTTCACTCTATGCCCCGAGAGGCTCACATTTAATCCTTAAATTCGAAAATATAATGAGTTTTTTAACTTCTAGCATTTTTGTGGTCAAACTTGTTTTCATACGACTCTAAGGATGTGACCGATTGTTCCCGTACTCGCGATGTTATTCACTAAACATGCTCATAGTATAAATCAGGAAAACATTTTTTTATCTAAAGTGAAAAGATATATGAAAGTTACTCAAGTTATCTAAATGGCATGTCAAGTTTCCTAATATACGTATTCGCCTTAGTCATTGTGATTACGCAAATAATAACCACTGAATACACACAGTAGACAATTACTTAAGATAGGTGATACTTAGTTGTCTTGTGAACCAGCTGGCGATATTGGTTTCCTCAATTTGCTTCAAAAGATGAGGGTTTTCTCGCGCTCCTCCAAAAGATTTTTCTTGCGGTGTTGTGACTCTCAAATGTTGTTGAAAGGACTGCGCAAAGGAATACTATTAGCACCTTCCTAGTACGCGTACTTGCCCCTATTCGTTTGCGGAGTCTCGAGACAACAATTGATCCCCAGACTAGCTCTTGTCCTTAGCTTCCACGTCTTTTTTCTCGCCTGAAAGTATGCGTCCAGATCTGTGCACAAAGTACTTAAGCTCCTGTTTTAACACTATTCAAACGAGTAATCCGTTGAGATGGTATAGTGGCCGATGAGGAACCGAAATGTATGGATGCCATGTCCCCTTTAGCTAAAAAAATTTGCAGCCTTGGAGATAAGCGATACTTAGCTCGTTTCTTCGATGATAGATTTTGGTCTTGCTGCTGACGATGAAGTCCATAAGTTCCTTTTCTCGACCTGGAAAGTCCATACACTTGGGCGCATTGTTCCGCTGCATTTTGCAATGGTATGAGAAGGCTAGCCGTAAGCTATATCCTGCCCTGCCTCGCGACTGCCTCATACTTGTTTGTGATTTTTAACGATGTCGATACATCATAGTTCACTGCTGCAATCCTTAGTTTGATTCAGAGACTCGGGAAACTCCATAATCTCATTGCATCCTTCGTCTCACTGCAACGTTCATTTGGTTGGTGACCTCGGTCCGTAGCTTTTGCTGTTGACAATTCTCGACTAAGACAGTTACTCTTCTTATCTTCTGTGTCCCTGTATGTCGCCTCCTTGGTTCATGTTATCCCCTGTTAACGCGCTATTCAAGTTTCATATGCAGATGACTTGGTAGGTATTTCGTCACTATTGTGTTGCCCCGGTTGCTGATATACGTATCGTGCCCCTGTGGGTTCCCAGATGAATCCTCCAAGTACCACTTTCCTTTGACAAATTAATTCCATTACAAAATGTGCGATGCCCTTGCAGCTTTCATGAGTGTTCGTAGTTTAGCGCACATGTTTTCCTGTAATACTAAGCATTTCAAAGTAAGCATTAGTTAATGTTCCATTTCTGTCGAACACACTCAACAACGAGAGTCATCGGGCCCAATGCCATGTCCCGATTGAGGTATCTCATCATTGATGCTTTTAACCAATGGAAGTGTTAGGTATTGCCTAGGTTCTATAGCCCGAATATCCCGGGTGCCATCAAACGACTATCCCGGATCAAGTGAGTTACCAAGTACTCATGCCTCTATAATCGATCACACTTGCGATCGGAGCAATGTTGTATGCTCCACTATCAAGTACTCATGCCTTGATAATCGGTTGCTGGTTTCCAACCACCAGAACCCTTAGGCTACCTCGGCACTTGCACCCTGCCACCGCCCCGAGTATCGAATAGCCAGTTGACTGTAAGTAACCTCGGCATTTGCACACTGCCACTGCCCCAAGTACGAATGACCATTAGAGTGTAAGTCACCTCGGCACTTCCACACTGGCGTTTCCACGAGTACGAATGATCATTCGAGTGTAAGTCACCTCGGCACTTCCACACTAGCGTCGCCCTGAGTACGAATGACCATTGCGATTAGCTCCTGACTCGTTCAGGACTCTTAGATCACCTCGGATCATTCTGTTTGATGACCCGAGTACGAATGATCCGTGTGTTACAATACGCTAACAACCCAAGGCGTCCCCCAGGTTATTTAGTCACTATAATCTCGTTATTGGTAACCTCGACTCGATAGTTTTGGTCGGGACCAAAACTTTTGGACCATCACGGTCCATTCCATTTGATGACCTGAGTACGAAAAATCTGTCGCTGCGTTTGTCACATCATCTTCTTACCGTTGTACATTTGATCCAACACATATTTCATTCTTCATATATTCAGTTTCGGTATCACTTTGCTGCCACAGTTTGTAAGTTCTTTTCTGGATGTTAGAGTTACCGGTTATCTCGTGACTCACTGCAGACTTGTGACTTTACAAGTTGGCACAAATTTCCTGTCAACCTCCGAACTCTGCCCCGTAGTTATTTCTCTTCAAAGAATGTGTTCTTTCCGTTGTTTGTCTTGGTTTCTTCCGTTTCAGGTTTCACCCCCGGCTATACGCTTCGACAAGGTGAGATAGCGTCTCACTGGTAATCAGGCTTGGTGTCTTCGAAAGATTTCGATAAGCAGTCAGTTGTGTTATTTTCCGAAGTTGCAGTCGGCCGTTGAAGCGAGGTAATTGATTCCGTACTGATGATGCCCGAGATGATTTACTATCTACTGATCGAGGGTATGCCCAAGTTGTTTCATGTTGGCCCGGAATTACTTGCTCCCAATTTTTTGAAACGGGAAGGAAGTAGTCGGGAGTTGGTTCTCTGGAGAAGCATTTTCTCCTTGTTCGTTCAGCGTCACACACTAGAGGACTGTCTCAGTCACACGTTGATCCAATTATCGTCGAATCTCCCACACCTGTAGACTAATTGGGAAGAGAAGTAATTGCTGCTATTTCGGTTCACGACCATTCCAAGATCGATGCTCACCATCATGTCACCGTCGTATCTCGCCCGATTAACCTCAAAGGTCCCTGTGAATAGCAGTTACAAGTTAGCAACTGCAAAGAAATTCTAGACACAAGACAGTTTGTATTATCGTGTCTAGTTGTGTTGTACACCATCCTGGGAAGCTAAAGTATACGGAAAAACTAGCAAACGATATAGAAGATTATATCTGCACCATCAATCAAATATTATGGCATGTTACACTAGGTAAGGGAAGTTTCTAAGATAAAAAATGCTTAGCCTTTTATTCTTGCTATAATAAAACCGATCGCGACATTCGGGAATAGAATTCTCAATTTATGAAGCTCTTTGCTGGACTCGTCATGTGGTTTCAATCAGCGCCTTCTCAAGAGTTTTTGCAGATGTTACTCAAACTATCAGCAATTAAAGATCTAGAGACAAGAGGGAAAGGATTCTCCTCTTTCTTAGGTATGCCCAAGTTGTTTCATGTTGGCCCGGAATGACTTGCTCCCAATTTGTTGAAACGGGAAGGAAGTAGTCGGGAGTTGGTTCTCTGGAGAAGCATTTTCTCCTTGTTCGTTCAGCGTCACACACTAGAGGACTGTCTCAGTCACACGTTGATCCAATTATCGTCGAATCTCCCACACCTGTAGACTAATTGGGAAGAGAAGTAATTGCTGCTATTTCGGTTCACGAACATTCCAAGATCGATGATCACCATCATGTCACTGTCGTATCTCGCCCGATTAACCTCAAAGGTCCCTGTGAATAGCAGTTACAAGTTAGCAACTGCAAAGAAAATCTAGACACAAGACAGTTTGTATTATCGTGTCTAGTTGTGTTGTACACCATCCTGGGAAGCTAAAGTATACGGAAAAACTAGCAAACGAGATAGAAGATTATATCTGCACCATCAATCAAATATTGTGGCATGTTACACTAGGTAAGGGAAGTTTCTAAGATAAAAAATGCTTAGCCTTTTATTCTTGCTATAATAAAACCGATCGCGACATTCGGGGATAGAATTCTCAATTTATGAAGCTCTTTGTTGGACTCGTCATGTGGTTTCAATCAGCGCCTTCTCAAGAGTTTTTGCAGATGTTACTCAAACTATCAGCAATTAAATATCTAGAGACAAGAGGGAAAGGATCTCCTCTTTCTTAGGTATGCCCAAGTTGTTTCATGTTGGCCCGGAATGACTTGCTCCCAATTTGTTGAAACGGGAAGGAAGTAGTCGGGAGTTGGTTCTCTGGAGAAGCATTTTCTCCTTGTTCGTTCAGCATCACACACTAGAGGACTGTCTCAGTCACACGTTGATTTGGGTTTTCTCCTGTTAGGCTAACAGGGGGTTAGTCGTGGGAGAGTTCGAGAGATTTTAATGTATTTGGGTTTTCTCCTGTTAGTCCTGAGGGAGTTTGAGGGAGTCTCTCCAAATCCCAGTTAGTCGTGGGGGAGTTCAGAGGAGTCTCCTAAACTCCCTAGAAAACACCTGTTAGTCGCTGGAGAGTTTAAAAAAAGCTCTTGAACTCCCTATTAGTCATAAAACCCTACAATACTAGGGAGTTGGTAGCTTTGGGGAGTTCGAAGGAGTTTTTAGTGTATTTTGGTCTCACAACAAATCTCTCAAAAGAGTAGAGATTTTAGTGTATTTTGGTCTCACAACCAAATTTGGTTCAAAATCTTTCTTTTCAAATCATACGGATTTCTCAAATCTCACCAACAAAAATGTTGTTCCCAACATGATGAAATGATTGTCAGATGATGGCCATTATGATACGGTGAAACATTTCTAGGAAAATATTAGGATAATGATCTAGAGTCCATGAAAACGTGTGGATATATAGATTTGTTTAGATCTACATATCCCGTAACATGCACCAGCAAAAAAAAATGTAGAAGTCTTCACAATTAGGGCTTCCCTGAGTTGAATTACATTACCACTTCTGCAACCACCGTCAAAACTATTTTCTCACCACTACCATCACCACCTATAACCAACCACTACTCCCTTAACCACCCCAAATAAGAACCCTAATTTTAGAAATAAATAAGATTCAATAAATGCTATAGCTCGGAGAAAAGATTTTGAACCAAATTTTAATTCCATCACAATACGTGACACATTTGGTCGCTCTCGATGGACAGTTAGTAAAAACTTCAACAGGAAAATGTGGAAAAATGTTCGTGAACAAAGGGAGTTAGAATTGTATGGAGACCGTTAAATTGAAGGGAAAAAAAATTATCTCGTTGCACAAAATAACATACTATTGATACAGAGATATGATCATTTTCATTTATTTATTTTTCTTTTGATTAAAGATCAATGTTATTTGCAAATGAGGGTTTAGTGTTTCTTAAAAGAGAATGAGTTAGGAGTGAACTCTCTCAAACTCCCCCAAACTCCCTCTAATAAACTCTCTCAAACTCCCTACACTCCCCCAAACTCCCTAAACTCAAAAACACCAAACTCTCTCAAACTCCCTACACTCTCTCAAAATCTCTCAAAATTCCTGAGATTTAAAATACACTCAACTCCCCAGAAATCACTCGAGGACTAACCCCCTGTAAAAATCCCTATTTATTCTATTTTTCAGAAAATCTCCCACATGGGTTTTGAAGGACAAGAGCTAATTATTGGGAATCTGCTGAGATTTCGAAGAAGAAATCGAAAAATTCTTTGCTAATAATAACCCCTGGTTTTGATGGAAAACTCTTTTGAAAGATTTTTGCTTAAAAGTTTCAGATCTGAAAGGTAAAACATAAAGATAATGAGTTTAGAAGAGGATTTATCCTTTCGATGATATTCTTCTGATTTTGTTTCTCGCCGTTGTTTTCTTGGAATAATAACTTCTGGTTTTTCATGCCTCTTCTTTTTTCTTTTTCTTCTCAGTTCTGTCGCTTCACTGAAACTACCTCAAAACCAAAAGTTGTGGAAGACTCTCGCTCGGTAGATCAGTAGTCCCCTTAATCGGCGCCAGAATTTAGTTGCTAAAAATCTAACAACCACACTCAAAGAGGTCTAATACCTAAGATGGAGATCTACTAACAAGTAAGAGATGAAGTGCATCAAAGTAAACATGAACACAAGAGTTTTTACGTGGTTCGGCCATTAATGAAGCCTACGTCCACAGGATTTCACTATGATCGGAATGTTACATGAAGATCCATTAATGGAAAATCCATTAATGGAAGAAGTGTTACAAACTTAAGGGCTCTCTCTCTAGTTGTTGGAGGAGGAAGAAGTTGATCCCCTACAAACATCTCTCTCTTTCCCTTATAAAGGGTAGAGATACAAATCAAGTTATAATACTGTCCTTAGGACTAACTAGATAGGATAAGAATTAGTGAGAAGATCTGATTTCCTACCCACAGTTGTATCTAAACTAGGTTACTTCCGCCTTGATCTTTTGACACGCGTTCGTTACATATTTTGCTCCTACACAGTCCTTCATTGAGCTTTCGTCTAGTTTACAAGTAGAATATTATGAGGCATCTTGTGCTTTCGTATGGCACAATAAGGAAAAACGTGGTTTGCAATTGCACATTTACTTTGATCTTTTTCGGCACAACCAAAAACTAGGTAAAAACCGAGTGACAGGCCTGGATGTGCAGTTTGGGAGTAGTAGAGATAGTTGATTGTTTGAGGTGGATAGGTTTTGTAATACAAATTTTGAACTTTTATTACTGTGATGAGAAAAGGTAATTGGAAATGGCAACGACTAGTTTGTCGTCTAGTCTTTGCTGTCAAATTGGAGGTGCAGCAGAGGAGGGGAAAGGAAGACGTGGACATATATTTACAAAATGACTAACAAGTTAAGGGTGGTCTGTTTAGTACAAAGAGAGCAGACTTGGTTGAATGAATCATCAGATGACAGACTACTAGATACGTCTGAGTTGACCTTTACCTGCATTTCATCAGAGCCTGATTCAAGTCACTCCCTACAAAATGACTTAAAAGTCTTGAGGTGATACGTTGCCGTTGAAATAGTAGTGCTGAAGAAAAGTCTAACAAAATTATTGTATTACTTTTTTAACTCTAACGAAAATGGAAAGGAAGTAATGGGCAATGAGACTAGAGCGTTGGTTCATTTGACTTCTCATTCTTTGGTGAATACCCAGGATTTTAGGGCTTTAATTTGGTTACATGTCAAACACACAAATAATCATTTTCTTGTATCTGTATGATTGAAAAAGAAGAACAGCTGATGCTCCGTGTTCTTTTCTTTTAGACTTTGGACCAGCAGATCACAGCTGTAAAATCAATAACAATAAGTGCAACTTTGGAGGAAAGGAAACACTAAAATTCCCCAACCCATACTTCTTCTTCTACTGTTTGTATTCCTCTCTGGCTTTAGCTTTGGAAGTCCCTCATCGCTAGTAATTACATAATTAACTTAAATATAATATGAAGGGCCAATCCACTCATTGTCAATTGGTTTTGAGTTGAATGCCCGCAGATTTTAACATTAGCAATCCTATCGCACACTCACTTGTCCTAAAATCCCTAATGCCCTACTAATCTAAATAATTTAGGAACACTGAAGAAAGCCGAGTTAGCAGCCAATTAAATAAAAGGTAGGATCAGGTTAGAACACTAAAGTCTCTTATATTCTTCTTCGTTCTAATCAAATGTTAATTTCATTTCTATATCCTCTCTTTGTTTTTGGAAAAGTGTTATTTTCATTTTTTATTTTTTCCAAAAAAAGAGATAGTATTTTTATTTTATTTCTGAAAAAGATAAGATTTGTATTATATATAATTTGTACACAAAGCAATCTCATCTTTCTAAAACGAGGTAATAGATCTTTGGATATACCTAGGTTGATTATGGGAAATTCGCTAGTTAGGTTCTAGAAGGTGGAAAATTAGGATCTGGGACTCGCATAATTCATGACTTTCGTGTGAAATTAAGCCAGTAGTTTAAGGTTGGTACACGTAATTATCAAATCTCATGCAGATTACCAATCCAGCGGAGCCAGTTTTTTTGTTTAATATGGATTTGGTATCGGATGAATTGCTAGCCCTTTAGCAGCCTTGCTAAACTTATGAAAACAAAGAACATTTGACCAGTTATGCGTATAGCCATTATTGGCACGCTGCCTAGTTATTCCCTTAGAAAATATCATAGAAAAATATCTATTTTGCATGTTAAACTAATCCTTTCTTAATTAATGAAAAAGCAACTGAAAGTGAAGCTCCGCTCGAGAGTCGAGACAAGGGAACTACGGCAAAGATATGAGCAATTTTTTTAATGAAACCAAATTTGAATTTCTTCAGCATTTAGAGAAAAGTAGTATAAAAAATGTTTGCATAAATTTGAAACAAACAGAGATCATCCTTATAATAAATATATATAAATTCACCAAATTAAATCCAATAATCAAATAATTATTGAAATGAAAAAATCTAATTAAAAAACTCTTCACCTACATGCTACTACAACCCATTCTGTACATTATCCTCTAAAACCAGCCCCAAGAAGAAAACACAATCTCTCAAGCAGAGACATTGATTGATTGATAAATTAGGGTTTCAAGTCCAAAGCATTTGGACCAGCACAAGCTTGCAAAACAGGACTCCATATCCATTGAACCAAAAACTTCCTGCCTCTTCTCCCATACAAATTAAAACTTCTTCCAACTCTATCTTTCATAACTTGACCAATATAACCTCCACCACCACCAGTTCCATACAAACCCTCACATAAATCACCAATCTCAGTTGGAGCTGTTGGATCTTCACCTGCATACCAAGCATTTATCAATGGGTTTGATGATAACTCTGCTAATTCATGTCCAATCACACTTATCATACCATCAATTCCAACATCTCCATTTGGTGGTTTTAGAGCTGATGGACCACCACCAGCCATATAACCAGGAACAGCAAATGGGTATGCACAGACTTCAGCACATTGTTTACCTGAATTTCCTACCCAAGCATATGGTAATGTGTAACCAACAATGGAAGGAAATGTAAAATAATGAAACCCACAGACAGCTCTACAGAAATCTTGCATTGTAACATCATCTGATGTTAAGATCAGATATATCCCATTCTTATGATCCACTGGAAATGGTGCTGTTTTCACTGCATTACCAATCACATGTTGGATTGTTAATCTGGTTAAGTGTTTACCTTGTGAATACTTCGAATCAACATATTCACCAGCTATCAACACCGTTGAAGATACATTTGAATTGGTTTGATCTGAATATAGTGATGCTGTTTTCCACCATTGTGATATGGATGGAAATGGTGACGTTCTGTGATTTGTTGATGATGAAATAGATAAGAGAAAATCTTTGATTATGAGCTTCTGAGATGGAAGCCATTTTCCATACCAGATTATGTAAGTGTTTATTGGTGATGAAAGTACAGGACCCATATGGTAACGAAGGTTTACCAAATCTGATGATCCTTCAAATTTTTTAGAGGAAGAAAGTGTTGATTTTGGGATTCTTGGGTTGTGGAATTCTGGTTTGAGGTTTTGTAGCTCTAGTGCTGAAATGGAACTCACAGAGTGAAAGAAAATGAGACACAGAAAGAGAGAAAGTTTTGACATTTTTCTCTCTAAGAGTGTAAAAGATAAGAGGACGTTGGTGTAGTTTAAATGGCGGTGGTGGTGGTGGTGAGAGGAGGAAGAGGAAGTAGGAGGAGTTTATAAAGGAGTGAGTAGTAAATGAAGTGAGATGGGCTGTTGACAGCTATAAGTGGGCACAGATATTTCATTGCCTTCTGTTTCTTCTTTCCTTTATGGAGAACTGGGAATCACCTTTTTCTAATTACCCAAGGTGAATTGGCTGTAATACCCTCAATTAGCGTTTGAATTTTGACAAGTACTGGTGGTGCTAACTGCCCCATCATTTTGAACATGGTGTTGTACAATTGCAGCTTCTTTATATAACTCAAAATTGTCATGATTTATAAGGGGATACCAGTTTTACTAAGTGCTGATACCGTTTCATATAGGACAAAAAGATCCCACGGATGCTGACTGTTGGATCGATGAAATGGTATCAGTACTTAGTAGGACTGGTATCCCCCTTTATAAATCGTGAAAATTGTCACTGAGAAGTTCAAATTGAATTTTCTTTAAAACCTGGATGAATTGGGGGCCGTGATTAATTTGGGCCTCAAAAAAAATAATTTGAAGTAAAATGGATAACCCCGTATCCAATTATTTTACTAAATGGTAAAACTATCCCTGATTGATTAGTGGTAATTTGGGAGATTAAATGATGTTTAATCAAATTAATCCTTAAATCAATTACCATTAATTCATCATCAAAAACTTGAATATTTTTCTTTTCAAAACTCAATCTAGAATCGGTTGATGTTAGTGCAGTTGTAAACCAATTCTGGGTTGAGTTTTTCAAAGGATGAAGTAAACTCAGAATCGGATATTTTCAAAGCAAAAATAAACCGATTATTGGAATCGGTGTTTATATATGCCCACATAATCCGATTATACCTTAATTTTAGCAACAAAATATTCATTACATAGTTTAGGAAATTAGCGCATTACATATGCAAGATTCAGTATGGGTATTCTAGAATTTGACATATCAAATGTTCGTCATTGAACCTCTGAACACATCGGTACAACGTCGTATATTCTTTGTGGTGAATGAACTTAGTTTTCCCGTTACGAATTCTCCATAGCCCGTTGAAAAGTTCCAGCTGAAATTCAACGAATTCTTAAATGTTAGTATGCGAATTTTTAACGATGACATAAGTATAAATATTATCGGATTACTCACTTTTTCTCTAAGAGGGGATTGTGGATGATGTTGGTATCACCATATTTCTAACTTTAACATACTCTCGCATTGCAATTTTTATGTAGTTGATTCGGAATGCCAAGTCTCTCAATTTGCGGTTATCGGGATTCCCGGTACGCCCGTAAAAGAACTCTTTAACTCTCTTCCAAAATATTGAACAGATTTCATTCAGACATTCACGGAACATATTAGCAAACGATTTAACGAGACACAAATCTTCATACGGATCCCACTCCATTTTCTAGGCTAAATATGTGATGTGGGAGTGCCTCAAAGAGGTTGTCTTTATATAGATAAAGACTCAACGACTATTTTTTTTTCAAATTCAATTCAAACAATCGGAGTTTAGGTATGTCCACATATTCCGATTGTGTCCTTGCAAAATCATAAAAAATGTGCCTCTCAATAATCGTATTTTAATACTGCACATGTAATCCGATTCTTGGCAAAAAAAGTTACAGAAGAACTGCCACTTTTCCTTGCAAGAATCGGATTACATGTGATGCCAACATAGACCGATTATAAAGGTTGTCAAATTCTGCCTCTCAATAATCAGTTTTTAATATGTCACTTGTAATCCGATTCTTGGAAAAAAAAAAGATACAGGAACATTGTCAGTTTTCCTCACTAGAATCAGATTACATGTGATTCCCACATAAACCGATTCTCAATCTCTGGATTTTTTTGTTTTGTCAGAATCGGACTTTAAAAGTATCCTTATAAACCGATTCTGAAAACTTAAAAACCAGGTGAACAAAATTTTCAGAATCGGTCTATGTGGTGCAACTTCAAAACCCGATTCTGAAATTGTACCCCTGAGGAATTTTCAGAATCAGATTTTATACAGGTAAATGTAAACCGATTGTGGCAGAAAAAACTTCCAGAATCATTTATTTTTTGCACACACATTGTAGTTGGTTCTTTTATCGCGTCTTAGACGAACACAAACAATTTTCAAAAGAAACCAGATTCAGTCGTTCATAAACTAGGAATATAACCAAACATAGTTCGACAATAAGTTTAAGACATATGTTTTGACACCATAATTATTTATAGTTAAAGACATAAGTTTGAAACCATTCATTCCACGACCATGACCACCTCGTCCTCGTTTAGCAGTTGGGGCGCTGATCGATGCACCTTCATAATACTTTTTTGAGACGACTCTCTTCCTCTTTTTCTTTGGCTCCTCCTCCTCCACCGGTTCCCCAAAATTTGCACCCGCTTCTACATCTCCGAGACTGTTCAATTCATCAACCATCTTTTCATTGGCCTTAAAATTTTCCCTCCCCTGATATCTAGTTGAAGAGTGCCCTCAACTTCGAGAGATGGAATATCCTCTGCTTGTGTTTGCCTACTAGAATTTGTGACTTGGTCATCTCATCATCCCATTAGAACACTTCCTTGGTGAACGCGTAAATCTTGTCCCACTCAAGCTCTTGCGCGTACTCTTTGTGTTTCACGGCTTTACCATCTACACTTAGCCCGATAATGAACTTCGCATCATCTGGAGTTAGAGTCATTTCGCCAAACGGAAGATGCAAAGTATCCGTTTCCCCGTAATATCTCTCGGCAAAGGCGGAACAAAGAGGTTTGTCGTAACCAAGATCCAAATTCTCGACCGCAGGCAACAACCCCGTAATCGATTACTTCATCAAATTCTCCAACGGTTGATTCTATTCCTTGCAGTGGCCAATTCCTCATCATACTCACTGACTTCCTGGCTTCATACAAGAATGACATCCCTGTGATCCTATAAAACAAAACAAATCCGATAGACAATAATCAAAACAATACACAGATAATAAGTTATATATTATATAACATAAGGTTTAGGTAATTAATATGGTATGGCAGACGACCGCGGTCCAACTCTCTTTGTATCCCCATAACACCCGTCCTCCATCACCGGGTAACCCTTTCACAGGATCATTAGGGCCGCGAGGAAACATCTTCTCCGGGTCGGGCATGTGGTCCCCTTTCTTCTTCTTTGGACTATCTTTCTTACCATCTGTCTTACCTTGTTCTTGAGTGTCTCCTCCTTGGACTTGTTCTTGAACTTCTCCTATCTCTCTATCACATTCATCCTCACTTTCTTCTCCATCACCTTCATCCTCACTTTCTTATCCATCATCCTCATCCTCATCCTCACTTTCTTCTTTATCACCTTCCTCACTTTCTTCTTCATCACCTTCCTTTCCACCAGTTTCTTCTTCATTGATCTCCTCCTCGCCACTTTCTTCTTCTGCAACTTCTCTGTCACCACCTCCTTCTTCAGTAGGTGTATCAGAATCAGATTCTTCTTGTGTTGGTTGCTCCGCTTGAGGTGATGGGTCATTCATGTGGATCTCTTTGGCTTTACTCCCCGAGCCCCTTCGGTGGGAAGCATTTAAATTTTGACCACCCTCTCGACGAGTTCTCAAACTGTAAGGAGAATCCAAATCATTTTTCCTCTTATATTTTTTTCGGCTTGAGGTTGTTTCTTGCCCTTGTCTGGACTGTAAAATACGGAGATAAGCGACAAACAACAATGGAATTTAATGCATATTTTTGAATTCAAGGTATACAATCGGTTTACTCGATATACATATAAAGACCGATTCCTAACATAACACATGTACAATCGTATATATAAGTGTTAATGTAATCCGATTCTAACAAGAAAAAGTTACAGAAACATTAGTCATTCTTTCTTACAACAATCGGTTTACTCGATACTTTTATAAAACCCGATTGTAACATTACACGTCAACAATCAGATTTTATATATCCAAATGAAATCTGATTATGGCTAAGCAGTGGCTACACAATCGGGCCATGTGGACACATATATAATCTGATTCTAACGAAAAAAAAGTTACAAAAAAACAGTTATCCCTACAGTTATACAATCGGCTATGTGGGTATTAACACTGACCGATTATGTTCAAATTTCTCGAGCTAGAAAACACGTGCAGGGCAATCGGTTTTTGTGGGTATGAACAACAACCGAGTCCTAATACAATCGGTTCACAAATACATTAATATCATCATATTCTGGTAAACCCAGAAAAATTCGATTTCAAAATTTCTAATTTTTGAGCGATTGCAAGTTACTAAAACCTAGTTTAGAGGATTGGGTTGATAGAAAAGTACCTGATTCGACCGGTTTCCTCCTCTTGTGCGATCAAAGATGGTTCAATTTCCTCAACCGTTTTCTTCATTTTGTTTCGAATTGCTTCAACAATTCTAGGATTATTCTCACTAGGAAATTTTCTGTTAGTAGGATGCTTCACTCTTGTTTTTTCCTCCATTTTATAGAAGAAGAAAACGATTAATCGTTTTTAGATCGTCGATAATCGACGATGTTTTGGTTCAAGAAAATGAAAAAAGAGGGAGAAGAAGAAGAGAAGAATCGGTTTATGAGGGGATGGAAATGAAAATCTGATTTTGTTTTTAAGTTTTACTATTAACAGTTAATGGGGGTAAATTGGTAGTACTAATATTTTTTAAGGGGTAAATTGGTAGTTTTAGCAAATTTAGACAACCCTTATCGTTTCTTATCAGGTAGATGGAGTAATTTATATGCCCAAATTAATAATAGTAGGCCCCAATTTAGCTTGGTAAAAAAAAAAGAATAGGACCTGAATTCTCTGAAACCGAGAAAACAGAAACTAAATGTATTTTAATGGCCACCAAAGAACAAACTTCAAGGCATTTAAAGTGCATAACTGCAAATTAAGCTTACAAACCCAATTGAGATGGAACCTTTTGCCTGAATTGGGTGCTGGATTCTGGCTTGCCAATGCAGGAGCTACTGTTTGTGTTTCTTGTGAAGTAGTTGCTCGGAAGACAACTTTTTGCCATTTCCGGGACCAAATCATTTCAATTGCTGAATTACTAATAATCAGTAAAGAAAGAAAAAGTAAATTTAGTAAGTCAAATACGCAATGTATATGGCCCACGTGTAATATCAGCACATGCTTTTTATTACATATGTATTCAGCTCAGCTGTTTGAATTTGATTTCCTTTTAGACACACGACTTAAGGTCTGATAGTTAATGGCCTAAAAAGAGAAAAACCTTAATCTTTTGGTACTAAACCACGTGAACAAATCGAACTTAGCTGCTAAGGAACTTGTACACTTAGTGATTTTTTCTGTAGCTTTTATGATTAATATTGTTAATTAGAAACTTAAAACAGTAGTCTAGATGTTTAGTAATTATTCTGATTAGATGAGATTAGTTTTGAACTTGGACGGTTCGACCCATGCTTTAAGTCCCACATACCAACGTTGCAGGCAGGCATTGAACACTAAACCACTTTTAAACCGACCAAGAGTTTAGTATTTAAAAGAATAATTAATCCATGAAACACGCAAAACAGGTAAATTTTCACTGAAGAAATGTTATTATAACTGCTAATTTCTTCTTACCATCACGTGATGAAAGAATTTTTGGTCCTGCTTAAATCGAAAAACATAACATAGTTGGAGTTCGTTCCTCTGTAAATGAATTTTACAGTTAACTTATGGCCATGTTTTTTCCACCTGTGTCATAGACTCGAAATCTGTTTTGAGGCATACCAAATTATCAGCCTCAGCTGATAACTTTTCAGCCGAATATGCCTCAAAATAGGTTTCATAGACTCGTAGGGATTGTTAGTCTTAGAGCTGATTTTGGCGTCATACTATCAAGCCCAGCCCATTCCAGGGAACTGCGTACAGGCCACAAGTCCACTGGATTATTCCTACCAAGGTTGCAGGTGGCTTCAACCTCACAAGTGCGGGTCACGTAATGTTGCAACTTGCAGCTTAAGTAGAATGCGTATTTGTCAGCCTAAAGAACGAAATGACAGAGGCAACCTTGACTGGCCAATTGGTGATATTTGATGAGCATGTATGAAGCTTCCATTTTAGTTGTCATGGGTCATAGGTGTGATAGGAAATCAAACTTCGATTCAAGACTAAAATTCATGAAATGGTGGGGGAACATTGAATCTGAACAGTCTGAACCCATTTCCAAGCTATATTTACAGGATGTTTACTTTTTGAATCAGGATACAAATTCGAATTTCATATATTGAATCTTTACAAATCCACAGAACAAAAATACAGCAAAGATTATGATAATAACGTGGGAGGGAGAAATTCAGGAAGGTGGCAGATACAAAAAGCCGTTGAATTCCTTCATCATTTACCCACCTTAATCTTAAGTCTGTTTATCCCAACTTCCAATTTTCCAAGGGATGATTCTTCTTCATCTTGGCGAGGGGCCAGATTTTTAATTTTGAGCCAAGGATGCTGCAAGCATTTTTCAGCTGTGGGTCGCTTCTCTGGTGCAAACTCCAGAAGAGGAGTGAGAAATGCAGCAAACTCAGAAGCATCCGAGGCATGAAAATTGTATTTCTCCACAAGGAGCTTATTTAGAGGCCAGAACTTTAGTCGTCGGATTCTCTTCAAATCTCCATATCGGTCAAAGTATTTTTTTGATTGAGATCCACCAACAGCAATCTGTGTTCAAGAGTGAGCATAAAACTTTTGCCCCTAAAGAAGGATTTCTGAAAGTTTATACACGAGGAATTCAAAAAATTCTTACCTTTCTTGGCATCTTTCCCAGGAGTTCCATCATTTGAGCAAGATGATCCTAACAAATAAACCAAATGGCAATGTCAGGCTAATGAACAAATCACAAGCATCTAGATTAGTTCTTTCAAGAACTATTTAAGTGTGGGTTGTAACTTGCATGCATAATGGGTGCTGAACTTTTGATACTTATACGGTCTACACTCTCGTACTTGTTAACACTAGACACATAAAGGAACTCTAGTTGTTTTTTGTACTTTTTTCCTATTGATGCGGTAAAGAAATCACTACTCTTATCCAGTACAATCTGTATATAGACACACATTATGTCAATAATCAATACACAACAGAATTTAGTTGGATAGCTAGTTCTGTCGCAATGTTCAGCTAACAAAATGTATTAAAGATTTGAAGATTGAATGACTAACATCTGATACACCTATCTGTCAATAATAAATATGTGATAATTGGATCCTAATCTCCACGGCTGTTTACTTATAATCACTATGTTATAGAAGTTTATGTAGTTTAATTTAGTGTTCATCAACACTTCCATCTGACTCATTCGACAATAAATATATATCATCAATAAAAATATGATCACAGGCACGTCCATTATTATCACTTTCATCTAAGTACACATAATAAGTTTATATATGCACCATCGATCCTATCTAAGTACCATATAGCATTAGGCATTTTTCTGTGCGACTTCTCCATGTCACAAAAAGAATATATATGCCAGTGCGCAGTCAAATGTTAGCTTAAAAAATGCAAGAAACATACCTCATCTTCAGTAAACCCTTCACCACTTGTAGGAGCAAACATCACTTCACCAGTAGCAAGCTCGAAAGCAACGCAAGCAAGAGACCACATATCCGCAGAAAATGAGAAACCAGCTCCAAGAACAACTTCAGGAGCTCTATACTGTCTTGTTTGAATCTCATCTTGGAAAGGCTTATCAACCCAACATGCATTCCCAAAATCAACGACCTTGCATCTAAGATCAATTCCATCTAATGACCTTATGCGCTTCGTAATTCCTCCCATTGAAGCTCTCCTTGTAGATATCTTAACTGTTGCACTCCTTGCTTTCCTCTTCAGTTTCTTCTCGCCAATATTTACCAAACCGCTACTGTTTGAACTGCCTTCTGGTTTCTCAAGAATAGGAGAAAATCCAGATTTATTGGGGTCTTTGGAGGGATCAATGGTAGAGATAAGCAGAACGTTTTCGAGTTTCAAATCTGAGTGAACTATTCCAACTTCTCTATGCAAGTAATCAAGACTTAGTAAAATCCATCTACAAATCTCCCTAACTTTATTCAAATTGAGACCTCTATAACGATTGTATTTGATCAAGTGGAGTAAACTATCACCAAGGTATTCGAGGATCATACAAATGTGTTGTCCGTTTGGACCTGTATGCCTAAAGTGGTCAATTAGTCGAACCACAGACTCGGAATTCGAAGAATCAATGTTGGCAATAGCAGATAGAATTTCAATCTCTTGGAGAGCAGCTTCAGCAAAATCAGCTGCACTTCTCTGGATTTTAAGTGCAACAAATCTCTGCAAAACAGGAGGAAGCCCACATAGAAACTTATCATTTTAGGCATGGCCAACAATAAAAAGATAAATCCCACAGGAGACATACAGAAATAACGCAAAATTGAAAGCAAACACAGATGAGAATCAACTATATGTCACAAGGAAAATGTCAGAGTAAATTACTTGATTAAAAAAAATTCAGTTGAAACAGATCGATGTTCAGATACTTATCAACAGAAGAGAATCAGTAATTTTTACTGTAAAGACATTATTGGAGCAGGGACATAGTTAATGAAACCCTAGCTTTATATGATGATGACATTTTCAACAAATAAATACATGTCTACAAAAAGGATCAAACAGAAGTAATTCAATAAAGGGACCAAATAGAACACAAACATTATCATAATTTAAGGAAAGTAATACATACAGAGGAATGAGTATCAAAAGCAAGCCAAACAGTTGAGAAATGACCCCAACCCAATTTTCTTTGAGCAATATATCTTCCACCTTTAAATGAATCCCCTACTCTAACTGCATGATATCCTCCTTTTCTGTAAGCATCAACCTCTTCCTCTTCTTGTTCAGACCCTGAACTTGATGAACAAGACATCCTTCTTTCTATCTGTCTTTACAAAACAGAGAAATCCAATACCACAACTCTACAGATAATACTTTCTCAGATTGAATTTCCCAATCTTATACCTTCAAATTAACAAGAGATTCAGAAAACCCATAACTGATAAAGGGTAAATAATTTGAGATAGAGAGAGAAATAGTAGTTGCAACCTGGAATTTTAAACTTTCCCTAAAGAGAAGAGAGATGATGCATTTCTGAAGCTGCTTTTTCTCTTTCTTTTTTTTTCTTCCCTTTTGTTTTAGTTAACCTTCCTTTGTTGCTAAAATACGCGTAAATGTTGCAGCTGTTGATATAGAAGATTAGGAGGTCGTTGGGAGAATGAGACTTCTGAGATTACTACTAATCTGATTTAGTCCTTACTTAATCCACTTCTAGATTTTTTTTATTAGGTTTGAATGGTAGTAATTAGTTATCAGTACAAGTTAACTGTATCGAGTCAAAACAGTAATTAGATATTTCCACCAACATTTCATGACCCTTTTTAGAATGACCCTTTTTAGAGTACGATGTCGGCAAGTCATATCCGAGTTCAGATACTGCTCCATCCGTATATTTATACTTCTCTTTTCGTTTCAAAAAGATAGACCGGTTTCATGTACAAATTATACGTGCCTGTCTTTCTGAAACATTACGGGCTACCTTTGCTCAAAAATAAGCCAAATTAAAAAAAAAATAATGAAAGTATCATTCCCTGAAATAGAAGGAGCATTAATCAACCCCAGCTACAATAATTTGGATTTCGGATCGAGATGTGGTGGTATCTTCGAAGTCAGGTGAACGTATCTGTTTACACCCTTAAGTGGAGACTATAATTACTTTGAAATGATTATTTATCAATCAATAATCGTAATAGTGGGGAGACTGGCTCAACTTATTAAGTGCTCCTACTTGATTAGGTTATTGATGAATTAGTTACTTCAACCACCATGGCCATGGGTCAAGAATGGCATGCGAGTTACAGTACATACGTGTAGCTGTTGAATATTAGTTGAAACTGAAAGGCTGAACCACTTATATGGGTCAAGAATGGCTCTACCACTTGTCTATGCCATCTATCATATGCCTCGGTACAGATGCGTACCTTAAGCTATGGCTTGTGAACAATGGCTATTCTGAATGATATCAGCTAAAAATATTGCAGTCCTGAATGAATAATTTTTCGAAGACCTAATCAATCACCGGCTTCATTCCTTGATCCATCATGATTTGGAATTAGGCATAACTTCAAAACAAGTTTTAGTTTAAGAATTTAATTTGAAATTTTTATGTCAAATCAGTTAGTAGATTACAAAATACAGAATATAATTTAATTTTTGCTTAAAACAGTTGTTGACAACCAGAACGAAAACCACCTATTGATAAAGACAACCAAATATATTAGGAGAACAAAAATGATTATTAGTAATAATAGGATTAAGGTCTCCATGCCACCAAAAGTAGTCTACCAAACAATAACTCGTAGAAAAAAAAGAAGATCCCATCAAATAATAGACATGAATTCCACTTCCACTTTAATTTCATGGTCATGGTCTCTCGGTCTTAGAGCAGAAACTCTATGGTCCTATTTTCTTTTAGGCTTCCCACTCTCACTTAATGCTCTTGACAATATAAGGGTACACAGAGTAGTCTCAACCAAAAACTATGCGACCCCATTATAATGTCCAACAGTCCAAGACAATGCTTGTTAGGACCACAGAAGGATCCTCTGACATCGCTCTTGAATTGGTGCATTAATTCATGTTGGAAACGTGAATACGCACTTGTCCATGTGTATTTCATTGTGTACAGGCAGCCGGTCGTAATGCTACTACAGGTGAACATCACTCTTTGGTACTGTTTACATCATTCTTGACTTCAGCATAAGTGGATAAAAGTAAAGACCGCATGTTTGCTACTTTTACAAGTGTCTCAAGTGCTGCACAACCCGAAGAGAAACAAAACTAAGGCTAAATACACATCATAAGTCATAAACAGCTATGTTGTTTGGCAGACCAAATTAATCGGTCATATAGAGTTCCATAACGTCGTTTGATGCATAGAAAGGATTTAATGGATGTGCCTAAACAGGGGAAGTACTGAATGCAGGTAACGCAAATAACGAAACTTAAGAATGATATATGCAAGATAAAATTTCTGTTTTAACTTCATGAAGCAGAGTAAATTGAGTATAAACCTGTCTCGAAGGAAACCTGAGCAGATCGGAGTTTGGGAGAAACCAAAGTACCAAAAACTGATAATGATTTGGACCGCTCCTTCTCAACCTAAGAGAAGCATGTTAAAACAAAAATAAGCAAAAGATATAGACATGGCTCCATTTTGTTTCTCTTTCATTATTTTTGTCTCCCATATATCAAACTAATAAATAGATGCATAAAGGTACTTCAATCATGCAGATTTTAGAATCAATTGTTGTTTAATCAAACTACATCAAATGAATTGGAAAATAACTCAATAAATTAGTGTAATGGATTGCTTACTTGATCATCAACACTAAGAGAAGACATATTACTTGCCAGTTGTTCCTTGTCAGCTTCTGCAAAGAAAGATAAATGAACAGGAAAAAGGAATTAGTTAAAGATGATTCCAAATCCTAAATAAACAACAGATATAATGACATGACCAATTTAAAAATGTGATCTAACAGATGGAGGTTTATATGTGATGCAGAAATGACGAGAGTCACCCCGAAGAGTACTCCACAACATGGTGTACATAACCTAGACCCAGTCATCGTTTTCCCATGGTTTCCAGTCTTAAAATCCTTCAGCATAGTTCTTTTTAACTTCTTGTAGATTATTTTCCCTACGTTTAAGCTGTAACATGTTGAGCATAACCAATACTCGGAAAAGTGAACTCATCACAAAGACACGGATTGGCCGACCATAAAACTCTTGTATGCTTACAAACTGACAATGGGAACAGATACGGGACATCGGTTTAGCCATAAACATAGAACCAGATCAGATGCCTTTTCACCACCTTTAGATACAATAATACAAATCCTCGAACATCAGGGTGATATATTAACTAACTCTAAAATTCACAATCATGCCTGGAGATATGAAATGTTATACCAGAAACTTGGGTTGTGCCTCGTCGTCGTAGTTGTGGACTGTTTGACTTCCTATCCAACTCATCTCCATCCATTTGTTTAGCACTTGGAGAACTCATTTCGTCGTGAGAACTTGCCCATTTCAATAGTGTAAAATGTGGTTGCTCCAACATGGGATCTGCAAAGCTAGATTTTAGTATACTGCTTTACGGAAGAGAACATCCATGCAAATAAGTACTTGATGTAAGAATATCAAGATAGAAAAGAAGTTATCAATCTGCAAAACCATCAGGTACAGATACATTACCCTCCAGAGTTTTTCCTCTCTGTCGGGGTTGGCAAAGCAAACGTTCTTCCTTCATATAACCAAATCTAGAGTTTAATTTTCCATAAAGATTCAGGCATTTCCATACACTTTTTTATTACCTAAATCCAGACCAATTTAGCCTTTACTCATGTTTGATACTAATTCACTCACGATAATTTAATAAACAAACACCAGAAGCAAGTATTTATTAATTGCACATACAAAAGCGGGAGAACAATCACCAGCAACAGATTCCACGCAGGCCAAATTTAAAGCGGAACAAACAATCCAAAAGTAGTGACCTATAGCGTTATTAAACAACCTAAGTTCATACATGCATCATATGGTGATGATTAACAAATATCAAGGCTTCGGTCCGTTTAACCCAAAATACCCAACTTGGTATCTCGGGAATATCTCATTGTGTCACTGTAAAATCTTGCTTTATACCACTACATATGAGCATTTGAGTTACTAATCTATCAATGCTCGCAATTCACTACATAAGCAAGTAAGCTATAAGGGAAGTCTGAAGAATACCTGTTGAAGGAGACTCGTCGTGAACTCGGGCCACCCGCAACGTGGTGGCAGCAGGATGCAACTTGTGATCAAATAACGTACTAGTAACACGTGAAGTACCCATTGAGTGCCGTGCACTGGCTAGCTCGAACCATCCCTGTAACAAATACACACACAAAACCAAATAGTCTGTTTTAGACAGCTCCAAATAGCCAAATAGTTTCACTTGAGATTCTGAATTGTAGAAAGTACTAAGAACTGTGAGATATTATCTCACAATAATGATGAATGATAAAATTTATTCTTATTAGAAATCAGTTTGTGTAATTCAAGCCTATTCGACATCTATGATAAAGAGAGCATAACAATGTTGTTGCATAATCAACCAAGACTAATATCAAAGCTGTAACTTTGTATCAGTAATAATCTACACTCTTTGTATCATTAAACTGATTGGAAATTGGAAAACCAGATAAACTAGGTATATAATTTACACATAAAACTGGTCAAGAACCGAAGGACCCCCAGATTGTTGATGATCATATGCACATCAAAGTGAAGTAATTTCTCTTTTTGCACTTCACTAGAGAAACAAATAATACAGTAATAATATATAGTTGAGCTAAAACTTGGCACGTAGTGGACAAATGGGCATCCCAATTCTTCCCACCAACCAAACAGCTCCAGCCTAAACGCCCACACCCACCGGTGCAGAATAGTTGAATACAACGTACTTGATTCTTAAAAACCCGCAATTACAAAATTAAAGAACAACAACAAAAACGAAATCAGACTAATGCACACACACACCACAATTTTTATAACAAAAATTCAGCTGAACCAAAAATTAAAACCCTAAAATTTGTCATAATCCAAACGGGGAAATAACAGTTTAATTTAATTTTTACAAAAATTCAAATCTTACCTGGCGAAGAGTTGACGAGAGGGAATCACATAAAGTAAGATAGTCATCTGTTGAATCCAGTAATCTCAAAAGTTTTTCTTCTTTCTCTTGTTCTTCTTTCCTTTCTCCATTCTCAGAGCTTTCACTTCTCTTCTGTTCTTCTTCCATTTAGAGGGATCAGAAAATCAGAACATAGTTTTCCCAGAACTTCAAATACGCTGGGTAAATCTAGGTTCCCACCTAACGGGTACACCCATTTGACCCGAAAAAGTGTTTTCGGTGATGTACCGGTTGACCCGTTAGAATGTCATTAGCACTGCGCCGATTGCCTTGTCCGTGACCCATTTGATGTAACATATGGGTGCCAGTTTGTTGTTTCCCATAGCATGCACTAACACTGCGCTGATTGCCTTGTCCGTGTCTGCAACCTTTCTTAAGCAACGAGAGTAAGCTTGCCATGCTCGTGCCTAGTATCGGATAAAACGCCTAAGAGCATCTCCAATAGAGGGTGATAAAAATCCTACGTGGAATTTTTATTAAGATCCTTATTTATGAGGATTTATACATTGAGAAAATATAGGACTCCGTAACTAATAAACTATCTCTAGTGGCATATAGGTTGAACCCTTAAAAGATCTTATGTGATGAAATCTTAACCGTTTAACCGTATTTTAATTAATTATTAAAAATCAAAAATATGACATGGAGGTCATTGTGAAGGTCTAAATAAGACTTTCTTTAAAACCTTCAAAATTAGTATTTCATCCCTCCTGTTTTATAGGGCCTACTGTTGGAGATGGATTTGTTTCAAATGAAGGTCTAAAATCCTACGTGTCATTAGAAAATAAATCTTCCACCTTCTATTGGAGATGCTATAACATATGAGATTTTCCTATTGAGTGTTTGTAATTATTCTTCGTCTTTTTGCACCGTCATCGTCGATATTGCCTCCGCTTTTGGCTCATCAATTTCTACTCTGGCCTCGGTAATTTTGGAACCAAGAAACTTATCCGACGTCACCCCAAATACGCACTTCACATGATTCATTTTTAGACCACATCTTGGATATTTTCCGGAGTTAAGTGTATGATCTTCCCTAGATTTCGTTTTGACGATGATGTCATTTACATATACCTCCATCCTGTTATGGCTCAGCTTGTCGAAAATGAGATCCACGGCTCTTTGGTAAGTTTCCCCGACATTCTTCTGTTCGAAAGGCATAACCACATCAAAGAAATTCCCAACCGGCATGACGAATGCTGTTTCGGGGGTGTCAGTCTCTTCCATTCGAATTTGGTTATAGCCAACGTAACCATTCATGAGGAAGAACTTTTTATGTCCATGTGTTGCATCTACTAACATGTCGATATAGGGGAGTGGAAATCATCCTTGGAACACGCTTTGTTGAGGTCTCGGAAATCAAACATAACACCTAATTTTACCATTTTTATATCTACAGAAACGATGTTGGCAAACCATGATGGGCGGTGAATTGGTTTTATGAGATACCTCCTTGATTTTCTGTTCTCTTATACAAGGGAGATTTATATAGGTTGTTTAACGGGTTTACTTGATGGTGCAACCTTTAGCTCATGAGATACGAGAGTTGGGTTCAAAACAGGCATATGTTTATACGTCCACGTAAAATTCTGTTAAATAAATTTTCCAATTATTGCTTCTCTTTTTTTGTCAGACCACTTCCTATCTGAAGTGTTTTCGGGTTTCTCTCGAGTCCCTATATTCAGTGATTGTGTGAGCCCTGGACATTGATATGGAGAGGTCACTGGTCTTTCCCATGCGTGGATGGATCCTCAATGGTTAAGGCTTTCATTATATTTATGGCATAATGTTCTTATCTTATTTGTGTTTTCTGTTCATTGAAGCGATATATTTTCTTCTTATTCGACTAAATAATTCGTTCGAATCTGCGGTCGATCCTTGCTGACATGTTCTCCCCGTGTCCTCCACCTTGTACTTTGGGGAAGGTGTACTGTTCTAGTACATAAGATGATGAAATTGAACAGAAATGGAACGGGATTTGAGTAACTCTGCCGTAATAGCGAACTATAATTTCATTAATTCGTAGCTTGCCTTAGACAGGGTTTCTCTTACAACATAAATGCAACTCGAAAATGAAAAAAAAAAACAACTAAAGAAGTAATCAATCCTACTTGGACATGTGCCCACCATCTACTAGGCAACAATTGCCAAATAACTAAACTACCTGTCACCTTTATTTAGGCAGACACTCGGTTAAGAAGGACAACCACAATAGAAGTCACATGAAAATACCCTCCCCGTCACCAAATCCTTGTCCTCAAGGATGAAATTTAGGGAAATGATGCTTAATATGCGCTGCATCTTCCGAAGTAGCATCTTCAGCTGATGAGTTTGTCAAATAAATAAGTAACCGAGGTACAAAAACTTCATTCCTAACTATGTTTTTAGAGTCCAAAGCAGTTGCAGGGATGACAAGTACATGTCCATCACTATCAAGAATAGGTAGTGCAGGAGTAGGAGTGTGACTGACACCAATCTGTTTTTTTGAGCTGGGAGACACAAAAAACAGGGTGAATTATTGCTTCTGCTGGGAGTTGTAGCTTGTAATCCACTGGCCCAATCTTCTGCAGAATAGTGAAAGGCTCATAATACTTGGCTGCAAGTTTGAAGTTTTTTATTAAAGTGACAAAGGCTTGTCTATAAGGTTGCATCTCCAGATAAACCTTATCACTCACTTCAAAGTTCCTTTATGTCTTTTTTAGTCAGCAGAAAACTTCATCATCTCTTGAGAATGATGAAGAGCATCCTCCAAGATATTCAATACAACATCTATTTTCTTTAAACTGTCTTGAACAATATCAACTGAAATGGTGGCAGTAGATGGAAAATCCATATGTGGAGGAATGTAACCATATAGGGCTTGGAATGGGCTCATCTTCAAACAAGTGTGATAGTTGGTGTTATACCACCATTCTGCAAGTGGAAGCTACGGATGTCATTTCTTAGGTTGGTGACCACACATACATATCAACTAGTTCTCTAAACAAGAGTTGACCCTTTTAGTTTGGCCATCTGTTTGAGGGTGGTAAGGTGTACTTAAATTCAGTTGAGTGCCATTGCCTTGAAAAGATCTTGCCAAAAGTTGCTGGTGAAAAGTTTGTCCATGTCAGATACAATGGAAGCAGGCAGACAATGGAGCTTGAAGACATGAGTCAGAAACTCCATAGCCAGAGAAGAAGAAATTTAAGGGTGATGAAGGCCAATGAAGTGGCTATACTTAGTCAATCTGTCCACCACAACCAAAATGACATATTTTCTCCCACTTATTGGTAGATCTTCAATGAAGTCCGTAGAGATGTGTATCCAAGCATTATCTGGAATTGGTAGGGGTTGAAGTAAACCAGCAGGGAATGTATGTTACCTTTATTTCTTTGACAAACATCACAAGGAGAGACATAAGAGAGAATTTCCTTCTTCATTGCAGGCCAAAAGAAATATGTCTTTGCCCTAACATATGTTTCTTGAATACCAAAATGACCCCCTACAGCTGGAGAGTGAATTGAATCCAAGATTTTTATTTTGATGTTGGCAGAACTTCCCACATACATCCTAGTTTTGTATCTAAGAATGTCATTGACATATGAAAATTTTGGAGCAAAAGCTAGAGTAAGGGTAAGTTGAGCAATGAGACTTTGTACCTTATTATCCCCAGCATAACTGGCAATAATTTCTTGTGTCCAAGTAGGTTGGGATCAAGGTAGTCGATATCGGTTGTACAAGCCGATATTATAGGTTGTTATCGGATATTCGAAAATACTTATACGATATCGAAAATATTCGCGATACAAAGACGGAATGATATTATCAGTTGTACAGGTCGGTACGGACCGATATATCGGTTTTACTTGTACACCGATAATATCGGTTTCGTGAATAAATTTTTCATCAAATGCATCTAGTCTTTACAGACAAGTACAATGTCAATTGGAGAAGGTAAAAAGCGCTAATATATTTATGATATAAAATCAATGATTATATGGTAGGATATAAGATGGAAAACATATTTCGATTGCAAGGCAGAGAAATATAAAAGATAAATATGAAGGATAATAAAAAAAAATTTACAGGCATAATGGGTTAACAATCATAATGTTGGCTAATAAACCACCTTGTATTTTGGAAGTTTGATATATATGTATGATTCTTATTATTTTTTATTGTGGTTTTATAATTATTTGAAATTCTATATTAAATGATGCATCACCAATAAAAACCGATATTATCTTTTGTATAGGTGTATCGGACCTGGCCGATATGAGACCGATACGCGATATTAACTACCTTGGTTGGGAAAATGCAAGATGGCAGGGTTATTGCTTTCTATAACAAACCACTTGGACCAAGAGCTGCTACTTTATCCACCTATGAGAAGGAATTACTAGCCATTGTTCAAGCTGTCACAAGATGGAAACAATATTTACAGGGTCAATATTTCATTATTAAGACATATCATCAGAGTTTTAACTACTTTTTGGAGTAAAAGATTTCCATTGTTTTACAACAAAAGTGGCTTATGAAGCTACTCGGTTTTGACTATGAAATAAAATACAAAAAAGAGTCAGACAAAAAGGTGGTTGATGCTCTCTCCGGAAGACCTCATGTAACTAGTGACTGCAACTCAATCTTATGAAACCTTAATGCAGTTTTATGAATGTCAACAGGATAAACCCTGATCTGGTGGTAGCCTGACTTCAGACCAATCTTGGTGAAGAATTTGGACCCATGTAATTCATCCAATAGCTCATTTATGACTGGTATTGGGAACTTATCCTTAATTGTAAGGTTGTTTAACTTTCTATAATCTACACAAAACCTCTAAGAATTGTCTTTCTTATTGACAAGTAAAATTTGAGAAGTAAATGGATTGTTTCTTGGTTGAATAATACCAGAATGTAGCATTTCTTGGACCAAATTCTCAATAACTGACTTCTGTATATATGGTCATCTGTAGGGTCTAAGGTTGACAAGTTCTAATTGGGTTTGAGAGGTATTTTGTGATCGAAATCTCTCAGAGGTGGTAAAGTTTTAGGCTCAAAAAATACATCAAAGAACCGATTGAGTAGGGTGGATATTTGTGGAGGAGGTGTGGACTGGAATGTGGTGGTGGATATGGAAAATAGTTGGCCAACTAGTCCATAAGTATACTTCCGTAAGAATTTTTTATCTACAATACCACTTATCATGCTGAAAGATGGTTTTTGTTGAATGCCAGTTAAGGTTATCTTCTTTCCCTTGTTCCTAACGGAGACAAATAACTTGGACAAATTAAATAGGACATCAGCCAGTTTTCTTAACCAGTCTGCACCTAAAACAATATCACATGCTCCTAATGGAAGGAGTCTCAAGTCACCATAGAACTTGTGGCCCTGCATAGTCCAATACAGCTAAGAGAAAATTCTAGAACTAACTGTTTTGTCACCATTTTCCAAGATTACTAGTAAACTAGATGATAGGTGCCTGAAACACCTTGATTTCATATCTATTATTTATGCTTTATTTGCTATTTCTCTTATAAAATATGTATCTTATGTTTACTTTTGAGTATTTAGTTACTGTGGAGTCATTTGGAGCAAAAGAAGGAGAAAATCCATTTGGAGCGTAAAGGCCAAAAAGGTTGATTCACAGGCGAGTCATACTTGGAGCAGACTAGGTTGCGCAAGGAAGTGGTGGAGAATGAACTGTCAGTTTTCCATAACTGACAGTCGAACAGAGAACTAGGCTGTCGGTTATTTGGAACTGACATGCCATGTGTGAGATGGTTACCCTTTAACCACTAAAGTGGGGTGCCAATATCAGTTTCAACTCCTACACAAACCTAAAATTCAGAGAAGTAACTTTTCTCATCATTGTCTTCTTTGCCTGAAATTGAGAGAAGGCATGGCGGCGCTGTTACTCAGAGAAAAGGAGAGAATCAGAGATGAAATTGGTGGAAGAGAAGCATACTGGTCGCAGAGAAGATGAAGATGGTGATGAACTTTTTGTTGTAGGAGATGGGTTTTGTCTGAATCAAGGGCTTGTTCTTGAGTTCAGTTGGTCGAGAACACAGACCCATTGAAGAAATTGGGGATCTGTTGCTGCAGATCGAGAATGAAATGTCGAGAAGGAAGAATTGTTATTGAGCTTGTTGTTTGAACCAAGGAAGAGATGGAACTGAAATCGATTAGAGATGGTGAAATTAACCGGAGATATTGCAGGGGTTTTGATGAATTCAGAAGCTGATGGTGTCTGGATCTATTGACTGATGGAGATGCCATTGAATCAGAGATGGGATTTGCTGCTGAGCTCGAATTGTCAAGAAGAAGAGATTTTTAAGCAGGTGGGTCTGAATCTGAAGAACTGAAATTCCGAGCTGAATAGATGGATTTTCATGGGGTTAAGCTGTTATTAGATTTGTTGTTGAACACAGAGAAGATGGAGATGAACTTGATGCAGCTGGTTTAGGATGAGTGATTTGTTGTTTCAGATGTGTACAAGGAGATACTGCGATAGTCAGATGTTGATGGTGATATGCAGGAATGATGGGTTTGAGTGATGGAAGATTGCAAGAAGGAGCTGCAGATTTGTGGTGTCGAGACCATGGTTCAATGGCTGGGTTATGTGCAGGCGATCTTAAAACTGTTTGCAGAGATGCCCTGGTGGTGCTGAGTTCAAATGGTGAAGCTGAACTGGAGTACAGTTGGCTGGGAACAAAAATTGCAAAGCTGAGTATGTCTCCATGAGTTGTGCAAGGAATTATGAAGCTAATGGTGATGTTACGAAGCTGCAGAAAGTGTGGGCTTGATGTTCTAATGTGCAGTTCAGCTGAATGGTTGTGATGGGTTTGAATTTGCAATGCAAAGGAAGAAGAAGTGAAGCTGAACTGAAGCTGAGATGGCATTGGTCGATGATTGAAATGACGGGTCTGTGGCTTGCACTGTGTATGAGATGCAGATGGGGTTGTCTGTTGATGGAAATGACGGGCCTGTGACTTGCAGTGTGTATGAGATGCAGATGTGGTTGAATAGACGGTGCCAGAACTGGGAGTGTTGAAGGAAATAGAGTTATGATGTATTGCAATAGTGATGATGTTGATATTACATGGCTAATGGTGCTGAGATGTGTGCAATTAGTGGAATTACAGGCTTTGCCTTTGGCCTGGAATTATGCTGAGAGTTATGAATGAGTTGCAGCTGGTTATGAAGCTATTGCAGGGACCTATGGACTTGAACTGAAGATTCAGGTGTTGTGTGTTGTTTGAGTGTGTAGTTGCGGCTACAGATGATACAGGCAGTGCAGGTAGTGCAGCTGCTACTGAGCTGAAATGCAAAGATGAACTGGAGCTAGTTGGAAGTGATGCTGCAATGGAATGACGACTTAATGTGGTGCTATGTGTGGTATTGCAACTGCAATTGAGCATGAACTTATATGTTACAAGCTGCAATTAAGGTGACAGATGATGCAGGAGGGATGCAGATATGGATATTCAAATGGCTGTGACTTGGTTATGTGGATGTTGTTGAATGGGTAGAACTGAAGGCATGCAGTTAGAGCAGTTACATAATGGTTGGATGGACAGAGTTGAAGCTGCAGCTATGAAGAATGCACAACCATCATGGCTGGACTGAACTGGTGAAGTGCAATCATTTGCGCAACACAAGTTCAGGCTGCGCAAATGGCCTAGGCCTAGGCCTAAGTGATTCAGCCTAGTCAGATGTTAACTCAGACTCTGACTCAGTCCTTGACCTCTTTTGAGCAGATTTTTTTACATGGGTATATCTCTTATGTGGGCTTGGTGGACTGCTTGGACTTGGGTATTGAAGACTTGACCTAGTTTTGGGAAACAAGAAAAGTTATAAAAGGAGAAAGTTTCTACTTCCTTTGAAAATCCCGTATTTTATTATTATTTGGAGCTTTGGAGAGAGCGGCGACTAGGGTTTGCTTTCATTTTTCATCTTTTTCATTTTATTATTGATTATGATGAACTCAAAAGCTACGAGTAGCTAAACTCATATTATTGGTTATAGGATAAAGTGGATTTCACAACATGATATTTGATTCAATAAATTAGTTTTGTCTCAACTTTATTGTTTATGATTCATTGTTAATATTGTCATATGATTTGAATACTTGTTAGGTTGAGTCCGGAATCAATCCGATTTGCATTCATTTTTAGAGATATATTAGGGTTTTCAACACGAAAAAGTTGTTTATCCCTGATTCTAAGTAGCATGATTGTGGGTAGTGCTTGTAGTGATATATCCTACTAGTCACAAGTGAATCATAACCTTGGTTAAATCGAATTAGTACTTTTATACGTTTGATTGACTTGATTAGTCTCATTCCATAAAACTTAGTGCTTTTAGGGAGTTAAACTTAATTGTGCTTTTACACTTTAGGTTGCTTTCTAGGAAGAATTCATATTTGCATCTTTTAATGTGGTTGTGATGAAATCAGCGAATTAGCGGGATATACTTGCGATCAAGGTATCCTAGGACTTTTAGTAAATAAGATTAAAATTCTAATTATAGTCATTGATGAAAATACATGTTTGTGAATAATACTATCCCGTGACCAATATCTTCCTCTTATTGATTATACCAAATATTTCATTTGCTTTGCTTTATTTTATTTCTTAGATAAAATTCATAAAATCCCCCCTTGGTTACTAAGAAACTGAAATTTTATAACAATAAAAGCCTCTCTGTGGGAACAAACTCTTTCTTATCACATACTTCATTTAAATTTAGTTGAGTGAGAAAGTGAATTATTTTTGACGCATACGACAACGATCACTAGCAGTTTGTTCAATTGAGTATTGTAAACTTTTTTTTAATGCACAATCAATAAAACTGTGAGTACTACTGGTGCTATGAGAATTGAAACAGCTTTCTTCTTAATAAATCCAGGTATCCATATAGTATCTCCTGAGACATTGCCTGTTAAGGCATGTAAGGAGATTTCTAATCACTCTTAACATGAGGGTATTCATTTGTTTCTTTCAGTTTCTCTCCCTTCCTCATAAATTTCTTCAGCCTCTTCCCCCATGAACACACACAGATATTGACTTTTGCAAATGTGGCCTCTCTTGTATGTTTCATCACAATTGAAGCATAATCCTTTTGCCTTTCTTGCTTGAACTTGCTCGGGAGTGAGTATTTTGAGTGGTAGGGTGGGACTAAGTTTAGGTGGTGTGTGTTGAATGGAAGGTGGGGGTGGCACATTGATAGGTTAGGAGGAAGGTTTGTGGACTGAAAGGTTTTGTAGTAGAAAAAACATTATTGTATGATCTATGAGGAGGTTTAATGGTCTTTTGTTGTAAGACAAGTGTTTTTTCTTGCATTCTAACAAGTGAAATTGCATGAAGCAATGTGATAGGATTTAAAATGAGCACTAACCCCCTGAGTTCTTCCTTGAACCCTCCAATGAAACTTGTTATGAAGTATGTTTCAGGAAAATCTTTATGAACACTTAGCAACAAGGCCTTTAAATACTCAAACTCCTCAAAGTAATCATCAAATGTAGGTAGATGATCCAACTTATTGAACAAGCCCACAATATTATCATGAGCAGGATTTTTAAATCTTAAGCAAACATTTTCACATCAAAGTTGCCAAGTTATTTGAGTTTTATTGAGGCAAAAATTGTCATACCATTTACTCGCTTTACCATCCAGATGTATATCAACCATAAATATCTTGTTAGATTCTGAAATATTGTGCATTTGAAAGTAGTAATCACATTTTTGTATCCAGACTTTCAGATTATCTCCATCAAATCGTGGGAAATCGAGTTTTGGCATGAGATGTTGGTGATGAATATCTCTACCTCCGGAATGAGTTTGAAAATTATATCCGTCGACTTCATGAACAAACCCAGAATTAGATCCCTAAGCTCCATTTGGATATCCCATGTTATTGTTTCTAGTAGATTTTTTTTTTTTTTTTTTTGCATCATACCCTCTAGTTCTACTTTCAACGATTGTAAATAATCCTTCGTTGATGTATTACTGAGTTGCAAAGCAAGATTATTGACCATCACATGTAGAGAATCGATCTCAGTTTGTTGTTTGGTATTTGTACCATGTAGATCCTTGCACGTGGGAACAACCGTGACGAATTGGTAGGAAGGAACGGCTCTCATTCCACTTGTATTGTTCTAGTACAAAAGAGGATGAAATTGAACCTACATGAAACGGGATTTGAGTAACTTTGACGTAGCAGCCAACTATGACTTCATTAATTCATAACTTTCCCTAAACAAGGTTTCTCTTACAGCATAAATGCAACTCGAAAAAGAAAGAAAACCCTAAAGAAGTAATCAATCTACCCGGACACGTGCCCACCATCTACTAGGCAACAATTTCCAAATAACTAAACTACCCGTCACCTTTATTTAGGCAGACACTCGGTTAATAAGGGCAACCAAAATAGAAGTCACACGATAGAAGGTTGGACTTATTTCTCCTCTCTTGTCTGCTTCTTCGTAAAAGACATCTTCAGGATACACTCTTTTCTCCCCACTTGGCTAGGACAAGCCATTGTTTGCCTCCATGAAAAAAATTCACACACTGGTGAACGTGGATGATACAACTTCATGTTCTCGTAACCATGGTTGTCCTAGATTAAATGACATGTTAAATTTACTTCGGTCACATGGAAGAGCTCGATGGAGTTGATTGGTCCAGTTGTGATTTCGAGGTCCATTGTACCTTTCGCTGCAAAAATCTCATATTTTTGTATCGAATCTCTTGATTGCTATAGTTGGGATTTCAAATCTGTTGTGAAATCAAATTCAGAGATGCGCCTGTACCGACAAAAAACTCTCTTGGGGATATTTTTTCATATCGCAGCCATGATGAGTAGAGGGAGTATATGTTCTGTCTCGATCATCATATCCTCGCTGAAATGTGAGTTGTCCCACTCGCTTCGGAAAGTGGATTTTCACATATCTGTGTAAGTTGTTTGCTATCAAAATATGAGTGTAAGTTGACTTTCGTTGTTGCTCATTGAATTTTTATTCACGGAAGAACTCATAAAATATTCTCGTGTATTCCTCTCGCATTGCCATATCTTCCGAATCCCCTTCATCCTTTAATTCAAATAGGGATCCCAGTGTCGGTACTTTCTAAAATATTCATGTCAATCATCTTCCCTTCATGTGTTTGATGGTGCTGCACTATGGTTACCTAGAGTGACTTGATAGCAAGACAGCCGATTAGGCTCTTATTTTTTACGCGGGGTCACTTTTTTGTAATGCTTTCTCATGCGGCTGGTCCATTTTAGTAACAATGTGCACTGGTATCAAAGATCAGTCCCCAGTGAAGTCGCCAAAATATAAGACTCCAATATAGTAAAGGTTGCAAGGACTAATCCCGATATACAATAAACAATACTATTTCTGAATATGCTCCATATATCTTTGAATACTCTGCTTCTTTTTATAGGCAAAGCTGACAACGGGAGGATTTACACTGTACTTTCAGTGCCCTCTTTTTACAAGACTATTAAAATCGACCATACACGTGTACCTTAAGGTAGGTATTACTATACAATAACCATTCCTTTATTATGAGGCATCCCTTACTAACCACTTCCTTGCCACTGGCACTGATGGTCCTGTCTCTTCACAAGACGGAACTCCCCCCGCTCTTGCTTCTCCTTCTTCCTTCACATTCTAGGTGTTTTTTTTTGCCAAGTCCTTCATATTTTAGGGTACTTACAAGTGCATATATTAAAAAACACCATTGTCATAGAGTGAATATGAATCTTCTATTTGCAAACGACAATCTTCTCTTCGCCAATGCCACTATACCATATTTCTATGTCATACAAAACTACCTGCAAAGCAAGTGGCCGGGAAATTAACTACAATAAATCTGGCTTGCTCTTCAGTGTGAAAGCTCACTCAAAACATAAGAAAATCCTAGCAAAAATCTTGAATATCTCTAGTATAAGCCTTGGAGAGAAGTATTTAATTTGGGAGCTCCAATATGTATACTAAAGTCTAGTACTCAAACCCATATTTCTCTCCTAAGTTCTGTGGAAAAGAGAGTTGATGGGTGGTTAACTCAATTCCTGTCACAAGCAGGCAGGACCACTTTGGTGAAACACGTTGGACATGCAATGTCTTTGTATCATATGGATACTTTTTTAATCCCGAAAATCTTATGCCATAAGATTGATACTCACCTTAACAAATATTGGTGGGGAGAAGATCCAAGATCAAAAAAAGAGGAAGTTGCACTTGATTGTTGTGGATAATATCTGTAAAACAAAGAAGTAAGGAGGATTAGGCTTCCGAAAAAGTGAAATAAATAATTTGACTATGTTGTTCAGGAGTCTATGGAGACTTGTTGAAAATCCAAATTCTCTTTTAGCATCAGTACTTAAAGCAAAATATTTTGAGAATGTCGATGTGCTTAATTCTAAAGCTCCCGATACTGATTCTTGGGTATGAAAATGCCTCCACCAAACCATGAGCAAGATAAAACCATTCATTGCTTGGATGGTGGAGGAAGGAACTTTATAGACCCATGGTGCGACAATTGGATCCCTGGTAAAGGGACTACCACACCAAGGGCCAATACCGTGCCAAATAAGAATCTAAAAGTTGAAGACCTAGTTAACCAGGAGTGAAGAACTTGGGATACAGCAAAAGCAAGTGTTGTGTTTGATCAACAATCAAAAGAGTTGATAGAACAAATCTGGACTCCAACTAAAGATGAAAATTTTTCTACCAAAACTGCTGATACTGCTCTTAGTGTAGGTGGTGATACCTCTAATGCAGACCTATGGGATGTTGCGTGGAAATAGAATATACCTGCAAGGATTCAACTCTTTATTTGGAAAGCTTAGAAAGGCGCTCTGCCTGTGAATGAAATTCTCAACTCTCGTATACATATCTATGATTTTCTTTGCCCTAGGTGCAAGATGAAGCCAAAATCAATTATGTATTCTCTTGTTACTTGCCAAAAGCTTAGAAGAGTTTGGTTTATGATTAATGTGAATACTCAATATTTTCTGAGTCATACTTTCCATCAATGGATCAGATTTTGGCTCCAACTCAGCCTTTACAAAGACTCTTCTGGGAGATCTGAAGTTTTCCCTTAGTTGCTTGCCTTTTATGGTCAATTTGGACTAGTAGAAATGAGATTGTTCACAATAGCAATACCGAAAAACCATCAACTATAATGGCAAGAGCTAAATCAATGATATTGACGTCCCATGGAGCTACTCCTCTCAATCGAATCGCTACGATCGATGCAAATCATCGGGAATCCTCTCCTTGGAAGTCTCCTCCAGAAAGTTGGATAAAATTTAACAATGATGAAGCTTGGAACCCGAATTCCAGTAATGGGGAATGGGATGATTATCCGCGACTTAATGCACTCATTCATACTAGCTGAATCAACTAACTTAGTTTGTTTCTCTGCAGAAGAAGCAGAAGTGCAAACAATTAGAGAGGCGCTAAGGAAAGCTTTGATTGGGAAAGATGAGAAGGTTATCGTGGAAAGTGATGCAACCAGAATTATTGATCAGATTAACAACAAAAGCTTTTTAGGGGGTCACCGCACTCATCCTGTATTCGAAGATATCAGAATCTTAGAGTCTGAAATTTAAAAGTTTCTCTCTTTTGTTTATGTTAACCGATTGGGAAACAATGTAGCCCATGAGTTAGCATAGTGGGCTAAGAAAAACGTCGACCATATAGTGTGGACTGTCCCACCTGTATGGCTTTGGGCCTGCCCTTAGTGCATTTCCTGTAATTTGATTAAAATAAATAAATATATGAATCCTCTTTTTTTCTTCCAGAAGCATTAAAAAATATGAATCCGAGAATTAACAGGTTTCTATTCTGCCGCTTTCCTATCTGTAGGGTTATAATTGCTTGATTTCTGCCGATTTCCTAATTCTAGAGTTAGAATTGCTTGATTACCAAGTTACGCAATCTATATAAATACCTAGGTTGTTCAATAATCTTTGTAAGAAACCAAAAATACTCAGCGAATAGGTATACTTCGGTTACTACATATTTCAATTGATTAGATCTGATTGAAAACTCTGTAGATACAGAAAAACACTTCGTATTTTTGATATAGGCAACCTTCTTTTTCAACAATGAAGATAGTGCGTAAAAATATCTCCTCTGATGGTTCTGGTACAGTGAAGATGATTCCACAGGAATCTGATGATCTTTGGGTTGCTTACAATTTGGTGTGCAAGGGAGATACTGTTCGGGCTTCTACAGTAAGGAAAGTCACAAGAGACGGTAGCTCCGGGAGAAGAGAATCTGAACGTAAGAAACTAATTCTGTCAGTTCAAGTTGACGACGTAAAATATGAGAAGGAAGGGTCTCTCCTTCGGATACGCGGAAGAAATGTGTCGAAGAATGAATTTGTGAAGATCGGATCATTCCATACCCTAGAAATTGATTTGCATGGAAAACTTCTTTTAACAAAAGAATTATGGGACTCGATGGCTCTAGATTTACTCAAGCAAGCCTCCGATCCTGCTGCAAGCGCAGACCTTGCTGTAATTTTGATGCAAGAAGGATTAGCAAACCTGTTGCTTGTAGGCAAAAGTG
Source organism: Papaver somniferum (assembly GCF_003573695.1). NCBI lineage: Eukaryota > Viridiplantae > Streptophyta > Magnoliopsida > Ranunculales > Papaveraceae > Papaver > Papaver somniferum. The sequence goes on from NC_039359.1 coordinate 8,643,068, forward strand.
TCATAACAGCTCCTTCTAAGATTGAAACTTCTATACCGCGCAAGCATGGTGCAGCTATTGGTGGTTATGAGAAGGCTTTGAATAAGTTTTTCGAGAATGTTTTACAGGCGTTCCTTAGAAATGTCGATTTTACTGTTGTTCGTTGTGCTGTAATTGCGAGTCCAGGTTTCACAAACGATCAGTTTCATAAATACTTGCTGTTGGAGGCTGAAAGAAGACAATTGAGACCAATTATTGAAAATAAGTCGCGTTTTCTTCTCGCCCATGCATCTTCGGGATACAGGCATAGTTTGAAGGATGTTCTTGGTGACCCCAATGTCATGAATTTGATAAAAGATACAAAAGCAGCACAAGAGGTCCAATCGCTCAACGATTTCTACAAGATGCTTTCAACTGATGCTGATCGAGCCTGTTATGGCCCAAAGCATGTTGAGTTCGCCCATGAACAGATGGCCATTGAAACGCTTCTAATTACTGATGAACTTTTCAGAAACAGCGATGTGCAGACAAGGAAAAAATATGTGGACTTAGTTGATTCAGTCAAGGACTCAGCTGGTACTGTTCACATATTCTCTTCAATGCATGTGTCTGGGGAACAGTTGACGCAGATTACAGGCATCGCCGCTATTTTACGTTTTCCTCTCCCAGACCTGGAAGACATTGAGATGTAATGAAGAGATACTGGACAACATTTATTCCCCTTCTCATTAGCTCTAACATGTTAGCTAGTTTTTCTTTAATATATTGCCTTTTTTTTCAATATGTTAATCAGAACCAAAGGTGTGACAATGAATAATTCGTTTTAGCAAAGGGTTAACAAAGCCTACAAAAACGAGTCACATTACTGAATTGAATACCTAAAGAAATCTGCTTGGGTAGATTCATTACTGAATTGAATACCTAAAGAAATCTGCTTGGGTAGATTCACTACACAATCTCTTGACCTAGACTCCTGTCTGGTGCCAGTTCCTCACAGCTGATCCCGAAGAGTTATAATATTCATGCAAGTTGTTCAATATGGGAGAATATCTAACTAGTAGTTTTAGCAAATGTATATCTAGCACCTCCAGCTAATTTGTCCACCCTCTAAAAAACAATGAAAGTATCTGAGAGAGTGTTTAGTATTTGCTTAGTTGTCTGACATGGTCCAGGTGTTGTCATCATTTTTGTTGTTATGAATAAATAATAACAATTCTGAAGACTGGATCACTCCGAATATAGACCTTTCCACCACTTCCAGTAAAGGGCTCCAGGTCCAACAGAAGTTTATCTACCTGGCATAGCAGCTTGGCTATGCAGTATGGGAATACCTAACTATTTAGGCACTGCTGATCTTAGGTGACCAATGTTTCTAAGTAACTTGAAGTAAAACTAACTGGGGTTTAGGCAATTAAAAACATCAATTATCTTGCATATGAAAAAAATTAGGCTGAACTCGTATTAAGAAGAAAAAAAGTTATAAGCAAAAATTTGACCAAAAAGGAGAATAAGAAAAAAAGAAAAGAAAGGAAAGGGAAAAACTCAACTGGACCTATAACAATACATGCCATGTTACCTAAAATCAGTAGATTACTATATGTGGGATATTGTAAAGCGCATTCCTATTGCTAAATATCGTAAAGGTATACTAATTTGACACTTGAAACAGCTGAGTACATACTTGGTTTTTGACCTAAGCATGTTGAATTCCAAGTTGCCTCAGAGAATCAGGACCGACAAGGAATATACGCCTTGCAGTTTGGAAGCGGAAAACCACCACTCCTTTATATGCTGCTCTTGGGACACCATCCTTCAAAGAAAAGAGGATACATCAGTATGCTTTTAAGTGTGGCATGATTAATGAAACGAAGCCAAATAAACAGCTTGAATTTGTAAGAACACCCCCAAGTCACCCAAATTACCTTCCATTCTTCGAAAATACCAAACTGACGAGCAATCCGTTCAAAGTCTGGCTGATCTTTGTAGTGAACACGTACATCCCCGTCTATGTTATATGCCTTTAAAACAGCATCTGCTCCTTGAACTGGTTTAGCATTTGATACAAGATTCGCAAAGTACCTAACGTAATTGTCCTTCACATAGCAATATATACTTATTAGGAGAAAGAAAATATGAATATGATATAAATGAAAAATCATTTCGAATGAAGTAATGCAGGATTATATTCACCTCTTTTAGGTAGGTCAAGTCCATTGACTTCCAATCAACCTGTGCGGGCATCCAATAGAAACGTTAAAAAGCTAAAAACACAGAACAAAATCGAAAATACAGGTTACCTACATGGACATCGTTTAGCTTAATAGGCTCCAAATACTGTTTGAAGAACTGTCCCATGCTCGAACCCTGCATAATGACACCAGTATAGTAGTGAGTAATCAACGCAAATGGCTAGTGAAAGGTTTTTGGTTTCTTTCCTAGCTCCAGGTGCATGGAAAATTTCATTTTCACTAGCAACACTCCACGGATGTGAAACACTTGAATCCATCATTTGGCTGACCCATCTTTATAAATTTGTTCAGTTGGGGCAAATAGAAGGTGCAAATTGTAGAACAAGCTAGAATACCAGTAGTGCTAACATAAGATCTGTTACTCAGTATTGCACAGAGGAAGAACAAAATTACATACATGTTCGCCGAAATTGTATGTTCTGCACACTTCCGGGCGAATAAACTGACGACCTTTGTGGTTCTCTTGTAACCTCAACCAGTCATCCCAGTAAGTAAAATCTTGTCAAGGACAAACAATTTTCAAGCAAAGACCAAGTTCTAAACTATGACCGCATAGCAAAAATATACATAATGTTAACAAGGATATGCTTTTGGCCACTTTGGAGATAGTTCATCCCATGTCGATTTTGTCAACATCCATCCTAGACCAGGAAAGAAATCTGAGCGATACAGAATTTCTGCGAGAAGTATCAAATAACATGTCAGAATGTGGAAGTTACACTAAAATCATGTATGCGAAATCTAGTTTTCCTTACTATTTGCTCAGCAGAAAAACATAATTATAGAGCGGTTGTGCATAACGAGAGATGTATATGAACTTACTGGGGTCGTGCACATATTGCTTTTGACCATTGTCATTCCACGACGAAACAGCCATAATTGTCCTTTGATGGTGCCACACAAGGAAGTGGACAGGAAAATTAAATTATTAGCAAGAAAGAGAGAATATACTATCATGAGAAAGGACAAAGGCTTCATTTTGTGAGAAGTACATACTTATCACTATCGAGTAAAGCTGCTGCGGCTTCAAAGTACTCAAAAAAGTCCGGGGCAATCTCCATGTCATCTGCCGTTCAATAAGATTCTGTTGCTTAGTTTCACAATGTAGTGTACAGTGGCATAGAAAGAAAATAAGAGTTCATTACAGAGGCAAAAGAGTTTTACCTTCTAATATGATTACTCTGTAGAAGTTATGCTTATTAAACAACTGATCCAGTGCCCATTTGTAGTGACCTGTAAGAAAGTGCATTAGCGCTAAGAATATAAAAGCAACTAAGACGTATCAGAACATTCCTCACTTGCTATTTTGTAGTAAGCGATTATCTCTCCAGGCCTTTCCGTGTGCACTTCTTCAAAATCCAAATGCTGGGGTGAGGTAAAATCAGTAAAAAAATATGCTTAGTTTGTGTGATGATATCAGACACTTCATTGCATATATTGCACTTGTATTACTGCAGTGCCTTCTGAATGAGTTTTATTCTATGACTTTCGGTTCCACCGCTAATACACTATCAAGAAAATGCAAGCAGAAAAATCAATAGCCACATGGGAAAAAGGAAGATCGGAATTAATGATGTACCTGCATATAGCTTAGCTGTTTGTAACTCAAAGCTTTACTTTTAACATTTTCATTTGGACCATCCTGGAAGTAGCAAAAATACAGAATCATTATGGTTGCTCTATTTCACATTTCTATCAGTTTCAGAGCAAAGGTCGGATATACACCTTAATACTTAATTAAAAGCTGGACCCTCAACTGTCCGCTACATACCTGGGATACGAAAAGTGGAAACTTTGAGGCAACAGACTGTTGATATCTGAAACGGAACACGAGTTCAATGTCAAATTGTTAATAGGGTAACATGATACTACGGTAATGTCAAAAAAGGAGTCAGCATTTCTCGCAGCAACACAGAATCAAAACATAAAAGGGATATAAACCATACTTTAAGACGGACTCAATTGTCCTTTCGAGATAATCTGGGCGATTACATGCCATAATCACAACAGCTGCTACCGGTACCTGATTAGATCAGATTATAATACACATTTTATGATCATGCATGCGGCCCTGACTCTGCTCTCAAATATATCAACCAATGAAAAGGAGCATTCATAAGATTTTCATTCTATTAATACCTGTAGTTTGTTAATCAATCTATCCGCACCTCTTTCTGCAATCAAACAATAATGTCAATATAGAACTTTGGCACTGTCCAATCATGTTAACCGCTCCCAAGCATGAGTAAATCCCAAAAAAGTGCATCAGAATGTACGTAAAAGACATGTTGATTTAGGACAAAAGCTCTAATGAAAGGGAAGAACTATGGACTCCCCATATATTAGTAGAATAAACAGATACAAATAAACTATTTGACCCATATGTAAATCAGAAAATGGGTTAGAAGTTAGAACGTACTTTCAAGATCTTGAACGAGAGCTCTCAATTGTCCGCACTCTTGGTCTTGACGCATCTTCGCATCTGTAATATCTTACACTATTAGCTAAAGTGATAAGTAGATTCTTAGCAGTATTTTCTTCTCCAGTAATAGGAAATAGAACTTGGGCTTCCAAGATTATGTACTAAGTTATCCAATGTCATACACTGTTACAACTATAATACTAAAGCAAAAGCCTATTATGAGCGAAAAAGCAGAGGACAGGATCGGATAGAAAAGGAATTTGCACTTTTAGGTGAAACTGGAATAAATACTATTTTAGCCCAATGTACCAGCTCAAACGAAATATAATCTGACATGAGAGACAAGTGACAAATGACAATAACTTTATTAGTATGAGTGAGTTTTAGAGAACCGGTCATACTTCACACTCAAAACACATCGTTACCTACATGCTTCAAATTCATCACTGCACAAATGGTGGCTGGTACTGAAGAAATTATGAATATAAGTTAACTAAAACAAATGAAAGAGAAACGCCTGGGGTAGTCATAGTAAGAAGGTGTGACGTACCTTCAAGAGACACGATTCGTCCCTGTTGTGAACTTATTTGGTCAATCAACATATGCACTTGACTTGAACAGTGGTTTTCAGATTCCACCTATCAAGATAAAATGAAACTTACATCAATGATCAATCCCCTGACAGAGAAAAAAATGTGATAATTGCTACTACAAGAATATTTTGTAAATCTTGACTACTGGAAATATGAAAAGAGGTGGCATGTGAGAACTTCCTCTAAAAGTTATCACTGAAACTGAAGACTAATAATCATACCGCGGCTGCCAAGCGGTCAGCATATTCCGACTGTGTTGTGAATATACGCATCTACGAACAAACAAAATAAGAAGAAAAAAAAAGAGTAAAACATTAACAAATGGAAATTAGTTTAGACACATATGGCAAACTGACTCCAACCATGGCAACTGGAAGTTATCTTTCTTCTAAGTAAGTCGTTTGTTAGATGGTTGATATTCTTAATATATACAAAAAATAGTCGTTTGTTAGATAGTTGATATTCTTAATATATACAAAAAATAGCACTTATTGACATGATAAAACAACATCCTAATCATTTTTCCCGAATAGGTCTTGGATCGAAATATATACTAGACTAATTATACACTGTAACAGGAAGAACTGTGTTTTTGTAATTTTGGTGAAACAAATAGAAACTTGTTCAGATTTCATCTTCGTTTCAATATTTACTGTTCCCAAATCAAAATCAGTTCAAAATGTGATACAACATCTGATTTGATGAAATTATACAACCTCCAAAATCCTCAAAATCAAAAGGAGCAACAGCTAATTGAGTCTAAACGGTAAGCCAAACATATAGATCTTAACTAGGATTCCAAATTAATAATTCGAGATGAATTTTTGGAAGGATTAAACCTGATTAAGTAAAATTGAAAGCTAAGCAAAAGTACCTGGATGTAGATGAAAGCAGCAGCAGCAAATAATAGAAGCCAACGAAAATCGCAGAAGTTTCTCGCCATTTTTCGTCTGGATCAAAGCTTCAAGAAGGTGAAGCTTTGACAGGAGTGACGGACACTGAAATCATTTGGACATGCTTTTGAGGGGGGTTTGCTTGAATCTTTTCTAGAGTCATTGAGACTTTTTGGCCGCTGCCTAGTCGACTAATCGTAAGATTATCCCAAGTCAAGGGAAAGAATGCCCTGGGACCTGGGTGATTTGGCTCGGCCTTTGTCAAGAAAATGAACACCATGATGGCATGGTTAGGTTGACCCGTTCGGGGATGTACCTCACAGACATGGATATGATAGGGTGGTATGGATGATTTTGACTTCCACTTATCGCCACCAGCTGAATTAAAGTACTCTATCTAAGGCCTACTCTTACTAGTCAGAAAGCTCGGTTTGTCATTTTTGCACCCATTATGGCTAAGTGCTAGATATTTATAGTGTTTTTGTCGCTCTATCGCTCGATGATCTTAACATTGCTCGATAGTCTGGAGAGCGTCAACGCTAGTCTTCCCATCGCTCATCGTTCACTAATTCCTCATTTAACGGTCAGGAATTCCTCCCTATAAATACTCGACTTCAAATTCGTTTGAACTCACACCATCTATATCTTAAATTCATTTCAATATTTTTAGTGCTCGCTACACCAAAGTTGCTAGTGCTCGCTTCACTCGAGAAGAAGATGTTTCTCTGATTCGACGTTGGATATTAGTTTGGATTTGAGCATTAATTTAATGATAGTTTTCATTAATAAAAACAAAATAATTCGATTAGAAATATTGAAGTTCAATTACATCCATAAACTACTCATTTCCCTAACCGTTAAAGATCCAATGAGTCATGGTTTCTGGATCAAGAGTGTTGTTCAACATATCAGAGATTGGTCCAGTTTGAGACTGACTTGGTAATTGAGTCTCATCAGAATCGCCATAACCTTAAAAATTAACGGGATCACTCGGGCGAAGGGGAACACGTGAGGTTGAAATGCATAAAATGTTGATGTGGCTGAGGCAATTGGGATAAAAAGAGTAGATTGCCTAAATGCTTTAATGTTCAATCCACCACCAAGAGTTATAGTGTCAGTTGGAAATTGGTTGAAAAAACCTCTAGGAGTAGTTTCCATGTCAATGACTATAATAAGCTCCACGTGCTTGAGTATCTAACACTACATGAACTATCTACCACTACATTCTCCATAAAATAACTTTTCAAACTTGTTTGACTTCATTCACTTCCACGACTTCTCAAACTTCCTTGACTTGAACCTCTAGGACTCGTCACTCGTACCTCTACCACATGGATTCATACCTTTACCACCAAGACTCATACCCATACCACCATGACGGGAATATCTCGGAGTACTGATAAGCACGTAAGTGCAATAAAATTATACCCATAATTTTATTGGCTAGCGTTATTTTGCTAATAATATTGTTTATAAGTTATTTGTATGAATTACAAAGGAATCCATTCCCTCGGGGACAAATGGTTTAATCGGAAGTTAGAATGGCTTTTGCGAATAAAATGATCAAAGTCATTCACTGCACCAAATAGACAGGCTCAATTAATAAAGTTTTCCCTTATAATTTGCTTATGGTGGTCGCACCACTAAATCCACGTCTCTGCCAAATATGTTGACACAGATGAAAACAAAGAGTTTTCCTCGTTAACTCAAGCACCTGACTCCACTATGAGATAGTAATATAGTTGGGAACGTGGCTTATTCTCCCACCATATCTTGTCTGTGATTTTACCACCACATTTCGTTCTTCACCAAACAAAAGGGATTTTTGTTTCTTAATGTAGCAGGCAGTGATCGAGTTTAATTCCTTCCTTCGGTATCAGATGCACCAGTTCTTGGAGGTACTTGCTGTCATGGTATATTGCTGAGAAGGGAGGAGTTTACTGTCGTGGTGTTGCTGACATGATGGATAATGAAGATTGAGATGGTTGGGAGACTTGCAGCCGAGGAATGGAGAAGAACTCCAGCAAGAGTCTGTAATGGATGCATGAGAAAAAAGAGAATAGAAGGCAGTGGTGATGTTTCTGGTACGGTGAATGGGTTTTTCCGGTGGTACCAGTAACAACAACAACAACAAATGGAATTGAGGGTTCCCTGTTGAATCAAGTTTAAGAGAAATCAGTAAAGTGAAGAGGGATTTGCTGGTAGCTTGAAAAAGTCAGCTGAAGGAAAAGTAAATGATAGGAAATCAATGTTTAAAGTTGAAGATGCATGATGAATGAAGATGATGTTCACGACAACAAAACAATGGACTGAAATTGAGTTCATTTGGGGAATGTTTAGAAGGCAGCTGAAATGGGTGATTGCTGGTGGTCGAAACTCGTATCAACTGGTGGCAGTGGTGGTTAACAAGTCTGCAGACGTAATGGAGATGGGTGATTGTGCTCGAGAGATTATGAAGTGTTTTCTCATGTCATGCATGACTTGATTATTAATGCAGCTGCTCGGCAATATCAACTGTCTTGGGAGATGTATGTTGACTGGTTTTGGACGTAATGTTGCCATCGATTTAGTGGAGGTGATGCTAAAGGGGTATTGACTGTTCATTATGCGGGGTTTTCTGGTGCTTAAAGTTCGTGCGCAGGCAATGGATTTGAAGACCTTTTCCGTCAGTTCTGGGGTTGATCAAACAACAGAACTTAGGGGTTTAGTTTGGCAGCAATGAGCCATGGTTCCTGCAACGATGGTTCTGAGATGAATTTGAGTGGAAGTTTGCAATCGAGAAACGAGGAGAGGATTTGCGCCAGCGTTGAACGGACAAAATGGAAAGAGTATTATGGTTAGGACCTGAGAAAGATACTGGATTTAAAAGGTGGGTTCGGTGAATGGTTGAGTTGTTTACCAACTAAAGAATGATGTGGCCGAGACTTAAAGTCTGTTTGTGGATATCATTTTGAGGATATTGGATTGGGCCCGCTAGGAGAATTCGGCCAATTCTTATTGGAAACCCTCGATATATATGCCTAGCGATACAAAAGACAAAAGGAGGCCGCCGGAGAGACGAATACGGAGAACGAAGGGTTTGGTGTTTTACTGTTTTCTTTTTTCCATGGTTTGTTAGTTTTCCATGTCAGGGCGACCGATGAATTTGTAGATGTTATTTTATTTTGTGTTCTAAAACAAAGTCCAAATATTTTTAGAACTTAAATAATGTTTGGGTGTCTTAATTGATGGTGTCGTATAATTCATAGATCTGATTTGTTATTTCCTATGATAATTCTTTGATTATCTATGCCATATATATTTAGTGCTATGGATATTTACTTTTAGGTCGGGACCAAACACATTTTATGAAAATTATTTTTGAGCCTTTTATCGATAAATCTTCCGTATAAGATGCTATGTGTTGCTTCCCTGTATGAGTAATACGAGACTTTTGTGATATGATACATATGAATTCAAATCTACAATGGAATTCTCGAATCCCTAACATATTCGTCACCTTTGATATTTCTTTCGTCCATAATAATTTGATTTGTTTAGCTTAGATTATCCGACATATTTATTTTCTTTGATTAGTATCAATTAGAGGTATTTTCACACTCCTTGAGAGAGCTAACCACATTTGTTGTTGTCTATAAATTCGATACCGTGCACTTGCGGTAAAACAAAGTCGGTTTTCCGACCCATCAAGTACTCATGTCAGACATCATGCTTTCCCTCACTCTTTGCATCCCACTTAAGTGGAATCTTTGAAATCCATGTAGTAGATCATAATAATCGTTAAATTGATTCTGATACTGCTCTGGTGTAGCATATACCCCCATTACGGATAAGTCTGTTTAAGTTCACTAGGAACAATCGTAACAATAACTATATCTCCTGACATAAATAGAGTGTTTACGCCCCAAGAAAATGGTGGCATAGTCGACGATAAACCCACTTGACTAGGATATGGAAATGTGTCGCCCGTCTCTGGTGGAGGTTGGGAAGGAAGATAATAATCACCAATTGGCATCCTACCTATAGCTAGGTAATCCATCCAACCCAAATTTTGTGGTTGCATAGCAACTGGGCTTGAAAATAGTGTTAAACCAATAAAGGTACTCATTTATAGAACTTGGCTCCGAGATCTAATTGTCAGTTTCTTCTCAATGTGGACCATTCCATATCAATTTCTCTCAGTAATCGCGAGAAATCTCTTCACTTGGATAGGGATTGATGGCTATCACCAAGAAGTAGTCTTTCGCCATAACGTCGAACACCCTTTTCAGAACTATGACTGAATAACACAATATTCATAAGGCTTAGCTCTAGCATTCTCTATGCTTCGATATTTTTGAACTAAGGGATTGTTACATACAACATGAAAAAAGGTTAAGGCTTATTATCCCCAACTGTTGAGTCCTCTGAACAAGGGAAGCATGTTCACCAGCTTTTGTTAGAGCATAGCTCGGTTGAACTCACCAAGCGTTGGTATGTCAAGTTTGGTTGTCATATTTTAGTATCAAAACTCATCTAGAGTCGCTTGATTAAATACTAGAGTCAACTTCGTTTAGGTTAGACTAAAAAGTCTAAGAATGTTGAGACATATAAGTATTACTCCAAAGACCTGAAGAATGTGAAGAAGTAACGAACTACAACGACGACATCATCCTTCCACTTGATGTTAGTAATATTGACTTGAACTGTTTCATTCCTAACGTATCTTTCAAGTCGTGCTATATTGAAAACATAACTGAGAAGCTATATATACTGTACATATTGTATAATACTCTGGTGATGTGACATGATCATAATAGTATGATCATGGTATTAGAGAATTAGATGATGCGTTTTGATCTCTATACCTTGGTAGCTATTACTATTGAAAAGACGAGGGTACCCAAAATATACCTCAATCTAAAACTTTTCCTACCTATAAGTCCTTTCTCCGAAAGTGATTGTCTATGGACTGAGTCGAGACAATGCAACTAATCGATTCACACTTCGTTTGATCATCTATGGATACGAGATCGAGACAATACAACAACGAAGTATATTTACTTGATAAAAAGGTTCGGACTTAACCAAACACAATAGGATTACTTATCAAGTAAATGAGAATTAACTTTTTGTGTAATTTACTTTAATTATAATAAAACAATTATAATGCGGAAATATAAAGTAAATGACACAGCAAGATTTTGTTAATGAGAAAATCGCAAATGCAGAAAAACCCCGGGACCTTGTCCAGAATTGAAAACTCTCAGGATTAAGCCGATACACAAAATTAAACCTAACTTCGTATAGTTGAGACCAAGCAACTAAACCTATAGTTCACCTAGTTCCGTCTGTATTCCCACGCCTCCAACTTATGAATAAGTCACGTACTTGGAACAATTCCTTTTGTTCGTATTCCAAACAGTAAAGGAACAACAAATCTGTTTGGTATCAACTCTCTTCAACCAAGTGATATGAGTCGGACAAAGGCTCTTCTGTTTATCTTAACATAAACTCCTTCGTCAGGTTCTTAGATCTATCTTATGTTTGATTACTGAAGTAATCGTTAATATTTTGCCAACAACACCCTTAATCCAAAGAATTGTGTTGATGCCGATCTACTCAACTAATCAATCCAATTCTATCACAAAGATAAAACCGATTATAGTTGGATCATCTTTTTGCCAAAACAAGTATTGTGCACACCAAAGATTATGAACCCCAAATCAGAAATCTTCAAACTCTTCTTTGTCTTCAAATATTCTTAGATCTTCAATAAACATCTTCACACAATCACTTGAATCTCTTGTGATTAATCACGCACAGAACGGAGTCTGTTAACAATGGATTATCACAAGATCGTCTTTAGAATTAACAACAGTCTAAAGATCCTTGTCGAAACTCTGAACTAGTTGGAGTGAATCTTATATCAGAAGAGAAGATCCCCAAGCATAAACAAACTAGGTGCAATCAAAGTTTAACCATCGTTAGTCAATTAAATCAATCGAAAACAAAAGATAAACCGCAATTATCTAGTTTCCCACCAACGGTACTAATAGAGCTTCTCAATCCCAAAGAAGACTTTAAAACGAGCGGCCGTAAGAGATTTCGCCTAATTAGGTTACTCTCTTCTCCGAGTAGGCGGCTTCACCAGTAGCAGCACAACAAGAGGTAGTTTGCTGTTATGAAGGATTAGTTTGCTAGAAATACAAACTTCAATATTTATAGACATGGAAGTTTGGACACCAAGGAAATTCCAAAACCGAAAATATTCGCAAGATATTCATTAAGGCACAAATTCGGTTTCCATAATTCCTGGAAATGCTCTGTCAAAAAATAATGATCAAAATCTCTTGGAAAATCTCTAATTAGTAAATTCACATTACTAATTCTTATTTTCCTAAAAATGAAATTAATAACCTTAATTAAAAGATTCTAACTTGTTTATGTTTCGATCCTGGGATTCTCTTCCCTTAGCTATTAAGGAATAACTTTGAACAATTAAAGATTAACATTCGCAACATGTGTTCAAAGTATGCCGACATCCTTACTTTGTAAGTCCTCTTTCATACTTACAACCTTGAAACCGATTTGCCACACTTCTAAACAAGTTTAGAATTGGTTCATCTGACTTTCAAGAACTATGTGATTGATCAAAGAACATTCAATCACAAAACATGGGTGTAACGGTTCTACAAAAACAAGTTTCGGTTCTACCTCTATGTGAGTATTGTGCATATTCACACTAGCTTTCCAAAATTCGGTTGACTAGGTACTAGGATCGGTTCCCCATATATATATGGTATATGACTTGTACTTGCTGCACATGTCTATAGGATCGGTTACCCATTGCCTAAAAACGTGTTGCACATGTCCATAGGATCGATTCCCCTTTCTGCTACAAACTTACTGCACCTCATACAAGGATCAATTCCCCTTTGTGATGTATTGCACCTCTTACTAGGATCGGTTCCTCTTTTCCCAGATTTGTTCAGACGTAAAATCACAAGCTCGATCATACCATCTCAGGTGATTACTTAAGATCGGTTTCACTAATAAAAGTCATACCAATACATAAGTCAGGCCTTTGTGAATAGTTTTACAAAGAACACAAACAAGTCATGAACGGTTATACTAATCACACATATTGGTTGTTCACAAGATATGCAATGAATAACAATACCAATAACACCTGGCGATTTCCTTTTCGATTCACAAACCAAGTTCATGAATTTACTTCTTTAGAACACATGTAAAACATTGTTCCCTGGGATGAAATCCTCACCTCATACCCATACACAATCACAATAGCATTTAAACTATTATGTCGATGTCTTATCTACAAAGTTTAATGGTTAAGCAATAAACCTCGTATCTTAATACTATGTCTATCTAGAGTTCAATCATGCTTCACAATTTTGTTTTCAATATGCACGACTTGAAAGATACGTTAGGGAATGAAACAGTTCAAGTCAAATATCACTAAGCTCAAGTGGAAGGATGATGTTGTCGTTGTAGCTCCTTGCTTCTTCACATTTTCAAGTCTTCGCAATATTTGTAATGTCTCATATCCTAATAATTTCAAGCTAACCTATACGAAGTTGATTCTAGTACATAATCAAGCGACTCTTAACATGAGTTTTGATTCATTACAACATGACAACCAAAATTGACATACCAACGCTTGGTGGATTCAACCAAGCTATTCTCTAACAATCTCCCCCTTTGTCAATTTTAGTGACAAAACTCTTACATCATATGGATAAACAAATTACAAGAATTCATTACACATATGCTTGATTCCCGAATTCAACGACGCAGCAATCTGCATACATTCAATCCTTAAAAATGCCTTTGTTGACATTATAATAACAAAGCTAATACTCCCCCTAAAGGAAGATAGGTAGATTTTCAATCCGCACGTCTTTGTTATACCAATTAATGATATGTTACTCCCCTTAGTCTATGCTTTCACTCTTTCGTTTAGATAAACGTTTAAGCACCAATGTTCTTTTCCTTAGTGATACCAATCAATATAAAATCAATGCAAGTATCACTTGTTTAATCCATATATTTCTCCCCATTTTTGTCACAAAATGACAAACAAACAAAAAAATAAAGGACAAACCGAAAATAATCTTACAAATCTCAAAATAGACTTGCAACCTGTAGAGTTAAGCACGAAGGTTCCACACACCATTTTCTGATAACCAATATCAAAAACCGAAACTACAAGTAGTTTTATTTTGATATGTTACCAAGGAAACAATTGTCCGAAACAATTTTCCCATTTTAGTTTAGTAAACCAAAAATCAACTAAGCACCTCAGTTCATTTGCTAAACCGATTGTACAAAAACAATCGCTTATTCCATAAGATCAAAATAAAGATAACTTTATTTTTCTCATCAGGTTCTAATTATCCATAAACTTAGACCTTTCAATTTTAAACAAGAGAAGTACTAGGTTAGTTAACTAGCATTTCTTGTTAAGGCATTCGATTAGACTTGAATAAACGAAACCTCACTTCGATAAGTCTAACTAAGATCAGAATTAACTTAGTTTCTCTTATCCGGAATCGAATTGGACTAAACAACTCATCCCGTAAACTTTTTCTTTCGTTAAGCCATAAATAATTCATACAAACCAAATAAATCAACTTGCATAATTATTCACCTCAACCGGAAGCAATTGAAATAAAATAGACATTAAAGTTCCGCAATTGCACCGAAATTTTGTAAGCCTAAACAATTGATACTACACAATAAAGCAAGATAACAATAGTTTTTGGAAACAATTGAATCACACATACATCCATACACACATAATGGAATAAACATCAATTGTACCAAAATTTTGTTAAGCAAAAGCAATAAATATATATGAAATAAACTCAGGCTTTTCTTAAACAGGAAAACGATTAACTAACAAACTCGTTACCTCAAATTTCGCATCCACTTCTCCAATATGCTTGCATCTTCGTCCAGAGAGAATTGATATCGAAATATCATCATGTTTTCATCCTTATGCAAAATAAAAGAATAAAAACAACCAACCTTTACCAGAGAAAGGTTGAAAATCGGTTTTAACAATTGCAAGCAAAAGTTGAAAACCGCTGAAACACATATGCTTTTATGCTAAACCAAAACCGATTCAACATGTTGTGACTTTTCACGTATTGTTTCTACCAGAACCCCTCATGATTCTTTGATAAAGCCTACCAACATGGGATAGAACTTAATCCTGCTAAATCAAAAAGTCACTAAAACCACAAGGGTTCACAACATTATGAGATCAAATATCAAGGTAGTAAAACCGAAAACAAAAATCCCATAAACACAAATGCAATACACCATAAATATTCAATAAATAATCAAGTATTGCAATTACTTCTATCTTGTAGGGAATTGAATTTCGAAAACAACGCAAAAAGAATGAGGTCATTCCGAGTTCGGACGAAGAAGTTATGGGCAAAACAATTTTACACTTCTTCGTATGGGGACCTCTCACTAGGATCGGTTCCCCATATTGCACCTATCACTAGGATCGGTACCCCAAGTGTTACTTGTGACGGATCACAACACTAAACGTTTTTTGACATAACTTTTGCATACGATATCCGAATTCAGTGATTTTTGGCTCGTTTTAACCGTAAATACAAGAGCTACACATATATATCAATAGATATCAACATCATAAACTCAAAATTACCGTTTATATCAAAACCTCAAATATAGATAGAGGAAGTATGAGTATAGAAGAAAAGAAATCTCCTAAAGATGTTAATTAGTCATATAATAACCGAGAGATCATGTGCTCAGTTTTTCATGTGCTTCCTCACCTTTAAAAAGATTGAGAACTAAGGTGAGCATGCACATTCTAACATAACTAGGTTGTGTTGAGTTGATCCTTGTCTTGTTCGTCACGAGTGACTAAGACCGAATCATCATTCTTGACCTCTTGCTTGGTTTGTTTTCTCTTGTTCCATATCTTGTTTTTCTTCTTTGACTTGTGATGAAGAGTGTCATTATCACAACGTTCACTAGTACAAGAAATTTCAGACATGATGTCTTTCTTCAGTCTTTCAAGAAGACTCTTATAATTATTGTCACCAACAATTAACAGTTGAGAGTCATTCTTGTGACTAACTTTTGGTCCCTTCTTGGCTATAGAGGACTTCGGGACCCATTTAGAGTTGGGTTTCGCAGGAGCATCCTTCTCTTTCATACCATTTGGATCATTGTCCTTTTGACTATTTTGCGAAACACCCTTTCTCCAATTTGGAACATCAGATCTTGTCTTTGCATTTACAAAGTTATCTCTCTTTCTATATTCGGGTCTTTTATGAGATGACCTTGTCGAGTGATATGCAAAATTTGAACTATCATCATAATAATTCTTTTACCTCAACTTAGGACAATAACGATCCGAGTTCTTATGAGGAGAAAACTTAACCAATTCGTTTGATACAAAAGAAAGTGCATCTTGCATCTTACAAAATTTACATCCCCATTGCAAGTGTCCTTTATTACTACAATAATAACAATTCTTAGTATAAATATACGGAGTATGAGTTTTGATGTTACCTTTTTGTGGGTCCTCTTGCATTGGATCTCGACGAGTTTTATTCTTCTTCTTCTTGTTGTCTTTGTTCAACGTTGTGGCTCTCTTGACATTAGCAGAAATGTCTTCTTTGATTACTGCTGGTTGAACACTATTCTTAGGCTTGACAGACTTTTCTTCTTTACAAGAAATATGAGCATCTTTGTCATCAGTGGAAGCCTCTGGTTGAGAAGAATTAATAGCTTTAATAAATTTTACCTCTTTGTTAATATTTGAAGCATCTATTCCCTTATATCCCAATCCTCGTGTATCACGATGATTTCTACTTGCTTCTAACATTGAGGTTAAATTGTTTGAGCTAACATTGAACTTTTTAAGGTCCAAAATTTCTTCTTCCAATGTCTTGATTTTATCAAGAGCACCAGCTAGATCAGCCTTAAGATGTTTTTCTCGTGAGAGATATACACCTTATTTCTCTTCAAAACTCTTTGGTTGAGAATTAACCCTTGCTTCAGATTCAACAACTTTTCCACAAAAAGAGATCTCTTCGAAGAATTTCACATTCTAATTTCTTAGAATTTAGCTCGTCGGTACGATCTTTAAGAAGAGAATCACTGATTTGGTAACCAATATAATATCCTTGAAAAACCTTCTTCAATTTCTTGTTCTCACGACAAGGAGGAGTCATAAAACCAAGAAAATCCGAAGTTCTCAGCTTTTGATTTTTCAAAGGTTCCAGCAGTTTAGAGTATTCTGAGATATCCTCTTCTACTTCTTTTTCAAAATCTGAGTCATCATCATCGGAAATTTCATCTAACCCTTCTTGTAGACGTATTTACTATTCGTCATTGGTTTCTACATTATTAACAAGATTAACTTGTCTCGTAGAATCTCTAGAGATGATTTCTTCAGATATTGAATCATAAATGCCATCATCAAGCGTTAATTCAAAACTCTTGATGTCTTGCTTTACGTTAACTGAATCATTCATTAGATTCAATTCTTATAGGTTGGATCGCACCAAACACAGATTGTTAGATCTTTTCGTGTTTGCCCACTCTGATACCAATTGAAAAGATGAGGGTACCCAAATATACCTCAATCTAAAACTTTTCCTACCTATAAGTCCTTCCTCCGAAAGTGATTGTCTATGGACTGAGTCGAGACAATGCAGCTAATCGTTTCACACTTCGTGTGATCGTCTATGGATACGAGATCGAGACAATACAACAATGAAGTATGTTTACTTGATAAAAAGGTTCGGACTTAACCAAACACAATAGGATTACCAATCAAGTAAATAAGAATTAACTTTTTGTGTAATTTACTTTAATTATAAGAAAACAATTATAATGCGGAAATATAAATTAAATGACACATCAAGATTTTGTTAACAAGGAAAACACAAATGCAGAAAAACCCCGGGATCTTGTCCAGAATTGAATACTCTCATGATTAAGACACTACACAAAATTAAACTTAACTTTGTATAGTTGAGACCAAGCAACTAAACCCATAGTTCACCTAGTTCCGTCTGTATTCCCACGCCTCCAACTCATGAATAAGTTACGTACTTAGAACAATTCCTTTGGTTCGTATTCCAAACAGTAAAGAAACAAAAAATCTGTCTGGTATCAACTCTCTTCAACCAAGTGATATGAGTCGGACAAAGTCTCTTCTGTTTATCTTAACATAAACTCCTTCGTCAGGTCCTTAGATCTATCTTATGTTCAATTACCGAAGTAATCGTTAAGATTTTGCCAACAACACTCTTAATCCAAAGAATTTTTTTGATGCCGATCTACTCAACTAATCAATCCAATTCTATCACAAAGATAAAACCTATTATAGTTGGATCCTCTTTTTACCGAAACAAGTATTGTGCACACCAAAGATTATGAACCCCAAATCAGAAATCTTCAAACTCTTTTTTGTCTTCAAATCTTCTTAGATCTTCAATAAACACATGCACACAATCAGTTGAATCTCTTGTGATCAATCACGCACATAACAGAGTCTGTTAACAATGGATTATCACAAGATCATCTTTAGAACTAACAACAGTCTAAAGATCCCTGTCGAAACTCTTAACTAGTTTGAGTGAATCTTATATCATAAGAGAAGATCCTCAAGCATAAACAAACTAGGTGCAATCAAATTTCAACCACCGTTAGTCAATCAAATAAATTAAAAAAAAAAAAGATAAACCGCAATTATCTAGTTTCCCACCAACGGTACTAATAGAGCTTCTCAATCCCAAAGAAGACTTTAAAACGAGCGGCCGTAAGAGATTTTGCCTAATTAGGTTACTCTCCTCTCTGAATAGGCGGCTTCACCAGTAGCAGCACAACAAGAGGTACTTTGCTGTTACGAAGGATTAGTTTGCTAAAAATGCAAACTTCAATATTTATAGAAAAGGAAGTTTGGACACCAAGGAATTTCCAAAACCGAAAATATTCTCAAGATATTCATTAAGGCACAAATTCGGTTTTCATAATTCCTGGAAATGCTCTGTCCCAAAATAATGATCGAAATCTCTTGGAAAATCTCTTGGAAAATCTCTTGGAAAATCTCTAATTAGTAAATGCACATTACTAATTCTTATTTTCCTAAAAATGAAATTAATAACCTTAATTACAAGATTCATAACTTATTTATGTTTCGATCCTGGGATTCTCTACCCTTAGCTATTAAGGAATAACTTTGAACAATTAAAGATTAACATTCACAGCACGTGTTCAAAGTATATCGACATCCTTACTTTGTAAGTCCTCTTTCATACTTACAACATTGAAACCGATTTGCCACACTTCTAAACAAGTTTAGAATTGGTTCATCCGACTTTCAAGAACTACGTGATTGACCAAAGAACATTCAATCACAAAACATGGGTGTAACGGTTCTACCAAAACAAGTTTCGGTTCTACCTCCATGTGAGTACTGTGCATAGTCACACTAGCTTTCCAAAATTTGGTTGACTAGGTACTAGGATCGGTTCCCCACATATATATGGTATCTAACTTGTACTTGCTGCACATGTCCATAGGATCGGTTCCCCTTTTCCTAAAAACGTGTTGCACATGTACATAGGATCGGTTCCCCTTTCTTCTATAAACTTACTGCACCTCATACAAGGATCGATTCCCCTTTGTGATGTACTTCACCTCTTACTAGGATCAGTTCCTCTTTTCCCAGATTTGGTCAGACATTAATTCACAAACTCGATCATACCATCTCAGGTGATTACTTAAGATTGGTTTCACTAATAAAAGTCATACTAATACATAAGTCAGGCCTTTGTGAATAGTTTTACCAAGAACACAAACAAGTCAAGAACGGTTATACTAATTGAAAAGTGGGGGTCTAACAACCACACCCAATATTTCGCTTAGCAATCTGTATGGACAAACTCCAATATACTTTCTAGAGAATCAACTAGACAGTCAGACTCAATCTAGATAAAAAGTATATCAAAGATTTTATATCTCAATCTCTCGATTTGATATATATACTCAAGCAAATAGAAACTGCGAGTCTTTATCAAATACTAGAGAGATAACTTGTATGGTACCAAAGACCAATATCCAAGTGTCAATCAATTTAAATCAACAACCAAAAGGTCGGATATTCTAATTGATTGAACAACGTACAACCTGTGATATTTCAATTATATAACAAAATATAATGCGGAATAGAAATAACACAGACACCAGAATTTTTTTAACGAGGAAACCGTAAATGCAGAAAAACCTCGGGACCTTGTCCAGATTGAACACACACTGTATTAAGCCGCTACAGACACTAGCCTACTTCAAACTAACTTCGGTCTGGACTGTAGTTGAACCCCAATCAATCTCACACTGATCCAAGGTACATTGATGCTCCTACGTCTCTGATCCCAGCAGTATACTACGCACTTGATTCCCTTATCTGATCTCACCCACAACTAAGAGTTGCTACGACCCAAAGTCGAAGACTTTAATAAACAAATATGTATCACACATAAAAGTCTATAGTAATAGATAATTCTGTCTCCCACATAAATACCTAAGAGATTTGTTCTGTATTTTGATAAATCAAGGTGAACAGGAACCAATTGATAAACCAGACTTATATTCCCGAAGAACAGCCTGGTATGATCAATCACCTCACAACAATCTTAATCGACGTGGCAAAAGAAGATGTTGTGGAATCACAAACGATGAGACGAAGATGTTTGTGATTACTTTTATATCTTGCCTATCGGAGGTATTAATCTCAAGCAAATCTTTGTGATTGTACTTGTACGATAGAATATCCAAGATCAGATCACACAACTACGAGAAAGTAGTATCGGTCTGGCTTCACAATCCCAATGAAGTCTTTAAGTCGTTAGACTGGTTTAGAAGAATAAACCAAAGGTTAAAGGAGAAACGACTCTAGCTATGCAACTAGTATCACACAGAAGGTGTGGGGATTAGGTTTCCCAGTTGCTACAGTTCTCCATTATATAGTCTTTCAAATCAGGGTTTGCAATCAATGTTAGCTTGGTAACAAAGCATTCAATATCCACCGTTAGATGAAAACCTGATTTAGATTCAAGCTAATATCTTTCAACCGTTAGATCGAAAAACCTAGCTTGTTACACACAAGTGAAATGTACGATTTTAGGTTTGTGTAACCGTACCGAAACATGTACATTTGTTGGTTCAACAGTAGTTAACCAAATGGTTAGCCGTATGAGTACTTTCATATCAACCAATCTCTTCTTCACCATAACTAGTTCAATTGACTCAAATGAACTAGTTAGAGAGTTGTTCAATTGCAAAGAAATCTTATGTAACTACACAAGACACAATTGAAGAGAAAACAATTTGATTCACTTGAATCGGTTCATGAACTTTATAGCCACGGTTTTCAAACTTGCATTCCTTAGTTTATATAAACATGAGTTCACAAGCAATCGTATTAAAAAAATATAACCTAACTCAAGTTCGCGAACCCAGTCCGCGAACTTAAGTTCCCGGAAGGATTTCTCAAACTCCAGCAGATTTTCTCGGGTCGAGAACTTCCGCCAGTTCACGGAATGAGTTCACCGCCCTTGTTCTGGTTCTCTTAATCAATAAATTTCGTAAACTTCAGTTCAAGGAATAAGGACTTCTACATATACGTGTTCCACAACAATGCTTATATCCAACAATGGTTATATAATCTAAACTCTCATTTCAATCACTGAAACATTCTTCTATAATGTTAATAGTCGTTAGACATAAAGAATCGACTATCGTCATCAAAGCAATTTTCAACGTGATTGAAACATAACATGACTTTCGTCACTAGGTAAAGATAAGTTTGGACAAAGAGAAACCTTACCAACACATATTTCGAGAAATAAATAGGCGAGATAAATTCGGCTCGAAATAGCAAATGTGTATAATAAAAGTCTATATAGCACAACGACTTTTGTCTTAAGATAGGAGATAGAGTAGATATATTTTTGAGTGATAGATAAGTTCAAGTCTCCATATACCTTTTAGTCGATGAAGATCCACCAGTTCCTTGAGCAGTCATTCGTCTTATATGATGATCGCCATGGAGTTCTTGAGCTCAACTACACTTTCTATCCTAGTCCGATACCTTAGCTATAGTAGACTAGAAATCAAGACTTATAGTTTTGATCACTAATATTGACAAACATGCTTGAGATAGAAACACATGCGAGGTTGACCGAGCAATGCTCTAACGCTAATCACACATATTGGTTGTTCACAAGATATGCAATGAATAACAATACCAACAACACCTGGCGATTTCCTTTTCGATTCACAAACCAAGTTCATGAATTTACTTCCTTAGAACACATGTAAAACATTGTTCCCCATGATAAAATCCTCACCTCGTACCCATAAATAATCACAATAGCATTTAAACGATTATGTCGATGTCTTATCTACAAAGTTTAATGGTTAAGAAATAAACGTCGTATCTTAATACTATGTCTATCTAGAGTTCAATCATGCTTCGCCGTTATGTTTTCAATTTGCACGACTTGAAAGATACGTTAGGGAATGAAACAGTTCAAGTCAAATATCACTAACCTCAAGTGGAAGGATGATGTTGTCATTGTAGCTCCTTGCTTCTTCACATCTTCAAGTCTTCGCAATACTTGTACTGTCTCATATCCTAATACTTTGAAGCTAACCTATACGAAGTTGACTCTAGTACATAATCAACGACTCTTAACATGAGTTTTAGTTCACTAAAATATGACAACCAAACTTGACATACCAACGCTTGGTGGGTTCAACCGAGATATGCTCTAACAATCTCCTCCTTTTTCAATTTTAGTGACAAAACTCTTACATCATATGGATAAACAAATTATAAGAATTCATTACACATACGCTTGATTCCCGAATTCAACAGCGTAACAATCTGCATACATCCAATCCTTAAAAATACCGATGTTGACATTATAATAACAAAACTAATACTCCCCCTAAAGGAAGATAGGTAGATTTTCAATCTGCACGTCTTTGTTATACCAATTAATGATATGTAACTCCCCCTTAGTCTATGCTTTCACTCGTTCGTTTAGATAAACGTTTAAGCACAAATGTTCTTTTCCTTAGTGATACCAATTAATATAAAATCATTGCCAGTATCACTTGTTTACTCCATATATTTCTCCCCATTTTTGTCACAAAATGATAAAGATACGAAAAAATAAAGGGCAAACCGAAAAGAATCTTACAAATCTCAAAATAGACTTGCAACCTGTAGTGTTCAGCACGAGGGTTCCACACACCATTTTATGATAACCAATATCAAAAACCGAAAATACAAGTAGTTTTTTTTTGATATGTTACCAAGGAAACAATTTTCCGAAACAATTTTCCCATTTTAGTTTAGAAAACCAAAAATCAACTAAGCATCTTAGTTCCTTTGCTAAACCGATTGTACAAAAACAATCGCTTATTCAATAAGACCAAAATAAATATAACTCTATTTTTTTCATCAGGTTCTAATTATCCATAAACTTAGACCTTTCAATTTTAAACAAGACAAGTACTAGGTTAGTTAACTAGCATTTCTTGTTAAGGCATTCGATTAGACTTGAATAACCGAAACCTCACTTCGATAAGTCTAACTAAGATCTCAATTAACTTAGTTTCTCTTATCCGGAATCGAATTGGACTAAACTTCTCATCCCGTAAACTTTTTCTTTTGTTAAGCCATAAATAATTCATACAAACCAAATAAATCAACTTGCATAATTATTCACCTCAACCGGAAGCAATTGAAACAACATAGACATTAAAGCACCGCAATTGCACCGAAATTTTGTAAGCCTAAACAATTGATACCACAAAATAAAGCAAGATAACAATAGTTTTACTTACCGGAAACAATTGAATCACACATACATCCATACACACATACGAAATGGTCCGTACCTCAATGGTTTCAACTTCTTACCTCCCCCCTTCAGTCGTTTCTTACCTAATTTTAACCATACCAAGTCACCAACACCAAAATTACAAGGTACAAGATGTTTTTCATGCTTTGTTTGTATTTTGCTCGTGACTTCTTTAATTGTGCTTCAACAGTCGCATGAATCTGAGATATCTTCTCCAAAAACCTTTGTTCCTTTTGCCATTCACTTCCTTCCCTTTCCCCCATTGAGGTGTCACTAGAAAATACTAGATCGAAAGGACTAGGTAGTAAGTAACCATATTACGTCTCGAAAGGATATTTCCCCGAAGAACTATGAACTACTCCATTTAATGCAAATTGTAGATATGGTAAACTCTCATCCCAAGTTTTAGGATGCTTAGAATTATATCCCCTTAACATGTGAACCATAGTCCTATTGACCACTTTTTTTTGTCCACCTGTTTGTGGATGAAAAGTTGTACTCTTCTTCAACCTAGTGTCCATCTGTTAGAGCATAGCTCGGTTGAACCCACCAAGCGTTGGTATGCCAAGTTTGGTTGTCATATTTTAGTGAGCCAAAACTCATTTAAGAGTCGCTTGATTATGTACTAGAGTCAACTTCGTATAGGTTATCTTGAAAGTATTAGGATATGAGACATTACAAGTATTCCGAAGACTTGAAGAAGTGTAGAAGTAAGGAGATACAACGACAACATCATCCTTCCACTTGAGGTTAGTGATATTTGACTTGAACTGTTTCATTCCGTAACATATCTTTCAAGTCGTGCATATTGAAAACAAAACTGCGAAGCATGAATGATTATACTCTAGTTAGACATAGTATTAAGGAATACAATACGAGGTTTATTGCTTAACCATTAAACTTTGTAGATAAGACATCGACATAATCGTTTAAATGCTATTGTGATTGTGTATGGGTATAAGGTGAAGATTTCATCCTAGGAAACAATGTTTTACATTTGTTTTAAGGGAGTAAATTTATGAACTTGTTTTGTGAATCGAAAGAGAAATCGCCAGGCATTATTGGTATTGTTATTCATTGCATATCTTTAGAACTACCAATATGTGTGATTAGTACAACCGCTCATGACTTGTGTATGTTCTTGGTAAAACTATTCACACAGGCCTGACTTTTGTATTGGTATGACTTTTATTAGTGAAAGCGATCTTAAGTAAACACCTGAGATGGTATAATCAATTTAGTGTTATTGGTATGACCGACATTGGGTAAAGGGGAACCTATCCTAGTAAGAGGTGCAACCTATCACAAAGGGGAATCGATCCTTGTATGAAGAGCATCAAGTTTTTAGCATAAAGGATAACCGATCCCATGGACATGTGCAACACGTTTTTAGGCAAAGGGGAACCGATCCTATGGACATGTGCATCTAGTACAAGTTAGATACCATATATATATGTGGGGAACCGATCCTAGTACCTAGTCAACTTGAATTTTGGTAACTAGCGTGACTATGCAAAGTACTCCCACGGAGGTAGAACCGAAACTTGTTTTGGTAGAACCGTGAAACCCATGTTTGGTGATTGAGTGTTCTTGGTCAATCACGTAGTTCTTGAAAGTCAGATGAACCAATTTTCAACTTGTTTGGAAGTGTGGCAAATCGGTTTCAAGATTGTAAGTATGAAAGAAGACTTACAAAGTAAAAATGTCGACATACTTTGAACATGTGCAGTAACGCTTATCTTTAATTGTTCAAAGTTATTCTTTAATAGCTAAAGGAAGAAAATCCCCGGTCGAATAAAATAAATTGAGAATCTTTTATTTAAGGCTTTTAATTTTATTTTTGGAAAATGAAAATTAGTAATGTGCATTTGCTAGTTGGAGATTTTCTAAGATATTTTCGGTCATTATTTGGACAAAGCATTTCCAGGAATTATGAAAACCAAATCTGGAATATATTGCATATCTTAAGAATATTTTCGGTTTTGGAAATTCCTTGGTGTCCAAACTTCCTTGGTCTATAAATATCAAAGTTTGCATTTCGAGCAAACTAATCCTCAGAGATAACAAAACTATCTAAGTTGTGTTGCTATTTGGTTAAGCCGCCTATTCGGAGAGGAGAGTAACCTAATTAGGTGAAATATCTTACGACCAGTTTAAAGACTTCTTTGGGATTGAGAAGCTTTATTAGTACCGTTGGTGGGAAACTAGATAATTGCGGTTTATCTTTTGTTTTTCAATTGATTTGGTTGACTAACAATGGTTGAACTTTGATTGCACCTAGTTTGTTTATGCTTGAGAATCTTCTCTTCTGATATAAGATTCACTCAAACTAGATCGAAGTTTCGACGGGGATCTTTAGACTGTTTGTAGATCTAAAGACGTCTTGTAATAATCCATTGTTAACAGATTCCGTTATGTGTGTGATTGATCACAAGAGATTCAAGTTGATTGTGTGCAGGTGTTTATTGAAGATCTAAGAAGATTTGAAGACAAAGAAGACTTTGAAGATTTTTGATTTGGGTTCATAATCTTTGGTGTGCACAATACTTGTTTCGGTAAAAGAGGATCCAACTATAATCGGTTTATCCTTGTGGTAGATTAGATTGATTATTGTGTAGATCGACATCAATATAATTCTTTGTGATTAAAAGTATTGATTGCAAAATCTTAACAATTACTTTGGTAGTTGATAATAAGATAGATCTAAGAACCTGACAAAAGAGTTTATTGAGATAAATAGAAGAGCCTTTTTTCGAACTCGCATCACTTGGTTGAAAAGAGTTGATACCAAATAGATTTGTTGTTCCTTTACTGTTTGGAATACGAACTAAAGGAATTGTTCCAAGTACGTGACTTATTACAGGTCGGAGGCGTGGGAATACAGATGGAACTAGGTGAACTATAGGTTTAGTTGCTTGGTCTCAACTATACGAAGTTGGTTTGATTTTGTATAGCGGCTTAATCCTGAGAGTACTCAATTCTGGACAAGGTCCCGGGATTTTTCTGCATTCGTGATTTATTCGTTAACAAAATCTTGCTGCGTCATTTACTTTTATTTTTCGCAATTATAATTGTTGTTATTATAATTTAAAGTAAATTACACAAATGTTAATTCCTATTTACTTGATAAGTAATCCTATTGTGTTTGGTTAAGTCCGAACCTTTTATTAAGTAAACATACTTCATTGTCGTATTGTCTCGATCTCGTATCCATAGACGATAATACGAAGTGTGAACCGATTTGTTGTATTGTCTCGACTCAGTCCATAGACAATCACTTTCGGAGAAAAGACTTATAGGTGAAAAAGTTTTAGATTGAGGTATATTTGGGTACCCTCGTCTTTTCACCATCATCATCCATAAAGAATCCCAAAAGTGACTAAGAAATCGACTATCCCTATCAGAAATAATCGAAGTAGGTAACCCAAAATGCTTCCACACATGCTCAAAGAAGATCTTTGCTGCACCGGATCTCGTTACCGTCTATTTGTGGGTAAAAATTGTTTCTACTGGTTTTGGTAAATTTGGGTGTGTGGATGAGAAACGAGTCTAAACTTTCAACAAATGCACTGCACGGGAGTACTTTAGATTCGAGAGATCAATCTGTATTATCCTGGCCTAAACCAAGAAATGGTTGTTCCAGTCTTGCTTTGGTCACAAAGTGAAGGAGAAGGGTTGGTCTTAGGGAAGGAAGCGAAGAAGGTGTTGAGATCAGAATGGTTAATTCTGAAGGTATGGGTTTTTATGACTTGTATCAGAATTTGGATATGGCTTGCGGAATGAAAGCTATCAGTCCTTTGGTATTTTTCTGGATACCGTGTTGTTGTTCTCATCAAAATTTGTTGTTTTGTGGAAAATAGGTAAAACCTATTTACACAAGTCATATTGAATGCACCCTGATCTCGTAAAAAGTGGGAATGATTGAGTAATGAAGAAGTGGGATAATGTGTAAATGCCAGAGACCACGTTCCCATCATGTAGGAAACTGGTTAGTTTACACCCCACTACTTCTTACCGCCACTAACTGCCCTACTTTCTGACACTTTATTATAATGGGTGTGTTGCACTCCGCACGCTGTAAACCGCCAGACCAATACCCTGATGAGCATCCCCCAGTCTGTGACATGTTTAATGTCTCGAGTGTTTTCGTAGAAAACGTGTAGCAGATTCATATGTGTGGCAGGTCAAAGTTAGGAGACTTTCCACAGGATAATAACACGTGATGCTATTTTTTTTGTCTTGGTTGGTCGCCCAAAACTTTCCACAGGCCTGTCAGTTCTGTGGCGAATTTGGACGGCTGAGATCGTAACTCATGAGAAATGGTGGCCATTGATTATGGCCACATTCTGTTGGCGCCTGATGGTAGCACAATGACGTTATTAGCACATCCCAATGGCGTAGTGGCATATAGCAGCATGCTAGTGGCATAGTTAGCGCATGCCAATGGAACGATGGTGCAAGTAGCGCCTGGCGTAGCCATAACCGCTAGCTTTTGGAACATTGGTGTTAGACCCAAATGTGGCGTGGCAACATCAGTTCCAGTTGCCACGGCAATCCCAACGCTTTGGGAATCATTACTTGGCTTGGTTGGCGTAACAACTTTGCCTAAATTAGGGTTTGGCATGCCGAAAACCTAATTAGCGCATACGGCATGTGGCCGTGGCGCAGCGACGTTTTGCGCAAACGGTGCCATAGCCATGCAAAAGGAACCATAGCCAGGCCATCATGTGAAAACGACCACAGGAGCAATGATTGCCACGAGTGGCTATGATATGGCGTCTTTATTAGGATTTCCTGGGTCTGGCATGGCTCGTGGCATGTTGTGGGACCCGAAGTGACATAATTTGTGCC
The DNA here is from genome assembly GCF_003573695.1 of Papaver somniferum. Lineage (NCBI taxonomy): Eukaryota > Viridiplantae > Streptophyta > Magnoliopsida > Ranunculales > Papaveraceae > Papaver > Papaver somniferum. The sequence goes on from NC_039359.1 coordinate 8,671,994, forward strand.
ACGACTGGAATTTAGGGTTTCGACCATCGCCACTAGAGAAAGATCGTGTTTCTGGTTAGGATAACCATATTAAAGTCTGTTATGGCGTTCGCCACAAACAGAAGGTGGATTAGCACGTAGACGCGCTATTTATGGCACGTTCGGCATGCTGCTGCGGCAAAGTGGCGCGTTTGGCATGCACGTTTAGTACCTTAATGCGGCATGACAGGTTTGGTCATGAAATTAGCATGTGGAGCGGAACAGCACGTTTGGCGTGCACGTTTGGCATGCCATTGACATGGTGGTGCGGTGGAGTGGCATGTTGGCATGCTAATTAGCGTATTGGCACGTGTTTGGGAAAGCCAATTTGGAATTGTGATTATCTGGCGCAACCTTGCCTCTGTTAATACTGTGGCAGGTTTAGAGCGACCTGATTGGTCGATTAAAAGAGGGGCCATCCAAGTATGAGTATGTCCACACTTCTAGTGTGCGTATAGCGGATTTAAAGCGACCTGATTGGTCGATGGGAAATAGGGCCGGCAAGTATGCGCCCAGCCACAACTCATGTGCGTGTGGCGGGAATAGGGGCTGGTTCGGGCAGCATGGGTTGTAGCCACTTGCAAGTGGCATCGGCTGGCCTGTGGCATGGCCACACCTCCTTTTGTTGTTGCTCCTATTCCACGGCTCCTTTTATTCCTTGTTTTATGATTGTGGGTAAGATTTTGCACCTACTAATCCATGGCGGATTAATTGCCTAGTTCGCCTAGGCTTAATTTCGACATGCAAGGTTTAATATACTGCGCAGGGCGCAAAACCCTAATTTTTGCAAATTAATCAGGGTAATATTTGAATCTTATGAATTATCACAAAATTGATTGAATTCTATGTGTTGACACAGAGTTCTTTAAGTTTATTTCCAGAGAGCCATATGCTTTCTGATTGAATACTTTTATGCAAGGACCTTAACCTCGATACTTGGAAATCCGCGCTACTCTGCTGCAAGTGAATACAAATTGTCATGCCATATCAATATTAAGGGTTCAGCCGAGGAACATAGCATAGGAAAAATACTCGGCAGGCTCCGGCATTAGTGAGTAATGCAGCTAGGAGCTTATATACTCATTATGCTTTATACGTGAACAATTCATCTAGGAGCTTGAGTTTCAATATAATGTGAAGAGAAACATAGGTACTCATCATATTTTGATATATTCTCCAAATTCCCTGCGGAATATAGACATATCAATGTCTACTACATCTGATGTCGGGTCAGGTAGATAGACTTTTACAGTTTTCTCCCTATACTAAAAACCACCATAAACATTAAGTTCCCTGCTTAGCACGTAACAGTGGCATTGTTGCGGGGTAAGCATGAGATGGTGACAGTCAAGGATAACAAATCGAAAGGGCAGGACATGAAGAGGTTACCAGGAAAAAATCTGATCGACCTTTGGCAAGAGGCATGAATAGCCCGTGATCTTTGTGTCAACGCGCCTTTGGCTTGGCCACGGAGTACTGGTGTTATAGAGTGTTGGCGCTTGGAATACCTATGGATTTGCTACGGCACTGGCGTTTGGAGTACTGCTGGCTTGGCCACAGGGTATGGATGCTATGCAGCGTTGGCGTTCTTCTAGTTTGGACACATGATGCTGGTGCTGTGGAGCGTTACAATTCTGAGTGGCTGGTGATCTTGGCACGCTGCTAGTTAGGTCGTGGAGCGGCGATCTTCGTGCGCTGCTTGTTCGGCTATGAAGCATGAGTGTGGTGCGCCCGATCGTCTATTATCGTTCATGGAGCAAGAAGGAATCCTTATTCGGTTCAAACTCTAGAAACTCCGTTCGTACGAAAAAGGGTATCGATCCTCTTCTGTTTTTGTTGCTCGTTCGGCTTCGTGCTATTTTCTGCAGCATCTGTCTCATCTTCGTCATTTGTTAGCGGTGGTGGAGTGATCATTAACGGCAACAAAGAAATCTCCAGTGGTTATAATCAGCAGCAAGGCGAGCCAGGAGAACTCAAGGTAGGTGCTCTCTCCTATTTTGCACATATAGCTACCCAACAGTACCGTCGATCTTCTTCGGAATGTGTAATAAGGTTCTGACTCCAGAAATGAGTATCTAACCTCTCCAATGGATTTCAAAATTTACCAAACTCCATTGCACTCTTGGGATGGATGGATGAAATATATGCTCGGTTATGATCATGTCAGGGCTTATCTTGGAGATTGTGGTTGCGTTGTTGGTCCATCCTTGACTTTAGGTTTGGTTCCTGGACGCCATTGGGTGAAATAGATGAGTTGAGAGGCGTTCTGTTGCCGATGTGCTGCTATCAAGTCTTCAAGGACTTCGTTCCAAGCGACATCCTTTGAACCATATTCTGAATCTTGGACTATTGTATGGAATGAGATGCGATGAGCAGTCCCCAGTTATACTTCTGTTAGATACGATGGCGTAACCGGATATGTGAATGTATTTCTGTGGCGTGCTTTTGGAGTCTTTGATGCAAGTGTATGGCTTCATGTTGAGAAACTCCTGCGGCTCGTAAAGCTTCGACAGTAATGATGTTGAAAACAGAAATAACCTGGCTGAGGGAAGTGAAGGCATCCCATGCTGGTAGTCCCCATGTGTAATTACCCTGAGCCTATTTTCTCGCGGAAAATGTGCTTCTACTGCATTCACTGGTACGGTGGTGACTGCGTTTAAACTTCTAAACCTGAAGGAGGCTTCAGTCCCCAAGTGTATCCTACTTTAATTGCATCGCCCTGAATCCATGCCTATGGGATTTGATACAAGATTATTTTACTCTCCTGGATGTGATTCTGGGATGCTTGGAACATCACATGGACGAAACATTCTGGATAACGAAGAGGTAGAAGTGAGAGAGTTATGTCGTTAATCGTGGCTCCCTTTGTCTTTTCAAGAAAATTGTTTCAGCCACGTCTCTGAAGTTATCTCATGAATGCTTGATTGTTGTCGGGGATGGACCGCGATGAGCAGTCCCCAGTCGCACCTCTCTTCGGTTACTGAAGTCGTTTTCTCTGAGTAGGCTTGGGATCCGTCGTGGGCCTCGTAAAGTGTTGCAGGCGCCTTCTAGATGGAGAGGTGATGATATCCTTACGTTACACCTTTGAAGAGTAGATGACCTTGTCGTGGCTATGACTTTTGGGTTGAACGTGTATCCTGAGCTTTGACAGTGAAGGGATTCCGTGTAGAGCCTCAGTCCCTAAGTTTGGTTTACATGTTTCTATCTTGTATGGTCGGTGAGTTGACCATGATAAAGGTATCATCTTGCATCTTTACTGGTGACTCCATTACTTCTTCCATGTAAAACTAAAATATGAAGAAGTACGAATTACCTTTGTAGTGGTTGTTGCTATGGTAAAGCTCTGGCTGGTATCAACAAACAAACATCAATAGTTCTTGGCAGCAGAAGAGACTAAATTTTCGTGGGAACCAAAATAGGTTAGCTGGAATTGCATGGGCGTCTATGGATGCAAAGGGATTGGCTGGATGCGTGGGCGAGTAAACTATCCACGACTACGAGATTTGGCGAGACGAATCAAAAAGTGGCCACAACTACGAACTTTAGATGGCTGTGATCATGATCCTTGACATGGAGGAGTGTGGCAGCTACGGCATGATCCTTGGCAGGGAGAAGTGTGGCGACTACGGCGTGATCCTTGGCAGGGAGAAGTGGCGACTTCTGTAGAGAACATTGAAACGACTTCTGGAGCGAAACGTTGAAGCGGAGCGGATCCTGGAGCGAAATGTTGAAGCGGCCCCTGGATCGAAACGTTGAAGCAGAGCGGCTTCTGGAGCAAAACGTTGAAGAGGCTCATTTTGAGTTGTGGCCATGTCCATCTGAGTTTTGGCAAGAACTTCCTGTCTCTCGTCCTGACGAAGAAGTGGTGGAAGCCCTGGTGATGATTGGAGGAGTCATGCTCGAAGAAATAATAGGAGTAGTGGCAGCTCTGGCTCTGGTAATAAGAGGTGTCACGTCAGAGGGGATGCTTCCAGTGCTGCTGGTGTTGGTGGTAGAGGATGTAACGCCATGAGACGCGTTAGCTGCGCTTGCGGATGATACATTGGTGTTGGCCATTCCTTTTTTTCTCTCGTCCGATACAACCACATATTCTATTCGCTTAGGGGTCTCTCCACAAAACTGAATTTGCAGGTTGCAAATCAGAGTTTATTGTGTGACACAATCCTGGCCGCGAGAAGTCCCCGGTCATCCTTTATTGTCTCTGTAACATCTCTATGTCGATCCGCGGCAAGGCGGAGAACCTCCAGTCCCCAGGCTAATTCCCCTGAATCAATCTTTTCCTGGACAATTGATAGACACATTTTTGTGACCGAATTGTCCTCAATTTTCAGTATTGTTGGTACTCGATTTTCTACTTATTATGGTGTTTTATGTGTTTGTAGGTATTTTTAGAAAATAAACATTTTTGGAAAATTCGGCTCGAAAAGTTGGTATATGCACCCCGGAGGACACATGTTATTCGGACTCTCAGTTTTGGATAAGGGGCACCCCAGTGAACCAACTGCTAATCGCACCCCATTACTGGTTAAGGGGTCTCCATCTTCTTCCTTGATTTGAAAAGAAAAATTGCGCGGGAAATTTGGTTTCAACGGTAAAGGATTTATTATCTTTAAGATACGAATATCTTCTTGCCTTACAAAGATGAAGTTTTGAAGAAAAAGGAAGTTATCTTGTATTAAGCAAGAAAGATATCCTTAGAAGATTTTATCTTGGATTTTATTCTGCGAAAAGAAGATATGGGTTTAGTAAAGACATATATAAAATAAAAAGAAAGAAAAATTCTTGAAGATATTTTTAATTAAAAAGAAGAAGATTTTGGAGTTATGGAAGAATATATTTGAGTGATGTGTATTTGTGTGTATAAATAGAGAGCTAGAGAGCACATTTGGGGGGAGTTTTGGAGAGAAAAGAAAATCACTGCTTTAATAATTTTCTCACATTTTCATCATTTGTAAACCACTTTTTAAGCCATGAATAAATATTTTAAGTGTGTTTTCGACGTGATGAGCTAATCCCGAACACTGGGACGACGGAGGAAGATGAATTTCATACATGGTAAAATTATTTAATTCTTTTAAGACTTTTGCTTTAATTTTAATTGAAATATGATTTGAATTAATTGGTTGTCATTTAATTTGATGAGGTATGCTTAGCTTAAATATTTTGATACATCATGCTTAGGATTTACAACTAATATTTTGAGAATCTACCTTGGAAAAATCAGAGTGCATGTTAATTTTATTTATTGAGCTTTAATTGTTGAGAATAAATAAATCGAACCCTATGTTATGAATTCGACGAAATCCTAGTCCCAGTAACTCTCTTCATCTTGTGCCAATATTTTGTATATATTTTTTCTTTTATTTTAGTTTATTAATTCTTAAAATCAATCTCATCAAGTCCAAGTGAACGACAACTCTATTTACCACTATATAAAATTCGATCAGCAATGCGCTTCAGAACGTTGCATTCGTTGGTAGGATGATGAATAAACCTGTGATAGTGGCAATACTTGGGATTTGCCATTTGTTCCTCAGTTGGTAGGCGCCTAACATGAGGCAGTTTGAGGGCATCGTCTTGAATCCATACTTCCAGGAGTTCAATTACTTCCTCGATCGGGAACGTGAAGTTTGGAGCAGCATCTCCAGTTTCTTGTTGTTGCGCAGGAATCTTAGCCGCGACCTTCCTGGGTGAAGCTGTATGACGCGCTGGTGTCACACATTTGGGTTGTTGTTCCACTGCTGGAGCTTTTCTCTTTCTTCCTTCATTAGTGATTGACTGGAGGTTGGATATTTTATTGGAAGGACGCCTACTTTCCTGAATGTCTTTACGAGCTTCTTCATTATGGAACGGTTCGGTTCGACTGAGTAAAGCAGCAACGAATCTCCTAGCATCTTCTGATGTAATATGGGAATTGATGTTTTCAAGAAGGACGCACATAATGAAATCACCTTTTCATTGCGAGGACCCTGATGAGAACGTGATAAATCCCATGAGTCTTCTTTCTGATCTTGAGGAAACATCTCTTGATCTCCATGATCAGACAAGTTAGGTTGGGGGATACCTTTCCATTCAGCGTGACCATAGGCTTCATCCTCCTCATTAGGAGTAGGAATATGAATCTTGGAAGAAAGACTACTACCATCAGCATTGATCCAAAATGAATTGTTGATGGCGTTTCCTCCAGAATGAACACATGTTGGTTCCTTTAATAGTTGATCCGTGAGCGCTTTCAAAAGCGTAAATACTCCGTTCTGCGTCTTGACAATGGTAACTTGATTCCCGACAATATCATTCAGGATTTTTGTCAAATCGTGAATAGTTGTTAAGTATCGAGACTCCATAGCCTCGACAAGGGTTTTGAATGAAAGAATGGATTCAGAGATAACATGTGAAGTATTTTCAGTGCTAGGAGAAGTAAAATTGGGATTGAGGGTTTCTGAACCATTCCTAAGATCAACCATCTTGAGAAGTTTAGGAAATTGAAAATGGAATAGGGAAAATGATTTTTGCAACCGAGAGATTAATCTCCCACTGTGGTCGCCAATTGTTTGTGGGTAAAAACTGTTTCTACTGGTTTTGGTAAATTTGGGTGTGTGGATGAGAACAAGTCTAAACCTTCAACAAATGCACTGCACGGGAGTACTTTAGATTCGAGAGATCAATCTGTACAATCCTGGCCTAGACCAAGAAATGGCCGTTCCAGTCTTGCTTCAGTCACAAAGTGAAGGAGAAGGGTTGGTCTTAGGGAGGGAAGCGAAGAAGGTGTTGAGATCAGTTTGCTTAATTCTGAAGGTGTGGATTTTTATGACTTGTATCAGAATTTGGAATTGGCTTGCGGAATGAAAGCTATCAGTCCTTTGGTATTTTTCTGGATACTGTGTTGTTGTTCTCACCAAAACTTGTTGTTTTATGGAAAATAGGTAAAACCTATTTATACAAGTCATATTGAACGCACCCTGATCTCGTAAAAAGTGGGAGTGATTGAGTAATGGAGAAGTGGGATTATGTGTAAATGCCAGTGACCAAGTTCCCATCATGTAGGAAACTAGTAAGTTTACACCCACTACTTCTTACCGCCACTAACTGCCCTGCTTTCTGACACTTTCTTATAATGGGTGTGTTGTACGCCGCACGCTGTAAACCGCCAGACCAATACCCTGATGAGCATCCCCCAGTTTGTGACATGTTTGATGTCTCGAGTATTTTCGTGGAAAACGTGTAGCAGATTGCTATGTGTGGCAAGTCAAAGTTAAGAGACTTGCCACAGGAGAATAACACGTGATGCTATTTGGATTGTCTTGGTTGGCCGCCCAAAACTTGCCACAAACCTGTCATTTCTATGGAAAATTCGGACGGTTGAGATCGTAACTCATGAGAAAGGGTGGCCATTGATTATGGCCACATTCTGTTGGCGCCTGATGGTAGCACAGTGACGTTATTAGCACATGCCAATGGCGTAGTGACATATAGTGGAATGCTAGTGGCATAGTTAGCGCATGCCAATGGCACGATGGTGCAAGTAGCGCCTGGCGTATCCATAACTGTTAGCTTTTGGAACATTGGTGTTAGACCCAAATGTGGCGTGGCAACATCAGTTCCAGTTGCCACAGCAATCCCAATGCTTTGGGAATCATTACTTGGTTGGTTGGCGTAGCAACTTTGCCTAAATTAGAGTTTGGCATGCCGAAACCCTAATTAGCGCATACGGCATGTGGCCGTGGCGCAACGACGTTTTGTGCAAACGGTGCAATAGCCATGCCAAAGGAACCATAGCCATGCCATCATGTGAAAACGACCACAGGAGCAATGATTGACACGAGTGGCTATGATATGACGTCTTTATTAGGGTTTCCTGGGTTCCGCATGGCTCGTGGCATGTTGTGGGGCCCGAAGTGACATAATTTGTGTCACGACTGGAAATTAGGGTTTCGACCATCACCACTAGAGCAAGGTCGTGTTTCTGGTTAGGATAACCATATTGAAGTCTGTTATGGCGTTGGCCACAAACAGAAGGTGGGTTAGCACGTAGGCGCGCTATTTATGGCACGTTGGCACGTTCGGCATGTTGTTGCGGCAAAGTGGCGCATTTGGCATGAATGTTTAGTACCTTAATACGGCATGACAGGTTTGGTCATGCCATTAGCATGTGGAGCGGAACAGCACGTTTGGCGTGCCATTGACATGGTGGCGTGGTGGAGTGGCATGTTGGCATGCTAATTAGCGTATCGTCGAGTCTTTGGGAAAGCCAATTTGGCATTGTGATTATCTGGCGCAACCTTGCCTCTTTTAATACTGTGGCAGGTTTAGAGCGACCTGATTGGTCGACTAAAAGAGGGGCCGGCCAAGTATGAGTGTGGCCACACTTCTAGTGTGCGTGTGGCGGATTTAAAGCGACCTGATTGGTCGATGTGAAATAGGGCCGGCAAGTATGGGCCTAGCCACAACTCATGTGAGTGTGTCGGGAATAGGGGCCGGTTCGGGCAGCATGGGGTGTGGCCACTTGCAAGTGGCACCGACTGTCCTGTGGCATGGCCACACCTCCTTTTGTTGTTGCTCATATTCCACGACTCCTTTTATTCCTTATTTTCTGATTGTGGGTAGGATTTTGCACCTACTAATCCATGGAGGATTAATTGCCTAGTTCGCTTAGGCTTAATTTCGACAGGCAAGGTCTAATATACTGCGCATGACGCAAAACCCTAATTTCTGCAAATTAATCATGGTAATATTTGAATCTTGTGAATTATAAAAAAATTGATTGAATTTATGTGTTGACACAGAGTTATTTAAGTTTATTTCCAGAGAGTCGTATGCTTTCTGATTGAGTACTTTTATGAAAGGACCTTAACCTCGATACTTGGAAATTCGCGCTACTCTGCTGCGAGTGAATACAAATTGTCATGCCATATCAATATTAAGGGTTCATCCGGGGAACATAGCATAGGAAAAATACTCGGCAGGCTCCGACATTAGTGAGTAATGCAGCTAGGAGCTTATATACTCATTAGGATATATACTAGTGAACAATTCATCTAGGAGCTTGAGTTTCAATATAATGTAAAGAGAGACATAGGCACTCATCAGATTTTGACATATTCTCCAAATTCCCTGCAGAATATAGACATATCAATGTCTACTACATCTGATGCCGGGTCAGGTAGATAGACTTTTACAGTTTTCGCCCTATACTAAAAACCACCATCAACATCGTCTTTGTACATGGAATTAATGCGATCATCTTGCTGAATCGGTCAACCACAATGAACAAGTAATCATAACCAGACTTGGTCTTCGGTAACCCACCAAGAAAATCCATAGAAATACTCTCCCAAGGCCTTGATGGCACCGATAATGGTAGATATAACCCACATTTTCTGTTGGAAAGTTTAGATGTGCTGCACAACTTACACCCTCTGACTAACGTAGCCACATCATCTTGTATTTTTGGTCAAAAGACATAATTATGAAGGTTAAAAAGAGTCTTATTCATCCCAAAGTATCCAGCAACTCCGGATGTGTGTGCCTCTCTCAACCATTGTAAACGATCTTCATTTTCTGGAATGCAAAGTAACTGACCCTTGTATAACAATCCATATCGGAGTTTAAACTCACCTTTCAACCCACTCCTTACACCTTCTAACACCTTCTTGAATTCTTTGCTAGATGCGTATGACTCTGCATACTCTTGAGGAACAATCGGCTGAATTCTCATGGCCACCATTAATGCTCGAATTGGTGGACGAGACAACATTTCTGCCAACTTGTTTGTTACTCCCTTCTTGTATTTAATGAGAATGGTGAAACTCATCAAGTAAGACATCCACTTCATGTGTCGGGCTTGTTTTAGTTTTGTCTGTGCATGTAGATACTCCAATGGTTTGTGATCTGAATGTACCACTACCTCTTTACTTAAGATATACACTCGCCAATGCTTGATACATTGATATAAAGCATAAAATTCTTTGTCATAAGGTGCGTAGTTCTTAATAGCACCTGAAGAACAATTCTGAATGGTACTCCACTGTGATAGACACATTTTTGTGTCTAATTTGTCTTGATTCTATATATTGATAGTTCTCATTTTTGTACTTATTATGGTGTTTTATGTGTGTGTAGGTGTTTTTGGAGAAATAAGCTTTTGCGGCGAAATTGGCTCAAAACGTGGCATTTGAACCTCCGTAGCAGACGTACCAGTGATATCCCAGAAATACCCCGGAGGAACCCCGAGAAAAGTGTTGAAAACATCCCAGAAAAATTACTAAACGCACCCAAGGGACAAGTGTTATACGGACTCCAGAAACTCCAGAAGCGGATAAGGAGCGACCACTGGATAAGGGGTAACCTTTCCCCTTCACGTTCAAAAACTGAAATTGGCGGGGAAAAAATGGAAGCAACGAGCGAAACTTGGTTCGAATTTCTCGGCTGTTTTAGAGAGATTCAATCGCTGGAATTTGTTGGGTTGGACGTGATTAAGCATAACATGCTTGGTATGGGCGCTGGAATGGATTGAATTGGGCTAGAAATAGATTTGGAGCAAAACAGAGGTGGAGTTATACACGGGATCCTATTGAGGTTATTTTTAGAAGTTCTAAAGAGACTAAAGACCTAAAAATCTTTCCAAAGATACATATCTATCTAAGGAAGAGTTTGAGACAATCGGGAAAGCTCAGAAACGCGTAGAGAAGAGTTTGGAAAGTGGAGAAGTCCGAGACTTTCTGCCGAAGTAAAGAGAGAATTAAATCGAGTATTAGGGTTCCTGTTGGCTATAAAAAGGTTGCTTCGAGTCACAGAGAGGGGCAGAAAACTCTAGGAGAGGTTTAGAAGAGAACAAAGAGCAAAAATCACGAGTTGCAGGAAAGTTGTTCTGCTGGTGCTGCTGAAGAACACGAAGAACATCAACCCACGCCCAACTGTCGCAGAACACTTTCGTTGTTCTACAACACTTCGCTTCTATCGTTGCTGTAGCAGACTTATTCCTTCTGTTTCTTTTGTAACAGTCGATTTGCAACACATATAAACGTTGCGATTAAACTGTTTTACTCCCTTTGAGTCTCTTCACCTTTGAAAACACCTTTTGAGCAATGGAAAAATATTTTGAACCGGTTTTTGATATGAGGAGCTAAACCCCATTGTTGAGGCGATAGAGGAAGCTATTTTTCCAATAAAGAGTGGTATTTTCCATTTATCTTATTTATTACAATTATTTATATGATTATTTGCCTTGTTTGAGAATTGTTTTAATGATTTTTATTCAACAATTGTGATTTCCATTGATGGTATATTCTTGGACTTAGGTTTTTGATATCCCATGCTTCTGATTTACACTTGTTATTTTAAAAATCTACTTGTTGCAACATCTTAGAATCAAATTAAACGAAAAAATTGAATAAATATAGATATTGGATTTAAATCACTTTGAACTTGGAAAATAGTGGAATCTTAGCCTCAGTGTTCTTTTAATATTGATAACAACATCATCTTTGTTTGAGTTTTCTATTTTTGTTTTAGAATTTAAGTCTATATTTTATCCTTCGCAAGTCTGAGAATCGAACCACTTTTATCACTATCTATAATCACATCAATTTTTGGCGCCGCCGACGCGGATTTGCTTTTAGGGTTTTAGACTTATTTTTTCTTTTATTTTTTAGGTTTTTATTATTTTTGTTCTTTTTTACGTTTTTGGGTATTTATCTTTTGTCTACAGGTTTTGGATCATAAAGAGAATTGAGCCAAGGAGTTTGGTGATTTCGTAAAGATTGGATCTTAAAGCATAAAGACTTGGAGCGAAAGATTAAAGCGAAAAGAACGGAAAAGAAACAATTTTTAGGTTATTTATTATTAAAAAAAAAGAGAACTGTATTAGGTTTGTTATTTTTGTAATTTTTCTTTTCTTTTTGGACACTTGGACATTAAACTTTGGACATTATTATTTTTAAACCCTAAGGAAGGGTTGGTTTAAATATAAACTGTGTGCAGAGAAGGACGGTGATTACGATATCGCCTCGGCCCCTCGGGTTCGTACATGACATAGGAGTCGTGGCCCGAGTCGACTTCAGCGGTTCTTCGCCCGTCTGGTACGGGAGGTAAGTTTTTCGAAACACCCGCGAATCCCCTGTCAGCGGGTTTACTGTATTCCTTCGTTTGCATATATTGAGGACTTGAAAACGGCTGCTTTAATTTCCTAGTAAAGGGCAAGGACTGGCCATACAAGATAAGGGTTCGGATTTCATCACCGTCTCTTCTTCCCGCCTTAGGAAAACGAAACCAAACGCGAACCTAAGCCTAAAATTTTGACTAGAACGAGACCTATAGGGTAACGAGCTTAATAGGAAAGTCGTTCGAAGAATATTGGTTACTCTTTTGAGCATACTTCGAAGTTCTTGAAGGTTTCTGTGAGTTGAATGCGTGACTGCGCCGCCTTGTAACCGGTGAGGCCTTGGGTATCAAAGCTCCACTAAGCTTCCCTCGCCTCGATTCAACTTACTTTGACTCGGATTGATTCCAGAGGGGTTTGCTCAGATTGTAACGAGTTCCTTTTCGAAAGAATAGAAGCTGGTCTAGAAACAATCTAAGTGGAGCCATCATGCTTTTTGTTTGCTAGAAATTTAGGTTTGATTTGGTTGAGTCAGCCTTGTTTTTGTTTGCATAGAATTCCCTACCTTATTCTGTTGCATGCCTGAACGTAAAAGAGACGCCCTAGGTAGATTTGTTAAAGAGAAACCTAGTAGTTCTAAGCGTCTTGATTACCTCAATTTAGAAAGTCCGATTCGTGAAGATTCCGTTTTGAACGTCCGTTTGAGGAAAGAATCCCTGATAGTCCAATAGCGCCAGAAATGGCAACTTTGAAAGCCTTGTTGAATCCTACTAGGACTACTCGTCCCTCGTGTATCAGGTTACCTGAAACTGAAGCAAATTATGAACTTAAGCCTGGAACCTTACAGTTGCTCCCAATTTTTAGGGAAAGAAAATGAAAACCCCTATTTCCATGTTAGGGACTTTGAGGAAATTTGTAGTACCCTGAAAATTAGAAACCTTGATGATGATGCTTTAAAACTCAGGTTATTCCCCTTTTCCTTAAAAGATAAAGCCAAGTCGTGGCTGTATAGTTTGGCTTCCGAATCAATTGAAACCTATGAACAACTTACATCTGCCTTTTTGAACAAGTTTTTCCCTAGGCACAAAACCTCGTCTATTAGGACGCAAATCTGCACGTTTACACAACAGGAGGGAGAATCTTTGTATAGGTATTTGGAAAGGTTCAATGATTTATTAGCCCAATGTCCTCATCATGGTTTAGAAAAGGTTAGGTTAGTTCAGATCCTTTATGAGGGTTTAGATTATCCCACCACACTACAGTAGAGTCCATGTGTACAGGTGGGTTTGAAAACCAAACAGTTGATGATGCGATGACATATTTGCATGAAATCGCCGAAAAGACCCAACAATGGGAAAGCAATAGGGTACCCCAGAAAACAATTCTTCTAGGCAGAGGAAACGTTAATAGGGTAGAAGGAAGCTTTGAATCAGATGCCAAAATTGCTGCTATAGCGAAAAGGTTAGAAGCTTTAGAAGTGGGTCACACTAGTGGTAGATTGGAGCCTTTTTGGGAAGGCCAGAATAATGAAGAGCAAGCCAATGCTCTCTATAATAACACTAGGTATGATAACCGTCAGAAGTTTGACCCATATTCAGAAACCTATAATCCTGGTTGGAGAAACCATCCGAACCTTTCATGGTCTAAGGGCCAGAGTCAAGGTCAGTTTAGTAATTCTAATGCTCCCCCAGGTTTTGGTTACACTAAGAATTCATCAGGCCCAGAAAAAAAACGACTAGCTTAGAGGAATCTATTAAGATGTTAGCAAAAACTCAGGATATGTTAGCACAGCCAAATTAGTTTTCAACAGGAAACCAAGCAGAACTTTCAAACTAATGCTCAGAGCCTTGCTAAGCTAGAACTTCAAGTCGGCCAAATAGCTAAGACCTTAAGTGAGAGAGATAACGGAAGGCTCCCTAGTCAGACTACCCCCAACCCTAGAGGAGTTCATGAAGTAGGTGCAAAACCATCGAATCAATTGAATGCTATTAGAACCCTTAGGAGTGGTAGAGTAGTAGACAATCAGGTAACCATGCCCGATAGTGAACATACTGTAGTTCACCCCTCAGGATCTCATCCCTCAGGACCACTAACTGAGGGGACTGATAAAATTTCCGATGATGCCAATTCGGTTCCTGAGAGGTCTGATTCTGTGCCTAGAGCCCCATTTCCCCAGCTATTAGCATCAACAAAGAAGGAATCGAACTTTAATGACATATTGGAGGTTTTTAAGCAAGTTACCATAAACCTTCCTTTATTAGATGCAATTAGGCAAATTCCTGCTTATGCCAAGTTCCTTAAGGATATGTGTACGCGAAAGCGAAAACTTAGCGTCCATAAGAAAGCCTTTTTAGCTAGTCATGTAAGTTCAATCATTCAGAACACTACCACTCCAAAGTACAAAGACCCAGGTTCCCCAACCATTGCTTGTACAATAGGTAAACACCGGGTAGAAAAAGCTTTACTTGACTTAGGAGCCAGTGTGAACTTACTGCCGTACCATGTGTACTTACAGCTAGGACTTGGTGAAATGAAACCTACTCAGATAACACTGCAGTTAGCTGATAGGTCTGTCAAAATTCCTCGAGGTGTTATCGGATGTTCTTATTGAGGTCGACAAGTTTATTTATCCAGTGGATTTCGTGGTCCTAGATACCCAACCTGTCCCTGACCCAGAGAACCAGATACCTGTGATTTTAGGTCGCCCATTCTTAGCTACGTCTAATGCGATCATAAACTGTCGAAATGGTGTGATGAATTTATCCTTTGGTAATATGACTATCGAAATGAACATTTTTAATGTCAGTAAGCTACCTTATGAGCTAGATGACACATGTGTTAAAGAGGTGAATATGATAGAATCCTTAGTTCAGGAGTCATTACCAAACATCTTGTCTGAAGACCCATTAGAGAGTTGTCTATCCCATTTTGGTTTAGATTTTGACGATGATAGTACCATTGAACAAGTGAATGCTCTATTAGATTCTACCCCTGTGTTAGACACTGATAGATGGAAAGCTAGGTTCGAACCATTACCAGCTTCTGAGACTACCTCAGTTCCTTCCTTAGAAGAGCCCCCTAAGTTGGACCTCAAACCACTACCAGATAACCTGAAGTATGTGTTCTTAGGCCCATCTGAGACTTTACCTGTGATTATTGCTGCCGACTTGGATAGTGATCAGGAAAGTAGGCTAGTAAAAGTACTTCAAGATAATAAGGAAGCTTTAGGGTGGTCTATAGCAGACATTAAGGGTATTAGTCCTACCGTTTGTATGCATCAGATTCATTTAGAGGAAGACTCCAAACCGTCTAGGGAGATGCAACGTCGACTGAACCCTAACATGAAAGAAGTAGTTCGAAAAGAGGTGCTTAAGTTGTTAGATGCGGGTATTATCTACCCAATTTCAGACAGTAAGTGGGTCAGCCCCGTTCAGGTTGTTCCCAAGAAATCAGGTATCACTGTAGTCCAGAATGAGGATAATGAGTTAATCCCAACCCGAGTGACCACGGGATGGCGTGTCTGTATCGACTATAGGAAATTGAACAAGGTCACAAGGAAGGATCACTTTCCCCTTCCTTTTATCGACCAAATGCTAGAGAGATTAGCTGGATATAGTTTCTATTGCTTTTTAGATGGCTTTTCCGGATATAATCAGATCGTTATTGCCCCAGAAGACCAAGAGAAAACCACTTTTACCTGTCCCTTTGGTACATTCGCGTATAGACGCATGCCTTTCGGGCTGTGTAATGCCCCTGCGACTTTTCAGCGTTGTATGATGAGCATATTTTCTGATATGGTAGAACGGTTTTTAGAGGTCTTTATGGATGATTTTTCAGTGTTTGGTTCATCTTTTGATGAGTGCTTGCATCATTTGACATTAGTGTTGACTAGGTGTAAGGAAAAGAATTTAGTGCTTAATTGGGAAAAATGCCATTTCATGGTTAAATCAGGAATTGTTTTAGGGCACATCATTTCTTCAAAGGGTATAGAGGTAGACAAAGCCAAAGTTGACCTTATTAAGACTTTACAGGTCCCAAAAACCGTAAAAGACATTAGGTCATTCCTAGGGCATGCAGGTTTTTACCGTCGATTCATTAAGGATTTTAGCTTGATTTCTAGACCTCTTTGCAATTTGCTTGCAAAAGATGTTAAGTTTGTCTTTGATGATGCTTGTTTAGAGGCTTTTGAGAAGCTTAAAAATTTACTCACTACCGCTCCCATAGTCCAGGCACCCAACTGGAACCTACCCTTTGAGATTATGTGTGATGCTTCAGATTATGCTATAGGCGTTGTGTTAGGTCAACGAGTAGACAAATTACTTCATGTGATTTACTATGCTAGCAAAACTCTGAATGATGCCCAATTGAACTATACAACTACCGAGAAGGAACTGCTAGCCATCGTGTTTGCCTTGGATAAGTTTAGATCCTACCTATTAGGTTCTAAGATCGTAATCTATACCGATCATGCTGCTTTGAAATACCTTTTGTCTAAGAAGGACACCAAACCTAGATTGATTAGGTGGATCCTATTGTTACAAGAATTTTCTCCAGACATTAGAGACAAAAAGGGTGCTGAAAATGTAGTAGCAGACCACTTATCCAGGTTAGTTGTTAGTTCCCCTAGTGATGCCCTTCCTATAAGGGATAGCTTTCCTGACGAACAATTGTTCTCTGTTTCCCAATCACCTTGGTATGCAAATATAGTGAATTATCTTGTTACTGGCCGTACCCTCAACATGTGGGTAAACAAGATTCGTTCTAGGTTTTAGCCGAGGTTAAGCATTTCTTTTTGGGACGATCCTTATTTGTTAAGTATTGTCCCGACCAGATTATTAGGAGATGTGTACCTGAGAGTGACCAGTCCAGTATTCTCTCCTTTTGGTCATGAACATGCTTGTGGAGGTCATTTTAGTGCTAAGAAGACTGCTGCTAAGATATTGCAGTGTGGATTTTACTGGCCTTCACTGTTTAAAGACTCCCATAGTCAATGTGTTTCTTGTGATCGTTGCCAGAGGTTAGGAACCATTTCCCGTAGAAATATGATGCCTTTGAACCCTATTTTAGTGATTGAGGTCTTTGATGTGTGGGGCATTGATTTTATGGGTCCATTTCCTAATTCTTTAGGTTATCTTTACATACTTGTCGCTGTAGACTATGTGTCTAAGTGGGTTGAGGCGGTTCCGTGTAAAACAAATGACCATAGGGTCGTAATTAAGTTTTTGAAAGAGAATATACTTACACGTTTTGGTACACCGTGATCTATAATTAGTGATGGGGGTTCACACTTTTGTAATAGACCGTTTGCTCTGTTAATGAAACAATATGGTATTACCCACAAAGTAGCTACCCCGTATCACCCACAAACTAGTGGTCAGGTAGAGGTTTCCAATAGGGAATTAAGCGTATTTTAGAGAAAATAGTTAATCCCAATAGGAAAGACTGGTCGTCGAGGCTTATTGATGCCTTATGGGCTTACCGTACCGCGTTTAAGACACCCATTGGAATGTCACCCTACCGTTTAGTATTTGGCAAGGCATGTCACTTGCCTGTTGAGTTAGAGCATAGAGCCTATTGGGCTATTAAGCAATTAAACTTTTCACTTGACAAGGCAGGAGCTCACAGAAAGCTCCAGCTCAATGAGTTGGACGAGATTCGTAGAGATGCATACGATAGTGCTAAGGAGTATAAGAACAAAATGAAACTTGTGCATGATAAGAATATTTTACGGAAGTCATTTTCTCCAGGTCAAAAAGTTCTTCTGTATGACACTCGTTTGCATCTATTCCCCGGGAAACTGCGCTCTCGGTGGACCGGTCCTTTTGTGGTCCGTACTGTTTTTCCTCATGGCGCTATTGAGATTGAGACATCATATGGTACTAGTTCTTCAAAGGTTAACGGTCAGAGATTGAAGCCCTTTTTAAAGCCTTTTCCTACAGGTGATGTTGAGGAGGTCCCTCTGTAGGACCCTGTTTACCCTTGATTGACCATCGAGGCGATTTGTATGTTGTATAATATTTTTGTCAGTTTTTGGTTTCACTTCACCCAGGTACTATCTTTCCGAACTCTCTATTTACTATTTCCTCATGTTACTTATATTTTTGGTACTGTTCTTTCATGCGAAACATTGAGGACAATGTTAGATTTAAGTTTGGGGGAGGGGTAGAAACTTTTTGTTTTAAATAAACTCCAGAGCCTAGAAATTTATGCATATTAAGGATAGCACTAACCAACCTAAGTGGATGGAAGCATTTGGTTGTAGGAGTTGAGGAACCAATCTGATTAGATGGAAACATCTAGAAGAGTCTATTCATAAAAGCACAGAGCTCAGGTGTTAGAAATAACATGATAGTTTCACCATATCTCGTTGAGTCCTTTTCACTTCTATTTTTATTTTATTTTATTTTTAAGCTATGTTACTCTAGGTGATTAGGTGGGGCTCACGATTCAAGTTGTTACCAATACTAGGGTGAATTAGAGTGATTGAGATACCAAAAAAAAAAAAAAAAGTTGAAAAAGAAAAAGAGAAAAATAAAGAGATGAAAAAAAATAATTGAGACTAGACCATTTGACCAAAAGGAATAAATTCAATAAAGTCGACCATTGGTACCCTTGTATATGCCAGTTGTGTTGACCTAGAGTTAGGATTATCAATCACTGGTTCCCTTGTATATGCCAGTTGTGTTGATATTAGTCAGACTAGTATCTCAGTCCATTAGGATAGGTTCATTTTAGCGAAGGCCTTCAGACAGATATGAGAAACACCGTTCACTTAGTAAACATCAAAACCATCTATGTTTCTCTATATCCATCTTCTTGATCTATCCATGTGATTAGTTTTGACTCCGGATATTGATGTCCATAGTGCGACTATCTGAGTAGAGCTCTGTCACTTTAAATGAATTTTAGTATGCTTGAGTGCAAACTCGTGTACATCAAATGGAATTTCGCATCAGGGTACTTCCTCTTGTAGTCAATAAGTATGCCAACCAAGGAGATTCTTTAGTGCTTTCCAAGGTTCTGCGTAGATAGCTAGGGTCTGGAGTATAAAGGTTTTGTGGGTATACCTATGGTAAGCCCTCCCGAGACTACAACTCGGCCACTAGGGACACTTAGGGGTTTAAAGGCTTATTGCATACGCTAAATGCAATCGACGATGCCTGCGACAGTGAGTTAGGATTTTATTTTCTATTTCAGTTTTGCTCGAGGACTAGCAAATAATAAGTTTGGGGGTATTTGATAGACACATTTTTTTGTCTAATTTGTCTCGATTCTATATACTGATAGTTCTCATTTTTGTACTTATTATGGTATTTTATGTGTGTGTAGGTTTTTTTGGAGAAATAAGCTTTTGCGGCGAAATTGGCTCAAAACGCGGCATTTGAACCTCCGTAGCAGACGTACCAGTGACATCCCAGAAATACCCCGGAGGAACCCCGAGAAAAGTGTTGAAAACATCCCAGAAAAATTACTAAACGCACCCAAGGGACAAGTGTTATACGGACTCCAGAAGCGGATAAGGGGCGACCACTGGATAAGGGGTAACCTTTCCCCTTCACGTTTAAAAACTGAAATTGGCGGGAAAAAAGTGCAGCAACGAGCGAAATTTGGTTCGAATTTCTCGGCTGTTTTAGAGAGATTCAATCGCTGGAATTTGTTGGGCTGGACGTGATTAAGCATAACAGGCTTGGTATGGGCGCTGGAATGGATTGAATTGGGCTAGAAATCGATTTGGAGCAAAACAGAGGTGGAGTTATACAAGGGACCCTATTGAGATTATTTTTAGAAGTTCTAAAGAGACTAAAGACCTAAAAATCTTTCCAAAGATACATATCTATCTAAGGAAGAGTTTGAGACAATCGGGAAAGCTCAGAAACGCGTAGAGAAGAGTTTGGAAAGTGGAGAAGTCCGAGACTTTCTGCCGAAGTAAAGAGAGAATTAAATCGAGTATTAGGGTTCATGTTGGCTATAAAAAGGTTGCTTCAAGTCACAGAGAGGGGAATACAACTCTATGAGAGGTTTAGAAGAGAAAAGAGAGCAAAAATCACGATTTGCAGGAAAGCTGTTCTGCTGGTGCTGCTGAAGAACACGAAGAACATCAACCCACGCCCAACTGTCGCAGAACGTTGTCGTTGTTCTACAACACTTCGCTTCTATCGTTGTTGTAGCAGACTTATTCCTTCTGTTTCTTTTGTAACAGTCGATCTGCAACACATATAAACATTGCGATTGAACTGTTTTACTCCCTTTGAGTCTCTTCACCTTTTAAAACACCTTTTGAGCTATGGAAAAATATTTTGAACCTGTTTTTGATATGAGGAGCTAAACCCCATTGCTGAGGCGATAGAGGAAGCTATTTTTCCAATAAAGAGTGGTATTTTCCATTTATCTTATTTATTACAATTATTTATATGATTATTTGCCTTGTTTGAGAATTGTTTTAATTATTTTTATTCAACAATTGTGATTTCCATTGATGGTATATGCTTGGACTTAGGTTTTTGATATCCCATGCTTCTGATTTACACTTGTTATTTTAAAAATCTACTTGTTGCAACATCTTAGAATCAAATTAAACGAAAAAATTGAATAAATATAGATATTTGATTTAAATCACTCTGAACTTGGAAAATAGTGGAATCTTAGCCTCAGTGTTCTTTTAATATTGATAACAACATCATCTTTGCTTGAGTTTTCTATTTTTGTTTTAGAATTTAAGTCTATATTTTATCCTTCGCAAGTCTGAGAATCGAACCACTTTTATCACTATCTATAATCACATCACACTGGTTTACCATCCTGTAACAACACTCCTCCCAATGCATAGTTAGAAGCGTCGGTCTCAACTTCAAAAGTACATTGTAAGTTAGGAAATGCCAACACCGATGCTTCTGAAATCTTTTTTTTAGTAACTGAAAAGCGTCTTCATGGGTTTGCTTCCATTCAAACTTTGCCTTAGCTCCCGTCAAACCATGCAATGGTCCTGCAATATTTGAAAAATGCCGGATAAACTTACGCAAGTAGGTGCGAGCCCCTAAGAAACTTTTGATTTCAGTTATAGTACTAGGTCTAGGCCACTTAGTGATCACTTCAACCTTCCTTGGATCGATCTTCCGTTTTCCACCACCAACAATGAATCCAAGGTACACCAACTCCTCTTTTCCAAACTCACACTTCTTTACATTCAACTTCAGCTAGCCTTCATGTAACACTTTAAACACCTTCTCAACGTGAACGGGATGCTCTTCCCAAGTTATGTTGTATATTAGGATATCATCCAAGTAAATAATCACAAAATCTTGTATAAAAGGTCGTAACAAATCATTCATCAAACACATAAACGTCGCTGGAGCGTTACACAAACCAAAAGGCATCACCAACCATTCGAACAAGCCCTGTTTGGTTTTGAAAGCAGTCTTCCATGTATCATCTTCTCGGACTCTCATCTGGTGGTATCCGAATTTGAAATCTAACTTTGTAAAGACTCGAGCTTTTTCCAACTGATCCATCATGTCGTCTATCCTAGGTAGAGGGTAATGATTCTTGACAGCGATCTTGTTTAATGATCTATAATCAATACACATACTCCAGCCTCCATCTTTCTTTGGTACCAACAATACCGTTGATCCACAAGGTGAAGCACTTGGCACTATCATTCCTAATTCTAGGAGTTCCTGGAATTTTTTCTTGATCTCATCTGATTCCTCGACGGTCGTGCGATAAAGACCTATATTGGGCAGTGAACTCTCCCCGGTCAACATGATTTCATGCTTCACACTCCTTTTTGGCGGTAACCCTGTGACATCAGAAAATAAATCTTTATATTTCAACTTCAACCTTTCTAGGTCGCCTTCTTGTTGAGCAGTCAACGCTGCTAAACATACTCTACTCGGCTCCTCTTCAAGAGAACGAATCACAAGGATAATGAACTTTGTGCTAGCATTCACCAACCGCTTAGCCTGAGTGGTTGTGATCAAGATTGCTCCCTCAAGAGGAGAAACTATTGCCCGAATCACAAAAGTTTCCCAATTTTTGGTAAAGGTATACTTTTGTTACCTCCTGTGTATAGTTGCATCTCTATCCCATAGGTAAGGACTACCTAGTACTACCTGACAGACATCCAAAGGAACTACGTCGCATGTAACTTCGTCAATATATGACTCATCTAGAGAAAGTTGAACGTGCATTGCTATGAAACTTGTAATCCCCCTTCCTTTTGAAGCCATCCTAAAGGGTATGGTTTTGGATGTTTGATAGTATTCAATCCTAACTTCTGCACCAAAGAATTTGAAAGTAAATTCTTCTGACTTCCCGGGTCAATAACATGATCAACTAGTGATGCTTTGACTTGCATCTTCACTGTGAAGAGTCGCTCCCTAATATTATCTTTTAGGTCTTTCTTTTGTCCCTGTCATAAGAGAAAGCTTTGAATTGGGTTCCGTTATTCTGTGAACTTATTTTGGAGTTTGAGCGACTAGTGTTGCCTTCTTGGCTTCTTTCCTCTGCAACCCTTTAGGCTTTAGATGAGGGTTCTTAAACCAACACTTGTCGATCATGTGCCTGTTTCCTTGCAATGGGTGGAAGCCAAACCTTCTTTGTCACTAGACCTCCCTTCTTCTTTGCTCCTTTCACCTCCTTTCACAGTGGTACCTCCAGATTTTCCCTTAGTATTTCCCTTTGAGTCATATTTCTTAAGCCTTCCTTCAATAACATTAGCTTTTATACTTGCTTCGGCAATATTATCAACTGAAAACATCTTCAACTCCTTCCGCGTATACTCATGGAACCCGGAAATATACTTCATATAGATAGCATGATATTCCAAGTCTAAATCCAAAACCATAGCTTGATTTTGAAATTCCGAAGTATATTCTTGCACGGTTTGGTTGTAGGTCTGCTTCAAGTTGTACCACTTGAACCATCTCTCCTCAAGGTATCCAACCAGATAAAACTGTTTCCTTACAACTG
The DNA here is from genome assembly GCF_003573695.1 of Papaver somniferum. Lineage (NCBI taxonomy): Eukaryota > Viridiplantae > Streptophyta > Magnoliopsida > Ranunculales > Papaveraceae > Papaver > Papaver somniferum. The sequence continues at coordinate 8,695,077 of NC_039359.1, forward strand.
CCTTGAATCTTTTCCACGACAATACTCCCTTACCTAGGTTTTGTCTGTGATAAGCTTTCCACCAGGTTAGAGCATGCTTTTCTAGCTTCAATTCCGCGGAAGCAATCTTTTCTTTTGAACCATATTCAAAGAAAGAAAAATACGTCTCTAGACGTTCAATCCAATCATACGATTTTTCTACATCAACACTCCCGTCGTAAAGTGGAATATCAACACAAAAATCAATTTTCAGATTCTTACCATGAGGTTTAGTTGATGTATAACTTTTAAGAAAATCACTTTTCTTCTTCTCTCCATCCTCATCTTCTTCTTCTGAATCGTCTTCTTCCGAATCATCTTTTTATGAAGCTTCGGGTGAAGGTGTAATCTTTTTCTTCGTCTTCGGCTTGGGTGTATGAGAACAAATACATTCACTCAGCTCCTGAAGGGTAACTTGAATTGACTTCATGTCTGTTTGCAGCGTATCCACCTTTTCTTCCATAGTTTTTGGTTCGCCTTCCTTTAGATCATCATCTGACTTTGTCATCCTTGATACCCTTGTTTTCTTAACGTCTTCTAGCTTCTCGAGTACCTCACCAATCTTTATGTATAGAGATCTAGTGAAAACCATAAACCACGGGGATTTACCCTAAAAACTAACCTCGCTCGTGATGCAAACTTGATGCGTTTTGATCTCTATACCTTGGTAGCTATTACTATAAAGGCGGAATTCAAAATAATAATAAATTAGAAACTTAGAAAAACAGAAGACAAGTAGTAATTCGAAGAAAATATCTTCTCTAGATTATGAACAAGAAAATGATCATAATTCTCTCTTTGTTACGCTCACAATCTTCTCTAAACAGTGGATTAACCTTAAACTGTTTGCTAAGCTTGCTCAAATATTGTTACAAACTTTCTCTAGATTTTCTGGGCCTAGAATTCTGTGTGTCCTTATCTATTAGCCAAAGCCCTTTATATATAACCTTCATCGTAATCAGCCGACCAAGGACTTCTTTTAGGAATCTATTTCCTAGACAAAGAGTATTGCCTAAAACAAACTCTTTCCTAACTAGGAATTATGCCTAAACAAGGATTCCTGCCTAGAATTGGATTCTTCCCTCAACTTAGCTTGAGGTTAACTAAGTTCCCTAAAGGAGTACAAATACACCTGTATAATTAGACTACGAAGTATAACGCTTATCTTTTGAACTTCATATATATGACATTGACATAATCTTGTATACATTGTTATGATTATGTGAATGGGTTATGGTGAAGATTTCATCCTAGGAAATAATGTTTTACATTTGTTTAAAGGAAGTACATTCATGAACTTGTTTCGTGAATCGAAAGGGATATCATTAGGCTTATTGGTCTGGCTATTCATTGCTAATATTTGGATGACCAATATGTGTGAGATGGTAGAACCGATCTTAACTTATATTATGTATCTTGGTATAACTAATCACAATGTCTGACTTATGATTTGGTATGACAGGTTTTTGTTAATTGGTGTAACTGATCCTAACTAATCACCATATGATGCTATGATCGATCTTTGTAATTGGTGACCGTAGCTAGTAATTGGTGTGACCGATCCTTGTAATTGGTGTAACCGGTTCTGGTAACTGGTATGACCGATCACAAGTAATACCATGTGTAGATGGAACCGTGTAACTGGTGTAACCAATCCTAGTGACTGGTGTGACCGATCACAAGTGTTTCCATAATTAGGTATAACTGATCTCAGTGATTGGCAGAACCGATTGAACCTATGTATGTGGTTCAGTATTTGATCAATCACATAGTAGTCTTGAAAAAACAAGTGAACCAATTCTAAACTTGTTTGTAAGTGTGGTATAACCGGTTCCAAGAATGCAAATCCATGTAAATATGAAAAAATATTTGCAGTGAAAAGATGTCAACAGACTTTGAACACGAACAGTAACTCTTATCATTTATTGTTCAAAGATATTCCTCAGTACTCAAGGTGATCTTGTGCCGAAATAAAAAAAAGAATCTTTTAATTAAGGTTTTTGGTTTTATATGCTTTAATTACCACCATTTGATGCATATCTCCAGAGAATAAATATTAGTAATGTACATTTACTAATTGGAGATTTTCTGTTGAGAGATTTCAGAAATATTGGACAAGCATTTATATTGGAATTAGGAAAACCAAATTTTGTTACATTGTATATCTTGAGAATATATTCGGTTTTGGAAATTCCTTGGTGTCCAAACATCCTTGGTCTATAAATACCTAATTTTGAATTTCTAGCAAACTATCCTAAGAGCCAGACAAATTTCATTTCTTGTTATTTCTGGTGGAGCCGTCTATTCAGAGAGGAAAGATCCTAATTAGGTGAAATCTCCGACGACTGCTCGTTTAAAGACATCCGTGTGATCAAGAATCTCTACGAGTACCGTTGGTGGGAAACTAGATAATTGCAGTGTTATTAGTTTTATATTGATTTGATTGACTAACGATTGTTGAAACTTTGATTGCACCTTGTTTGTTTATGCTTGAGAATCTTCTCTTCTGTTATAAAATTCACTCAAACTAGATAGAAGTATCGACGGGATCTTTAAAACTGTTGTTAGATCTAAAGACATCTTGTGATAATCCATTGTTAACAGACTCCGTTCTGTGCGTAATTTATTACAAGAGATTCAAGTGGTGTTGTGCAAGTTATTGAAGATTAAAGAAGATTTGAAAACGAAGAAGATTTCTTATTGGTTTTCTTATCTTGTGAAATGTGTGCACAAAACTTGATCTACTGGGATCCAACTAGAATCGGATTTATTCGATTGATTAGTTGCGTGAGATCGACATTCACTATATTTCTTTTAGAGATTTATTTTGCTTGAGTGCAACTCTATAATTGACTATTTCGGTAGTTAAAGTTAGATTGATCTAACCAGACAAATGAGTTTATTAGATTAAACGGAAGAGCCTTTGTCAAAGACTCATCTAAATCTTTAGCAAGATTGATTAGAGTGGTTACCAAATAGATTTTTCCTTTGCTGTTTGTAATACGATCCAAAGGACTTTCTATTCACGTGCGTGACTCTAGAAGTCGAAGGCGCAGGGATACTGACGGAACTAAGTAGCTAGGAGTAGTCTGCTTGGTCTCAACTATACAAAATTGGTATTAGATTTTGTATAGCGGCTTAATTCAGAGAGTTCTGCATTTGCGGTTTACTCGTTAATAAAATCTTGCTTTGTCTTTTACTTTGATTTCCGTATTATAATAAAGTAAAATACACATATACATTAACTCCGCATAACTTTATAGTGATTCTATAGAGTTTGGTTATTACTGAACCTATTATCAAGTAATACATTTTGTTGTAGTATTGTCTCGATCTTGTATTCATAGTCAATCACACAATTTATCTTGTTGTTGTATTGTCTCGATCTCGCATACATAGACAATCACACGAAGTATGAATTAAATTATCGTATTGTCTCGACTCTGTCCATAGACGATCGCATTCGGTAGAGGACTTGTAGGTTGAAACAAAAAGATTGTGGTGTATTTGGGTACCCTCGTCTGTTCATCTTTAATCTGATTTTTTGTCAAATTGTCATTGCACTTTTTTATGACTGGAAAAGTACTGGTGTGATTGTGAAGAGAAGGTTGACTAATATGGAAATATGTATACCACCAATGCTGAGAATAATAACATTGTTGTTAATACATTTACCATATCAAAATAATAAATAAATAGTATGAAAATATTGGTTCTAACCTCCAACACTCCCCAAAAACAATTAAAGCTTATTTGACACACGTCGAGCATATACCGAAAGCTATGTAAAGTTCTGATAAAATAGGAGACCCCAGTCATACCTTGGTGCTTGCTTTATATCTTCTAATGATTCGAGAAAACCAATTAATACCACTAAGCTAGCATTTGGAAATTAACATTGACATATTGTCCACAACACAACACGTTCGAGTTCCTCATAATGTTCAGGGTACAAATGTTGCATATTTTGTAACCTGTTTTTGTCCGTTTTCCTAGCATGACGTTGTAAAAAACTTTTCAACTCGACCACTTTTAATTTATATGATTTTATTTGACTATATGTTGAATTTCTTTCTTGATCATTTGAGTATAAATGAAGTCTTCTTTTCATCTTTCTTCCGACTCTCATTTTAATTTTTTAAATGGAAGTACATTTTCTTCATACGGAATTCCCATAAACATGTACAAATCTAACGGTGTAACTCATATTTAACAACATATTCGTCATTAGATTTTGTTGAATTTTATAGACTTAAAAACAAACTCTAAATATTTAATTATAAGAAAAACAACAAACTTTCAACATTCAAAATATTTGAAAAATAATGTATTTGTAGTCTTCCACCATCGTTACAATATAACTTGAACTATTTGAATCCTATGGTTTCTAGGTTGTATATCATATACATGCCACCAAGGATATCTTCGGAATTTTTATTGAACATGAGAGGGAGGTAAATTGAACACCATACAGAACTTGGACCACCCACCTCTTAGAGCGACTGAATTGAATCACTTTGGATGTCCATATATGTGCACGGAGTGTATGCCATCACCAGCTAGTTGTCTAACATGTTGAAACTCATATTCTTTATCCTGCACATGATTTAATCCACTGGCTGGTGCGCTAGTAGGTTCTTTGACTTTTCTGTTTTTTTTTCTTTTCTCACTCATGTTTGGAAGGATAACTAAATTTTTTTTAAGAGACAGAAGAGAAGGTGTGAAGAGGAATGAGAGGGGAGGTGTGGTATTTACCGGAGTTATAGAGTCGACCGTTAGTGATATAGAGGCGAACAATGAAGATATTATAGTATCGAGCGACATTTTGAAAAATAGCCAGCGATGGAGTCTCTATCGCTGAAGAAGTAGACAATATCGCCTGATAGGGATTCAATCGCTTAACTCTTTTACCATAGTAGCGCAGCTGGTTTTCCATGCCACATGGTATGGTGAATGATTTATTTTTCCATGGTGCATAGGAATAGGCCTAATTAATATGAAGTCATCTTCTGTCATATTGAATTTTTGTACTAACTAGATAATTGTTTCAACAGTGGGGTCAACGAAGAAACAAATGCAAATATACTCATTCTTGCATCCTTCCCATATTTTCTTCCATGGAATCTGCCACATTCACTTGAATCCCGTAGTCTATCTCTTGACAACATACAAATCGACTTTTTCAGCGTCAAATCAGCCAACTAAGACATCACCTCACTACAAAACCATCCACAAACTTTTCAATTGAACTAATCAAGTTTATTTCTTTTATTATACAAAACGACTCCACGATCTTTCAAAACTTAAGTATCCTATGTAATTGAGGAACATACCCACTTCATAAAAAGAGATTATAATGATAACAAAGGGGAAACAAGATGCTTAGAACTTTGGTAAGCTTGACTCTGTTGTCTCGTCATTGGTTTTCAGATATTTGAACTTATCAATAACTACCTGAAGATCATCGGTGCCTCCAACAACTCTCCTCGTATATAAAGACACTCCAAAAATAAACTATGTCGATTCTCCAGCTACAAAAAAGTTATATCTTGATTCAAAGTGTGTTAAATTCTAAGAAGGTCGACATCCTGCAACAACAGAGATACATCAGTTTAATGGATTTGACAATAAGAGATAAGCATGATTGTAAAACGGTTCAATCGTAATTTGTTTGAATTTGTTAACTTGTACGCATTCAATTATAATCCATTTTCTCTAAATTACACTTAACAAACATCATCAAGCAACCAAAATTAAAATAAGTAACTATTAAGAAACTTATAGATTTATCCCACTACCACGGTCACCACATAACACTCGCTCAACCTAACAGTCAACTTACTACCACTTATGAGTATGAACAAACTCAGAAAAATAACTTAATTGCAATTACTGTAAATAATGATTCGGTAAATATTATATGCTTGTTATTTTATCTTGTTATATAAGCATTATTCATCCGGCGACAATAATAAATAACAAAATTGTGATGTTGTATTATAAGCCATGACGTGGTGCCACATATATCATTTGGAAATGAATTAACCCTTATATTCAGGACGCCTAATGGAGTCCTTCATTATCAGCAGGAAATGTATGATAAAAAGACTCTTGCTCCTTTCTTTTAACTTAAGACTAATCTCACAAGCACAAAGATATAACTCTCTAATTTAAAAATGTAACCTGTCACACCAGTGATATTAAAAATTAAACCTGGCACACCAGTGATATTATAGTACTAAGCATGCACATTGTAGTTCGAAATGAATGAATATACTATATGTTATTGTTGAGTTTAAAACTTAAATATTTACCCAGTGTAGGAGATGTTTGCATATTATACCAGAACGAATAAGTAAAACCACTATACCAACTATGGCTCCAATGTTATGAATGTTCGCACTGGTGAAAACAAAACAAATGAAAACAGAACAAATAAGGTATTGAGAGACAAAGTCAGGAGTTAATCCACCAAATGAACAAATGAGGTATTGTGAAACCACTAATTTATAAGTAACGTCTGCACTGGCGAAGTTAGTCATGCCTAATGATACAATTTAATGGTTCCTTACTCATTATAATGTGGGTTTTGAAATTAGCCGAAGTATAATTTCCTTTGTTATCTTGTTTGATTTATCTAGCAAATATTAGGAAAATATAGAATTGATTTTAATGTGTTGATTGATCGACTACGAACAATACAATAGATATTCGTAGAACTTTGAACTGGTGACTTGTTTATTTGGTTGTATTTTATTAAAATAAATTATCAATTCTGATTATCTAAAACTGCATCTAACTTTCATGATACTGTAAAAAGTGAAAAAAAAAATTGTACATTCCTTCTGAAGGACAAATATACAATTTCTCATCACTTAGGGGCTCCTTCCTTTGGTCGTCGTCCAATTAGATAAAAAAAACTAGGTGGAACTAGAAGGAATCTAGAAAAGTGGATTAGAACAACTTATGACAACACTCAAAATAAAATAACTACTCTGCATGTTGAGTTAATTAATTTGCAACAAACCAGTGTCGGAAGTACTTCTGAAGTGCAATATGTTCAACAACAAATAGAAGAATGACAACAAAAAGAGGATTTTTATAGACAGAAACCTAAATATACTTTTCTTAATGATATAAACCAGAATGGAAGGCTACATCGTATGCATGCAAACGGAAGAAGAACAAGAAGAAGAAGAAGAAGAAGAAACAAGATTGAATTCTTGAAAAGACAAGATAAAATTTGGTGCAGTGGAAGGGTGAGAAATTTGTAGATCTTCTTATTTCTCATTTCAAAGATATAAGCAGTGCCACATCTCTAGAACTTAATGAAGATTTGTTAAAATTTTTTACCTCTGTTACCTTGGTGTTTACATGAAGTTCACATTGATATGTTAATTAAGGTTTCAAATAACATGGAAATCTACATAATTCTCAAGTGCATGAAACTCTGGAAAGTTCCAAAGTCCGATGAGTTCCCACGAGGGTTAGACACATGGGAGATAATGAAAAATAATGTGATCAACGTAGTGAAAGGCTTATCTGGGACCGGAAGATTGTTAAAGAATATGAACAATACAAATCTTACACGTATTCCCAAAATAAAAATACCTCAACAAGCTGGTGGTTACAAACATATTACACTGTGCAATACCACTTATAAGCTCATCAGATATATACTATCTACAAGAATGATTCCACTGCTGAAAACATTTATTTATATATGCAAGTTGTGTATGTACCAATAAGACATATTTTAGATAATATAACTCTTGCACTTGAGCTTATTCATTGTATAAAGAGGTAAGAGGGAAAAAACTAGTTATATGGCATTAAATATGGATATGTCAAACGCAATTGACAGAGTTGAATGCGAATTCTTAGAAAATTTTACTGATAAGTGCCTAGAACACCTTAGTTATAATCTATTGTTTACGATTTATGTTATTTATCTTGTGAATTATGTATTTTACATGTTTTTTTTTTAAGTTTTTAGGTACTTTAGAGTCATATAAAGCGAAAGAAAAAATCATCCAAGTGGAGCGGAAAGGGAAAAAAGGTCATTTCATGGGAAAGTGATATTAGGAGATCATCCGAGGATAAGGGGAAACCAGTTGAAGCCTAGAAAATATTGTTAGACATGTTATTTGCTCAGGGCCACTACAGTTACAAGATTCAAAATAAGGGCTGCCACTTTCAGGCATCTCTTGTCCAAGTAAATCGAAGAAGACTCATAGCAAGCATCAGAAAAAACTGTTCAAAAAAAAACTTGTTAATCATTATCAAACTTTTTTCAAATCCTAATACCTTGGTTTCTTATGGTTCCCTAGAGAAGACTACTAATAATCATCCTCATCATAGCTATCTGAGTCTCCTTCTTCATATTGGGCATTGTACTCACTCCCATGGGATGCATGTGAACCATAACTTTCATCACAGTTATCTCCAGATCCGTTGTTTTCTTCATCTTCATCAGGTTCGTCTTTTTAGAGGTTCATCATCTTCGCTTTTAGTGTTCATACCTTCATGCATGGTCCTGGAGAAAATTGAAGGAGTTGATTTCTCTGCCAAGTACTTATTGTACAATTTATCTTCAACTATCTTTCCCTCTTTCTTTCTCTCCTCCCCAACCTGTGGGTTCCTCTTTAATATAGTATTCATATGCTCTATTTGTTTCTTCCGAGTTACTTTCAGTCGCACTGCGACTCTTTATCCAGACATATCATCTCTTTTTTGTTTCAACTACTTCTAGATGTAATTCCAAGAGACGAACGAGAATGAATACCATACAGAAGAGTCAATACCGGGCTCTCTAATATATTGTTTAGATCCACTTCTTTTATAATATATCCATGTGTCACTTCTTTCCTCCTGCTTTCTTTCAATCCTTCAAAGCCTCTCTTATTTCCATGCAACAAATTCTTTAGCATCTCTCTCACGGATTCTCTTATTTTCTGCTTGATGGTGTCGTCTATCTAACTCATTCTGAAGAGAACTTTTCAAAGCCTCAAACTCTTTGGTTTCCAGGGTTAAAGCAACACTTTTTGCATGATTAAATATTGCAGAGTGGGGTACTTGGCCTGAAGCATTTCCAACATAATTTGCACATTTTTTAATTCCTCTAATCTCCCGCAATCCCCTTTTATAGATCTCTAATTGATTCCATTACTATCCATTTAAGGTGTTTGATTAAATGTCTCGTCTTCAGGTCTTTCAAGCTTATTCAACGCTTTGTTCACTGCATCCAGAATCATTATTACGCCTTGAAAATTACCGTTTATAATCAAAATCAACTACTTTTCCTCTACAACCATTACGTCTCATTGATACCATCGATTCAAATTTCTTCCCTAAACGTTCCATTTCCCTTTACCTCTATTTAGAATCACCATCAAGAGGTGTATTTACAGGTCACCTAACCGTTATGAGACTAATTGTGCACTAATAAAAATTTCAAAATTTTTTGTAGATCCGGAAAAGGCAGCACCTGTTGAGACATGAACGTCTTAGGCCTAGGGCGAGATGGTCAACCGCCCTAGCCAAAATTTTTGAGGGGCCCAAATCCGAAGTTCTAAGCATTTCCATGTGATAATTTGATTGCCTGAGTAATTAAAATATGGTATGTTTGGATGTTTGATACCTTCTTTGCATCTTAAATTACATGAAGAACGAACATATGTTAGTAAATTTGACGATATGTGTCATTTAAATCGATATTAACCTTGGCAATATAGCTGTTTAAATCAATAATGGTGAACAATTAAATTTTTTTAAAAATGGGTGACTTCAATCAAAATAGTATTTATACCTATTGGAAGTATTTTTTTTTCTTAATTTTGTTAACTCTATCTGTGACGGCCCATAAAAATTTTCGCTTCCGATCGGCCGTGGAGTTCGGTCAATCGGGAAGTTCCAAATTCTTCGAGCTGCCATTTGCGGTGAAATCAGTTTGTAAACAAGAGTAAAAGTCATGCTATTATTAAACATAACAAAAGAAGTTTCATTTACATAAACCAGTTAACCAAAAAGTGTGGAATACACGATATCATTACACGGTAAATCTTGCAAGATAGCTGTCATGAAACCATTTAAATATAATCCACACTTATCTAATTCAAATAATATTTTTACAAACAACAACAACAACAAAAGAGAATAATACTTTTACAAATCACAATAGCAAGTAAAGATAGTATCAGGTTTCACAAACTAAAACAAATAGAACAATACGATATCATTTTTCTCAAACCAACCCAGATACGTATGAATATATATGAACACAAAGTGATGTACTCACTTTGAACCCCAAGGCTCTATGCATCAAGCCTTAACAAGCTTATTGCCTCAAACCGACCTCAAACTCCGTGGAAAAGAAAAGAAAACAAAACAAAAGGGTGAGCCACAACCCAGTAGAGGGATAATGGAAAATACAAGGAATACCCAAATAGAGAAACCAATGAGATATTGAATCAGTTTAAACATAATCAACATATAAAGTTGCTGAGAACATTTGTAAAAAAGTGTCGAAGGCCTTATAAATCCAAATACAATCGAAATCATCTAAAATAAATGAAATCGCGGTACTCTACTGTGAGGGTTCAACCAATTGTCGAGGTTATCAGAAAATCACCCTATCATCCCGGATGATCTTCCATAGGTCACCATTAATATGTATTGCCCCTAAAGGGCCCGAAAAACTCAGCAATATAATTCAAACAAAATAAGTGCTCAACATAATGGATAAACGATTCACAAATGTCGTTAAATACGAGTACTATTCAAACATCTCAACTGTCGATTCATAATCCATGAAAAATAACTCACCTTGCATAAAACATGATTTAAATTACAAGGAAGTATAAAATTACATTGTTGGGAATTAACTCTAAACTATCAAACACACCAAAACAAAGTACTTGTGTAACAAATCCGTTTCAAGCCACTTAAACTCAAAATTTCTAAGGGACTTGATACAAGTAAGAAATTTAACAATTCTTATACCTTCATAAACTGTAGAATTCTTCAGTTTAGGTAAACATTACTAAAAAGAGAGAAATTCAGTTACCGGAATAACCAAAGATGTATGTGTAGAACAACAATAAAATTTTTAGAAGTTTCAGCTCGCCTAACCTTTTTCTCGAAAAACTCTGTAGATTCGCTACTCAATGAAATCGAGTGTTTCTTGGCTCATTTTAAAGATTAAAAGATAAGATTTCATTTAAAATGTTAGGGAAAATCAATGAGTTTTATATATGTGTGAAAGTACCTCAATAAATCTGGACAGAATTTATGTTTTTCAGAAACTGCAGTTTCAGCAGTCGACATTCAAAAACTTGTGCAAAATTCATTACACAATGAAATTCAGTGAATTTGGTGCTATTAAAATATATAAGAAACCCCAATTTAACATAAAAATGATAAACAAAGTAAAGAGATGCATATCTATGTTTAAACATCTCAACAAAACAGAACATATGTGTAGTTCTTCAGAAAATTCAGTCTTGAAAGTCTGCAATCCAAAATTCGTAGAAAAATCATAGTTCAACGGAATTTCAGAATAATAGGATAAGATCATAGTCTGCAAACTTGGTGTCATTAGAAAGCTGACAAAATCCTCATACACATAAAAATAATAGGATAAGATGTTGAAGTATGTATCCATACGGAAAGGTCATGACAAAACAGTACAATTGTAAGGATTTCAAAATTTTAGTTTACAAATAAATTCATGAGATTGTTTAAAAGTGAAATTGATGTTTCCAGACAACAAGATGATTAGCAAAACCCAATTTAACAAATTTAAGGAAATAACAACTTCGCGTATGAGTTAAATTAGTCATGGAATTGGATTCAAATTAGGGAAAGCTAGGTTTAAATTAGAATCATGAAATCAAAGACATGCTAGAAACCGTTACCCAACATAGTTTGAACTTAAAACCAAAGAAAACCCAATCAAATTTAGTTGTTAACAGAACCCAATCATAGGAATTGAAAAAGAACAATACTTTATTAGAAAAGAAATTAAAACCAGAAGAAATCCCCTATCTTTTCTGCAACAAACGAATCCAAGAGATCAAGCACCGTAAAACAAGCTTTAATTTCAAATTTTTGTGATACAAATTTTCTTTTCTCTTTGCTGTAGGAAGAATGGAAAACCAAGAGTAAAAGAAAGAGATGATTTTTGATAAAAAATCAGGAGAACAAAGTTTATAAAAGAAGGTAAAAGGTCTAAAATGTATTTTTTTCAACACAAACAAGACCCCTTAGCATGTGTCGATTTGTCGCAAATTCGAGTTTAAAAACGTGCACGCTATGGGTAGGATCACACGAAGAGAAATATAGTTTCTCAGGTAAAACACAACTAGGTTTCACGCTTCACATTGTGCTAATCTTAGACTTCCAATCTAAATGGATTGGGCTCGTACCCAAATATTTTATGAAAAATAACGCGGGTATTACATCATTACCCACTTAAAAAGAATTTCTTCCCGAAATTTAAAACAAAGAAAGAGAATTACGAACGTTACCTCCTAGTAACTTCAGAAATTTCTCGCGGATCTCGGATTCCCAAGTTGTCTCTTCGAAGTTGTGATGTTGCCAAATCACTTCCACAAATCTGATCGTCTTTTATGTTCTAGAATCTCAATTCCCTTATTGAGACCCTTCTTCTTCTTAGCTGAAGTAAAAAACGTTGAACTTGCACTAATTGGATTCAACAAAACAAACTTGAAAAATGTTAACCTTGTTAGTGACTGCTCATTACAAACAACCCAATCATATACATATCATGGTATCTGGTTATTTTTCTAAAGTTTCAGATAATAAAGAGATTCTTAACACTTTTGAAAAACCTGTAATGAAATCTAATGTTTCAATACCAAAATTTCAAATAAAACAAAGTAAAAATACGAAAACACTTATGCAAAACAAAGAAAAACTCAAAAAAAAATCGAAACGCATGCTCTGATACCAACTGTGACGGCCGATCGGGAGCGAAATTTTTTTGGGCCGTCACACTATCGTACATACTACTTGTTAAAGATATTACAAAATTATCGTAAATCACTGAATTTCATAAATTTATTTTTCACATATTTTGCAGCTTATGTAGTATCTTGGTGATATTTATTTTTTTTGGTAAAAAACAAGATAAAAATGTGGGCGGCCTTTGGCCATTATTATTTTTTTTTTACAATGGTGTTAGCTAACACTGTGCCTTTTTATACATAAATTTTTGATTATTATTGAATTATTGTTGAACTTTTGTATGCATGTATCGAATGGATTGTGATTGTTCAATTAATTTAATTAATCATTAATTATTTACGCCCATGCACTTTAAAAGAAAATGCCCATTTTTGAAAGTTCTCCCCGAGCTTTTAAAATGGTAGAGACGACCCTGTGTTGAGAAGCATCATTGATGACTGGAGTATGCCAGCTAGGTTACATTTATCTCACTTGTCCTATTTCGACAACCCTAACAATTTCAACACCCCATACTTTAAACATTTTCACCATATTTTTTTTATCATGCCTAACCAAATTAATGAATACAACCTAACCATCACATTCTTTTGTTCACCCACTTCTATTGTTCGGTCATTAAATTTTACCATTCGATCCAAATTATCTTAATGCCATTTGGAGGCTTCCAAATCTTACCCAATAATCTAGCCAGCAAATGCCATTATTGTTTAATAACCATTATCCTGTGGACAAAGTTGTACTTGGCGTACATCATGTGGACAAGATGTAATGATATAGTCAAAAAATATATCTGGTTTTGTGTACTTTCTAAGATATGTAAGTACCATTGAAGTGGTCTGATAATATGCCTTGTTGATCTTCAACACTACATCTGTCCTAAACAAAACATAGAATCTTGGACCACTACTACCACGAGACAGGAAATATCTTACCAATTCATTTCTCCAGTTGTCTCAAGAAATATTTTCAACATACTCATATTTATCTGTTTAAGGTTTGTTGGAAACAAAACACAAAAATCAAATAATAAATCTCAAATAATTGAATCACGGACTAGGTCGCTATCTTTAAGGTGTTTCGCGACTCTGCCTCTTGATTGTGCTAGCAATCAGTTCTTATCGAAAACCCTATGGGATAAAACAGCTGATAACTCTCTTATTCAATTTCTCTGCACTATGAGAAATTGAATTAACAAATACTCTCTCTAACACTTGCTCAGAACTCAAAATAGATGAAATTTTTTCATCTTCTCCATAAACTTTTCTTATATAACTCAAAAGAAATCAATACGGTTTTTATGAAAATAAATTTCGCAATAAGTGCGCAATGAAAATCCTCCATAACAATCATAAAACGACAACATTATAATTAGCAAAAATTAATAGAATTAATTAGGGAATATTAAATTGAAAAACCGTTTTGGAAATCAAGAGTTAAAACAGCCAAAATAATTTTCTGGATCGGCAGACCTCCCAAGACTCCCAAGGCCCCGCTCTCCCGGATTTTAATAAATATTATAGATATATAAATATATCTATTCAAATGCATGGGGTGAGACTTGAACCCACGTTTATAGTGTGGGAGCTCAAAATTATACCACCACACTATTTCTCTAGGTTTGACATAATATTACAAGACTATGTTTTTAAATATATATCCCAACAATCCCCTACTTATATTTTAAAAACATTGAGCAAGTGCTATATAGTTGTGCATAAGCAAAGGTGCCTTTCGACTTGAACCTCTACATAGTGTTAAAATTTCTAAGTACCAGGTGACTAGAGTGACTCACGTCTTGAACTCTAACTAATATTAGATTATCCAACACACACAACTATATCTAGAGTAATGTCCTTAAGTTTGCACATTAAGGTCATGTGATTATCCTTTTCTTAACGAACGATCTAGAGAAATGCCAAGTTCTCATAGAAGGCGTCCACACCTTCACATTCGTATAGGTGAGTCTATCAAGGATACTCATGTGTATCCCACTTTAACTTAAGAGCTATAGACATCATTAAGAGTTTAAACACTCAACCTGTTTCCCACTTCAGGATATCATGCGATGGGAGTGCATGACTCTATCATATCATTTATAATTTCGTCTACTCCCTTTGAACCTATTTCTAGGTTGGGTATCCATTACGAATGACTCAACTTCTAACGGGCAAAAGTACCATGCTGTTCGAGGTATTCCATACCTTTTCTCTTGCTAGTCCTTTCGTCAAAGGATCAACTAAGTTTCCTTCAGATCTTACATGATCTACTCTAACAACACCAGTTGTGAGAAAATCTCTAATAGTGTCATGCTTTTAACGTATCTGTCGATTCTTACTGTTATTATAACAATTCTCTACTACTCCGGTAACCGTGGTACTATCGCAGTGAATCAAAGTGGCTGGTATTGGTTTTTCCCATACAGGAATGTCTGACAATAGACTTTTCATCCATCCTGCCTCTTCACTAGATGCTGCTAGTGACATCAGTTCAACCTCCATTGTAGATTGGGCTATAATTGTCTGTTTCTTTGATCTCCAAGATACAGTGCCCCCAGTAATAGTAAAAACATGTCCACTGGTGGCCTTGGAATCATCTGAGAGAGTGTTCCAATTAGCATCGCAAAATCCTTCAAGGACTGCAGGACACCTCTGACAGTGTAAACCTAGGTTTGTGGTTCTTTTCAGATACCGCATAACCCTCTCAATAGAAGCCCAGTGTTCCAAACTAAGACTACTGGTAAACCTGCACAAAACTCCCACCGTATATGCAATGTTTGGTCTAGTACAATCAGTTGCATAATGCAGACTGCCAATTATTCTACATATTCAGATTGATTTCCAAAATTACACTAGCTTCACCCATTTTTTCATGTCAAAATTTGAACTAAGCATGCTTTTAGTTTCATTGACAACAGATAAATTGGAACCAAATATCAGTAAATGATCTACATACAAGCAAACAATCACGCACACATCATTCTCAGATTTATAGTAGATGCATTTTTCACCTTCATTAACTCTAAAATTATTTGAAGTCATTAAGTTATCAAATTTCTCATGTCATTGTTTAGGACCTTGTTTCAAACCATAAAGAGGTTTTTCTAGCTTACATACTTTATTTTCTTGTCCAAGAATTACAAAACTTCAGGTTGTTCCATGTAAATTTCTTTTTCTAGTTCACCATTCAAAAAGGAAGTTTTAACATCCATTTGGTGAATAACAAGATTATGAGCAGCAACAACAACAATAAAAACACGTATAGAAGTTAATCTAGTAACAGGAGAATAAGTATCAAAAAAGTCTACGTTCTCTCGTTTCCTAAATCCTTTAGCAACCAGTCTAGCCTTATACTTATGTACTGTTCCATCAGGTTTGAGTTTCCTTTTCAAAACCCATTTGCAACCTATAGGCTTACTACCAGGAGCTAAATCTACTATACGCCAAGTTTCATTAGACATATGAGAATCCCATTCATTATCTACAACTTCTTGCCAGAAACTAGACTCTACAGAACTAAACGCCTCCTGTAAACTGTAAGGTTCTTCCTCCATGGCATAAAATTCAAAACCGGGATCTTTTGTCTCTTTCCTAGCCCTATTACTGCGTCTAGGTTCAATTTCAGTTATCCTAGTTTCTTCGCTACTAGGTTCTTCCAATCTAGGTACAAAAATATCACCAGGTAAAACACTAGGTATAGAACCCCCACTATTTCTAGATTTAAAAGGAAATCTCTCTTCAAAGAAATCAACATCAATAGATTCAATGATAACTTTATTATTAATATCAAAAAACCTATAAGCTTTACTGTTTTGAGCATAACCAACAAAAACACATTCATATGCTCTACTTTCTAACTTATGTCTTTTAGGATCAGGTTTTCTAACAAAGGCTAAACAACCCCAAACTCTAAAATAAGAAACATTAGGTTTTCTATTTCTCCAGATTTCATAAGGATATATCTTGGTTTTATTATTGGGAATGCGATTCAAAACATGGCAAACAATCAACAAACATTCACCCCACCAATGAGAGGCAGCACCAGAACTAAGCAAACAAGCAACAGTAAGTTCAGTTAGTGTACGATTCTTTCTTTCAGCTTTTCCATTCATCTGAGGATTATTTTTTCATGTATAATGCCATTAGATTGATAAATTTCAGTAAAAGGAGCAGATTCATATTCAGTGCCACTATCACTTCGAAATCTCTTAATTTTCCTACCAAATTGATTTTCAATTTCAGCAATAAAAATCTTAAATTTTTCAATAGATTCATTCTTATGGCTCAACAAATAAACATAAGTATAATTAGAACAATCATCAATGAACGTCATGATATATCTCTTTCCATTTCTAGTTAGGATACCTTCATATTCACATAAATCAGAATCTATTAAGTCTAGAGGTTTGGATTCTCTTACAACAGATTTATGTGAAGTCTTGGTTATTTTTGCTTGACTACAATATTCACATTTTTCAAATTCATTTTCAGAAAATTCAGGGAGGACACCTAACTTTCTCATGTTATTCACTAGCTTTTTACCCACATGACAAAGTCTACCATGCCAAACATTAAAATTGCAAACCATATAAGCAGAAGAATCAATTTTATTCATAACATCAATATTAAGCTTAAACATTCCATCAGTAGCATAACCCTTTCCTACAAACATCTTATTCTTAGTTATAGTGTGAATATCAGACCCAATAGTTTGATACAACCCAGCCTTGTTGAGAATATAGCCGGAAACAAGATTCTTTCTCATTTATGGAGTGTGAAGGACATCTTTCAGCATAAGTGTCTTCCCAGAAGTAAACTTCAATTATACCGTACCAGAACCTTTCACCATAGTGTTGTGAGAGTCTCCCAACAACACTTTCTTATCCTTTGTTTCAGCATAACTCTTAAATTGGGACCTATCAAAACAACAATGACGCGAAGCACCACTGTCTATCCACCACCCATCAGAACCACCAACCATGTAGAACTCAGGATCTGAGACCATGGATATTATAACTCCATCCACAACATTAGCTTGTGCGTTATTCTTTTCCTTGTTAAACCTGCAATTCCTAGCCATGTGGTTTGGTTTACCACAGGTATAACAAAGAAACTCGGAATTGGAATTCTGTCCATTTCTTGATGGGTGTTGGTTCTTGTTTTGATTATGACTTCCTCCTTTCTTCTGGTTCGGGTTAGGCTTCATATCCTTTTTCTTAGGTTTCAAACTAGGATGAGTCTTATTGTTAGAAACAATGAGAATCTCTTCCTTCTTATCTTGTTTCCGAGCTTCTTCCTCAACCCTGAGCTTAACAATCAAACTTTCAAGAGAAAATTCTTTAGACTTGTGACGCAAAGAATTACGAAAATCTTTCCAGTTAGGTGGTAACTTGTCAATCATTACAGCAACTTGAAATTATTCATCAATTTTCATACCTTCGGTCAGAATTTCATGGGAAATTTTCTGAAGTTCATGAGCCTGTGCAACAACTGATCTATCATCCACCATTTGATATTTCATGTAGCGGCTTACATCATATTTATTCGATCCGGCTTCTTCAGTGTCATATTATTTCTGTAAAGCATTCCACACATCTTTAGCAGTATCAAATATGGAGTAATATTCATATAAATCGTCAGACAAAGCATTGAGAATATAGTTTTTGCAATCAAAATCATCATCAATCCATTTGTCAATGGCTTTTTGTTTCTCCTCAGGAGTTTGAGAAACAACCTCTTTGGCACCACCGGTAGAAGGTGGATCAGCAGCACCAACATCAACAGCAGTAGGGGTACTCGTCTTATCAACAACATGGGTACTCGTCTTATCAGCAGCAGGTTCCACGGTTCCAGGATGAACAATCGACACAATCATATGCAGCTTCATGAGTTTGAGATAAAAGAACATCTTCTGTTTCCATCTTCTGAAATGCATCCCTTCAAACTTGAATAGCTTGTTGGTATCATCGACGCGCTTCCTTTCGTTCTCCATAGCAGAAACAAACACCTTAAAATTATTGGAAACAATACATAAAAATCAAATAATAAATCTCAAACAGCTGAGTCACGAACTAGGTCTATATCTTTAAGGTGTTCCGCGACTCTGCCTCTTGATTGTGCTAGCAGTCAGTTCTTGTCGAAAATCCTATGGGATAAAACAGCTGATAGCTTTCCTATTTAATTTCTATGCACTATGAGAAATCGAATTAACAAATACTCTCTCTAACACTTCCTCATAACTCAAAATAGATGAAAAACGATTTTTTCATCTTCTCCAGAAACTTTTCTTATATAACTCAAAAGAAATCAATACGGTTTTAATGAAAATAAATTTCGCAATAAGTGCGCCCTGAAAATCCTCCATAACAGTCATAAAACAACAACAATATAATTACCAAAAATTAATAGAATTCATTAGGGAATATTAAGTTGAAAAACTGTTTTGGAAATCAAGAGTTAAAACAGCCAAAAATAAGTTTCTGGATCAGCAGACCTCTCAAGACCCCGCTCTCCCGGATTTTAATAAATATTATAAATATACAAATATACCTACTCAAATGCATGGGGTGAGACTTGAACCCAAGTCTATAGTGTGGGAGCCCAAAATTATACCACCACACTATTTCTCTAAGTTTTATATAATATTACAAAACTATGTTTTTAAATACATATCCCAACAAGGTTGAAACACCCAAGTCTTCTACTTTTTATCTCTTTGTCAGTATCAAATTCCAATGTCGTTTTCTTAACACATGCTTCACTGTGAACTGGTGTTGTCTCATCCAGATTTATTTGCATTATCCTATATCGACCATATAATTCAAATATTCCACTCACTTCTCTTAAATACTTATCATCTCTATCAATATATTAACCTTCATTTCTCTGTATATGTATCAAAAAACAAACCAAGAAACCATTTCCTCAATTGAGAATGATATTCCAGATCTCTCATCTCAAATGGCAGATAAACTCATTCTTCCGACAAATCTACCCTCAACTGTCACTGAACCAGTCTTCATTGACAAAAATGTAGTCCTTTTTGAGAATGATGATAATTAAAAATGGTGTATGATAGCTATGTTTTTAGTGAAACTCTAGTTCCAATTGCGTTATTCAGAAACTACATCTGCTCTCAATAGCCTTTGGTCCAAAAACCCATTGTTACCACCTTTAGTTGATTAAGGAACAAAGTTTTGATAAGATATCTTGCTAAGACTGATTTCAACGGAGTTTATTCTCAACGTCCTTGGTTTGCATGTGGTTTTCTTATAATCATAAGAGTAGCATCTCCAACTGGATGACCGGTAACTACCAAACCTATTTTTCTGGGGAGTTGATGTGGCTTATTCTATGAAATATCCCGAATGCATGTAAAGTATTCAAAGATCTCAAGAAACTGAATTTCAAGTTAAGTGCACTTATTGAAGCAAATGACCCATACGATAACCATCCACTAAACAAGAATATCAAGATTTGTGTTCGTAATCCTCTACATAAACCACTACCAACTGTTATCCCACTTGTTACTATATGAAGAATAACACATTTCTTATTAAATGGAGATACTCCATGGTCCCAAGGTTATTCTGTAACTCTTGTCGCATTATAGATCACAAATATGTTGTTTACTCAAGAATGCAAGCTAAAAATAAGCTCATACAAGATGCAGCCAGCAACTCATAGAGCGCTAAATATACTCTCCCAAAAGTGTCTAGATGGATGCCTTCATAACCTCAGGTGAATCTCTGAATCAGCCTCAGATGTTGTTATTATTAACCTAACAGTTTCTCATGCTGAAATAGTTATGGATACTCAAGAAGAAAATGTCAATGTTGCTCCTAATGAAAAAGGAAAAGAGATCGTTGTAGAACATATTTTTTAAAAAGAATAAGAAAAAAATTTAATGAAAGTATTCAATATAGGTCATTTTGTCAATAAATCCAAAACCTCAAAGATCTATGACATAGGATCTGTCACATCTCATCCTCCTACTTTGGTGGAGAATGGATTGCCAGTTATTCACAAGCAAGTGTCAAACCAAGATATTTCTGCAACCGATTATATTCCTTCTATTCAATAGGATGTTGGGTCAATGTCTAAAGGACTGATCTGAACGTTGAACTCAACCAGACGATTCAAGAGTTATGTTTTTCCATCTCAGCCACCTACTATCTCTAGATAAGAAGTCATTTCTCTTGCAGCTGAGCATGATGCTCTCTCAAATCTCAAACGTAAACTTAATCCAAGTGCTGAGCTGGAAAAAAAAAGTAGAACAACTAAACCAAATCTTGCTAGTATCGTGGTCATCCCACCAGAAAGCTTTTATCCTAAAGAACTAGACTAGATTACATCACTTTGTGTCCTCTTATCATTAATTTTGGAACCCTTCCACCCAGTGATCAAATTAATTGTGCTTTCAACACCCATATCGTGGTCAATCCCTATGGGATTTTTAATGAACCTTCTGGCAATTCCACGGCTAACAATGATGTCCGTAATAATTCTTCTCATGAGGCTGTCAATCCGGATATGAATGGTGTCAAAGGTTCTCAACTAAGTGGGATAAAGCTAATACTCATCCTAATAGTGGTTCTACTTCCTTCAGTCACGTAAATACCTCTTCCTTATTTCCCTTCATTGTGCCTGATAACTTCTCCCTCCATTTATCTTGTTAATAATGTCAACATGTTATGCTGTAATGTTCATGGTTTAGGAAAAAATCCGCCAATAAAGAGCTTTGTCTTCTTTTCAAAAACATCAACCCTGACATTGTTTTCCATTCCGAGACTAAAATGAAGAAGGAATCTGCTGCTATAAAACTACGAAATATGGGTTTCCCGAACACTTTTAATGTGCCTTATATTGGTAGAAGTGGTGGGATGGTTTTGGCGTGAAAACAAGGTATTGCTATAAACATTCTATCCTCTGATCTTAGAGGCATCTATATCACACATCTACTGATATTATACATTCTAATCTATGTCATATCCACTTTACTTACGGAGAACCAAATAGTAGCCTTAGACAAACCTTTTAGGATAGTCAATATAGTCTCCCACCTGTTGCCTCTAATGAATCAGCTTTCTTTATAGGAGATTTTAATGCTCTATTAGGAACCGAGGATAAGAATGGTGGCTTAGAGGTTGATGAAACCAATTTTAATGACCTTAAGAATATGTGCAATACTTTTAATCTTCACAATCCTAGTTTTTCTATACCTAAGTTTACTTGGTCTAATATGCAACATTGCCAAAATCAGATTCTATAAAGATTAAATAGGTGTCTTATAAACCAGCCAGCTGAAGCTTTATTTCCTAATTTGTGTGTTAATGATTTGCCTAAAGATTCTTATGATCATTGTACTATACATATTGGTTTTAACTTTGAAGATTGTTGCATGCCCACACCTTTCACTTTATGGCTATATGGATTAAGGATCCTACTTATTGAGATATGATAGCCAACTCTTGGTCTGTTAGTGTTGTTGGCTCTCCAGCTTTTGAACTCAGAGCTAAATTTATGAGTACTAAAAAAGGCCTTAGAGACTGGAATAAATCTTCTTTTGGTGATGTTCAAATCAATATATCTATCTGTAGGGATGAATTAGCTGAAATTCAATATTTTGATCCCACTGACTCTAACTCTATCTCTAGACCGAGAGCTAAAAGAGTTATATATTGGAAGGAAAAATCTAGAGAAATGTGGCTTATAGAAGGAGATAGAAAAACTCCTTATCTTCATAAAGTCACTATTTTTAGAAGAAAGAAGAATGCCATCAGTTGGATAAAGGACTTTACCGGTACTATTCTAACTGATACAGACAGTATTGGTAATTCTTTTTTTTGACTATTTTAGAAACCTCTACCCTTCTCACCCCTAATATTTTCAAGATTAAATTCTGCAGGAGCTTCCTATGAAGTTTTCTATAGAAGATAACAATCATAATAATGCCCATTTGATCGCTGAGGAAATAAAAAATGATGTCTTTCAGATGAGGGGAAAGAAAGCTCTAGGACCTGATGGTTTCACTGTCTCTTTTATCAAAAACATTGAAGTTGTGGTTGATATAACACAAACTTGCTTCAGAACTGGTCACATTGTGAAATATTTTAATCATTCTAATATTGCTTTGATTTATAAAGTTCCCTTGCCTGAACTTGTGGCCTAATATAGACACATAGGATTATGTAATTTTATTTCGTTTATAAAATCCTATCTAAAACTTTGGCCATCATACCAAAACCTTTCATAGATAATTTGATCTTCCAAAACCAGATTGTCTTTGTCCCTAAAAGAAGTATATCTGATAATATCCTTCTTGCTAATGAGATAATTTATACAGTTAACATCATAAGGGAAAGAGAGATTAGCTGCTATTAAACTTGATATGTACAAAGCTTATGAAAAAATGGAATAATCTTTTTTAGAGAAATTCCTTTTGAAAATGGGTTTGTCTACCCATTTAATTAAGTTGATTAACCAATGCCTTTCTACTGTGTCTTTTTCTGTTTTATTGAATAGCGTTCCAACTGGGTTAATTAACCTTGAGAGAGGCCTGAAACAACGTGACCCTCTATTTCTGTATTATCTATTGAGAGGCTCTATCTTCTTATATAAACTCTTTGACTATAAAAGGTCTAGTCGAGGGCATTAGTGTTAGTAAAAACTTTTTTAATATCACTCACTTGTTGTTTGACGACGGTTCCCTTTTATTTTATAAAGCCATTGTGAAAGACATTCAAATTATAAAAGATTATTTGCACAAGTATTGCCTTAGCTTCTGGGCAAGAAATAAATTTTGATAAGTTTGACAATTTGTTCAATAAGAAAAATGCCAAATCAGTTAACATTCATACCCGTGACATTTTGTTCAATAAAAAAAATGACATTTTGTTTAATTGTCTGGCATTTTTAACATTCACACTCGTGACCTAGGAGAGAAGTATCTTGGCACTCCTATTGCCTTCCAAGCGTCAAAAATTGGAACTCGTATGGGTATCTCCAATCTGTGGATGCTAGAATATCTACTTAGTTTCATAGTTTTCTTTCCCAGACTGCTAGAACTACTCTGGTTAAACACATTGCGCAAGCTATTCTCTTATATCCGATGATGACTTTTCTTATCCCAAAGTATCTATGTAGGAAAATGGATTCCTATCTTTATAAGTTTTGGTGGGGAGAAACTTTAGATCCTAAGAATGGAAATTTACATTTGCTCGACTGGAATATCTTATGTTCCTCTAAGTCTGAAGGAGATTTAGATCTAAGGAAAGATGAATTGAATAAATTGGCCGTGTTAGCCAGAAATGCTTAGAAAATTATTGATAATCCCGAGTGTTTGCTTGGTATTACTCTTAAAGCTAAATACTTCATGAAACTGACTTTTTGAATGCTAAGTGTGCTAGTAATTTTTCTCGGACCTGGAGGTGTCTGCACATTGTAAAAGAGCTTATCAAACCCTTTATCTCTTGGATTATTGGAGATTGTCAATTTATTGACTCCTGGAATGATAAGTGGATAACAATTGTGGGTCTGCTACCCCTAACCCTCTAGTTCCTCCAGACCCTAATGTGAAAGTTGCCTATTTCATTAACCTTGATAATAAAAATTGGAATATTAGTAGACTGGATTCCCATTTTGATAATGCTTTTGTTAAGAAGATTATCGTCATTCCCTTAAGCCAGTTGTGCAATCGTATAGGAGGGCTTGAGAGCTTTCAAAGAATGACGGATTTTCATCAAAATATGTCTACTTGGGACTAAGAGGGTCTCAACCCTCACCTTTTAGCAATCTTTGGAAGTGCATTTGAAAACTTAGAGTCCTACACTTTATTCAGATGTTTTTGTGGAAAGCTGCTAGGGACACCCTACCTGAAAGAACTGTTCTTAACATAAAAATGCATATGGATATTGTGGATTGTCCTAGGTGTTCTGACCCTTATGAATCTATTATGCATGCTCTTGTGCTTTATCCTTTTGCTAGTCATGTTTGGGTTATGAGTTCTCTATGTGTGAATACTTCTATTTTTTTGGATCAGTCTCTTATTGATTGGCTCTTGTTTTGGTTAGTGGATCCCAGTTCTAGAC
Source organism: Papaver somniferum (assembly GCF_003573695.1). Classification (NCBI taxonomy): domain Eukaryota; kingdom Viridiplantae; phylum Streptophyta; class Magnoliopsida; order Ranunculales; family Papaveraceae; genus Papaver; species Papaver somniferum. The sequence goes on from NC_039359.1 coordinate 8,720,167, forward strand.
TTCCTGATGAATGTCAATGTTTTTTTGCTACTATCCTTTGGTCTATCTGGAGTAGTAGGAACAAACTAGTTTTCAATGACACGAAGTGTGATAGAACGGAAAATTACGCCGAGCGCGCCAGGGAGCGAATGCCATAACTCCCCGGTGCGCCACTCTGATGCTACTAACCGGGCTTTAAAACTCCTCTTCAAGCCAAGAAAATACACGTTCATTTGACTTTGCAATCATGCTCGACAAACATGATGAAACTAACTTAGCTTCCACACCGTTCTATCATAGGCCATCAAAGTCCCAATTCCATATTCCCTACTTAGCTTCGGCATTGTTGAAATCATGCACTGATCTTGCTCCTGCCAGCATTAATCAGGCTAATGTCGTATTTTTCTTAGGCTTATGCAAGCTCCGCTACTTGAATACCGATATAACTTACTTTTCTTTCCATGTCCAATGCACTATTGGTATCTGCCTACATCGAACGCCTTGATAACAAGTATAAGAAAACATGGAATAACGATTCCTTCTCATCATATGCTTTATTGGCAAGGCTATGAAGCTATAAATGAGGCATAAACATCATTTATGCTCTTCCAGATAAGCTATGAAGCTTACTTGTGCATATTTCGCATATGCACCTTCAACCAACTACCCCTCCCTATATATGTCTTATTGACATTTCTACACAGTTACCAAGTCCACTTGTGAGGTGCTTGCTTCACTATTCATGGTCGTTGCCAAAGTCAAATGCTATGAAATGCCATGATGTATGTATTTCTAACTTTGGCCCATAGGCCAACTCTAATGTCCAGCCATGATGGTTGTACATTGACTCGGTCGGCCTGCTCTGGACTGATGCATCATCGAGATATGATATTGTCCATAATCTAATGACATGCGTAAGTGCTACTTTCCTCAAGGCCATCCTCGCAACGGGCCTGATGCACCATTTTGTGCGAGATTGGGGCTTAGCCAGTATGTCCAACATAATGCACCATTTTGGCACGAGATTGACCTTTGGCCACTGTGCCTTAGCAACGCGTCATACATGGCGTTACATTGGCCTAGGACCAATGTTCCTTTTAACATGTAACGAAAACTTGAGATGAAGCTTCATTTCAGGACATGACGCATCTTTGAGCATGCGCCATGCTGAAAAAACTTGGTGTTGCAAGAATGAACAACATACTGCTACTATTAATAGAGCCAAAGCTATGATATTGACTAGGCAACCTAAGTTTCAGATATCTAATAATATCATTATCAGTTGTTGTGATAAATGGATGCTTTCCGATAATATGTCACACTGATGGTGCCTTTGACGATATATCTATGGACAATGATGCAAGATATTGATGAGTGACTAATCAAATAAAGCCTCATTTTGTACCATAATGGTATTTGATGTATACTCTTTTGTTGAAGCTGAAGCTAGGGCCAGATGGACAGTTCTCAAAAAAGTTGTGAAACAAAAGCTCATTCATATCATCATTGAGAGTGATGCAAAAGATTTGATCGACCAATTTTCTGCTGGCATGTTCAATAGTGATCAAAGAACTATGTTATTTTCAAAGATATTTATCTTTTCTCTTTTTAGTTAATTGTTGTATTTTATTTTTCAACTTCGACTATGTAATTTCATAGCTCATGTTTTAGCTCATTGGGCTAAACTAAATTCTTCTACCATATACTAGTCTGTATCCAAATCTGATTTAGAACGATTATTGAGGAAGATCATTAGCCTTTTTGAAAGTCGTCATTTATTGGAAGGGAAGAAAAAAAATTGGACTCGGAAAAAAAGGAAAAACTCTAACAAGATGACTTTTATGGGTAGGGCCCATAGATAAATACCAGTCCACACGATTGTGTGATCTTTTAAAGTTTTAAACACCCAAGTGGTAGTTGGTTTGACAATTGACTGAGGACCATCGTCTTCATCACAGGAGAAGAAGACGAGAAAAGATGGAGAAGTCAACATTTTCTCACTTTCTCTCTCATTTCCTTCTTCTTCCTTATCATCAATCATCAATATTTTTGTTGGTTTCGTTTTACAATTATTTTTTTGATTTGCTGTATTCAGTTCCATTTTATTTCTCTACACCTATTTCTCCTCAACCTCTTTTGATTCTTTATTAATCTCAACCAAACCAAAGAAACCCTAATTCTCAATATGTGAGCTATTCATGGAAAAGCAACAACTGGTTAATTTGTTATTCTCATCCTGTTAGAGTGCCACAAGAAGTGGTTTGATCAGGGGAAGACTCGTGTTCCAATACATAAATATAATTTCAATCGTCTTTTAACTCAGAATAAGGTATGTTTCTCATTTTAGATTGTGTTTTTTTGGGTTTCTAATTATTATGGTTATTGGATTGATGTGAAATGTAAGGGGTTATTAGTTACTCTCTCATACTTTTTGAAGTAATAATTTTTATTTTCTATTTCTGTTTTGATAGTTGCGATATTCTTTATATGAAAAATTGATGTTGATTTGCAATTTATATAGTAAGATTTTAGATAATTTGGATAGGCTTGTTATTACTAGAATGGTTATATAATTAGGATGTTGTTTTTTTTTTTGGTGCCAACAATAGGAAAAACAACCAGATTTACTTATTATAGCTGTGGACCTGAATTCCTTTTTGATGCCCATCCTTGTGCATTGGGGGCTTTGATAGATAAGGAAGTTCACCTATATCTCAATGGTGTTACATTGAGGGCTTCAACATTAATATGCTGAATTATAAATGCTATGCATTTATTCTCCGTAGCTGCCCTTAAATTATAAGGATACATTGCTTGTATTTATATATTCCCTTAGCACTTCTCTCTGTTACGTTATGGTTATTAAGCAGTATAAACAGTTTTTTGATTAGAAGGGTTGCACCAGCCGTGAATGTTTTCGCTACTTTTAATAAGTTTCAGATAGTTGCTAGTTTTTTCCCATTCTCAGAGTTACAGCATTTTACTTTGTTTGATGTAGGTGTGCTGGAAGACATGACAGAGAGCTGGGAAAGTTTCGACTCTGGTAGCCAGTCGGAACAGAGCTTTCACCTTGAAAGAACACACATTGAGCCTATTTATGATTCATTTTTATGTCCACTAACGAAACAAGTGATGAGAGATCCTGTTTCCATGGAAAATGGTAGAACCTTTGAACGAGAAGCTATTGAGAAGTGGTTCAGGGAACTGAGAGAGAGTGGAAGGAGATTAGTTTGTCCACTGACACAGAAAGAATTGAAAAATGCTGATCTAAACCCTAGCATAGCTTTGCGCAACACAATTGAAGAATGGATGGCTAGGAATGAAGCTGCACAGCGTGAAGTTGCTCATAGATGTTTGTCTCTAGATTGTTCAGAGCATGAAATTTTGCAGGCTTTGAATTACATTCAGAACATCTGCTTGCAAAGCAGATCAAATAAGCATGCTATTCGCAACGCAGAGTTAATACCTAAGGTTGTTGATATGTTAAAGAGTAGCAGCAGGAGAGTTAGGAGTACTACTCTAGAAACACTCCAAATCGTTGCAGAGGAGGATGAAGAGAATAAGGTTGTCTGCAGGTTTTGCTTGTTTTGTGTTTTTGATTGGTGTCAATGTTCACTTTGGAGTAGTTGGGGTCTATTTCTAAATTTCTTTTTTCTTCTTCTACAGGAAATAATTGGTGAAGGAGATACTGTTCGCACAATTGTTAAATTCTTAAACCATGAGCATTCCAAGGAGAGGGAGGAGGCTGTGTCAGTGTTGTATGAGCTCTCAAAGTCTGAAGCTCTATGTGAAAAGATCGGCATGGTCCCTGGTGCAATTCTTATATTGCTTGGAATGTCAAGTAGTGATTCAGAGAATGTTGTGGCAGTCGAGAGAGCTGACAAGACATTAGACAACTTAGGGAAATGTGAAAAGAATGTGTTGCAAATGGCTGAAAATGGTAGACTACAACCTCTTCTTACGTTGCTACTTGAAGGTGATTTTTCTCTCTGTTTTTTTGAAGTAAAATACACATCACTCTTATCATTAAGTCAAAGTGTTCTGTCTCCAATCAGGATTATTCGTAATTAGGGTGTTATCTAATACATTACCATTTTAATTGGGTGCAGGTTCCCCTGACACTAAACTGGAAATGGCTGCATTCCTCGGTAATCTGGTTCTTAGCAATGATGCGAAAGTTTTTGTTGCCCAAACAGTGGGTTCAGCACTAGTCAACGTCATGAGAAGTGGAAACATAAAACTAAGAGAAGCCGCTCTGAAGGCACTGAATCAGATATCATCTTCTTGTGAGATTAGTGCCAGGGTGTTAATAGAAGAAGCTGGGATACTTCCCCCACTAGTCAAGGACCTTTTCACTGTTGGCAGCAATCAACTTCCGATGAGGCTAAAAGAAATCTCTGCAACAGTTCTCTCCAACATTGTAAACTCCGGTTATGATTTTGATTCTGTGCCACTTGGGCCTGATCACCATGAAACCCTCGTTTCTGAAAGCATAATCCACAGCCTACTTCATCTCATCAGCAATACGGGTCCTGCAATTGAGTGCAAGCTTCTCCAGATACTTGTAGGTCTCACTGGTTCACCTACTACTGTTTTAGATGTTGTTGCAGCGGTTAAAAGCTCGGGAGCTATAGTCAGCTTGATTCAGTTCATTGAAGCTATACAACCGGATCTTCGTTTCGCTTCAATAAAACTATTGCAGAACCTCTCTCCGCATATGGGTCCAGAGCTAGCCCATGCTCTGTGTGCGACTGCTGGCCAGTTAGGCAGTCTGATTAAAATCATATCAGAAGCAGGTGGAATCATGGAAGAGCAGGCTGCAGCTGTTAGTATGTTGGCCGATCTTCCAGAGAGGGATAAAGGCCTCACTCGGCAAATGCTAGATGAAGGTGCCTTCGAGGTAATAATCTCCAGTTTGGCTCGGGTCCGGCAGGGGGAAACCAAGGGAAGCCGGTTCACAACTCCATATCTAGAAGGACTTGTTAGAGTTCTAGCAAGGCTCACATTTGTATTGGAGGATCAGCCAGAAGCTATTTCTCTTGTGCGTGAGCGCAACATTGCAGCATTGTTCGCCGATCTGCTTCAGGTGAATGGCCTAGATAATGTGCAGATGGTGGCTGCCATGGCTTTAGAGAATCTCTCGCTAGAATCTAAACATCTAACGCAAACTCCGGAGATGCCAAAACCTGGGTCTTGTTTTTCAATCTTTTGCGCCAGCAAGCCAAAGGGAATTACTGGACTGTGCCGACTCCACCTTGGAATCTGTTCGTTCAGGAACACCTTTTGTCTTTTAGAAGGAAAAGCAGTTGGGAAATTGGTGACCTGTTTAGATCACACAAATGAGAAGGTGGTTGAAGCTGCATTAGCAGCAATTTGCACTTTGCTGGATGATGAGGTTGATGTTGAGCAAGGTGTGATTGTGTTGGATGAAGTGGATGCGATTAAGCTGATACTTGATATTTTGGTTGAGAATCGTTCGGAAATCTTAAGGCGGAGGTCAGTTTATGCTGTTGAGAGGCTTTTGCGGACTCAAGATATTGCCGTAGAAGTTTCTGGTCATCCCAATGTGAATACTGCACTTGTTGATGCCTTCAGGCATGGTGATTTCCGGACTCGACAGATTGCTGAGCGCGCCCTGAAGCATGTTGATAAGATACCCAACTTCTCTGGCATCTTTCCAAAATAATAGTCCATGTACTAGTGGATGAAGTCACTGTTCTTCTTTTCTTTGTGAGTTTTCCTGTTGTTCGAAGTTGATATTTGAGGCCTGATTTCCGATCATTAAGCTTCCCCTGTATCCTGTACACGCTGCCATCATCATCTACTTTCTGTTGTAGTCTCTTTTATCTTTCAGTGTGTTAAGAGGGTAGAAATGTATGTATTATAACCTTTATTTGTCATAATTATAAGTTGTAAAAGGGTTCACCGGTAAAAAAGAGTTGTGGAAGGTGTTCCTTTGTTCTACAATTAAATGTTCTGGTACACCATATTTACTTCGAGTAACTTCATTTTTGGATTCCTCTTGTACACCAGATCATATCCAGAAACTGAAAATGGTAAAAAATACAAAGCAAGTTCAAAAAAGAAGAAGGAAATGTGTTTTGGCGTATCATGCACAACCATTTAATACAATTTGGACTAAAAATATCCTCCCCTACAGGGCTAAAATCCTAAATTCTGAAAGCACCACTCGGGCATCCACTGCCACTGATCATCTTCGTCCCAGATAAGTGAAGGCCGTCTCTTCAGTTCGAATAACTTCATGTTGAATCTTTTTACTTATTGAATGTACTCCGGAAGAAAAACTCTAAAGTGAATTGAATGGCGAAACAAGAATCGATGATGAGCTTATGGAAATATATTTCTTGCAACCTGGTTGTCCTTTCTTCTGCAAGGAACAGGGAAACATATGCTAATTTCACATTCACTCCTTTGCCCAAGCTACACAGGTACGAGCACAGCACATTTCATTTATGGTCAAAACTCAGTCATACTGATGCTTCATATCCGGCGTCATCTTGAAGCAGGAATATAAAGGACAGTAATTGTTGTCTCCTGTCTCCATATTCTGACCAAAGAATGCAACCTTGTGCGTACATCATAAGAAAGAAACCATCTTTCAGCCAGAAACAATCCTGTCAAAACATTTGACAATACTTGATCATAGCAGGTTACTTGTGCACAAAAATTTCCTGCTTTCTCCATTTTATTTGTTGACTTAGAAAAAGAAGCAAGGAGGTCCACGTGTAGTAATTGGGAGTAATACCCTTTTCTACCATTTGAAGCTGCAGTTTTAAAGCTCCATGAAAATCACCTTTCTTGCAAAAAGTATCTATCAACGGATTATAGCTTCCTACGTCAGGTAAGCAACCCCTATCAACCATCTCCTTCAGGAGCTTCGAAGCACTCTCCACTTTGCCTTGCTTACAAAATTCGCTAATCAAAACATTAAATGTTGAAGAAATAGGGAAATAACCATGATCAACCATTTCATTGATTAGCTCAAAAGCTTCTCTAATATCTCCAACTTGGCACAAACCATGAATTAAATCACTGTATACAACAGCACTAGGTAATCCTCCTTCTGCAATCATTTGATCATAAACCTGCTTTGCTTCGCCAATGCAGTTATCCTTGCAAAACCCCAATATCTTCTTACTCCTATGAACAGCACTAGGGAAGAAACTTCCCATTTTAGTAAGAAATTCAAGTGCTTCGACTAATCGGTTTTCCTTGTAAAAGCCGTAAATTATACTATTGTAAGGGCTAATCTGACCCCCAGATCCTCTTCTTTCTTCCTCCATTTGATCTAATATATTCAAGCCATCTCCAATCCTTCTTCCCGAGCACAAACCTCTAATCAACGTATCGTACGTAACAAAATTCGGGCTTATCCCATCTCTTGTCATATCGTTGAACTGTTCAAGTGCCAAATCATATTCCTTGGACTCACAAAGACCAGCTATCAATTCATTATATGTGTGAACATTAGGAAGGCAACCTTTCCTTTCCATCTCCTTCAAAAACCGGAATCCTAAATTTGTTTTCCCTATTCTACAAAAGCCTCTAATCAAAGCATTATAAGCCACAACATCAACAGAACCACCTCTCTCCTCTACTCTTTCCAAAATTTCAACAGCTTCCATTACACGTCCTTCGCCGCATAGAAGTTGGACAATTTTGGTAACCGGAATGACATCAGGTACAAAGCCTAAACTAAAACTCTTCTCTAACAAGACCAAGGATTGAATCAAATCCCTTTCTTTACAATATGCAGATATCAGAATATTAAAAGTTACTTCATTTGGTTCAGCCATCTCACTCATCAAACTTCTACCTCGTCCAATTCCAAGTTTTCCAGTCTTACAAAGACCATGAATCAATGTATTATAAACTACAGTATTCGGAGTAATTCCTCGGGATTTCATCAACTGTAAAAGCTTAAAACCGTCACTAATCCTATTGGTTAAACACAAACCTTTCATCAAAATTCCAAAAGTATAATTATCTCCTTGAATTCCACATTTCATCATTTTATCCCTAAAAAATGCTCTAGCTAAATTAATATCTTCTTTCACTAAAACATCAAGAATAGAATTGCAAACTTTCAAAGACGGGTCCTTTTGAAATTTAGAAACCAAGTCAAGTACCTTAATTGCTTCTTTCACCATTTTTGCTCGTCCGAGTCCACGAATGATAGTAAGAAAGATGGATTCATCAGGAGGAGACCCAATTGAAGTAGGCATTTCGTCGAGCAGCTCCTTGACTAAATCGAACTGACGAAAAGTGCATAGTTTGTGGATCAAAGCTCTGTATGTTGATTGAGAATGAGTAAAATTTGGAAGCTTTGAAGCCCATCTAAAAGTCTGAAGAGCTTGGGAATGTGATATCTGTTCTGTAATTAGATGAGCAATGTGTTCATGAGAAGGAACTGATGATAATGATGTAGAAGAGGAAGAAGAAGAAGAAGAAGAAATGGGTTTTGCTTGAAATCTAAGAAGATAAAATCTTGAACAAGTTCCAGTTAAATCGAAAAACTTCGCGTAGAATTTGGACATGGATTCAGTGAGGTTTCAGATATTCTTGTTTTTGGGTTCAAAATGACAAAACCACTATATCCTAAAGGGAGTTGAAAATGAAAAAGCATTCGAGTAGCAAGCAGCTACTTCCCTCAAAATGCTCCTATATAAACGACCCTGTATCCAATCTGCAAACCCACGCAGCCATGCGGTAAGCACAAAGCGAACTATTCTTTCGCCTTTTACTAAAGAATACCGTGTGCTTGCATACGCCTATTTTTGGAGGGTTTTCTCTTTTATAAGAGGAAACCCAACAATATTTAAACCAAATTTTTGTGAAGCTGCTGCGAGCTTGACTGTAACCACAAACCAAAGCCATAGTCCAAACATATACTATGTGAAGCAGATGCATTCTCATCTACATTTATCCGACTTCGGTACTGTAATAAGTAAAAATGCAAGACAGATTAAAGCTGAGTTAGCACACAGAGGTGGAAACCCAGAGAGTGGTACAAAGAGCTAAACCAAAACAGAGAAAAATCCAAGAACAAGCTAAGCTACATTACACTACACAGTGTCAATCATTGTTCCCCAGGCATTTCACATCATCAATGGGCAGCTTCGACTGTTTGGATTTGCCTTGGAAGAGTCTCCTATCACGCTCAAGCCAAACAGTCCACCATTTGCTTCCTTTTTCATTGGTCATTAAGATCTTAAAATGGAATCTAGAAACTGTCATTAGTTGGGAGAAACAGAAATAATAGATTTGAAGATATGTTACATCATGAAAATTCCATACATCATCATCTTAACAGCACCGGTGTCTCATGGGAGTTACAAAAGTCTTTTGAAGATCACAGGTGCAATACTGCTAATGACTTGGTCACGCAAGAAGAAGCATCGAGTTCTTGAGCTACATGTTTTCTTGAAATATGTTTCCACTTAAGATCCGAACTCGACATATCACATACAGTAAAGAAGTCCAGTACTTGACCAAATATCTTGAACATCTCAATCCCAAATATCCGACCCCTATCAGCCACAAATGAAGCGTTCCAGTCCATGGGTGCATCAGGATGTCTAGAGATTTCAGTCCATGTACGCGGCACGAGATCTAGCTCCCATAACTTCCTTACAGCCTTTTCTCTTCTGTCAGTCTGAAAATCTTGCCCGCACCATGAAACAGAGAGCATGAACAACCGATCATTGGCAGACACGAGTTTTGGGTAATATTCATGAAGACGTGGAGGAGATTGAGTGATCTGAATCCCTACCCAGATACCCTTTTCCAAATCATATGCTGCAAGTTTGTCGGTCTCCGAATAAACATAAAACGTCTCACCACAAACAACACCAGAACAAACGACTCCGAAATCTACCGGCAATTTCATGGTTTCAATCCATCTATTCGACACTGGGTCGAAAATTTCCCCTGAATCCAAAGGTTCATCCCAAGATCCTAAACCACCTACAGCAATCAGAACATACCTAGTAAATCCTTTCGGATTTGAGAAGTTCCTTTCATGTTTGACAAAAGATTTACTCCTGGACACTAATAAAGAATCAGTTTCGTCAAAAGCGTTCCCAAATTGACGTCTTACTGAAAGCCTATGAGGATCCTCGTAAACATCCGAAACACCACCGATTCTTGACCTGGGAAACCGCCGATCTTTTCTGTCTTTCTGACTTCGAAAAATAGAAGAGTGAGAACTGACCTTAAAAACTCCAAGAATAGCTGATGATCTAGCTGACTTCATCGAAGCAACTTTCCGCCAAGACTTGGTTAAGGGACTAAATACTAGAACCCCTTTGTGGGTTTTGAAGGAGCTCTTATCAACTGTTCCAAAGCTGGTCATGCTAGAACAACCTCCAACAACGTACACATCGTCTCCAATGGTGGCAACAGAGAACAAGAACTTCCCCTTGATGATTTTAGCGTCGATCTTGTGCCACTGATCAAGTGATACATCCAATGCATGTACATGGCCAGCACAATAACCATTTTTCACAACTCCAAATAGGAACAACCATGGCGTCTGATACAAACCATCACACCTCATTCGTAAAAAACGAGGTGTGCTTGTTAGATATCTCCATTTTTTGCAGACAAGCCGAGAAGCCATGAGAGCAGTCAGAGGAAGTCTCATGAAACACATTTCTAGAACATCATCTGGAAGCAAAAGGTCCATCCTATTACGTGAGGGTGGTTCACCAAATTGAAATTCTCTCTCCTTTCTGTTACCTCTCTTCCAAAATTTCTCTGCAACGGCATTCGGAAAACAATCAACCATAGCTTCATCATCGCCACAAACGGGCTGGTACCCCTTCATTTCGTCCCCAACAATTGACTTCCTTCGATTGCTGCCCTCACCAAAATCATCACATGTGTCTACACCCACTTTACAACCGCCACCTTTTCCATACAAACCAAGGCATCCAGAAGAAACTCTCCGCTCTTCACCCTCTTCCTCCCCACCATTTTTATGACCCTTCTTTCTCAACTTCTGGCTAACACTTTTCACTAGGCGTCTTGACACATTCCTGTTCTCTGCTCCTTCTCGAGAATCATCACAAAAAAGAGATGTTTTCTTACCATTGACATAGCTCTTAGAGCTACCAAAGTTAGCCATTTCAAGACCTCTCAATACTCTAACTCCATAGTTTCATCCCTAACATGTACCCTGGATTTAAAGCAAATATTCCAACATTACTTGCAAACTCAGCAAACATTATTAAATCTTCAAACAAAAGAAACTACAGCAAAAATTCAACTGCTGCACATTTAAAGTACTCTTTATTAACCTAATCTACATGCTCCTAACCATTAAAAACCTTGCATTAAAAACGCCAACAAAAAAAAAAAAAAAAAACTCTCTTTTGCTTACATTAATAGATTCTAACCAACAGATCCAACCCATAAAAGCCCTATCCCATCCAAAAATCTCAATTTAACGTTCCAAATCAGATAAAAACACTACTCAAACACAAAATAAATCCCGCTAATAACACAACATTAACGAAATTAAACATCCAAAAATACAATCAACATTTCCAAGCAGATCTAAACTCTCAGAATGATTACTAGTTCCACTTCAATTTTCAAAAAAGGAAAAAAGAACTTATTTATCAGCAGAAGAAAAATTATAATTAAAAATCAGAAAAAGCTTACTTGAAGTTTTGAAGCTAATCATCTTTACAGATCAAGGTAATACCTGCAAACCTAGAAACAAATTCAGTGAATGAAAATCATACTAGTTAATTTCATTTCTACAAACAATTGATTTGAGAGATTAAAAAAGTTAGGTTTTTTATTTCATTTTTTGTAATGGAGAAGGAAGATGAATGAAGTTGTGGTTTTTGTTGTTGGAATAGGGACATGAAGAAATGAGTAAAGATGCATTGAAAGCGAAAGGTGAGAAAAGTTTCTTCTTTCTCCTTTTTCTTTTTCTCTTCTTTATATATTCTGTGTTTTCTCCTTTGTTTTTTCCCGTTTTATTACTGTTTTTTTAACTAGATTTCTTTCGGTACCATTTCTGTTTCTTTCGCTGTATTTGGAAATTGATGGCAGTGAGAATTAAATAAATTACCTACTCAGATTTTCTGCCAGAGGTGGGACCGGTACTGTAAGATTGAGATATTACATGTGATCTTGGCGGTTGGATGGGTGAAAGTGTAACTTGACTTTGTTAAACGTTAAACAACACAGTTACCAACCGCAAGAGATGAATGGAGATATCCTCGAGATTTGTGTTGGGGTGTCATGAACGGTTAATAACATTTTGTCGTCAAACCATGGAATTGAGATGTGTGTTTAAAGTTTAGTCGAGATTTGATGTGTTTTGTGGTGATTAATGCATCTCGAGTTCCACACAGGGACCACGGACCGTTGTTTTTATAGTAAAGTCTTGCAGCCAGATTGTTTTTGAATCGGATTCAAGTGCCAAAAAGAAGAAAACAGATGAGTAATTTCGGATACAGAGATTTGAATGAAGTCAAGTCTGTTGGACAGAAAATGAAGCCGCATAAATGAAACGATTCTCATTAAAATTAATACAATACAATTGATTAAATATTAGATCTACAGACAAAGACTTGTTTTCAAGTGAAAAATCAAATCCTACAGATTTGTCTTTTATTCCCTGACCTGGATGAATGTGGCTGTGAATGTCAGCCATGGCCAAGCAGCAGCAGCAGCAACAGCTAACGATAAATAACCTAAACCCAGTGGTAATATATATCCAAATTTCTTTTGTACAGACACTGTTAATACCACCCCCATTTCATCGTTATCATTCGTTACTGTCCAAAACTCCTTTGAGAAAATTCAGTCCTTCTAAAGATATACTTCTTCGGACTCGAGTTTTAGGAATCTCAATTTTCGGAGGTGGGTCAGAAGAGAAGCAGACAACAACAACAGTCAGATTATCACAAGTGTTTCGCTTAAGTGCTTCTTTTACCAATTCTTTTGAGCATTTCTCAGGATCGTTGTGAAGCATTAATTCTTTTCTTGTGATTGTAACTGCACACTGACTACTCATAACATCCCATAATCCGTCACAACCCATAATCAAGAACTCATCTTCTTCGGTTAGTAGACTCTCGTGGAGTTCTGGTTCGGCACTCAGAGGGCCGGTGGATCCTTTTGGACCCTTCATGTGCCAATCACCTATTGCTCGTGCTACTGATAGCTGCCCATTAAGATACCCATCAAACACGATTCCACCCAGTTTCTCAATCCTTAATCTTTCAGAGGTGCAGTTTGGTTTGTGGTCTTTGGACAGCTCGACCGCCCTACCTCGTTTCCCTAATACAGCTCTGCAGTCCCCGACATTGGCAATTAGCATTGTCCTACACATTAGAAGATAAATATGAGTACCAAATAACCATCAACAAAACTACATTTGTACAAGGGTGAAAATAAGAAAGCAGTATTATTCATTTATGGGGCAAGATCATCACTCAGTCTCCACATTATCAAGTTTATGAACTATAACACCGTTGACCGTACTACTGCAATTCTGAATTTTATAGATAGCGATAAACAAAACTGAAGTAAGTCCATATAAATAAAGCTGGTACACACAAAACAAACAGCAGAGTACAGATAATACAGTTAGTACGTCGTACCAGAGAGCTTGTTCATTAATGAAGTGTGTTTCCAGAGTTCGTCATTATTCATTAGTCCATACTACTAGAATATAACTATATTATTAGACACAGAGTACACTGAGTCTAATACTTGTTGTTTGCCACAGAGTTGAAATGTTGGGTGCTAATAAAGAGGAGACGACTCTTTAAATTTAAGCATCCACCATAAAGTAAGATATGGATTAGGAAGTCAACCTTCCATAAAAGAGGAGACAGATTCCTTATTGTCCAATCTTAGTGAATAACTAAAAAGTCTTCATTAACACAATGTGATTGAAAATATACTCACCTTCCGAACATAAGTGCAGTCAGTGCTGTTGTGCCAGAGGAGCTGTCAAGAGAACAAGCATCAGCAAATGCATGATCAGCTCTCAGGAAAGCACTCTTAACAGCCTTAGATGCACAACTGGGAAAATGAGCATCCTCTGTGATATATGTAAGAATGTGCTTTTTAATAAAAGCTGCTGCATCCGATCCACCATGACCATCAAACACCTGTTAAGCAAAACAACAGAATCTCAGCTAACGAAAGTTATCAATTAATTAGTGATTTAAGTGCCTGGCAATACTGTGAAGCATTCAAGGATAATCATGCCAATGTCAAAGAATGAGAATTCACAAATTACTTTGCATGCAAAAACTACGGCATATCCTCATGGGCGCCAAATCGATCTTTTTTATAGCAACTAAAACCAAATCATATGATTTTGCCATCAATATCCATAATCTTAACCTTGATCACTGAACTAGTAAGATGCATCTGGTTATGTTTCTATAGAATTGCTACCATTACTATCTAAGTGTTCATCAACTGATAAAAAGGTAAGTTGAATTCCCTTAGTGTGGAATTTGCATAACTAAAAAAGTGTTTGGAAGACTACGATTTCTACTTCTCCACTCTCGTGCAGAGCTTCTTATAGAGGTATAATTTCCATTAATAGCTGAAGAACCTGCACCTTTTTACAAAAATTTTATCTGCAGTGATTCAGCTTTCCAAAACAAAGCAAGATAACCAAAAAAAAGACCAAAACAGATTTCAGACATGGAGTAGAAACAAGTTGCACAGAATTGCCTTCACGCAAAGGAAATGGCTTCTGAGGCTCTCAATGACTTAAATAGTACGCTAAATTCTGCCACAGATATGTTTTGTAGAAGGCCATCTAAGAGAAGGTCCTGGTGACCACTATATCAGTTAGAAGGAAAATGCCATCCATATGAAAAACAATCCCATTCAAAAATAATATGAGTGATAAAAGATCAGAAAAATGATCAATCATCGAACCAGTTCTCAATGTGCAGTAGCAGTAATCAAATTACACACCCCATAGAAAGCTCCTGGAGCAGGAATGTTGGCAGATCCACCGAGATGTTCAACAAGATTATCTACACATATATGTTCATCCTCCATGTATTGCTTAGGTCCTATCTCAGAACAGCTCCCTGAACGAAATACAGGTAAAAACCCTGATTTGACATCCGAAGGTGATTTTAAACAAACACTCCCAATATCTAATTCCTGCACCAAATTGTGAAGTGAAAAGTTAACTAACACTTGAGTTCACAAAACTAGGTTGCAAAACAGATATGATATTTGAAGCTAGTTTTCAGATTCCAGATAGGACCATTCCAAATCCAATAGCTGAGGACCAAAACACGTGGAACAGGACGCTAGTTCCCACTGGCCCCCTCACTCTAAGGTTAGCAGTCATGTTTGCAGTATTTATGGAATCTTTATTAAGCTCGATAATACACACTAACGGTGCATGAGATACAACAATAACAAGCATATTTCGCTACAGATCACCATGCATGCACAATGAGGAAAGGAGTTGGAAGTACTAGACATATATAAACAATAGAAAGTTTAGATTGGGATGATCCGGAGGCATGAATAGAATAAGAAACTTACCAATTCTGAAAGTGCAGACAACTTGGCAGAACTTGTACAATGCCTCATGACTGAGAGGTGTCTTGGAGGTTTCGCAGCATTCAATTGTTTCAAGCTATCCTGAATCTCAGAATTGTCATCTTCCACTGAATTTTTACTTTCATTGCTGTATCCACTTTCTAATCCATTTAATTGAGGCGACATATGTGTTCCAGCTGCCATATTTTGCTTTTCTGTCACTTGAAACTAAACTTGATCTCGAAAAAGTCAAACTTAAGCTGGTAATATAATTCTATCCAACTTCAAACCCAGTAATAATACCAACAAATTAACAAAATTGTGACCTCAAACTCCTCAGATCACCACTATCCTTCAAAACCTAATAATCGTAAATGTAGGTAACACAGCTTAAACATTTGCGTGCAAATTACCCAAATTCAACACATAATCCTCAAAATCCCGTTATATTTGACTCTAGATCCCAAAATTTCTAAGATTTTCATCCAACAGAAACAAGAACCTCGTAACTATCAACTCCTTGGACAAATGTTCATACCTAGAGATTTCGAAACCACATCTATATCTCCATGAAAATCAACCTCATTCACACACACAATAATTGACCAAATTCAATTGATCCAACAGATAATAATAAAGAAAGTGAGAAATGTAATAAAGGATCTCATTTTATAGAATCTTCCATAATGATTACAAAACGAGAAATCATTAATAAGATCAGCATTTTCAGATCAACTGTAAATTTAGAGCTAATACTTGCCTTTAATTTGGTTGTCAGTATATGAATGAATGACGGAAGTCCGTAACTAAGAAAAGAGAGATGTTTTGTGGAAAGAATGAAACGAAACCGGAGATTTCAGGGTGCTATGGGGGTATATTCCTAGTAGTAGTGTTTTGGAGGTAAAATACGTGCGGACACGTGTCGACTTTTGAGAGTAAGGATTTTTTTCTTGTTTGACCGGAATGCCCTACAGATCCAACTTCCTTTCCAACCGTCGGAAGACTCGAAACTACTCTACTCGATCCTTTTCTCTCTCTAGTCTAGTCTTCTCAACTGAAGGTGTGTGGTCTTTCAAGGAAAGTGATGAGAAAAGTTCGTTGTAAGGGGTAATTACAAATCTAAATGACAAGTGAACCACGGATCGGCTGTATGATATCGGTTGACACTGATTTTCTTTTTTTTTTCTTTTTCTTTTTTTATATAAAAGCAAATATATTAAAACACTAAGCAAATCTTACATATTCATATTACAAACATTCTTTAAAAAGTCTTCCTTCCTACCTCAATTCCAGTTCTTTGAATCTACATAACTGTAAGGATCCTCAAGCTCGTCAACGCTATTAGATTAGTCAAGAGACGTCTTTGCCGTTAATAACTCGATTAGTCTAACACGAAGATTAATAAATAAGAATTAATCTAACAACGATCTAGATACGAAACTAGTAATGTTTAATAGATCTCGAAAAGTTAAGCAGAATGGACTAGTCGAACGTGTCAATCGGATATCAGACGAAGAAAATATCATTGGTTTAGTATGAAGGATAAAATCGTCATTTCATGGGGAAAACGCTATTGGTGCAACACAGACACGTTGTGGATCCCCTTATCAAAGCAAGTGTGTGTCCTAGTGTTTCCTTTAGGCCTTAACCCCTCGACCGAATCCAAGAGAAGTCATTCACTTTTCTTCTTCTCCTTTCTTCTCATTCTTTCTTTCTCTGTGTTTCGTCTTCTCTTTCCTTCTTCTTCTTCTTCTCTGCGAGTTTGAGAGAAATCGAGGTTCTGAGATCGACCATCGTAGGGGTTATGTTAAGGATTGACGGTTGGTGATGGTGTTGATGTTTATCGAGTTCGGGAAGGAAGAAGCTGATGTTGTTACTCGGTTAATTAAGGTTTTTAGATTGGAGTTGGGAACTGAATGAAATTGATAGTAAATCGAGTGATGATAGATGAAGAACAAAGGGGTTCTCGTTTAATTGATGTTTTGGTGTTAATAGGATTACGAATTTGAAGACTAGGGTTTCTGCTATTTTTGAGTTAATCACAGATCGAGAGGAAGGGTTGTTTTAGATGATGCAGTTGCTTATTATGGATGCGTATTGAGTAGGTTGAATGAATTAGGTTAGAATTGCTTATGAAGTCAAGTTTCAGGTGAAGAAATTGATGGTGGTGATCTGTTTCAAGATTTGAGATGATAATTCTAGGGTACACTGGAGATGAATTGGGGAAATAACAATTCAGAGGACGCTAATGCTTGGGTAAGCTTCTAATTATTCTACTTTTGAGATTTCATATTAGATTGTTCAAATTGCTGAGATTAAGTCGTTATTAATGAAACTGAAATTGAGGCGTGATGATGATATAATCCTTGAGAAAGTAGTGGATGAACTGTTGTTATTGAGGTATTAGGAGATGATAGGGGAAGAGAGATTGAGTTTGCAGTGGAGTTGTTCAACTGGTGATGGAGTTGAATTGTACTTGGAGGTAATATAATTGAACTGATGTTTTTGTGGATTGAAGATATAATATAAAGGGGAGGTTCTCTTGATTGAATTAAGTTTAGATGAATGCTAGGTTAATTGCAGGTGGTATCCAAGGATGGTGGCGCTGTCTGTGTAGTTAAATTTGCAGGTGGAGATGTAATATGGTGGTGGAAGAGGAATGGGGAACTGAGTATGAACTGCAGTTGTGCAGGTGCAGAGAAAGAGTCAGTTATGGATTGTGGAGCTGTTATGGAGAATTGTGTTTGAGATGTGTTAAACTGAAATAACTTATGTATTGTCTATTGTAATTGGGGTTTCATTGTATTGGTGAACTTTCAGTGAGAATACATGGCGTTGAGTCAGTGATTGCAGAGGTTAGTAATTCAAAATTGGAGTTTGCAGATGGAGAAGGCTAAAACTGAATTAGTGACACAGGGGTTGTAATGGGTTGGTTGTAGATGAACAAGATGAATGTATTTGATACTGCATGTGGTGGTGGGTTTGTTTGTGTTAAGTTTGAATTACAGTTGTGGGTAAAGTGTGATTAAAATGGAAGTTGCAGAGTAGGTTTGAGTTTGTACTTCAGTTGAGTTTGAGTTGTAGTGTAGACGTAAGGGTTATGGCTGAAGTAAGACTATGGAGTACAGATTCTAAGGGAAATTACAGGTGTGTGTGTGTGTAGAATGAGCTGGTACTTAATCTGTTGGCAGAGAGGCAATGATTTTGGGTTTGAAAGGAATGCGTGCTTAACCAAAGATTGTAGACCTGGAGTTGTTGTCATCATGTAGATCATTATTTTCGCAGAATGTAGAAAGAATGTGGAGCAGCTACTGCATTTGCAGGTAAGCTAAGCTTACAATTGTGGTTAAATTATGAAGTTTAGCTTAAACTTTATGTGTTATTTTTGTATTGAAACTTTAGAATCCTGTTAGAATGAATAGAATTAGGTTGGTTGTATTTTCTGTAAAGGTTCTTGAACTTAGACATGTTAGACATCCCTGTCAGTTTATCTGACTCATTTTGGTTCAGCTGACTCAGTCAATCTGACTGAGTTAACCCGTTGACCCCGTTTTGAATCAGTCTAGTTGACTGAGTTGAACTAGTTGACCGATTTAGACCTTGGCCGTTGACTTGGACTTAGACGTTCACTGTTAGTTGACCTGTAACTGTTAGTTTTACCGCTAGAGACTATTAGTTGACTTAGATGGACTGGGCCTTGGATTAATGGGGCAGAGTAGAAGACTTGGGCTTAGGACTAGTTAAGTTAGTTGGATGTTTTGGACTAGTTATGGTCTGAATTAGCCTTTGGCTTATTTTACAAAGTTGTAGATACTCATTGGAATTATCGAATTGACTATAGAACCAATCTAATAGATTACAAAGTTGTAGATACTCATTGGACTTATCTAATTGACTATAGAACCAATCTAATAGAATTAGTAAAATATAGAATTGTATGATTATTGTGTGAGCCATTTTGGCTAGATTCTTAGACTTTTTGTGTGATTAACAGTTAGACTGTATTAACAACGATCGATTCAAAGGATGAACCAGTGGATCGTGGATTTCGCGGTAGGCGTGGCTTGTCGTCAAAAGAGGTGGGCATACTTTTAACTCTTAAGAAACCATTGTTGTTTCTTTTGCAAAAGTTTATGTTTTACAAACTCATGTTTTATCTGTTTGTGCATTCCATGCGTTGTTCAACTTGTATTATGATTGTTCTGTTGGTTCTTTGTAATCTTTCCATGGTTTGGAAAGGACTTGTAATGTTTTGTTGTCGTCATGAATTGTTATGGGAAATAACAATTTCCACCTGTGGTATATAGGATATGCTCCTTCGGATTTATACCTAGAGCTTTTATGATATATTGATCGATAGTTTGCGAGTTCGGAATTGTCGACATCAATACTTACGATTAGGTGTGGATTTTCGAGTTCGGAATCGCACAACCATAGTATACATTGTTTGAGGAAGGAGTTTGTCCATATACATGTTTGAGTATTACCAGTGACTTAGTCACTTTGTTGTTTGGGAAAATATGTATTATTTTCCAAATCATGCTTTTAATTTATTTAAAGTTGAATGCTATTCCTGCTGGGCACCCCTTTTAGGGATGATGTGCTCACCCATTCCCACTTTCAGTTTCAGAGACAGATCAGAGTTGCGCAGCGAAACCTTCAAGGGTCGAGTTCGTTAGTTGGTTAACTTCGACTATGTTTATTATGTTGAATATTGTATTTGTAAACCAGATGACTATTGTATATGTATCATTTGAGAGGAGTTCTTGCATATATATTTCTGAGCGGGGCTAGTATTGGGTTAAGTTTTTATAGCAGATTTCTTAATTGAATGCGATTTGGATTCGTTGTGCCTCTTTATTTAGTTAATCTCTTGGATTAGTCAGCTACTAGCTTTGGGGGCGCTGCAATAACTAATACCATAATTGTTTAAACATTTCGCTATTCTATCCGCAATGAAGTTACATTTCATTTTGATGTAATAAAAAGAGGAAGAAGCAAAATAATTGTTAATGTTTAAAGCTTTTAATAGAAAATCTTTACATCTCCAATTGACGGCAAAATTTCTCCTCTTCATTCCATTGATAACGCCGAGGTTGTCATTTAAGAAGGTGATGTTGTCTATGTTAATATTATCCTCATAGAAGAATATATATTGTTTCCTAATATATAAGATCTTTGCTTTATAGTAATATTGTGCTCTATATATTCATGAGTTGTGTAATCAGAATTGATATGATTATCATAATAAGAATTATTATCTTTTTGATCCTATATTTGTGAAGATGGTATCTATGAGTTAGGGTTCTTGAATCATGGGTAGTGATTAAGAATCATATGACCAAAATAAGTCAAAACAAAAAGAGCAGATGGAAAACAAATCTGCTCATATTATCGTTCAATCTGAAGGTGATGCATTCAAGGCGGGGATTGTTCTTGATGAAATAAATTATGATTTGTGGTCACAAATCATGGAGATGCATATCGCTGAAAAAGAAAAAAGTTCTTTTATTATGGCAAAGACAAAAAAATCTACTGAGGAAGATCCAAGATATGAGAAGTGGTACACAGATAATCAAAAGGTCAAGAGATGGTTATTGATGTCTATGTCACCAGAAATCATGAAGAGATATATTTGGTTACCTACTGCTCGAGAGATTTGGGATGCATTATCTAAAGCCTTTTATAATAGAGATGATGAGATGCAGGTATTTACTCTAAATCGACGAGCGTTTTCGTCAAAACAAAATGGCAGAGCACTCTCGATTTATTATGGGGAACTAACTGAAATCTTTGGAGAGCTGGATCATCGTGACAAGGTGGTTATGGAGAATCCAAATGATTTTGAATCCTATCGAAAATCAATTCAGCGCCTAAGGGTGCATATCTTCCTTGCTGGATTAGATGAAAGTTTTGAGCAGATCCGTAGTGAAATCTTGATAAAGGATCGTATTCGTGAATTGGAATCATGTTATGCACTTGTTCATCGTGAATATGTTCAACGTACAACGATGGCAAAAGAATCATAAGAAGTTGAACCTGCTGTTATGGCAACTCGAAACTGGTACAATCAAAAAGGGTCTTTTCAGAGATACTCAAAGACTGAGGTGGACAAGTCATCACTTAATTGTACACACTGTAATCAATCTGGACATACAATTGACATGTGTTTCGAGCTGGTTTGATATCCAGATTGGTGGGATCAACATCTTAAGAGGAAGAAGGAGACAAAGAAAAATTCTGGTGCTCAAATGGCTTCAACAAAAAAAGGAAAGGATTCCGTGGTAACATCTGCATCAGTAGCAAGGGCGGGTAACGATGGTAAGGTTTTAAATGTTTCTTCACTTGTTTCGAATAATTCATGGATAGTTGATTCTGGTGCCACGGACCATATGACATGTGATTCTAAACAAATCTCTTCCCTTAAACCAAACTTACAAAAAACAGTCTCTACTGCAAATGGCTCACAAGCTCCAATTACTGGTGAAGGGTCAATATCTCTCACTGAAACTTTAAACTTAGATTCTGTCTTAGTAGTTCCTACATTAGATTGTAATCTCCTATCAGTTTCCCAAATAAATAATACTCCATCCGTTCCGATTTACTTGACGTTGTAGAGTTTTTCACAGAGATTAAGAAATATCAGAGAGAGTAAATTTTTCCCATTCTACCCATATTAATTCTTCTTAAAGTTTTAAATAACCTAGTTTTTAGTTTCTAGATTTTAGGGAAAGTTATCAATTTCTTAGTAATTTACTTGGGATATACTACCAAATTTTTTCCATCATTTTGGAACACAATAAAAAATTAGAGTGGATTTAAAAACTAGAGTATTGATTACAATAAAAATTAATGATATTGTGTGATTCCAAAGCAAGGGAAAATTAGTGAAAATATGGAAAAAATACTAAAACAATCATCTATATTGGAACACTAATAAAACCCTAAAACATCAAGTAAAATGGAACAGAGGGATTACTTTACATTGTGTAGTAATATTTTGGCCTGACTGTTGTGTTTTTAAGGACATCAAAACGAAGGAAACGATTAGTTATGGTGTTAAGCATGGGAAGATATATTATCTGGATTTGGTATCAAGTAGTTCGGATAAGCTGCATCAAACCCTTCTTGCTGATGGTTCTAAGGGGGAGAGACAAAAATCTCAAATTTTGTTATGACATCGACGATTGGGACATGCGTCGTTTGGTTATTTGAAAATTTATTTCCTAGTTTGTTTGCAAAAATTGATATTTCTAGTTTTCATTGTGAAGTATGTGAACTTGCAAAAAGCCATCGTGCTTCTATTCCATTATCATTCAATAAGAGTCCAGTTCCTTTTATGATCATACACTCTGATGTTTGGGGGTCATCTATAACTACTATTATGGGTGGTTCAAGATGGTTTGTTACTTTTATTGATGATTGCACTAGGATGACGTGGGTGTGTCTTATGGAAAACAAAAGTACAGTTACTGCCTTGTTTCAACAGTTCCATAAGATGATTAACACTCAGTACAACAAGCAAATTCAAGTACTTCGTAGTGATAATGGTGGTGAATATATGGATTCTGATCTTCAACAGTATTTGGAGAGACACAAAATTATTCATCAAACTACTTGCTCTAATACGCCTCAGCAGAATGGAGTAGCTGAGAGAAAGAATCGTCATTTACTGGAAGTAGTTCGTGCTTCATTGACAGAATCACATATGCCATTGCTGTATTGGGGAGAGGCACTTACTTCTGCAACATATCTTATAAATCGAGTGCCATCTAGTACCATTGTGTTTCAAACACCCCATCAAGCTCTTGCTGAAGCAGTTGTGGCTCCAAATGTTCAAAATCTTCCGCCTCATGTTTTTGGTTGTGTATCTTATGTCCATCTACACAAGAACCAACGTGATAAGTTGGCTCCTAGAGCTTTGAAGTGTGTATTTGTAGGATATGCAGCAACAAAAAAGGGATACCGTTGTTATCATCCTCCAACCAAAAGAATGTTTGTTACTTTGGATGTTGTATTTCATGAAGATTCGCTTTATTTTTCATGTGAGTCTGAACTTCAAGGGGAGTACCATAAGGAAATCAAACTCTTAACTATGATGAAGATATATCGGAAATTGATCTATCTGTTATTGTCAACTCTAATGATATGGTCAGAGAATCTGTTGATGAAGGTTCTTCAAGAGAAGAAACATGAAGTACAGTATTGGATCGTGATATAGAGATTCAAGATGAGGTTATGATAGAAGAGATTCCAGATCCTATGTTACCTCAAGAAGATGAAACACCAAACCAATCGTCTGCTACGGATGTTCTTGAAGAATCAAGGAAAAAACTTCCACAACGTGTAAACAGAGGTATTCCTAAACCCATATATGAACCTGAAATCTCTAGTAAGGTTAAGTACCCTATGAGTCATTATTTCTCTCACCATTGTTTGCTAAAGCTAATAAGGTATTCGTGAATCAACTATCTACTGTTTTTATTCCTAACAATGTGCAGAAAGCATTAGCTGATCCAAAATGGAGAGCATCTATAGAAGAAGGAATGACGTCCCTTTTTTAAAAATGCTACATGAGATTATGTTGATTGTCCAAAAGGAAGAAAGATTGTGGGGTGTCGTTGGATTTTCACCATTAAATACAAGGAAAATGGTGAGATTGAACGTTATAAAACAAGATTAGTTGCTAAAGGGTACAGACAAACTTATGGTATCGACTATATAGAAAATTTTGCTCCAGTAGTTTGATGTAAAGAACGCCTTCTTGCATGGTGAATTAACTGAAGAAGTTTACATGGAGCTCCCACCTGGTATTTCAGTTCCAGGATCTCATGGTAGGAAGGTATGTAAGCTAAACAAGTCATTGTATGGACTAAAACAATCTCCAAGGGCCTGGTTTGGCAGATTCACCAAATCTATGAGGAACTTTGGATATCGTCAGAGTAATTCTGATCATACTTTGTTCATAAAGAAAAGGAAGGATAAAATTACTGCTCTTATGTAGAGGATATGGTGGTGACAAGAAATGATCCAGAGGAGAGGAAATCTTTGCAAAGATACTTATCAAAGGAATTTCAAATGAAAGATCTTGGTTCGTTGAAATACTTCTTTGGGATTGAAGTTTCTCGATCTGGTGAAGGAATTTTCTTGTCACAAAGGAAATATGTTCTTGATCTGCTAAAAGAAGTGGGCATGTCAGCATGTCAGCCAGTCCATACACCTTTAGAAGAAAAGGTAAATTTGTGTATTAAACCTGATCAAGTTCCTGCTGATAAAAGGAGATATCAAAGACTTGTGGGGAGATTGATGTATATATCTCACACAATGCCAGATCTTGCTTATGCACTCAGTGTTGTTAGTCAATTCATGCACAATCCGGGTGAACAACACATGAATGCAGTTTTACGTATTTTGAGGTATTTGAAGTCTGCTCTTGGAAAAGAAATTTTATTCTCTAAAAATGAAGATTATAGAAAGGTTGTGGCATATACAGATTCTGACTATGCGGGAGAAATAGATGGCAGACATCCTCTGCAGGCTACTTTACCTTTGTGGGAGGTAACTTAATTACTTGGAGAAGTAAGAAACAAAATATTGTTACACGATCAAGTGCAGAGGCTGAATTCAGAGGTATGGCAGATGGCATTTGTGAAACTTTGTGGTTGAAGTTTCTCCTTAAGGATTTGGGGGTTCCTCTCAAGGATCCTATTACTCTGTATTGTGATAACAAAGCCGCGCGTGATATTTCTCATAATCCTGTTCAGCATGATCGTACTAAACATGTGGAGGTTGACAGGTTTTTCATCAAATAGAAGCTGGACAACAACATTATTGAGTTGCCACCGGTTAGGTCTGAAGAACAACTTGCAGATATTCTCACACATGGAGTGTCAAGCAAGAAGTACTTGAGTTTTCTGGACAAGTTGGGCATGTGTGATATCTATGCACCAACTTGAGGGGGAGTGTTAATATTATCCTTATTTAAGAATATATATTGTTTCTAGTATATAGGATCTTTGCTTTATCGTAATATTTGTGCTCTATATATTCATGAGCTGTGTAACCAGAATTGATATGATTATCATAATAAGAATTATTATCTTCTTGATCCTATATTTATGAAGAGTCTAATCCATTTTCCTTTGCCCATCCTGCAGCTTCTATGCACGCTCTGGCCTCAGCTTCTCCTGAGCTATGACATCTTCCTGTCCCTCCTGTAAAGTTACAAATAGAACCATTATCATCAGTTAAAACCAAAGCATAAGCAAAATTCTTATTTATTTATTTTTATCAAAGGAATATGTATATGAAACCATCAAGTTCTGAGCATTGTTAAATTTACAGCCAGGGTGTATACAGTCACATACTTTTTTAGATTTATTGCCCTTTTGAGTCTGAGTATTATGGTTAGGATTATTACTCAAATAGAAACTAATGTCTTTTTTATACTGTTTATCAACTCAATAAGATTAGGTTTAATGATATCAAAACTAACTTTACATCTATACTTCCGAATCAGCCATAGGATATATGCATAAAGAATTCTATTTTCTTTTTCCTTTAACCACATAACACACCAGTTTTTAAAACCTATATTCTTTCCTTTGTGAAAACTCTGAGCACAAAACATTCCTCTCCAAACAGCTTCCGAGAAAGTACATTCAAGGAACTGATGGTTAGTAGTTTCACTAACAATTCTATCACACAAAACACAATGAGTATCAATAGGAATGTGTCTTCCTAACCTATCTTTAACAGGCAGACAATCACTAAGAGATTTCCATAAAAACATTTGAACCCTAGGGATCACATTAAGCTTCCAGATATCAATCCAGTCCACCGGTTATTAATTAAGCTATCCTTCCATTTTCCTAGAGGACTGATCAAATCAGAAACCTTTTCATACATGTTATTAATATTGTCATTCTTTGGTTTAGGTAGTTCTCCACTTGGAAGCCATTTATTTGTCCAAATATTAATTTGTTTCCATTTCCTATATCCCATGTATGATTGATTTTAATGATTTCTAGGCCTTTGCAGATACTGGTCCAGACCCAAGACTTAATTGATTTCTTCATAAATCTTAAAGGATCAGTTTTTTGAAAGTATTTACATTTAAGAATCTTACATCACAGTTTATCAGGATTTTTAATTAGTCTCCATGCTAATCTGGTTAGAAGAGCTTGGTTGAACTTATAAGGATTCTTAATGCTTAAACCTCCACTAGTTTCACTAATACACATTGTGTCGCAAGCTTTTATATAAATACCTCTGTTATTCTTAGTTTTTTTTCCAACAAAAGTCTCTTTGAAGGGCATCTATCCTGTCTAGGGTTTTCTTAGGAAGAGAGAAACACATCATCTGGTACAAAGGCATAGCACTAATTACGGATTTGATGAGGATTGTTCTTCCTGTCTGAGTGAGGAATTTCACCATCCAACCTTGGAATCTATTGTAAACCTTATCCAACATATTCTGATAATGAAAAGCCTTGGCTCTATTAAAAAATAAAGGAGTACCTAAATAGGTGTCTGTTTTAGTAATTCTATTAACTTTTAGGATTCTAGACAATAACTTACAATGTTTGTTTTCTACTTTTTTACTAAAATAAATCCCTGATTTTTGATAGTTAATCAATTGACCAGAAGAATCACTAAAAATTTCAGAATGTCTAGCAGATTATGAGCCTGATTGATATTATCAATAGAGAAAATGAAAGAGTCATCTACAAAAAATAAATGGGAAACAGAAGGACTATGTCAAGTAACCTTAGGCCGTGTTTGAGAGTTTTGACTACATAAATCTTAGCTAGGGAATTTTGTTCTCTAACTTGAGCTGGAATATCACAAGATGTATTAATAAAGATGACGTTTGTCTTTCCGTTATATCCATCATGGGTTTATCATATATTATGTTTGTCTCTCCAGATTCTAATTCTGATAAAATAAGTTTATATTATGGAAAAAATTGTTGTAGAAAAAAAATAAAAACATAACAATAAATTTAAAAATATTAAAAATATTTTGACTAATTAAAATAACTACCTCTATAACCGTTTAACCCAGACAAGGATATTGGTATCCTGGCTATTTTGGATAATAGCATAACCTTGTTTTTTTAGCTTCCTAAAATCAAGGAAGATTTAATTGTTCATATCCTAGACTAGAATTAGAACAAGACAAACATAATTTAAATGTATTTTCTTGATAACTCAACCTAGGATAGGCATTTCCAAGGGGCCAAACACGACCTTAATACCACTAACTTTTCCTATACTCTCATGATGCAATAATAATTTAGACAGAGCTTCCATACAAATTATGAAAATGGCAGGGACAGAGGGTCATCATGTCTAATTCCCCTATTCGGGGAGAAAGACTCAACTGGAACTCCATTAACTAAAACATAATAAGTAACAGAAGAAATACAAGCATGGATTAAGTCACAAAAGTCAGTTGAGAAACCTAAGAATGTAAATATGTTGATAATAAACTTTCATTCTAATCTATCAAAAGCTTGTGAGAGGTCTAACTTAATGGCCATATAGTCGCTTTTCCTTTTACTAGTCTTCATAGCATGAAGTGTTTCATGCACCACTATAATGTTATCCATAATCTTCCTTTTAGGTATGAAAGCTGATTGATTTTGTGAAATGATGTTATTTAAATGTGGTTTGATCATATTATCTAAAATCTTAGCAATTATTTTGTAGTAGGCATTACTAAGATTAATTGGTTTGAAGTCATTTGCAGTTTTTGGCATACTAGTTTTAGGTATAAGGGAGATGAAAGTATGATTTATATATTTTTTTAAATCCTTTTTTTATAAAAACCTGTTGAACCCAGTCTACTATATCTTTTTTTAGATCATTCCAGTGGTTTTGGTAGAATCCAGGGGGAAACCCATCAGACCCTGGAGCCCCCACGCATTCATATTGAAAAGTCCCCCCCTAATTTCCTCTTCTTCAGGGATCCTACACGGGGCAATATTATCATTTGTGTCTATCTTAGGTTCAACTATTCTATTGAAAATGGGGTCTATCTCATTATCATTAGTCTGGTAGATACTCTTAAAGTGTTTGGTTGTCAGATTATTAAGAATATCCTTTCTTTCTATCCACAATCCACTATCATCTCTTAGCCCATAAATGCTATTTATCCTTTTCCTTTCAGAAGCATACTGGTGAAAAAAAATTGTATTATGATCATGCTCTTTTATCCATTTTTATTTAACATGTTGTTCCCAGTACATCTTTTCAATTGTATACCAAGAATTAAGTTCATTATGGAGTGAGTCTAGTCTAATCTTAGTGTCATAATTATAGCGTTTCCTATTTTCTTTTTTTATTTCATTCAGAATATTAGTAATATTCCTGAAAATGTTTCCGAATTCTTTCTTATTCCATATTTTAAATTCACTTCTAAATTTTTAAGAATGTCATTTATATCTGACAATCTTTCTTTACTAATTTCTAATGAATTCTCAACTAGGATGTTATAAGTTTTATGTTCTTGCCAGCATCTCATATATCTGTATGGTCTATCACTTTTCTCTAAATTTGGTGAAATGTCAAGCATAATAGGGAATGGTCATATAAAACTATGGTAAGATGTTTAGTACAAGATTGAGGAAAAAATTCAAGCCATTTATGGTTAACTAAGGTCCTATCTATTCTTTCCTGAATATTCTCATTTCCTAATCTCTTATTTTGTCCAAGTAAATGGTAAACCAGTAAATTTTAAGTCTATTAATCCTAAATTTTGGATACACCTATACACATAAGCTAGCTAGGCTACTTGAACTAGTGTCATTTCCACCTTCTTTTTCATCTTTATGTAAAATGAAATTCATATCTCCTATCAAATCCCAAGGGCTGTTTAAATCACTATAACTATAAATAAAGTCCCGTTGTTTTTTCCTAAGATTTCTATCCAGAGAACCATAAATAAAAGCAATGTTAACACTAATATTATTTTTAATAATGTGAAGTTAAAAATATTTTCCATAAAAGAGATGAGATTAGCAGAAACTCCCTGATTCCAGGCTATTGCAAAACCCCCAGACTTGCCTATGGATGAGATGATAAACCAGTCCTTCATCTTCATTTTGTTAAAAACTTTCTCTACTACATGCATTTTGACTTTAGTTTTAGATAAAAAGACTAAGTCTGGTTTATAGGTTTTATTCAGATGGTTCACATGATCTTGTTTTAAATTTGCTCTAATACCTTGAAGATTCCAGGATAAAACCTTAAAGTCATATCCATATTCCATGACCATATAGCAGAAAAACATTCTCTTATAATAAGGAAAATAACTATCCAAAATGCATCTTAAAAACATGCAAACAAGAGAAACATGATCACACAGGAGATAATCAAAACTTTTAAATTCTAAACTATAGCACGTTTTACTGATTCTAAACATTATAAAAAGTAATAACATATTGTAGTAAGGATAAGAAATAGTAGACCTAACATACTTTTTTAAATATATTTTAAAAATAAATTTGTAATAAAAATTGTTAAGCATGGTTACCTCCTTCTCAAAGTTGCATTCCATAGGGTAAGTGCTGTCAGATGAAGCTTCAGTGACTACCATATCAGGAATTTCTTTTTTGTTCTTTTCGACTTCAATTATACTCCAGCAAAGAGTATTTTCTTCATCATTAGAGGTATTTTCTTCAATATTTTCATCATTTAGATTGCTCTGATTTGGAAGCTTAACCAAAGCCTCACCCATACCCATGATATTACTTGCTTCATTAAGAACCTATTTAGAATTTGAATTTTTTTATGATCTTCATTAACCATCATCCATTCACCACTCTCTCAATTTCCTAATTCTTTCACTGGCTCACATACTCTTTCTTCTACCCATAACTGCATACTGACTCAAGAGTCTGAACCAATCTGCTTTCTTCCTTTTCTGTTTTTCTTCTTTAGGATTGTTGTCTTCTTCAACCATATGGGATTTTCCTTTTAGTGACTTCCTTATCTCCTCCGCATTATTATCACTCTTCTCTGGCTCTTTCCTCTATCTTCACTAATGACTGTGACTGGAATAACATTGCTAATATTCCATCCATCTCCAATGATACCTATATTTCCCCTCCTTTCACTTTCATTTTCCTCTTCATTGAAGCAGAATTCATTATCAATCCTTATTCTTTTGGTACCTCTGTTTTGATATTCCACTTTATCAATTTCACTGTCATAAATCAGCAGGCTTGCAACAGCTGTTGCTAAGGAATTCGTTCTGTTTCTATTTGGTGCCTCCTGGTGTTGAAATTCCTCATTTTCATCTCCTGATTCTTCTCCTTCTTCATTGTAGACATAAACCTTAGGGAATTTCTTCTTATAAGCAATGATTCTTGGCTTGCACTTTTCATAAAAATGATCTCCATCTACAAACCAACACTTTCTGCATGTACCATGACAAATCACCATGAAGAAGACTCTTGTTTTGACTGTCTCTCTATCCAATCCATCAAGAATCATTATTTTGACTTGATGTACTAGAGTCTTCTTTAGATCAGTAAGGACATGCGCCTAGTACTCCCCCTAAGAGTTCAAAGGACCAAAAAAGTGAAAACCCTTCCAACTTTTTCAGCAACTTGTTTGGCCACATAACCTTTCTCCACTAGATCAACCATTAATTCAAACTTCATCCAGAAATCTTGTGCATCCAAGTTTATGTCTTCAATTCTTGTTTCACTTCTCCACATGCGCATAGTAAGAAGCTTACCATGAACTCTGTCTGGAATGGAGTAGATGGCAGTAGCAAAGTCACTTGCATTGGAGAATCTGATAATAAAGATTTTTGGATTGGCTGTCTTCTTGATGATAATTCTTCCTGTTGGAGACTAAGCCATATTTAGAGCATACGCCATTTCTCCAGTTGTAAGGCCTCTTGGATCATCACCTCTCTTTATCTCTTTGAAAAGTTTAACTACCACTCTAGAGAATTTTCCTTATTCTATTTCTTTAGCAGCATCTTTTAGGAACTCAACATAGTATCTTAAAGAGTGTGATATAGGATGATTTTGATCCTCAAGAACATCATTTAGATGAGCAATTTAATTTCTAGTTGGGACATCAGATATTTTCCAAGACTAGAAAGAACTAAAACTGATATATGATTATTTTGAGGGTTTTGATGCTTTGAAGAGAAAGTTTTGTATCTGTTTTTTTGATTTTGAGTTATGAGACTAAGGAAACTGGTATAGGTGTTTATATAATCTAGCATGCTAGGCTTTTTACGAAAGTTGTAAGTATTATCTTTAGGTGACACTTGTAACTGAAGGAGTGAAAGAGCCAGATAATAATTACTTATGAAGATTTTGTTCTTTCATGTAGATTTAAAACTGTTTCTACTGACTATGAGTGCCACTTGTAACTTGAGATGAGTGGTTACTGATTGTATCTTACTAAAATAAGGATGAAAATTGTTTATAATACTGCTACGTACTTCTTAAGTGCTCCTCCACTTGTAAGAAATGACCGTTAATTCCAAAGTTGTGAGAGCTCTTATCACTGACATATGATGCTAGGATGATGTTATTTTCTTTTTCATGAGTGATTCCCAAGAAAATTTTAAAGTTGATAGAAATGATTGCAAAACGATCTTCAGTCTCATGTCTTGGCTTAATATTTTTGTGTATTTCTAAAAAGTGAGTTACTTTACTTGGGCCTGAGAGAAACAATCCTCCCTGTAGAGAGAGTTTTCCATTGCACTGTAGCTCCACCATTTTCCTCGTTGCCGAACACTTGACTTGAGATGGTCTCCACCGATCATTTTCTCCAACATCACTTCCCCTGAAAGACAAGGAGAGCAAACAACATATGATGAGGATTTTTGATACAAAAGCAATCATGATGCAATCTGAAATAAAAGTTGAAATTGAGAGAAAAAACTAAGGTTAAAACTGAACAAAAAAGAAACGATTTTTAGGGATAAAGACAATTGAAATAGGTAACCCCAATATCGATTAGTAAAAACCTTTCAAAAGAACCAGACAAATCGAGAACAAAATTTGAAAGAAAGAAAAATTTGACCCGTTAAAAAAAACCTAATTTTGAAAAGGGGAGGATAGAAATTCGATAAAACTCTTAATCAAAAGAACTCAGAAAGCCTAAAAATTAGCTAGCAAACGAGGATTATAAACAAATTTCTTCAACAGATTGAAAGGATTAAAGATGGGATCGAAAATTCATGGAAGAATTCGTAGAAGATGTCGCTGTGTTGACTCGGTTTTATCGCCGATCCTCAGAGCCTCTCTCTTGTTTAGGTATTCTTGTTGACACTGATCTCAGATCTTACTTATCTGTATTTTGGGAAACTTGGGTCGGAGGGTCCAAAGGGCTCGAACATAGGTAACATAGGTTCTATAGCCACTTTCTGGCAAAGTGAAGTATAACAAAAATATGCAATTTGATCGAAAGATTGGAAATGAAATATTAAAAAACCAAAAATACCCTTCCTTAATTTTAGTTTTTTTTTAATTTTATGAATGATTAATATGAAGAGAGGGATTTGGGTGTTTTCTTTTTGTGTGTGTTGATATCCAATTTTTTTCAGGAAATTTTTTTGATCGCGCACTTGCGCAAGCAAAAATGAGCGAGCACCTCTTCCACCGTCAAATGATTAAGATGTGTCATCTATTAATAGACTTAACTATAGTTATCTTTTCCAATTTAACCGTATCTTCAGTAATTTTCTGGACTTAACTATAGTTATCTTTTCCAATTTAACCGTATCTTCAGTAATTTTCTGGACATTCAGTATATTTTATTTTTTAACCTACCTCTCTATCTATCATGATTCCCTCCTTATTCTAGGCGCCAAAATAAAATCATCCCCTCCTTATTTTAGGCGCCAAAAAAATCTGTTCTCATTCCTCCTTATTTTAAGCGCCAAAAAATCCTACTGTATCTTTTTTTCTTCTGTAAACCTAAAATACTATCTCTGCTTGAATCTACTACAAGGGTGTGCGCTTTCATGATGAATAATTTGCATCCTTGCAAAAAAATCACGAAAACAAAAATCCCCAAGGCATCGATCTCTCGGAAGAAATGTAGGTAAGAACCTTGATTTGATTTCAGTGGTGATTATAGATGTGTCTTTTTATTTTTGTAGTGCTACTTTTTTAATTAGATTTATTGTGTTCATTAATCTTTGATGAAAATAAAAAGGAGTAATCCAATTGTTGTTGTGAAGTACTGATAAGTGCATAATTCATATGATTTTAGTATCCATTCCATACTTGTTTAAGCTATTATTCTTGCATGTATTCGTATTATTACTCTTGTTTTCTCTTATTTGTCTCTATTATGTGAATCATCCAAAAAGGAGCTACACAGTGATGAAAAGAGATAAGAACAGAAGTATTCCAAGTATCCAAGTTCCCAAGTCCAAGACTAGTGGAAGAAGTGCGACGAAAAGGAGCAAAACGCTCAAAATCAATAGAAGGGACAAAGACCGATATTAACTCATTCAAACTAAGAATTTATCATCATTATCTTGAATATAATTGAAATATAAAAACAATGCAAAAAGAATGAGGTCATTCCGAGTTCGGATGAAGAAATTGTGGCCAAAACAAGGTTTTATTGAATACCGAAGACAGTAAAGTATGCTGACGGGTACTCATACTTTAATTCCGAAAATTTCTGCTGGAAATTGAAGTTCGCGGATTGGTATGCGTATTTAGAAAGTAGGAAAACGTGTATTAACACCATGGAAGGCCTAAGGACACGTTTGGGGTCGTTATTTCGGGTCAGGTTTCTTAACTGACTAGGATACATGAAGGCTAGGCAATGTAAACCTTTAAAAAGGTATTAGGTTATGTAATCTGGAATCATCGAATCTCATATTATACTTTTGTTCTTCATTAATATTTTAGGGTTTACCCCTTTAGGGGGAAACCGGGCAATTGTGTAATCATGAGAAACTAAACCTTTGTTGATTAAGGATAAATTCAATGTTCTAAGCGTGAAGCTTTATTAATAATACAAATCTATTGAGAGTTTTTATCATCATCGTTTGTATTTACCATATCTAGGGTTTATGAGTGATTCTTAGATTGATTTGGAGTGCACGCTAGATTGATCTATTGATTGTTCTATCGCTAGTAGAAGTTATGAAATAAGTAATCGTCGATTAACTCTCTACACAAGTAGAAATCGCGAGGCCTTACAGAGGGATTCTGTGGAGTAATCGTGTGTTAAGACAACACCAACAAGTAAACCTTGATATAAGAGTTTAACTATTGTGATCAACCTAAATTCATAAATCTTAAGGTATTCGATTGGATCACACCTTGAGTGATCTACTACTTGGTGGTTCGTTGGATAGAAATTGGTAGTCGAGAATTTCTGTATCCAGTGATAGAAGGAGTTTTGGGGAACACTGATCTAGATGTTATTCCACGGTTGGTGATGAATGATTCTTACGAACGATATATAAGTATTCTAATCTTGTTAACGCTTGGTATCTTAAAACCAAAACCCCCTTTTGTTATTCACTTTATTTTGCTGATACAAATAACCTATCAATTACACAGCTGTCTGTGGGAACGATCTCTTACTACCGCTATATTACCAGTTAATTAGTGGGAAATATATTTATTAATTTGTTTTGCCTACGACATCCCATCAAATTTTGGCGCCGCTGCCGTGGAGCAGTCGCTAATTGATTTGTTATTTGTTTAGCTTGTTTTTTTTTTTTAGATTTTTTTTTATTTTCTTCTTCTTGTGAGTCTTCATGTTTCCTTACGGAAATAACATGTACGGAGCACAAGATCAGACATATAGTAGTGGTAATCAATATGGTTTTCAATCTCATTCATATGACAACTACCAACCATCCTATGGGTATAATCAAAACCAATCTTTTGGGTATAATCAATATCCTACGAAACCTTATGGATATTCACATACATATCAACAACCTTATGACGGGTATGTAAGTGAACAATCACGAGGGTGATAGGATAGGTATGCTTCTAATCGTTTATCTCCTGAACTTGAACAGAAATTTGATCAGATTATGCATCACTTAAAGGCCGGTATGTCCACACTAGAGTCACTCAATGAGCAACTAAGCGCGGAGAACAATATGTCAACCGAGTCTTACTTCAATATATCTAACCAAACTCCTGATCGTATTTATGATCATTCACCTATACAAAAAGGGGAGATTTGGTTTGGAAATAGTGTGGTGAGTGAAGTTGCTGGTTTTGATGAATGTATTGACCAATTCCAAGCGATGGCACAACATCAACAAGGTCTCCATACAATTGAACAGAAGCAATATGAGCAACTTCAGGAAATTCAAAGGCATGCGGAGAACTTAAAAATACAAATTTCTCAACTTAGTGAAGGTGGGAATGAGGAAGAAGTTTGGCCTCATAACCAAAACGATTTTGAAATTCCTATGGATGACGAAGATTCCGATGAAGATGAGAAACCATTCAAAATTCCTTGCAACAATGATACGGTTATTCAAACTCCGGATCATAATCCCTCGCCTATTCAAAATGAGGAGATTGGGTATGACATATCTATTGTTATAAATGGTGTAACGTACTCAAACAAAGAAATTAGGAGTTGCATCAATAAACTAGACGTTTTAGGAGAGGATTCTGATTCCGATGACGAGGTTGTTGAAGAGTTAGAGATTGAGAATGAAACCAATTTGATCAAAGTCGTGGAAGACCCAATTGAGATAGATAATAATAGTTCGATAGAGGACCATGATATACTTAAGGTAAATAATTCATTGTTAATTAAGAAAGATGATGATCACATACAAGGTTTGTCTAATCTTTTGCATAATTCTATATCTATTGATCATTTCCATCCAATTGAAGTAGGTTCTGAAAGAGTTGTTAACCCAACTTTTAAGAAAATACCTCACTTAGGATTGGAGTTGTGTGCTTCCAAAGTTTTAACGGATTATTTTTCTTTTAAGTATCCACCATTTGATGTGTTTGATTCGAGTATTGTGCAGGTTCACCAAGCTGAGGAACCTTTTGAAGTTCCCGAATTCTATGTTCTTTATCCACTTTCGAGTGTAGAAAGGACTAAGTGTGGGAGAAACTTCAATAAAGCGATAGCTTCGATATTTATATTTTGTGTTAATGTTTTTGTGAAGCTTTTATTTGAATTGAAGATTGTTATTTGGAAGGATTACCAAATTTTCAGATTATTGGTGTACGAATGATAACAATAACGTCGGGCTGACGACGTTAAACCAAGCGTTGCGAGGGAGGCAACCCATCGGTTTTGTATCTCTATCCCTTTTGTTTTTAGTTTACTTAGTTTTTCATATCATATCTTGTATTCCCATCTTAGATTTTACAAAGTCCTATATCTATAATGAAAGTTTTGACGAATTCTCGTCAGAAAAATTCTGACTGCGCACTCATTACGAAAACAACTCTCGAGACTTCATACAGAGTCCGATTTGAGTGGTTGACCGCAAATTTTAAAGATGACAGACTCACCTTTATTTTTCAAAAATAAAATCTGAATTTGGAGTTTGTTAAGTTGGAGCGATAGGCCCGGACATTTGAGTTTCGGTATTTGTTTAGAACGTTTTCAGATTGCATGTCAGTCAGTCCGGAGGCCATAAAAGTAAGACTGTTTATCTAAACATTATGAACTTTTGATACCTAACAGAAAAGATGTGGGCGAACAACTTTCGTTTAGGATGTTTTTCCTATTTCCCTACCCATTTGTACAGTTTTTGAGTTTTTCAGAGTTGTTATGTCAGAAATCAGAATTTTCGGTTTTGAACATTAAGGACAATGTTGAGTTTAAGTGTGGGGGAGAATTTAGTATCTACTATTATCATATACACATAATAATAATATTCTTTAATTTCTTGCATTCTTGAGACTTCATCTTTTGGAGTTATCTATGAGCTAATTAGGATGACACTCTAAACCTTTTAAGCTAATTACCTTGCATTCTTACGGCTGTAGATTGGGTTCCACTTTATCGTTCTAAAATTCTTAAATATATGCGTTCATAATTGAATGAGAAACTAAGCTATGGTAGTCGTTTGAAAGATTCATCCTCGCAATTAATTATTACTGAATCACTTTCTTTTTATTTTTGCAGTTATATGTTTCTCTAAAGTGATTTGGTGGGATGCTGATACTACCGTGGATGTTGTAGCAAGGTAATCATTGGTTGAGTATATAAAAGCCCCATAAGACAATTGTCTTACACTCATAAAGAGTGAGCCGGGAAGAAAAAAAACAGAAAAGAAAAGAAAAAGAAAAGAAAGAAAAGGAAAAAGTAAAAAATATATATAAGGCCCCTCTTCATTTATCGACACTAATAAATGATAGGTCCAGAATTACGGACTAATCATAGTCAATGAAAACAAAAACCATATCATCATTATATAGCAAGTCAAAAATACTATTGATGAGGTTCTCGACACTTGGATAGCAGTATGTGTGAAACGTTGTCCCTGTCTCCGTCGCCTAAACAAGCATGGAACGCAGGATCCAAGGAAACTATCACATACTTGCTGAAAAGGAACATGCACTTAGAATATCTAATCATGTGGTCAAGTTAAATGGGTACTTGTCTCAACTATTGCGCTATAATAAGAATCCTTTGACGACATTCACACAAGTATTGTGGGTAACATCTTTCACTTTAGTCAACATTTGCACACTTCACTTTTCTATTTCCATTTTCTTATCTATCCATGTGATTTTAGTACGCGAGTGTTGTGGCAAACATTGCAACAAGCATGATGACTATCTTAGTAGAGTTTTACAATCAGGTTGAATGACACACGTAAGTAATTACTTATGTGTGATGATTGGAATGTATGTGGGATATTTTGATACCGGTGTATCCGTGCTCCTTTAGGGAACTTAGTTTACCTCAAGCTAATTTGAGGGAAGAATCCTATTCTAGGCAGGAATCCTTGTTTAGGCAGAATTCCTAGTTAGGAAAGAGTTTTGTTTTAGGCAATACTCTTAGTTTAGGAAATATATTCCTAATAGAAGTCCTTGGTCGGCTGAGTACGATGAAGGCTATAAATAAAGGGCTTTGGCTAATATCTAAGGACACAGATACTAGGAACATAAAACCTAGGAGAAGCTTGGGAAAATACTTGTGCAAGCTAGCAAAAAGTTTAAGGTTGATCCACTGTTTAGAGAGATTGTGAGCGTAAGAAAGAGAGAACTGTAATTGTTTTCTTGTTCATAATCTAGAGAAGATATTTTCTTCGGATTACTACTTGTGTTCTGTTTTCTAAGTTTTTCATCTATTATTATTCTGAATTCCGCCTTTATAGTAATAGCTACCGAGGTATAAAGATCATACGTATCTAGTTGGCATCACGAGCAAGGTTAGTTTTTAGGGTAAATCCCTGTGGTTTATGGTTTTCACTAGATATCTCTACATAAAGCTTGGTGAGGTACTTGAGAAGCTAGAGGACGTTAAGAAAACAAGGGGATCAAGGATGAAAAAGTCAGATGATGATCCTAAGGAAGGCGAACCACAGACTATGGAAGAAAAGGTGGCTACGCTGCAAACAGACATGAAGTCAATTCAAGTTACCCTTCGGGAGATGAGTGAATGTATTAGTTCTCATACACCCAAGTCGAAGACGAATAAAAACATTACACCTACACCCGAAGCTTCGAAAAAAGATGATTAGGAAGAAGACGATTCAGAAGAAGAAGAAGAAGGAGAAGAAGAAGATGAGGATGAAGATAAGAAGAAAAGTGAGCTTCTTAAAAGTTCTACATCAACTAAACCTCATGGTAAGAATCTGAAAATTGATTTTCGTGTTGATATTCCACTTTATGATGGGAGTGTCGATGTAGAAAAATTGGATGATTGGATTGAACGTCTAGAGACGTTTTCTTCTTTCTTTGAATATGGTTCAAAGGAAAAGATTGCTTTCACGGCATTGAAGCTACAAAAGCATGCTCTAACATGGTGGAAAGCTTATCAAAGACAAAACCTAGGTAAGGGAGTATTGTCGTGGAAAAGATTCAATGCAGTCATAAGGAAACAGTTTTATCCGGTTGGCTACCTTGAGGAGAGATGGTTCAAGTGGTACAACTTGAAGCATACTTACAACCAAACCGTACAAGAGTATACTTCGGAATTTCAGAATCAAGCTATGATTTTGGATTTAGACTTGGAAGATTATGTTATCTGTATGAAATATATTTCCGAGTTCCATGAGTATATACGGAAAGAGTTGAAGATGTTTTCGGTGGATACTATCTCCAAAGCAAGTATAAATGCTAATGCCATTGAGGGCAGGCTTAAGAAATCTGATTCAAAGGGAAATACTAAGGTGAAATCTGTAGGTACCACTGTGAAAGGAGGTGAAAGGAGCAAAGAAGAAGGGAATTCTAATGACAAGGAAGGTTTGTCTTGCACCCATTGCAAGAAACATGTCACGTTGTCGACAAGTGTTGGGTTAAGAACCCTCATCTAAAACCTAAAGAGTTGCAGACGAAAGAAGCCAAGAAGGCAACACTAGTCACTCAAACTCCAAAATAAGTCCATGGACTAACAGAACCCAATTCAAAGCTTTCTCTTATGACAGGGGAAAAAGAAAGACCTTCAAAAGATGATCTTAGGGAGCGACTCTTCACAGTGAAGATGCAAGTCAAAACATCACTAGTTGATGCTGTTATTAACCCGGGAAGTCAGAAGAATTTACTTTCAAATTCTTTGGTGCAGAAGTTAGGATTGAAGACTAACAAACATCCAAAACCATACCCTTTAGGATGGCTTCAAAAGGAAGGAGGATTACAAGTTTCACAGCAGTGCACGTTCAAATTTTCTCTAGATGAGTCATATATTGGCGAAGTTACATGCGACGTAGTTCCTCTGGATTCTGCCAGGTAGTACTAGGTAGTCCTTACATATGGGATAGAGATGCAACTCTACACAGGAGGGAACAAAAGTACACCTTTACCAAAGATGGAGAAAGTTTTGTTGATTCGGGCTATTGATTCTCCTCTTGAAGGAGCATGCTTAATCACAGCCACTCAGGCTAAGCGGTTGGTGAATGCTATCACAAAGTTCATTCTCTTTGTGATCCGTTCTCTTGAAGAGAAGCCGAGTAGAGTATGTCTAGCAGCCTTGACTTCTCAACAAGAAGGCGACCTAGAAAGGTTGAAGTTGAAATACAAGGATTTATTTTCTGATGTCACAGGGTTACCGCCAAAAAGGAGTGTGGAGCATGAAATCATGTTGACCGGGGAGAGTTCTCTACCTAATATAGGTGTTTATCGCACAACCGTCGAGGAATCTGATGAGATCAAGAAACAAGTCCAGGAACTCCTAGAAATAGGAATGATAGTGCCAAGTGCTTCACCTTGTGGATCAGCGGTATTGTTGGTACCAAATAAAGATGGAGGCTGGCGTATGTGTATTGATTATAGAGCATTGAACAAGATTAGTATCATGAATCGTTATCCTTTACCTAAGATAGACGACATGATGGATCAATTGGAAAAAGCTCGAGTCTTTACAAAGTTGGATTTCAAATTTGGATACCACCAAATGAGAGTCTGAGAAGATGATACATGGAAGACTGCTTTCAAAACCAAACAAGGCTTGTTCGAGTGGTTGGTGATGCCTTTTGGTTTGTGTAACGCTCCAGCGACGTTTATGCGTTTGATGAATGATTTGTTACGACCTTTTATAGAAGATTTTGTGATTGTTTACTTGGATTATATCCTAATATACATCAGAACTTGGGAAGAGCATCTCGTTCACGTTGGGAAGGTATTTAAAATGTTACATGAAGGCCAGCTGAAGTTGAATTTTAAGAAGTGTGAATTTGGTAAGGAGAAGTTGGTGTATCTCGGTTTCATTTTTGGTGGTGGACAACGGAAGATTGATCCAAGGAAGGTTGAAGTGATCACTAAGTGGCCTAGACCTAGTACCCCAACGGAAATCAGAAGTTTCTTAGGGGCTTGTACCTACTTGCGTAATTTTATCCGGCATTTTTCAAATATTGCAGGACCATTGCATGGACTGACGGGAGCTAAAGTTTGAATGACAGCAAACCCATGAAGACTATTTTCAGTTACTAAAAAGGAAGATTTCAGAAGCACCAGTATTGGCATTGCCTAACTTACAACGAACTTTTGAAGTTGAGACCGACGCTTCTAACTATGCATTGGGAGGAGTGTTGTTACAAGATGGTAAACCAGTGGAGTACCATTCAGAATTGTTCTCAGGTGCTATTAAGAACTACGCACCGTATGACAAAGAATTTTATGCTTTATATCAATGTATCAAGCATTGGCGAGTGTATCTCTTAGGTAAAGAAGTGGTGGTACATTCAGATCACAAACCATTGGAGTATCTACACGCTCAGACAAAACTACAACAAGACCGACACATGAAGTGGATATCTTACTTGATGAGTTTCAACATTCTCATTAAGTACAAGAAGTGAGTAACAAACAAGTTGGCAGATATGTTGTCTCGTCCACCAGTCCGAGCATTAATGGTGGCCATGAGAATTCAACCGATTGTTCCTCAAAAGTATGTAGAGTCATACACATCTAGCAAGGACTTCAAAAAGGTGTTAGAAGGTGTAAAGAGTGGTTTAAAAGGCGATTTTGAACTTCAAGATGTATTTTTATACAAAGGTCAGTTACTTTGCATATCAGAAAATAGAGATCGTTTACAGTGGCTGAGAGAGGCACACACTTCCCGAGTTGCTGGACACTTTGGGATGAATAAAACTCTACTTAACCTCTGGCGCTATGTATTTTGGCCAAGGATGCAAGATGATGTGGCTAAGTTAGTTAGAGGGTGTAAGTTGTGTAGCACATCTAAACCTTCCAACAAGAAACGTGGGTTATATATACCATTAACAGTACCATCAAGACCTTGGGAGAGTATTTCTATCGATTTTCTTGGTGGGTTACCAAAGACCAAGTCTGGTTATGATTACTTGTTCGTTGTGGTCGACC
This sequence comes from Papaver somniferum, assembly GCF_003573695.1. Classification (NCBI taxonomy): domain Eukaryota; kingdom Viridiplantae; phylum Streptophyta; class Magnoliopsida; order Ranunculales; family Papaveraceae; genus Papaver; species Papaver somniferum. The sequence continues at coordinate 8,762,707 of NC_039359.1, forward strand.
GATTCAGCAAGATGATTGCATTAATTCCATGTACAAAGACGGTAACGGGAGACGGTGCAGCAAAGCTCTTCTTTGAGAATGTGTGGAAGAATTTTGGTTTACCTACTTCGATTATTTATGATAGGGATAGTCGATTCCTTTGTCATTTTTTGGATTCTTTACGGAAGATGATGGACACTAAGTTGAAGAAGAGTACAACTTTTCAACCACAAACAGACAAACAAACAGAAGTGGTCAACAGGACTATAGTTCACATGTTAAGGGGATATAATTCTAAGCATCCTAAAACTTGGGATGCGGGTTTACCATATCTACAGTTTGCTTTCAATAGAGCAGTTCATAGTTCTTCGAGAAAATCTCCTTTCGAGACGTGTTATGGTTACTTACCACCTAGCCCTTTCGATCTAGTATTTTCTAGTGACACCTCAATGGGGGGAAAGGAAGGAAGTGAACGACAAAAGGCACAAAAGTTCTTGGAGAATATATCTCAGATTCATGCAACTGTTGAAGCACAATTAAATAAGTCACAAGCCAGATACAAAGAAAAGCATGACAAGCATCTTGTGCCTTGTAATTTCGGTGTTGGTGACTTGGTATAGTTAAAGTTAGGTAAGGAACGATTGAAGGGGGAAGGTAAGAAGTTAAAGCCATTGAGGTATGGACCGTTTCGTATTCTCTGACCAGATTGGTGACAATGCCTTTCGTCTAGATCTGCCACATTATCTAGGAATGTACTCGGTTATAAATGTGAATACTTGAAGTTGTTTGAACCACCTGATGAGTGCTAAAAAGTGCATATTTCTATATATTTTTCTTGGCATTTAACTCATCTTTTGTGCATTAATTCTACATTTTATCCCATATTCTGTATTTTCGTTTTTTTCAAGAATAAATACTTTTCTTAATTAATTTTTGCATTTTTAGGTACTAAATAAAGCATGGTTATCTCACGGAGCGAAAAGAGCAAAGGAACGGCAAAGACTCTCGATAGGAGGAAGCGAAGAATGATGTTTGCAAGAGCCGGATCAACTAGAAGTGGGCTTGAAGAGGAAGAATTGTTCTTAAAGAAGATATGGGCTTGGCATACCCAAGGCCCAAAACCCTTACTCAAACACATTTCCACTATCCAAGCCCGTCTCGGATTTCAGCCGTCAGATCGAAGCATTTCAGCATCCTACGGTCGCTCCATCAACGCACATCAAACTCCGAAGCCCCCGCTTTACATCGCAACGCCCATCTCCATCATGGGTCGTCCGTTTTGCTACATCCCTTCATCCGACGGTCGCTCCACGCTTACCTCCGTATCGCCGTTGGATCCACCTACCATCTTCCCATCCATCGCTCCTTGTCGCAGATCATCAAACCTCGCCGAACCCGCCTAACACCCAAGTATCGAACACCCTATACCCATCGCCAAACACACCCTTCTCCCAAAAACATCGAGTTCTTCTCCTCCACTCCGTCTGCAGAGAAAACTCTGCCATCTCCTCCTTCCACCCGACCATGGCAGCCTGCAACTGCTGCTCCTCGAGCTTCACTACACCCCTCTCCGCCTCTACCAAAACCCGTACGTACCACAGTTTTCTCTTCCTAGCCTAGTCGTTTCCCCAAACCCACATCTCTCTGACCTAGGTGTGGAGTTGATAAAACAACTCGAGCTAGGGTTGCAGTACATCAATTGGAGCAGGAAGAGCATCAGAGGGACATCAACAAGCATGGGTCGAGCTCAATTCAGGAAATTGGTGAGAGAATTTGATTTTCCCCAAAAAATTAGGGTTTCGAATTAGGGTTTTGTATTTTGTTGTAAGCTATAAAAGGGAAGTGATGTAGGATGTTAAAGGTTGTTCTTGGTTAGCCGAGATACCCCCTAATTGGGTTAATTTAATTTGATTTCACTGTCAATTTTTAGGGTTCTTCTTTTGCAATTTTCATTCACTGTTTAGTAGTTTAAATGTTGTGTTGTTCCTGTTAATCATGTGTTGTTCCATCTGTTTTCTCATGTTCTGAGTTCACTGCTGAGGTTTAGATGAAACCTCAATGCACTGTCTGGTAGTGGAATGCTAGGTTAGAGCCTTAGTGCATTGTTTTGATTGAGCAATGGGAGAAATTAGTGCTCATAGCAAGCTAATTCTCTTTCCATTCCTTTTGTATGCTTAGGATCATAAGTTGACCTTAGCTGTCACTTAGTTCCATTAGGAATTCAACCTAGAATTACATTGTCTGGATAGGTCACAAGGGTGGATTCAAGGCCTTAGCTTAACCCACAATTTGTTTTCACAGTCACTTGCAACTCCGAATCTGTTTTTCTTATTGCTTAGTTAAATTTTCCTTGATGCTTTGTTTAGTTTTTGTGCAATTTACAGCTTGCTGTGCACTGAAATCAGTGCACTGTCTCCCCTGCCCTTGGCTCACAGCCTTGGTTCATGCCATTTGCCCTCTTTGTTTCACTGCCACTATAACATTGTGATCTTGCATCTTGTTTTACATCATCTGCCAGCATAGTTTAACTTCTTTATGCACTCCTAATCCCTGTGGACTGATCCCTTGCTTACTCTCTATACTAAAACTTGGCCTTGTATACTTGCAAGTCTTTTGTGTGTCTTTTCTAACCACACCAAGTTTTTGGCGCCGCTGCCGGGGATTGGTGCTGTGTTTTTCTTGTAGTTTTCTTGGCTATTTTGCATTTCACTGCATAGCATTTGCATCTGCATCTGCTTCACTTCATTTGCTGTTGGACCTGCTGTTCTGAACCAGTTTTTCCTCTGCTGGGACGCCACCAAGGAAAAGAACCAAAGCCCAACTGGGTTTTTGCAACAATATCAGAGCAGCTGGGCTGTGCTTAAAAGGTAACCCATTTAAGAGAACCCGAATTGTGGGCTTCCAATTTTAATTGTGGGCTTGTAATATTAAAGCCAATTTTTGGGCTTTTATTTTCTGTTGGGTTTGTAATTAATTTTTGTGGGCTTGTTTGTTTAATTTGTGGGCTTGTATTTAATTTTTGTGAGCTTGTTTAATTTGGACTGGTATTTTGTATTCTGGGTTTTTAAACCCAGCTGAGCTTGTAACCGATCACGCTAGGTTAACTCGTTAGTGGGCCGAGTACCCAAATTCTAGGCCGAGATTTTGGACTCAGTTTCACCAAACGTTTTCAAACCAGCTGAGCCAAAGCAAACACAAAACCAACAGTGGGCTTGCTCCCATTCAAAAACCAAATTTTTTTTAAAAAAAAAAAAAAAAAAAAAAAAAAAAACCAAAATTTGCCTAATTCAAAAACCAAAACCTCCCATTCAAAAACCAAATTTTACTTGCCCATTTTAACAACCAAACTTCTTTAACCCATTAAAACCAAACTTGCTCCCAAATTTTAAAAAACCAAAAAAATGTCTCCCACCAAAACCAAATTTTTCCCAAAAATCCAAACCCTTTAAAAACCAAATTTTGAGCTTTGTAAACTCTTTACTTAGCTTTTGAGCCCAATCATGAATAGATCTTTTTCTACAGTTGGGGAGTACAACAAATCCCTTAGAGAACTTGCATATGGACAAACTTCACGTTATGAACCTTCCACGGACCATGATGTCAATAGTCATAGGAATTATTATGGACATTTTCAAAGTCCCGAGCCGCAATACATGAACCCTAATGACTATTCATACATGCATCATTCATCGCAACGTGAAAATGAACATTCTGCTAGAGCCTCACTCACACAATCATCACTTATGGATCAATAGAAGCTCGAATCAGCTTTAGAAATGCAATCACATGAGGAATCTGTCACATCTAATTTTCTTAGGCAACCTGAAATCTATGCATGTCCCGCATGTGGTAGTTTAGACCACCCTGTTGAGAATTGTCATATTTTGCATAATTTTAGGCAATCTAGAGAAAATCCAAGGTATGAAATGCCCATAAATTGTGAGAACGGTAGTCATTGGGACCATAATCAATCCTTTGAGGGTTGCGATCAATATTTTGTAAACCCTAATGACCATGCACACATGTACCATTCACCACAATTTGAACATGAAGAATTTGGTACTCCCATGAATTTAGACTCCACCACGGAAGCTTTAAGACTCAGTAAGCAAGACTTTGATAGATCTACATCACGAATTCATGCATATTTAGATCAGATTTTGCTTCACCTACAAAAGGAGGAAATTCATGAGGAAATGTATGTTGTCCCTAATGAAGTGTCTAGTCCCATTCATGTAAATAATGTTGAATATGAACCTAATTTAGAGGAACATGAATCGACTAATGACACCACCACTGTTAATGAGGACCAATATGCATGCTACCATGATGATGATTATGATGATTATGATGATATGTTAGAAGAACATGAAAATATTGTGGAACCTGTTGGTTCAAAAACATATGGCTTCTCGCCCTCGACCTTCATGAATGTTGTTCTTTCTAATACTCATTGTAATTCATATGATTTTGATATTGACATGGGATTCGTACAATTATTCTGTGAAGATGAGCATGACATAGGAATAGTTGAATCTTCTGTAGACACTAATATGCATGAAAATATATTTGATATGTCTGATTCTCTACCTAGGTCACATTGTGATATTTCTCCTGATTTGCCGATGCATGAGAATGAATCTGTTGATGATGTTGATGACTATGATTGTGATCTTGCCAATTTGTTTGATGATTGTGAGCATGTTGTGACACTTGTAGAAGACTTAGGAGATGTTGATGTGATTAATAATGATGTGCCTATCTTCCTACATGAGTCACAATCTGAAGGCCTTCCATCCAACCTAGATTTGGTTTGTACCGATATTGTCAAACCGACTTTTCTGAGAGTCCCCAACCTAGGTTTGGAACTGTGTGCTTCCCAAGTCCTCTTGGACTATTTTGCTTCTAAGTATAATACATCTGAGGAACCACAGTTGGAATTAGCATGTTTGCCCGTCCCTAGCACAGTTCATTTCGAGCTAGACCTTGTGCATGATGAACCCCCAAAACTGCGAGATTTTGTTTCCAAAATTTTATCCGTTGAAAAATCCAGGTTTGGGGGTAGCTCATTTTGTTTCACAGCTTCACTTGCATGCCTATCATATTATTATTGTGTGAAGCTGTTGAAACCTCTACACTTTGTCTTTTGGGTTGATCCTCAACTCTTTAGATTGTTAGTGTATGGTGAATTTTTGTATATAATCCAGTAGATAAAATTTCTTAAAAACCTTTTGTTCCTTTTGTATATATTTTGTTAATCCAATATGATCTCGGCTGAAATATGTTGGATTCTTGCCTTGAATAACGGAGTTCTAATATTGCTTTCGCCGAAATCGGGTATTCTCTTTCCTTTTTCTCTACTCAACATGATCCTCTTCATATGTTGTATTCTAATTTTGTTCATATTTTGAAACATTGAGGACAATGTTTAGTTTAGGTATGGGGGTGAAAAGTAGATACTTTGATAATATGCCATAATTGAAAACAAGAACTCCTTCTTTTTGAAAAAAATGAAAAATGAAAATAAAAAATGAAAAATTGAAAAAAAACATAAAAATGGAGCTCATTTACCTTGAAATGTTGACTCTTGTGCAAATATGTAATTATTAGGAGTCTTAGTCTAGATATTTAGGCACCCTGATTCTAGCACAATTCACATAGTGATAAGAAATTTGCACGCGCACGATCTACCAATGCACGTATAGCCTCGATCTTCAAGGTGTTTGATAGGAAGTCACGATTGCCAATCACTTTAGAATACTGAACGAAACTTGACTAGCTTGTTCTTTGGTTGGTTGGGATAGAAGGTGGAGGTTACATTAAGAAAGACAACCATCGAATTTAACTGGGTGCATCAAAAAGGGCTACCTCTTGCAAAGTGTCATGTAATTTTTTGTTTCTTTTTGTTATGTATCAAAAGTGTTTCCTTTTCAAAAAAAAAAAAATCAAGTATTTATCAATTCCATCATCTCTTGTTCCAAAAATAAAAGAGAGTAGTCAATGTAAATAAGAGTCATGTAAAGAGTCTTTTGTTGTTTCATTGTAATAAGCAAGGAGGGTGTATGCCATTGATGTACAACGCGAGTAATTGTGAAATACCTCCTACTCATTCACAATTCTCGTAAAGTCCGGACAGCTAGCTAGATTTCGACCTTGGTTCTTAGCCTGAGAAACTATCTCTTGGTGATTAGTAGTCATAACATCCGATCTTTCTTTACACATGTGTAGATACACTTTACACTCTTATCACATGTATTTGTTTGTTATCAGTGCTAGGATTGTGCCTTTGATAGCTAGATTGACATCTCCATTTTGCTGTGAGCTTAAACTGTCTTGCACATGTCACATTTGATGGAATCTGAGCTTATATTTTGACCTAGAACTTTGTAGGTACGTTCTAAGCAAACCTTCACGAGACTTAACTCGTCCACTAGGGACACTTAGTGGTTTAAAAGGCTTAATGCATACGCTAAATGCATTCGAGAGACCAGCGACAGTGGTATAGGTAGGATTTCCTTAGTTTTGTTTTACTTGAGGACAAGTAAAATTCAGGTTTGGGGGTATTTGATGAGTGCTAAAAAGTGCATATTTCTATATATTTTTCTTGGCATTTAACTCATCTTTTGTGCATTAATTCTACATTTTATCCCATATTCTGTATTTTCGTTGTTTTCAAGAATAAATACTTTTCTTAATTAATTTTTGCATTTTTAGGTACTAAATAAAGCATGGTTATCTCACGGAGCGAAAAGAGCAAAGGAACGGCAAAGACTCTCGATAGGAGGAAGCGAAGAATGATGTTTGCAAGAGCCGGATCAACTAGAAGTGGGCTTGAAGAGGAATAATTGTTCTTAAAGAAGATATGGGCTTGGCATACCCAAGGCCCAAAACCCTTACTCAAACACATTTCCACTATCCATGCCCGTCTCGGATTTCAGCCGTCAGATCGAAGCATTTCAGCATTCTACGGTCGCTCCATCATCGCACATCAAACTCCGAAGCCCCCGCTTTACATCGCAACGCCCATCTCCATCATGGGTCGTCCGTTTTGCTACATCCCTTCATCCGACGGTCGCTCCACGCTTACCTCCGTATCGCCGTTGGATCCACCTACCATCTTCCCATCCATCGCTCCTTGTCGCAGATCATCAAACCTCGCCGAACCCGCCTAACACCCAAGTATCGAACACCCTATACCCATCGCCAAACACACCCTTCTCCCAAAAACATCGAGTTCTTCTCCTCCACTCCGTCTGTAGAGAAAACTCTGCCATCTCCTCCTTCCACCCGACCATGGCAGCCTGCAACTGCTGCTCCTCGAGCTTCACTACACCCCTCTCCGCCTCTACCAAAACCCGTACGTACCACAGTTTTCTCTTCCTAGCCTAGTCGTTTCCCCAAACCCACATCTCTCTGACCTAGGTGTGGAGTTGATGAAACAACTCGAGCTAGGGTTGCAGTACATCAATTGGAGCAGGAAGAGCATCAGAGGGACATCAACAAGCATGGGTCGAGCTCAATTCAGGAAATTGGTGAGAGAATTTGATTTTCCCCCAAAAATTAGGGTTTCGAATTAGGGTTTTGTATTTTGTTGTAAGCTATAAAAGGGAAGTGATGTAGGATGTTAAAGGTTGTTCTTGGTTAGCCGAGATACCCCCTAATTGGGTTAATTTAATTTGATTTCACTGTCAATTTTTAGGGTTCTTCTTTTGCAATTTTCATTCACTGTTTAGTAGTTTAAATGTTGTGTTGTTCCTGTTAATCATGTGTTGTTCCATCTGTTTTCTCATGTTCTGAGTTCACTGCTGAGGTTTAGATGAAACCTCAGTGCACTGTCTGGTAGTGGAATGCTAGGTTAGAGCCTTAGTGCATTGTTTTGATTGAGCAATGGGAGAAATTAGTGCTCATAGCAAGCTAATTCTCTTTCCATTCCTTTTGTATGCTTAGGATCATAAGTTGACCTTAGCTGTCACTTAGTTCCATTAGGAATTCAACCTAGAATTACATTGTCTGGATAGGTCACAAGGGTGGATTCAAGGCCTTAGCTTAACCCACAATTTGTTTTCACAGTCACTTGCAACTCCGAATCTGTTTTTCTTATTGCTTAGTTAAATTTTCCTTGCTGCTTTGTTTAGTTTTTGTGCAATTTACAGCTTGCTGTGCACTGAAATCAGTGCACTGTCTCCCCTGCCCTTGGCTCACAGCCTTGGTTCATGCCATTTGCCCTCTTTGTTTCACTGCCACTATAACATTGTGATCTTGCATCTTGTTTTACATCATCTGCCAGCATAGTTTAACTTCTTTATGCACTCCTAATCCCTGTGGACTGATCCCTTGCTTACTCTCTATACTAAAACTTGGCCTTGTATACTTGCAAGTCTTTTGTGTGTCTTTTCTAACCACACCAAGTCGTTGTAGTATAGTGGTAAGTATTCCCGCCTGTCACGCGGGTGACCCGGGTTCGTTCCCCGGCAGCGGCGCCCAAAACTTGGTGGACCCGGGAAAGCGTATAAAATTGAAGTGAAATGAAAACGCGGGCCTACAGTAATACCGCAAGTGCACGGTCGTCGGTTGTAGCTCGTGCAAGTACGGGTCGATCCACAGAGATTGGGAGTGTTTGGAGTTTCTAGCTATTTGGGCTCTAAATTGCTATTGGGCTTCTAATTGTGCTTTGGGCTTAGTGGGTTTTTTTGGATTGACTGTGAACTTATGGGCTTTTGGTCTTTTGAATTGCACTGGGCCTTGGGCTTTTGAGCCTGGCAGTGAACTAGGCTTTTGATTTTGAATTTGGGCTTGGGCTCAGTGTAGTGAACTGAGAATTGGGCTCAATATCTTTTGATGTGAACTGGGCTTGGTAACAGTGAACTGGGCCTTAGGCCTTAACCTGAACTGTGGTCTTAGCTGAGCCACCACCATTACTTGATGATGACGGCGACGACACTATGATCTTACCAAGAGTAGAAGAATTATGGTTTGATAGAGAGGAACCACTCAAGGAAGACGACATGTTAGAGCGAAGAGTGACTAAAACACGACAAGGAGAGAAAGAAGATTTTCTAATTGGATGTAAGGGTCAAGTTCCTAGCAAGTCCAAGTGGTTTAACAAGAAAAAATGAACTCTCGAGTTCCTTAACCTTCATTTTTAACTGTGACAGGAGTTCAAGTTCTTAAAAGGGGGACCCAATATACAGGTGTATCCGTACTCCTTTAGGGAACTTAGTTAACTCAATCTAAGTTGAGGGAAGAATCCTATTCTAGGCAGGAATCCTTGTTTAGACAGAATTTCTAGTTAGGGAAGAGTTTTGTTTTAGGCAATACTCTTAGTTTAGGAAATATATTCCTAATAGAATCCTTGGTCGGCTGAGTATGATGAAGGCTATAAATAAAGGAATTTGGTTAATATCTAAGGACACAGATACTAGGCATAGAAAACCTAGGAGAATCTTGGGACAATACTTGTGCAAGCTAGCAAACAGTTTAAGATTGATCCACTGTTTAGAGAGATTGTGAGCGTAACAAAGAGAGAATTGTAATTGTTTTCTTGTTCATAATATAGAGAAGATATTTTCTTCGGATTACTACTTGTGTTCTGTTTTCTAAGTTTTTCGTCTATTATTATTCTGAATTCCGCCTTTATAGTAATAGCTACCGAGGTATAGAGATCATACGTATCATGTTTGTAGCTAGATAACTTATGCAAGCTAATTATTTGGCTTTTTTACTTTGTGTCTATCCTTAGTGGTTCTTCCAAGGCGATAAATAGGAGTAGGTTTTGTGGGTGGGTATACCTCTTGTAAACCCTCACGAGACTATAACTCGTCCACTAGGGACACCTAGAGGTTTAAAGGCTTGTTATACATGCTAAGTGTAACCGTTTTCTCAATGATATGGAATTTTTATATTTAGGATTAGTTTTATTTAGTTTGCTCGAGTACTAGCAAAAGCTAAGTATGGGGAATTTTGATAAGTGCATAATTCATATGATTTTAGTGTCCATTCGATACTTGTTTAGGCTATTATTCTTGCATGTATTCGTATTATTACTCTTGTTTTCTCTTATTTTTCTCTATTAGGTGAATCATCCAAAAATGAGATACAAAGTGTTGAAAAGAAACAAGAAGATAAGTATTCCAAGTATCCAAGTGCCCAAGTCCAAGAGTAGTGGAAGAAGTGCGACGAAAAGGAGCAAAACGCTCAAAATCAAGAGAAGGGACAAAGACCGATATTAAATCATTCAAACTAAGTATTTCTCATCATTGTCTTGAAGAGAATTGAAAGAAAAAAGAATGCAAAAATAATGAGGTCATTCCGAGTTCGGATGAAGAAGTTGTGGCCAAAACAAGCTTTTATTGAATACCGAAGACAGTAAAGTATGCAGACGGGTACGCATACTTTAATTCCGAAAATATATGCTGGAATTTGAAGTTCGCGGACTGGTACGCGTACTTAGCAAGTAGGAAAACGTATATTAACACCTTGGAAGGCCTAAGGACACGTTTGGGGTTGTTATTTCGTTATTTCGGGTCGGGTTTCTTAACTGACTAGGATACGTGAAGGCCAAGCAATGTAAACCTATAAAAATGTATTAGGTTATGTAATCTGGAATCATCGAATCTCATATTATACTTTTGTTCTTCATTAATATTTTAGGGTTTACCCCTTTTAGGGGGAAACCGGGTAATTGTGTAATCATGAGAAACTAAACCTTTGTTGATTAAGGATGAATTCAGTGTTCTAAGCGTGAAGCTTTATTAATAATACAAATCTATTGAGAGTTTTTATCATCATCGTTTGTCTTTTCCATACCTAGGGTTTATGAGTGATTCTTAGATTGATCTGGAGTGCACGCTAGATTGATCTATTGATTGTTCTATCGCTAGTAGAAGTTATGAGATAAGTAATCGTCGATTAACTCTATACACAAGTAGAAATCGCAAGACCTTACAAAGGGATTTTATGGAGCAATCGTGTGTGAAGACAACACCAACAAGTAAAACTTGATCTAAGAGTTTAACTACTGGGATCAACCTAAATTCACAAATCTTAAGGCGTTCGATTGGATTACACCTTGAGTGATCTACTACTTGGTGGTTCGTTGGATAAAATCTGGTAGTCGAGAACTTCCGTATCCAGTGATAGAAGGAGTTTTGGGGATAACACTGATCTAGTTGTTATTCCACGGTTGGTGATGAATGGTCTTTACGAACGATAGATAAGTATTTTAATCCTGTTAACGTTTGGTAACGACGAAGGATTCCTTAATCATCTTTCTTTTCTTATTGTCTTTTTAATTATATATTAAAACCAAAAACCCCTTTTGTTATTCACTTTATTTTGCTAATATAAATAACCTATCAATTACACAACTCTCTGTGGGAACGATCTCTTACTACCGCTATATTACCAGTTAATTAGTGGAAAATATATTTATTAATTTGTTGTGCCTACGACAACCCATCAAGTACCCAACACAGCCATACAAAAACAAAATAAGTTCAATTCCCACTTATATACCGGGAAGATTCAATTTTCGATTGTTACGTCGTTTAATTTCCACTAGTTTATTTTACAGGTAATGGTCCTTATTGAAAGCCATTATCTTCCGGAAGAAGATGATATGGATAACTCATTCATGAGAGACGATATGTCAATTAACAGAGACTCAGAAAATAAGGACAAAGACGATGGAGTACCAAATATTGGTAAGGAATTTGATTCGGAACAACAAGCTTATGATTATTACAATCGTCATGCTAGAGCAGTTGGATTTAGTATACGAAAAGGTTCAATCACTCACCGTAAGGATAAAACTATCTCTAGAAGAGTTCTCGAATGTTCTAATGTAGGAACATATAAGAAGCATACAAGGGGATCTCCTTTAAAACCACGTTTGTGTGCAAGAACATGCTGTGAAGCAAAATTGATCATTAAATTAAAAAGTGATAATATCAGATACTCTATTGAAGAATTTGTAGAAGATCATAATCACCAGCTTAAATGTCCGTTTCAGGTTCATATACTGAGATCGCATGGGCATATACAAACTTCTCAAGCGAGATTGACTGAAAATTTGCATTATGCTGACATAAGTCAGAAAAATATATTTTCGTACTTAAGTGCTGAATCCGGGGGTTATAGAAATATAAATTTCACTGAGATGGACTGCATTAATCATATACAACGAAGAAGGCGTGGTGATGTATTAGGAAAAGGTGATGCTGAGCATCTAGTATAATACTTTCAGTCTAAGCAAAAAGATAATTCAAATTTCTTTTATGAATTACAAGTGGATGAGACTGGCCAGTTGTGCACCTGTTTCTGGAATGATGCACAATGTAGGATGGATTACAGCTTCTTTGGTGACGTTCTGGTATTTGACACAACATTAATACTAATGATTATGACAAGCCATTTGCACCTTTTGTTGGAGTTAATAGTCACGGACAAACAACTATATTTGGCTGTGCTTTATAACTTGATGAGAGTACAAACTCGTTTATATGGTTATTTCGAACATTTCTCAATGCTATGAAGGGGAAACATCCACAGACTATTTTCACAGACTAAGCATCGGCTATCATGAGCGTAATCAAACAGGTATTTCTAAATATTCATCATATACTTTGCCTATGGCATATCTTTCAGCTAGCTGTGAAGCATCTTTCTCGTGTATATTCAAGTTTTGAAAAATTTACTCAAGATTTTAAGAGATGCATATATGAGAATGAGACTGAGGAAGATTTTGAATCCATGTGGAATTTTTTACTGTTGAAGTATAACCTGACTGGGAATAAATGGTTGCAAAAATTATAAAAAAAAAGAAAGATGTGGGCACATGTTTATGGTTGTTCCCACTTTTGTGCTGGTATGACAACTACCCAGCGTTCTGAGAGCATGAATAACTTCTTTAAAAAAATACTTAAAGAGAACCTCATCGTTCAAAAACTTTGTGATTCGATATGACAAAGTTCTTACTAGTCGCCGTGAGACAGAAAACTGTGAAGTTTCAGAAGCACGCAAAAAAAACCAAAATTGCGTACTGAGTGGCCAATAGAAATTCGAGCAGCAGAACGTACACCATATATGTTTTCCCACTTCCAGAAAGAAATTTTTCGTACTTTGGATTTGATTTCAGAAGTTGCTTGTTAGGATGGACCAGTACTCACGTACAAGGTAACATCATTTTGTTGTTCTTTAACTCGTACTGTTACCTATAATTCTTCAGACAATTCTATTAAATATAGTTGCAAACAATTTCAGTTTATGAGAGTATTGTGTGCTCACTCATTGAAGATATTTCACTTGAATCAATTGCTTGATCTACCGTTACAATACTTTTTAAGTTGTTGGACAGTATATGCAAAAGATGGCATTGGTATGGAAGAGCCTGTGAGGCTAATTCAAGGTAATAATACAGTGACTTTCCCATATGGCTTTCCCATATGGCTTTATCTTTAGCCACGAAGGGTACAAGCACGGGAACTTCTGGTTTATAGACAAAAAAGTTGCTTACTGGAGCCATGGAAGAGCTGGATAAATATTTGCAATCTAATCAACATGATCAGACCGAAAATAAAGAAAATTTTGTTGATGCGAATGATAAATACAAGGGTGAAGGAAGTATGTAAATTCCGCTTGGTGTTAACATAACCATGCGAGACACTCCTCGAACAAAAACAAAGCTGGGAGAATCAAGATGGCGTTTGAGAAAAATAAATCCAAATTTGCAACAAAAAAGGCAGTGACAAGAACAACCAAAACTCAACCAACAACAGTAAAAAGGAAGAGGCAATCAAAGAAAGAGACAGCGATGGAGAAACAAAGAGCAAAGAAGCGGAAACGACCACAAGTCAAACCAACAGACAAGTACGTTAAAAGGAAGAAAATTTCACAAACTGAACCTACAATTTCAGGTATGTAATGACTTTATCGTTATTATATATCATGACTAGTATTTTGGTGTTGTTTGTTTTGTATATGTGCTTATTTTTTCATATAAAAACTAAAGAGTTTATGTGGTATGTAGAGAAAGATGGTGTAGAAGTATCTCCTTTTGGTTCTGATGTAGAAGAAATAGCTCCATTCGGTATCGATGTAGTACTAGAGATACTTCCCTCCAACAAAACAGTAACCCCAACGCATGCATCCATGCCCTCGACATCTTATTATATTCCACAATTTGACAATGGGGTTTGAAATTCCTCACTCATTTCTCCTAAATAAACTAGAGTATTATGTATGATACAGTAAATGATATGTTCATTTAGTTAGGAACTAGCTATGGTGGAAAGTGAAACAACAACTCGTGTCGTCGGAAGTACGGAATCCAACGAGGTAAGGCATAATCTAGTAGTTTACCTGGTTTCTATATATGTTTTATCCTCTTGCTGTTGATTGCCTATAACGTATTGTATTGTTCAGAGCTTTTTGGCACTTTTGGCGCAACAAAGTTATCCGGGCTAATTTACTAGTGAAATCCAAATTTTTGTTAGCACTTTACCTGGTTAGTACACTAGTCTCTTAAAGTTCAAGGCTCGAACTTTAGAGTACTCTATGGAACTAATTAACAAAATATTGCTCATTGCAGGTGATCATTGTTAGCTTTGATTGGCTTAATTTGGTTTCTTCATTGAAATGTTGGAAAAAAAAACTATCAGTAGTGTTAGAGCATAGATCGGTTGAACCCACCAGGCGTTGCTATGTCAAGTTTGATTGTCATATTTTAGTGAATCAAAACTCATTTAAAGAGTCACTTGATTATGTACTAGAGTCAACTTCGTATAGGTTAGCTTGAAAGTATTAGGATATGAGACATTACAAGTATTGCGAAGACTTGAATAAGTGAAGAAGCAAGGATCTACAACGACAACATCATCCTTCCACTTGAGGTTAGTGATATTTGACTTGAACTCTTTCATTCCCCAACGTATCTTTCAAGTCGTGCATATTGAAAACAAAACTGCGAAGCATGATTGAACTCTAGATAGACATAGTATTAAGGAATACAATACGAGGTTTAAGGATTAACCATTAAACTTTGTAGATAAGACATCGACATAATCGTTTAAATGCTATTGTGATTATGTATGGGTATGAGGTGAGGATTTCATCCTAGGAAACAATGTTTTACATGTGTTTTAAGGAAGTAAATTCATGAACTTGTTTTGTGAATCGAAAAGGAAATCGCCAGGCATTATTGGTATTGTTATTCATTGCATATCTTTTGAACAACCAATATGTGTGATTAGTATAACCTCTCATGACTTGTTTGTGTTCTTGGTAAAACTATTCACAAAGGCCTGACTTTTGTATTGGTATGATTTTTATTAGTGAAACCGATCTTAAGTAATCACCTGAGATGGTATGATCGAGTTTGTGATTTGTGTATGACCAACTCTGGGTAAAGGGGAACCGATCCTATTAAGAGGTGCAACACATCACAAAGGGGAATCGATCCTTGTATGAGGTGCAACAAGTTTATAGCAGAAAGGGGAACCTATCCTATGGATATGTGCAACACGTTTTTAGGAAAAGGGGAACCTATCCTATGGACATGTGCAACACATTCAAGTTAGATACCATATATATCTGGGGAACCGATCCTAGTACCTAGTTAACCGAATTTTGGAAAGCTAGTGTGACTATGCACAATACTCACATGGAGGTAGAACCGAAACTTGTTTTGGTAGAACCGTTAAACCCCTGATTTGTGATTGAGTGTTCTTGATCAATCACATAGTTCTTGAAAGTCAGATGAACCAATTCTAAACTTGTTTGGAAGTGAGGCAAATCGGTTTCAAGGTTGTAAGTATGAAAGAGGACTTACAAAGTAAGGATGTCGATATACTTTGAACATGTGCAGTAACGCTTATCTTTAATTGTTCAAAGTTATTCCTTAATAGCTAAAGGAAGAAAATCCCAGGATCGAAACATATATAAGTTAAGAATCTTTTATTTAAGGTTTTTAATTTTATTTTAGGAACATGAGAATTAGTAATGTGCATTTACTAGTTAGAGATTTTCCAAGATATTTTCAGTCAATATTTTGGACATAGCATTTCCAGGAATTATGGAAACCGAATTTGAGCTTTAATGAATATCTTGAGAATATTTTCGGTTTTGGAAATTCCTTGGTGTCCAAACTTCCTTGGTCTATAAATATGAAAGTTTGCATTTCTAGCAAACTAATCCTTTGCGACAGCAAACTTCCTCGGTTGTGTTGTTACTGGTGAAGCCGCCTATTCGGATTGGAGAATAACCTAATTAGGCGAAATCTCTTACGATCGCTCAGTTTAAAGTCTTGTTTGGGATTGAGAATCTCTATTAGTACCGTTGGTGGGAAACTAGATAATTGCGGTTTATCTTTTGTTTTCGATTGATTTGATTGACTAACGGTGGTTGAACTTAGACTGCACCTAGTTTGTTTATGCTTGAGAATCTTCTCATCTGATATAAGATTCACTCAAACTAGATCGAAGTTTCGACATGGATCTTTAGACTGTTTGTAGATCTAAAGACGACTTGTCATAATCCATTGTTAACAGACTCCGTTCTGTACGTGATTGATCACAAGAGATTCAAGTTGTTGTGTGCATGTGTTTATTGAATACCTAAGAATATTTGAAGACAAAGAAGATATTGAAGATTTCTGATTTGGGGTTCATAATCTTTGGTATGCACAATATTTGTTTCGGTATAGAGGATCCAACTATAATCGGTTTATCCTTGTGGTAGATTAGATTGATTAGTTGTGTAGATCGATATTAATACAATTATGTGTGATTAAAAGTATTGATTGCAAAATCTTAACAATTACTTCGGTAGTTGAGAATAAGATAGATCTAAGAACCTGATGAAGGAGTTTATTGAGATAAACAGAAGAGCATTTGTCGAACTCACACCACTTGGTTGAAGAAAGTAGCTACCAAACAGATTTTTTGTTCCTTTAATGTTTGGAACACGAACCAAAGGAATTGTCTAAGTAAGTGACTTATTCATAAGTTGGAGGCGTGGGAATACAGACGGAACTAGGTGAACTATAGGTTTAGTTGCTTGGTCTCAACTATACGAAGTTGGTTTATTTTGTATAGCGGCTTAATCCTGAGGGTATTCAATTCTGGACAAGGTCCCGGGGTTTTTCTGCTTTTGCAGTTTTCTCGTTAACGAAATCTTGCTGTGTCATTTACTTTTATTTTTCAGAATTATAATTGTTGTTATTATAATTTAAAGTAAGTTACACAAACGTCAATTCCTATTCACCTGATAAGTAATCCTATTGTGTTTGGTTAAGTCCGAACCTTTTTATCAAGTAAACATACTTCGTTGTTGTATTGTCTCGATCTCGTATCCGTAGACGATCACACGAAGTGTGAACCGATTAGTTGTATTGTCTCGACTCAGTCCATATACAATCACTTTCGGAAAAAGAACTTATAGGTAGGAAAAGTTTTAGCTTGAGGTATATTTTGGTACCCTCGCCTTTTCAATTGGTATCAGAGCAGGAAAACATGAAAAGATCTAACAATATGTATTTGGTGCGATCCAACCTATAAGAAATTGAATCTATGTCTGATTCATTTAACGTAGAGCAAGAAGATGATATACTCCCTTCGTTTCACAAAAACAGTCCGCTTTGACTTTCTCAAAATATTAAGGAGAGCATACTATTTTACTTGACTATCCTTAGTTTGTTAGATATTTTATTTTAATAAAAAAATGTTAGCAATAAAGACTATCCAAAATTGTTGTGAGAATTATAAATACGAAATATAAAAGGAAAATTTAAAAGATATCGAATTTATGAAGTATAAACTTTATAAGGAATTTAATTTTTAGAGTTAAATGTATATTTTCTTAAAAGGAATGAATGATATATTTGTTTCCTCAATTATACTAATTTCTTTAATATTTTAGATTGGGTCACGTTAAAAATGGGTTTATGATTATAAAGAATTCAAGGGTATATTAAAGAGTTCATTGAAAAAGTATGACTATAAACAGAAGCTGGACACAATTTTGAAACTGACGAAAAAGGAATAGAGGACGGTCTTTCAGAAACAGAGGCAGTACTTCAGAAAGGATGTTTGTTTTCAAAACTTGATAAACAGCTCAGCACTGTTAGTTCTCTGGTAGAACACATCTCAGAAAATATTAACCATGATGAGTTAATACGAAAAAAAAAATACTTGTGACAAACAAGTCATATTCAGAAGACAGTAATGAGATTAAATTTTTCATAAAGCTTGCTGAAAAATATAATCTAAAGGATAATGTATTTTATCCATCTGTCGAGAAGCTCATCAGAGAATCATTGGTTCATGAAGATGCTGAATCTAAAGGACTTGATTTTGTTCAATCCAAAAGGGGTATATTAGTTAAAACAAGGATATGCGATTCTAATCTCCAGAATATCTTAACTAATATACGACATCGTGATTCTAATAGTCTAACCACTTGCAAGAATCAAGATATATGCGTTTTAAGGGATAATACTTTGACTAGTATCTGGTCAACATCGTATGACGATGATTATCTCTTAAACAGAGAAAAATATCAACTCAAGTGTACAAAAACAAATGATTTCAGATTATGCTGCTTTGTTGTTGACCAACTGTCTAAAACAGAATCCAGGAAACAATCTTATCAAATGATGTTGTCATATTCCAAGGAATTCCTGGGTTGATATAAGGGTTCTGGTTATTTCACAACTCAAAAAAATTCAAGTCACGCTTATGATGCTATTGATCTAACTGATCATTCTGTTGAATCGGATCACTCTAGCTGTGACACAGTGAAAGAAGTTTATTCTTGGAAAAATCCCAAAAGGGAAGATGTTCGAAAATATCATGTTGGATTAGGATCCACAAAAATTGAGTTGTCCAAGGCTCATTCCAACACCTGATGTTGGTAATTAGAATTTCCCGTGTTGTGCTCGTTTAAGATAAATGGGAAGTTCTTAAAAAGAGCACAAGAAGATGAAGAATGTATATTACTATACTATGACTATCTTTTTATGAACATCTAAAGTATTTTCTATGTTTGGAATATCTTTTCTATTTTTAGAAAAATACTTTCGATCATTGGAAAGTCCATGAGTAATGTTGGTATAAATATTTTCAGAACATCCAGGTCATACTGACAAGGCGAGGGTACCCAAATATACCTCAATCTAAAACTTTTCCTACCTATAAGTCCTTTATTCGAAAGTGATTGTCTATGGACTGAGTCGACACAATACAACTAATCGGTTCACACTTCGTGTGATCGTCTATGGATACGAGATCGAGACAATACAACAACGAAGTATGTTTAATTGATACAAAGGTTCGGACTTAACCAAACACAATATGATTGCTTATCAAGTAAATATGAATTAACATTTGTGTAATTTACTTTAATTATAATAAAACAATTATAATGCGGAATACAAAAGTAAATGACACAACAAGATTTTGTTAACGAGGAAACCGCAAATGCAGAAAAACCCCGGGACCTAGTCCAGAATTGAACACTCTCAGGATTAAGCCGCTACACAAAATTACACTAACTTCGTATAGTTGAGACCAAGTAACTAACCCTATAGTTCACCTAGTTCCTTCTGTATTCCCACGCCTCCAACTTATAAATAAGTCACGTACTTGGAACAATTCCTTTGGTTCGATTCTAAACAGTAAAGTAACAACAAATCTGTTTGGTATCAACTCTATTCAACCAAGTGATATGAGTCAGACAAAGGCTCTTCCGTTTATCTCAACATAAACTCCTTCGCCAGGTCCTTAGATCTATCTTATATTCAATCACCCAAAGGTAATCGATTAAGATTAAGCCAACAACACCTTTAATCCGAAGAATCATGTTGATGCCGATCTACTCAATTAATCAATCGAATCTACCACAAGGATAAACCGATTATTAATTGGATCTTGTTTTACCGAAACAAGTATTGTGCACACCAAAGATTATAAAACCCAAGTCAGATCTTCAATATCTTATTTTCCTTCAAATCTTCTTAAATCTTCAATAAAAACCTCCACACAATCACTTGAATCTCTTGTAATCAATCACGAACATAACAGAGTCTGTTAACAATGGATTATCACAAGATCGTCTTTAGAACTAACAACAGTCTAAAGATCCCTGTCGAAACTCTGAACTAGTTTGAGTGAATCTTATACCAGAAGAAAATATTCTCAATAATAAACAAACTAGGTGCAATCAGATTTCAACCGCTGTTAGTCAATCAAATCAATCGAAAACAAAAGATAAACCGCAATTATTTAGTTTCCCACCAACGGTACAAGCTAGAGCTTCTAAATCCCAAAGAAGACTTTAAACTGAGCGGCCATAAGAGATTTCGCCCAATTAGGTTACTCTCCTCTCCGAATAGGCGGCTACACCAGTAACAACAACAAAAGAGTAAATCTGTTGTTATGAAGGATTAGTTTGCTAGAAAGGCAAACTTCGAGTATTTATAGACAAGGAAGTTTGGACACCAAGGAATTTCCAAAACCGAAAATATTCTCAAGATATTCATAAAAGCACAAATTCGGTTTTCATAATTCCTGGAAATGCTCTGTCCAAAAATAAAGATCGAAATCTCTCAGAAAATCTAATTAGTAAATGCACATTACTAATTCTGTAATTTCCCTACAAAATGAAATTAATAACCTTAATTAAAGTATTCTTAACTTACTTATGTTTTGATCCCGGGATTCTCTTCCCTTAGTCGTTAAGGAATATCTTTGAACAATTAAAGAAATAAACATTCACAACACGTGTTCAAAGTTTATCGACATCTTAACTTTATAAGTTCTCTTTCACACTTACAACCTTGAAACCGATTTGCCACACTTCCAAACAAGTTTAGAATTGGTTCATCTGACTTTCAAGAACTATGTGATTGGTCAAACCAACATTCAATCACAATCATGGGCTTACGGTTCTACCAAAACAAGTTTCGGTTCTACCTCCATGTGAGTACTGTGCATAGTCACACTATCTTTCCAAAAATTCGGTTGACTAGGTACTAGGATCGGTTCCCCACATATATATGGTATCTAGCTTATATGTGTTGCTGTCCATAGGATTGGTTCTCCTTTGCTTAAAAATGTGTTGCACATGTCCATAGGATCGGTTCCCCTTTCTGCTATAGACCTTGTTGCACCCCACACAAGGATCGGTTCCCTTTGATGTACTGCACCACTTAAAAGGATCGGTTCCCATTTCCTTTTAATTGGTCATACATACAAAATTCTATCATACCACAGGTGATTACTTAAGATCGGTTTTACTAATAAAAGTTGTAGCAATACATAAGTCAGGCCTTTGTGGATAGTTCTACCAAGAACACAACAAGTTGTGAGCGGTTATACTCTATCACAAATATTGGTTGTTCATAAGATATGCAATGAATAACAAAACCAATAACACCTTGTAATTTCCTTTTCGGTCCAAAAACAAGTTTATGAACTTACTTCCTAAGAACACATGTAAACATTGTTCCCTAGGATGAAATCCTCACCTCATACCCATACATAATCACAATAGCATTCAAATGATTATGGCGATGTCTTATCTACAAAGTTTAATGGTTAAGCAATAAACCTCGTATTGTATTCCTTAGTACTATGTCTATCTAGAGTTCAATCATGCTTCGCAGTTTTGTTTTTATGCACGACTTGAAAGATACGTTAGGGAATGAAACAACTCAAGTCAAATATCACTAACCTCAAGTGGAAGGATGATTGTTGTTGCTGTAGCTCCTTTCTTCTTCACATCTTCAAGACTTCGCAATACTTGTAATGTCTCATAGCCTAATACTTTTAAGCTAACCTGTACGAAGTTGACTCTAGTACATAATCAAGCGACTCTTAACATGAGTTTTGATTCACTAAAATATGACAACCAAACTTGACATACCAACACTTGGTGGGTTCAACCGAGCAATGCTCTAACACATACTGGTTCGGAAAAACTTGTATGATGTTTCCGAAAGCGTATACTTTCACAAATAAAATACCGTGAATAGGTATTTCAAACTTGGAAACCAATCTTGAACTATTATATAAACCATCTATACGACCGATAGTCTTTTATGTTCTGTTTGCGGTCAAAGATGGGTGAAAATACTATTGACATTGAATCTCAACTTCGAAAACTTGAAACCTTTCCGGTTGAGTTCAAGTGCTATTTCTCAAACGAACATAAAAAGAATCATATTTCTTTTTAGCTTATGCTTATGTTAATGGGGGATTTCGAAGTCACTCGTAAGCTTTTGGAAACTTCAATAGTGAATGAAAAACTGCTCGAGTCAAACCTCTTGAAGTCGATTGTGGAATTGAATCTTCTGAAACAAAGACTCAATCATCTGAAAGAGAAGAGAAGACTCAAGAATCAGATCACCGAAGAATCTTCGGTAAATAATGGGAGGTCTTCTAGAGATTAAGTTAGTTGTTGTAATACTTAATCAAGAAAAATAGACATCAATTTTTGATTTCTTTCATTGATTGTATTAGGTCTATTATGAATAAAACTATCTTATTATGAACAAAATTATTTGATTTATGTTATTGCTATGTATGTTTATGGGATGTTTGATTTCGGTTTTCTAATCTTGATATTCGATCTCATAATGTTGTGAACCCTTATAGTTTGGGTGACTTTTTGATTTAGTAGGATTAAGTTATAGCCCATGTTGGTAGGCTTTACCAAGGGATCATGAGGGGTTCTGATAGAAACAATATGTGAAAAAGTCACAATATGTTGAATCAGTTTTGCATAAGGATCCAGATGTTAGAACCATTGCCAAACACCGCGCGATCCCTTTCGTTTTTTTTTTTTTACTTGAGATATTTGGGGATACGGAGCATCTCCCTGTAATAATACTCTTTATCCAATAATAAAATAAAATTCTCTTTTAAAAAAGATGAAAAATGTTCCATTTTGGAACCTTTTGAGAAAAACAAAGATGAAAAAGAGAAAAAAAGAGGAAGATCGAAACGGTCTACCAAGTACCAAGAGTTGTACTCTTATTACGAGATCCCAGAGAGATGGGATTTCGTGCTTGGGTCTGATTTCACAGATATATGCAAACGTGCGATGGTTCATTTCCCTCTGAAGTCTAACAATCCATCCGTCCTAGTTTACTTGCTAAAATAGGATTTTGCAAAAACTTGAAACAAATTCAAATTACCTCCACATACACCATCAATCTTTCAAATCACTTGTTTAATATACAAGTTTTTGTATCCTAGTTTTTATTTCTTCGGAAAATGGGTCATTTGTCCAAATATTTATAAAACATGGTTCAAATGGACGAGTAAAAATTAGTATGGGTGAAATGGACATAAAAAAAATAGCAAGGATGAAACTGGATTCATCCTGACTTAAACTTAAAAAATAGCAAGGATGAAATTGGATACATCCTGATGTAAATTAAAAATAAAAAAAAATATTTGAAAATGGGTAGGATGAAACTGTTTACATCCTGGCTATTTTTAAATTTTTGTCCATTTAAACAATATCAAAATCTAAATGTCCTTTTCACCCAGGAATTATTGATTTTGGTCTTTTTAACCAATTTTTTGTTATTTCTTTCTTGATAATTAAATAATTTTAGTGGGAAATATAGTAATTTTTTGGTACAATTTTGTTAGAAAAAACACAATTTTGGCAAGTAAATTAGGACGGAGGGAGTAATAAAATGAAAAAGAATTGATCTTGTCCGACATTCTCCTTCCTCATCGAGTAACTTCATCATCGAGTAACCATGGCTAACCTTACATCCCAACATGGCAATCAAACACCTAACCAGAATAGCATCCGATCATGCACCCCTTTTGCTTCAAGAAAAATTCATCCGACGAATGCCAACAAAAACTTTTAAGATAGAACACCTCTGGTTTATTCACCCCCAAATGAAAGAAGTTGTGATAGAAGCTTGGAACCGATCTCTCTCGCCTTCACCACCAATTGACCTGCTGGATAAGATGTGAAACACCACCACTGCCTTACAAACTTGGAGCAAGGCTACCTTTGGACATCTACCAACGATGATCACCAAAATGGAGCAGGTCATTAAACAAGCCCAACATATGTGTGCAACCTCAACAGGACCAACACTGGATGATTGGCTACAACAAGAAAAAGACTACAGGCATACACATTTGATGCTGGTCAACTGCAACGAACTATATTGGAAACAACGTTCGAGGGTACAATGGCTGCAAGAAGGCGACTCAAACACAACATTCTTCCATACAAAGGAAACAATTCATAGGAGTATCAACCATATTTCACAGATCGAAGATGAACAGGGAAGATGGCACACACACCCGCAAACCATCCTGAAAGTGATTCAACAGTTCTTCACAAGTCAATATGAAGCACCATCAACAACCATAGACCTATCCCTATTCAATTGTATATCAAATAGGTTAACTCCAAACCGATGCAGAGGCCTCATCCATCCAGTCACGGAGGATGAAATTGAGAAGGCCGTACTCTCAATAGGAACGAACAAAGCTCCTGGGCCGGATGGGTTCACTAGTAAGTTCTACACAACTTTCTGTCCTTCAATCAAACAACAAGTAATAGCAATGGTCCAACACTTCTTTGAACACTCGCAGATTGAACAACCATTTAATCACACAAACATCACCTTAATCCCAAAAAACCAAAACCCAACAAAACCAAACCATTTCAGACCAATTGGGCTGTGCAACGTGGCCTACAAAGTTATGGCAAAGGTTCTTGTTATCCGATTAAAACCTCTATTACAATTCATGATTAGCCCATTCCATAGTGCTTTTGTACCAAACAGAGCGATCCACGACAACATTGCCATTGCAACAGAACTGTTTCACACAATAAGAACCACAACACCATCAAAAACACCAAAAATCGCTATGAAACTTGATATTCAAAAAGTATATGATAGTCTTGATTGGGGATTCATCCGTATCACACTTGAAAGAATGGGATTTCCACAAACCTTCATCAAATACATCATGAACTGCATTACTTCGGTTACATACTCGATCAATTTCATCGGCTCGGCACAAGGACTCATAAAACCAAAGTGTGGATTACGCCAAGGCGACCCCCTTTCCCCATACCTTTTTATCCTTTGTGCAGATTTCTCTCCACAAACTTGGGTGTGTTAGAACAAAGTGAAGAGTTGAAAAGACTAAAAATTGCAAGGAATTCACCACCAATCTTGCACCTGATGTACGCAGATGATCTCTTAATCACATGTGCAGCAGATACGAAATCATGTGACACTCTACATCAACTCCTTATACGTTATTCAACATCTGCTGGACAAACAATCAATAGAGATAAGTCCTCGATCATCCACCACCCCAAACTACAGCCGTCTCTGGTACAACAACTCAAACTCTGTTTCAACATCAACATCACAACAACCTCACCGACATACCTAGGAATCCAATTCAAGAATGGCAGGAACAACTCTACTAAGTTTGCAGAATTACTCAGCAGATTGGAACGCAAAGCAAAAGGCTGGATAACTAAATGTGTTAATCAAGCGGGAATGGTAATTTTGATAAAGACAGCGTTGACCCCAACTGTGAACCATGTAATGCAATCACAACAACTCCCTACTACAGTGCGCGACAAGATAGATAGAATCACCAGAAACTTTCTCTGGGGACACGACAATCAAACAAAGAAGATGCACCCAATTGGTTGGGACACAGTCACAAAGCCATTATCACAGGGGGGTCTTTGTATCAGAAGAAGCAAAGAACATAATCAAGCATTGCTTATGAAACGAGTCTGGCAATTACAACAATCAAAAACATCAGTCTGGACCTCAATCTCCACTCCAAAATATTTCAAAACCAAACCAAATTCTCTACCATTCCCAAAACCTCAATCATCAGCCAGTCCACTTTGGAAAAGTTTAGCTAACATCTCTACCGTTTTGCAGGGTTTAGTCTTTTCACAGGTTGAAGATGGAAAAAATACAATGATCAACCAAAATTGGATCCCAAATTCAGAACCTTTGTCAATTCAAAACCATAACCACAACCTCGCATCAAATACTCCAGTTAGCTACCTCATTGAACCAACATCAAATACTTGGAACCACAACCTCATTTTCTCAAACTTGCCAATACCCACATCACAAAAGATCATCAGTATTTACCTCCCCAAGCAACCAAAAGCTGACCAACTGATATGGCCATATTCAAAAACTGGCAATTACACATCCAAAACTGGTTACATCAAATTAACCTCCCAAACAACCAATATTCCAACAAACCAAACCCAAAATCAACTAACCTGTGGACTACAATTCCATCTGGAAACTAAGTTGTCCATCGAAAATCATACTTTTCTTGTGGAAAGTCACTCGTCAAGGATTACCAACATTCCAACGACTCCATCATTTTCACGTAACACCAACAGATACATGTCCAACTTGCAACAATCAGGAAGAATCGTCACAACACCTACTTTTTGAATGCAACAACTCAAAGGAAATATGGCAACTAATACTCAATCATCTAGAAAGATCTACGGCGACAAACAATTCTCATCAACAACAACACCATCATGCAGGAACAAATCAGGATCTACAACAACAACAGAAAAAACAAAGGCCACCGGCCTCCAACAACCGCACATGCCCAACCAACATACATGACATTCTCAACAAAACATACTCGGAACCAGAAAGAGTATTACTCGGCTTCACAGCATGGCACATATGGCTGGCCAGAAATGTAATAGTGTACAAACGGCAACGACAACATCCGATGCAAACTTTCCAAGTCATAATGGTGATGTATGAAGAGTATCAAAGAGCACAGAAATACATGGCACCGTGCATGGCTAATGGACCAACAGTCACAAGATTACAGAGGAAAAGAACCACTACTTCAACGATCTACATAGGATGGACTCCACCAGAAATAAATTGGATCAAGGTAAATACAGATGGCGCTTCCAAAGATAACCCAGGACCGGCAGGGGCAGGAATCATATGCAGAGATAGTGAAGGGAATCTACTGAAGGCAATGGCGGCACCACTCGGGATAACAACATCGATCCAGGCGGAAACATGGGGTTTACTACTTGCGACAAGGATAGCTACTCAACACCAATGGCAGAGAATTTGGTTTGAAGTTGATTCGCAAGCACTGCTAAGTCTAATACAAAAACAGGAACCAACACCATGGTATCTAAACAATATGCTGGCAGAAATCAACTTACTCCTAAGTGAAATTCCAAACTACAAAATCACACACACTTGGAGAAAAGCAAACCAAGCAGCTGATGGACTGGCAAATAAAGCAGTCTCCAACCAGAGTCAAAGCACAACAGCAACAACAACAACCAGTTGGGAATTCACGTGCCCTTCCTTCATCCAAGACATTGTTTTTAATGATAGGATTAGCACAAAATACCCTAGAAATGTAACCTCAAGTTTCCTGTTTTAATAAATTGGTGAACCTTTCAAAAAAAAAAAAAAACTATAAATCTCTGGAACAGGTAAATAAGTTTTGTATCATTGGTTTATTAGTTACCTTTGCAGTTGATGCAATTAGATGATGCATATCGATTGAGGGTAACCCCTTCTCTGGAATAAAATCTTATAAGCATCTTTCCATATTTGTCATGTTATTTGTCGTTCAATACCTACGCAACTATCTTATCCGTTACTAGATTAGAATTGATGACCCACACGATTTGTTCTGAATTTCTTGCAAAAGGTGATCTGGCGACTTCTAGTCTCATTATTGGAATCGATTTCTCAATTAGCAACACATGGGCAGGTTCTAAGCCACTTAGAAATGTGTAAGTTCTTACTTCTGATTTTGCTACATTCCAGCTTTCTGATCAAAATTTGGTGTGAAAATTTAGGCCGACATTCCTTCAACAGAAGGAGCCTACATCAAATTGGAGATGCTCAAAATCCCTATGAACAAGTTCTCCGGCTTACTGGAAGAACCTTAGCTCCTTGTATGAAGGATAAGCTAATTCACTGCTTTGGATTTGGAGATGGTAAATTCTGTGTGATATTGCATTTTAGTCTCTCGCTGAATACATATTCTAAGATGCCTTTGAATGTTGAGACTCGTCCTATCTATTTTCTCCTCTCTTCCTCCGCACTCAAATGACATACAGAAATAATCGAATACCCATCTGATCTTCTCATCACACTTACTTCTATCACAAAATTTCCTCAATCTACTTTCACAAGGAGAATCGAAAGATATAACAACAGGTTGATATCACAATAAAACGAATTTCCCTAACCTATTTTGTCTTAATTTCAAAAGGGGAAAGTATAACTCAGCATCAAATTACATCAAATCGAATTTCTTTTCTCTTAATATCAGAAGGGGAAATTAACCTATTTTACGCTGTGTTGATGTTTAGTTTAAGCGGAATCAGCATCAAATAGAATTGAGGTATTTTGATGTTTGATTTTAAAGTGACAAATTTTATTTATTCTTTGTACTTATGGATTCCTATAATCATTATTTTCTTAAATCTAGATTTTGGTTATCAGTCGAAGAGATGATTTTGAGTTTGAGTCCACTAATTTTTAGATAGGGGTTAAATGTTTATTTTTCTTCCATAAATGTTCGTCGAAATGCCCCATAGAAATGATGCTCAGTTTTTGCTTTGGTTCTTGAAGAAGTCATGTGTTTGTATAACAATTGACATTGGGTTGTTCTTTATAGTATGGAAGCAAGAGATTTTAATGGAATTAATACAGGGTTGAGGAATTCAGGTGAGGGTTACATGTCATTCTTATTTGACTACTTCATAGTATTGTTGAAATGCTGACTCTTTCTGCGTGTTGTGCACTCTAGCCACAGAAGTGCAAGTTTTCGGCTTCCCCATTTACTTGAATTTGATGTGTTTACTCTGCATCCAACCACTTTATACCATGTTAATAAGATGATAGGTGATATCTAGCTTAGTTGATGCTTTTCATAGTTTGGGAAGGGGGGCAGAGATAGGCACCAAGAAGGGATGGTTAATAAATCAGTTGGCATTCAGTAATGTGATGCAGTACGATACATGTGCACTCATAGAGATTTGGTTTCAGGCAAGTTTGTTGACGACATTAGTGTGAGCATATTAAAGACGCACTAAATGGGTCATAGATTATCTTCAATAATGTCTGCATAAACAGAAGACAAACTATTGGATCAGAATTGTATTCGGTTGATAAAAGGTGAGTGTATTGGTTCCCAACTTCCTAGACTTACAACTTGGGTTCAATGAATTTGTTTTGTGCATGCATGTTTTTTTATCTAAATTTTAGTTTCTGATGTTAATATTTGGTCAAAGAAAGTCGAGAGCTTAAATGAATTAGAGATTGAATAAACATTGCAAAATATATAGAAAAAGACGTATTACAGTCGACGAGTCAAATTAATTGGACAAATCTGATGCTACGATTCTTATCATTTGCACAATATCATTTTATTATTCTAACGTTTGTCAATTCATCTTTTTGTCACCATACATTTCATTGTCATGAGAATTTAGCAATTGAGAATCTTCGTCGGAGTCCTAAAATCAAGCAACCTCAACTTTGGCAGTTAATTGATACCAGAACGGATGGCACTGGTAAAAGTTATGCTGTCTTTCTGTCTTTTCAGTTTGTGAATTTTACAGGAATTATGTCAAAAGATGTTCATTTGTCCAGAAAAGAGATTGAGTTTGCTCTTTCAGCTTTCATGGAAATCTCCAGGCAGAAAAACACCAACAAACAAAAGTTAGGGTGATTATAATTTATTTACTTTTTATTTTCAAACTTCATTTTCCATTTATGTTTAGCATTATCTTTTTATTAAACACTAGAAAATGTATATGTTGGCTGCAGTTTTTCGTGCAAGGAGGTAGGCTCAGAAAGAGTTCCTCTCTTCAAAAAACTAGAAAGAGTTCCTCTTCTTCCACCTGTTCACATTTCAGCTTCCCTTGTCTCAAAATCTTGCTTTTTAGAGATGCTAAAATCTTGCTTTTTGGAGATACAACGTAGAGAAAATACAATACATGATGAGAATGGTCCCTGGTTTGATCGATTAGAACATGAAAGTCCAATCAGTATGATTGGCAGTTATACAGGTGTAATCCACATTGGCAATTTCCCAGTGCCGGCAAGTTTTGGAGCTCTGTATAAGAAGATTTGGGTAAAGCATGGGCATCTAGCAACCCGCAATATCATCAAAACATCAACCCTGACCTTAGCGACTCTAGTCGCAGAACTATTGAAGTCTATCGCAGCCATGGAAAGTGTGAAGAGGTACAAACTATCTGCTTCTCTTCTTGGTAAGTGGGATAGGCAGATTGAAGATGCTGAAGCGCTTCAATTTAACGTGCAATGGCTTAGGAGGCATTTTGAAAAGGTTAAGAAGATCTGGGAGGCTGCATCATTGTTGAGGAACTCTCAATTAACTCTAGAGAAGGAAAAGGCTGCTGCTTTAGAAAAAAGGTCAGCTGCATGCGCAAAACGTGATGCTCTCAAGACACAACTTTTAGAGGTGGAGAAGGAAGTG
This sequence comes from Papaver somniferum, assembly GCF_003573695.1. NCBI lineage: Eukaryota > Viridiplantae > Streptophyta > Magnoliopsida > Ranunculales > Papaveraceae > Papaver > Papaver somniferum. The sequence goes on from NC_039359.1 coordinate 8,793,231, forward strand.
GAGCAAGCGACATCAGAAATAATTCAGCATGACAGAGCTATTTTAGAAGATGCCATGACAAGAGAGCGATATGCTTTCTTTCTTCGAAAGTCTTTCCTAGAGGATGCCTTGTAATTAATCTTGTAAGTTATCGGTTTTATCATAGCAATACCTACCCTTAAATAGTAGTATTTCAGAACATTCGTCTTCTGGTTCGCTTTTGTTCATGAGTGGCTCATGCATTTAACTGACGTTGGTCTCTATTTTGTGCATGTTCCAATATCAACTTTTACTTGAGTTGTAATTTTTGGTGGACTATGAAGAATACATCCCTGATTGATACTGAAGCTAGTAAAATGAAGGTATTTCAGTTTGTGAATTATAAAAATTTTTAGAGGCTGGTGATACAATACAATACTAACACCAAAGAATAGCTTGTCTAGACCAAAATAACCCATGAGCCGTGATCCTATTTTTACAGGGCATGGGTTGTTGCATGACCAAGTTAAAATAAAAAATAAAAAAACATATATATAGGAATTCAGTAAGCAACTCATCTCATTTAGCGGCAATGAAGGACATTTCCGTACAGAGGATTGATGGTAACATTTGTAGCTTGAGTATGTCAAAATTCGGTAAGTTCTGAAGCCTTTCAAGATAGGATGTACATGTAAAGAGTAGACCAAAGGGTGATTGCAAGAGAAGCAACCAAGTACGTCCATAGAAACAGAACTGAACACTCTTCTTGACCCACATCAAACAGTTGCGTCATTGTACCTACATTGATTAATGTCATCGCCAAATAAAGGTAAGGTGCAAGCGGAAACGTACATTCTGGATTAGTATGAGAGGGATGTGTGCACAGTATGAAAAATAAAAGAAAATGCTTCATACCGATATTCATGGCTGGTGGTATACTCCATTGTAACAGCAATACATAGCTGAACAATGGGTCAGCTGGTAACAGACCAATGTTCCCTGCTGCTTTTACTAAACATATACCAATCACAGGAAGGACCATAAATCGCACGACAATTACAGCAATAATCACCATCGGCTTTAATCTTGCAGATCGTAAACCTGTTTAGGTAAAACATTAAGAATAAATAGTTTAGAAGAACATAATTCTGACTTGAGTTTCCACTAGCATGGTCTTAAAGAGCGGTAAATGAATTTTTGGTTTGTTTTTTGAGTTTACCTTTTGTGAGGTTTCCTCCCAGTATAAGAGTAATACAAGGTATGGTCCCATTCCTTCACAAGCAATAAGCAAGTCATTGTGCATCAATTATTAGAAAGAAATTCAAAGATACTCAAATTAGTGAACTAGTAGAAGACATACCCTAGTAATTGGACAGAATCTTGAATCACTCTCAATGGTGCACCCTCACCAATTATGAGATTTTTGAGCCAAGGTGTTGCTCCAAACAGGAATCCCAAAATCTGATAGACACAGGATGTCATGCTTCCAGTTAAGTTTCAACCAGATGAAAGGATTTTACTTATTTACATATAAAGATGTACTTGAAAATCTCATGCAGACTTACTGAACCAACAGTTGGAGGAGCAAACAGTTCCTCAATAATTAGGTGAAGAATTCCTACTGCTTTGTCCCAGAATGATTGTTTTACAGTTACGTCACCAACTTTCCCCGGCGATGTTTGTGTTACGATCTGAAACAAGAAACATTTGATCTTATGGTGCATCTATTATTAGCAAGACTTTACTGCAAAAGAACTGAATCAGAGGAAGGCTTACAGCAAGGACTTCGTTTTGTTCGTTGTAAAGTTCTGTAGATGACACAACTACAGACAATTGATCTTCATGTGCTCCTGCAAGAAGCCTAGATTCCGCATTGGCATCACTGTCAATGTTGGGTATCCTTGGAACTGGTTCTTTAGATATTTGCATTGCTTTGTATGCCATGCTCGAGGTTCGTATAAGATAATAAGTGTGAGTCCAAATGAATAAACCTCCAACCTGAATCATGATGCGCCCACAAAAAGCAGGTAATCAGTTCCAACTTGCAGTAAATAAGGCAAAACGTAAACTATGAATATGGTTCGGATACGTCATTATAGTTTTAGCCAACAATAATAGATTCCCCTAGGTACTAGTGTTGACAGAAGCGTCCTACTACACAATATACTTACCGACATGGAGAATGATGCATATGCGAGTCCAATACTGCTGCAGTAACTACCAGTGTGGCCAAATGGACTTCCTTTCTCAAGACAGATTGCAGGGACTACTATGTACATGAGGTTTCCCAAGTTTCCTGTTCAAAATATGAAAAGAATTACTGTAATTAACAACGCAAGTTAAGATGGCATTATTTAGAAAAAATCATATATTGGAAATAAGAAATATCTAGATATAAGTGAATGAATAGATCACCTGCTGAACATGAACCAATAATAAGGCCTTCGAGATAAGGCTCGGGTTTCAGTAGTTTAACAACTATCCATCCAAATATGCCACCAATCAAAAATGATATCGCAATGTTAACTGGCATAAACCACCTTCGATAAAACCAAAATTTATATATGAGTCTTAATATCAAATGTCAGAGGGAATGTATAGCTTTTGAGTTTAAAATGTATATACATGGCTTGTTTAACCGGCTAATCATTGTGGATACATAGGCGTTAAATGTCAACGCATCATTTACTTGAAACATTCAATCCTGAAAGTGATTTCTGGTTTTGCTCACCCACCAATTATCTCTATAATTTTCAGAAAGCATAGATAATTGGAATAAGTAAGTGATTGTGTAGGCCGATCTTACCAGGAAATGATGTCTTCAAATGTTACAGTCTTAGCAAGACTTGCAAACATGAGAGATGGAGTGAAAATTACGAACACAATCTGCATAATTTATCATAAAATTCATCAGCCATTGATCAAGCTATACATATAATAGTTGTTTGGGCAATTTTCATTTTTTAAAGTCACTTAGTTTGTAACATGTGTGTGATCAATGGATCATCCATGAGTTTGTCGATTTTAGTTATTAATATAAGTACCTTGTTCATTTGCCTACGAGCATCAGCAGGAAGAAGATTCCAGTAGCTAGTAGCCATGAAAGCACCCAGAATACTGATGATGAGGACCTCTAATACCGGCATGGTTGCAACCTCTAGCAGTGTAAAAAATGCCATCTTTTTTCTTTCTTTTCTGAATTATGCCTCAACTCACAAATACTAAGAAGTTGAGAAGAAGAAGAGTTTTGATTAAATTTTCTAGTTTCCTCTTTAGATTGTTTCTTCTCATCTACTATTACCTTTTCAAAATTTATAGGAGTTGTGGAGTTTAAGTGTGAGAAAATAAGAATTTATGTCATTAGTGATCTAATCAGTGAATTAATTAATATGACTAGATGTCTAGATATTATATATTCAACTGATAATTAACAGTTAATTAATCACAAATACTACAAAACAGTTGAAAACAGGCCCCAATTTATAATCTTGAGCGAGTCTAAACAAGTAAAGATGTCCCTATACCAAGTCCAAAATGCTGGCATTACAAGTAAAAAATTCCCACTGGCATCTACTTTGTTTTCCTCTCAAATTAATTGCAGTGAAAACTAAAGTAGAAAAAAAACTAATGATTGAAGACCGGTTTTCCATTTAGGTCCAAGAGGAATAATATTGTATATCATTGCACGCTAGTCTGAGTTTTCGGATTCTAGCAGGGAAGACAAAATGTTCCAAGGTGCTATATTATAATCTCTAAATGATATCTTTAGAAGAAGAAAATATTAAAAATGAAACAGAACAGTTTCAGTAGGCATTAATGTTAGAAGGGGTATTTGCCATTTGGAGTCTCATGCACATTAAATTGGCCTTCGGTTACAGTATGGAGTCCCTTTTTACTGGATTCTGACTAACAAGTTGGAATGTTTTGTAATGCACCGGCATATCCCTTGTTATCACATTGGCACAAATTTAAAAAATACATGCTCATAGAAACAGTCCTAATGCCACGCGCAGCTACAGTATGACTACTTCCAAGTTCATCTTAATTGAAGAAGAGTCATTCAGATTTGTCAAAACGGCTTGCTAATTGTTTGGCTCAAAAGAATTCCCGCCCCAAAGCTGAGACTGTCTGCATCAACATTATCTTAGTATATCATAGATATCGTTACACTTAAGCGAAACACTGTTTGACTTGGTAGCACGGCCAGGGCGTAATCTTGCTAATTGTTGTCGCGGAAGATCGGAAGTGTGAAAGTACGGATACTCCTTGTATGGGTCTGTCTTGTATGAAAAATCAACAAACGAAACAAATAAGTAATCAGTATAGAAATATGATAATTATTCGGTACATTTTCAACAGGATTTGTCATGAAATTAACACACCTCTTGTTTGCTTGTCTTCCCAACTTGGTTAGACATTGGTTTTTTTCATTATATATATATATATTTACATATTTGATTTAAAATAATAAATGAAAATAATTACTATACAAACTATCCTAAAATACAAGAGATTTGCTATGTAAAATATAGTGTAATATCTTCTCATCTTTATATGTATATCTTCGATATCTTCTGATCTTGATGTAGAACATATTGCAACATCTTCCAGTCTTGGTATGCATATCTTCGATATCTACTATTCTTTTATGTGCAAATCTTCATGTTATATGTGGGTATGTATAAACACGTCTAATAACGTTTAATACCCTCCTCAAGTTGGAGGCGGAGGAGAAATATCGACTACACCCAACTTGCTAGTAAACCGGGTATATAAATCGGCACCTAGAGGCTTGGTGAAGATATCAGTGATTTGGTCGGCTGATCTGATATAACGTGGAGGAATGAGATTACTCTGAACCTTCTCACGAACAAAATGACAATCGATTTCGATATGATTGATTTTCAGCAATATGAATTGCTGCTTGACTATCACAGTAAAGTGTGAAAGGTTCTGAAATCGGAATATGTAGGTCCAGGAAAAGATATTTTAACCACTGTAATTCTGCAGTTAAATTGGCCATGGCCCTATATTCGGCTTGGCAGAGGATCGAGAAACGGTTGGTTGTTTCTTAGATTTCCACGAAATCGGACTATCACCCAACATTGTGAAATAACCCGTGGTTGAGCGACGAGTGGTTCGGAAACCATCCCAGTCTGAATCGGTATAACCCCGTAGATGTAGAGAACTTTTGGAAGACAAAAGAATTCCATGTCCAATCGTTCCCTTGAGATGACACAAAACACGTAAAGCTACATCATGATGAGCAGTTCTAGGATTTTTCATAAATTGTCTTAAAGTATTCACTACATACGTGATGTCTGGTCGAGTAACCGTTAGATACAAAAGTCGACCAATAAATCTACGATATGGTGTAGGGTCAGATAAAGGTTCACCATCTGTAGGCTTGAGGCGAAGACTTTGCTCCATGGGAAAAGAAACCACTTTGGATGCGGTTAGCCCCATATATTTCAAAATATCAAGGATGTACTTTCTTTGACAAAGAAATATACCTTGATCCGAACGGGAAACTTCAATACCTAGAAAATATTGTAGACGTTCCATATTTTTAAGCGAGAAACGCTTTTCTAGAGACACTTTGAATTTTATAGGGAAAGAGTGAAATAAATATATATGTCGATCTATTACCTGTAATGATAATGTCATCTACATATACTAAAACAAATATATATGTCGATCCACGATTATAGGTAAAGAGTGAATAGTCTGATTTAAATTGACAAAAACCTTCACTAATAAGTGCAGATGAAAATGTAGCAAACCACTGTCGCGATGCCTGCTTTAAACCATATATGGATTTATTTAAGCGACTTACTTGCATGTCACCCTAATTTTCAAATCCTCGTGGCATCTTCATGTATACCTCTTATTCTAAATCTCCTTGAAGAAAAGCATTATTCACATCAAGTTGATATAAGTGTCATCCACAAATTGCAGCCAAAGAGAGTAAAACTCTTACAGTTACTAATTTGGCGACAGGTGCAAAGATATCGTGAAAATCAATACCTTCCACTTGTCTATAACCTTTGGCGACTAATCGATCTTTATATCTTTCAGTTGAGCCGTCTAGATTATATTTTATTTTGTATACCCATTTACATCCAATCGTTGTTTTCCCTTTGGGTAAGGAATGGTTTTTCCAGGTATTGTTTTTTATTTTATGAGCATGAATCTCCTTAAACATCGCCTCTCTCCATACTGAAATTTTTATGGCTTGACGATAACTTGTGGGTTCGTCAGTAATGAGAATCTCCGTGAGAAATATCTTATGTTGTGTAGACATTGACTATTCGAAAGAAAATGATTAAGAGGATATTTTGGACCCTCCAAAATAGAAGATTCCATCACTGTGCATATATAATATTTTAGATATATAGGAGGATTATATTCCCTAGTGGGATGCGTTGTTATTTGCTCATTCATTTTGGATCCAATTGAAGTGGATTCGCATCAGGAAAAGCGTCATCGAGATGGCAATAGTTGTAATTTCAAAAAAGAAATTATTCAATCGTCTGATTTTTTTTTTTTTTTTTTTTTTTTTTGTAAATTCCTTCATCCCTTTTTTTTTTAATAAGATAGTATAAATTAAAGAGGATCAACCTCTAGATCATACAAAAGTCGAAAGACAATCACTTTGATCCAGAAAGTAGTACAATGCTAAAATTACACAGAAAAGGCTAAAACTTTCAGTTTCTGAAGAGATCACATTGTCGCATTCTCGACCATCACCGCACGCTCCATCATCGTCGTCACACCCTCAAGGACTTCTACTCATAGCTCATGTTTGTCACGAAGGATCTTCACCCATTACTCATATGGTCGGACCTATCAAAGACTTTCATCCGATCCATGCCTCTACACTCTTTCCCCACTCCTCCAGCACCTTTAGTATACCAACGACATTGTTTCCATTCGGTCACATTTAGAATAAATTCCCATTTTATCCTTTTCTTGATTTTGGGTATTTTCTTTTTAATGTGTCTGCCGGGAATCGAACCCGGATCTACTGCTTCGAAGGCAACTATCCTAGCCGTTGGACTACAAACACTGGCTCTCGATTTTGGATATCTACAACATGCATCTTGTTTGTCGTGCCAGCACAACATGACATCTAGCCATGTGCATGGATTGAAACGAGGCTTTCTTTGTAGAGGTCAACATTGCACACATGACCAAAATTGAGATCCTCCCTTTGATCCGTAGCAAAGTTGATTAACTGCATACCTTGAGCCATTAGAAATCCAAACTGGCCATTCCTTGTAAACGCAAATGGGGGTTTGTAGGGACTACAAAGTTTAGTGCCCTCCATACTGTAATCATTCAGAATCCTACTATCCCACAAGGGTCCGATAGTATAAATTTTAGCCCAAGACTCCTCCTTCATATTATGATCATTCAGAACCCATACTTCAAAGAAATCGCAGTCACGATCCAATGTGCAAGCCAGTTTATCACCTATTGTATATAAGTGGGTCAGGTGAGAGCATGGTACTCGACTACCAGCTGGAGCCGGAATTTTTCTAAATATCTCTTTGTTAAATTCGAATGAAAGTATCACGAAAACATAATATACATCTGGGTAACAGTATTGGACGCCTAAAACGAAATAGTTGCCATTCAGATATAGTCCCTGCTTATAATTATATAGACTTGGACAATGGATGGGCAAATCCACGTCTACCCATCTCCAAGAATCAGTATGAAGGCTGTAAATTTGAACTTTACAAACACAATCTAAAGGGTATCTTTCCTTCCACCCCTGCTGTTTGAATGACGTGACTAGCAGCCCTTTGTAATCCTTGTTTTCGACGTCCAATCCGAAGCCAACAAAATCCTCGTGTAAATCTCCATTACTTAACGGTTTTGGGAGAAGTCTGACTTGTCTCGTAGCAGGGTTCCAGAGACCAATATCCTTGGCTTTTTTTTTATCATGTATGCATATTATCCCGTGACAGGATGCTACCATTATTCCTCGAGGAGGATCATCAGATTCCTTATTATTAAAACATGGCCGCTTACCTAGATCTTCGAATACATCCAAGCTTTCATCACCGGAAAGCAAGAAAAACTGATCAAGTGTGTGTTCTTGGCATCAAAATCTCAAAGAACACATCTTCGGGCATAAGAACACAGCCACCACTGCCCATAAGTTGAAGTTGCCCTGATTAGTTATTTGGTTGGTTGAAATATATTTGCAGCAACCTGCTAATCCGTCAACAGATTCAAATATATATTGAAGATCTAAATAAATAATATTGCCTTGGAATAGTAGTCAGTCAGACAATGAGAGGATGCTATAATAATTTCGATCCTAATACTAACAGTAAATCCTTTGAATTGGGAGCAGCCACCACAATTAAGCGAGCTTAACTATGATATTGATTAGAAGATTGTATCAATAAAAACGTTTATCACAGAAGAGTATTCATAGGCAATGACATCTAAAGACACAAATTTAGCCAAGTTGCATTAGCCGAACATAGTGTTTCTCTAAATCATACACTAGGTTCGGCTCAAAGTTGATATTCCAAGATCAGCCGAACCGATCTTCTGAAAACCCTAATTTCATCTTTAAAATCATATTTTATGGATCAAACAAAATAAAATCAATCAAAATCAAGATGGGTTTGTTACACATATATTCTAAAATACATCTAAGAGCAATTGAGATTTGGATTTCTCACTCCAATATCGTTCATTTCGATTCATGTTTGCTTTGCTTGATCAATTTCTTGATTGAATTGGAGTCCAAGATATTTAAGTTTAGAGTTTATTTTGATTTTTGATTTTAGGTTATTGAGGATAAGGGCACTTTAATAATTTAAATTGTTTAAAGATATATAGATAATTGCATTACCTTTAGACACCCCTTATAAACTCATCCTAGATAATATAATGAATGAGTATGCATCGATGACTACTATACCATTCACATGGTCAAGATTGGGCCTCCAAGTGGATAACATCTTCAATGTACTCAAACTTCTCTAGTAATATTGCTACCATTTTGTGATCTATTTGGAAACACTAGTTCTTGGTAGTATTTGACAAAATAGATCCTAACCATAAATTATCGTTGGACCAATTAGAGCATATAAAAGCATTTACATCTACATCAAACCTTAAAAATTCAAAATTAACGTTTCGAGATTAATTAAACCCTCGTGGTCTAACCAGGATACAAACTGGATTATGTTTATAGATGCCTCCTCTAAGGGCAACTGCAATGGTGCGATCAAAATCAAAGACCAAATACCAAAAAAAAGATCGAATTTCAGGTTTAATCCGTGGCAACAAGCAACGGTACCCGACTAAAATTTGGTCGAGCGTAACTCAAATATCCGTCCCACATAACTTTCATCAGGCGAACACTATATGTTCGTCCCTCTTTTTTTTATAAAATATTTTTTCATGGGACGAACATTATATGTCCGCCCAATTCTTTTTAAAATTTTTTTGAAAACAACTTTTCAAGGGGCGGGCTCTAGTATGTCCGCCCCATTTTCTCTATTTTTTAAAAAAAAACAATTTTCAAAGAGCGGACATATAATGTCCGCCTCATTTTTTTTTCTTTTTTTAATTCAAAAACTTTCGTCAGGCGCATTTTATACTTACGCCCCACTCCCGACGAACTTTTAATCTCCGCTCGACCAAATTTGGTTTTAGTCTTGGTCCCAGACCAAATATAGTCTGAAATTTGGGTTTTGATCCAGATTTTAGTCTTTAGTCTATACCACTGTGTCTCGTTCCTCGACCAAATAAATGGGTTTGATCGCCCACTGTGGATGCTTTAAGGAGTCGGATCTATCTATAAAATACACTTTTCTACTTTATTCTACAGATCAAGAAACTTTTATGCATGTTGAGCCATCTAGCTGGATTTTTCTACTTTGCAAGCTAAAGCACATGCTCTCTAGGTTGGAAGCAACTACCTAAAAAATAAAAAATAAAATTTTGTCACGGATTGCAAATAATTAGTTGAAATAGTCGGAATGTTATAAATACCCTTCATTTTGGTTGATCTTGCACAAATACTCCTGAAGGGTAAAAATAACTTTTTTGGAGTCAACTTGAGAAAATTGCTTTCTTTTTTGGAATCAACTTGTATAAAGTTGCCTCCACTTCTGGAAATAACTTGTGCTAGTTGCCTCCATTTCTGAAAACAACTTGTGCTAGTTGTTTCAACTTTTAAAAGGTAGGAGTATTTTTAAAATTGTATAAGGATATATTTCAAAAGGTAGATTCTGAGGAGCATTTACAATACTGCTCCGATTTTGGCAGACCTTCCTCAAGCGCATATAAAATCCATCAATAGAAAGCACAACACAACAACGTACTCGATGGGATGGCAGCGAGGATTCAAAGGCTACAATGCATTTCAACAAATCTTAAGCAGCAAGTGTACAAGTCTTCTATTTCATGCAATGCGTTTACAAAGCAAGAAATTGATAATCTACATTAGTTTAATACATTTATCCTTCCAATAATTTTTTTTTCTTTCTTGCAAATTTACGCACTCCTTTAAAATACGGGTGCGGATTACCTCATCTCTATGGGTGAAATTTGTCGAAATTTCGATCTAACAAATTCCTTTAGTTGGTTGATTCTTCTTTTTTTTTTTTTTTAAAAAGAAGTTAATTTTTGGTAACCAAAGTATGACCGACATATATACTACATTTTCTCATCACTAAACAGACTCCTTTCAGTCGTCCCTAGGGGTGTGCAACGGACGACGATTGCGGATTAGGGGTCACCCGCAACCAAACCGTCAAAATTTCGGATTTGAAAAATTGAACCGTGATCAGTCCAATCACCCGCGGATTTCACACCCACGGATCAGCGGGTAATACGGAATGGATGCGGATTAACCGTGGATTTAGTCAGAAGAAAAAGAAAAAGAAAAGTAAACAAACAAACAAAATCGGTAAGGGAATTTTTGGACATGCTATGCTAGGCATTTCACAAACAACTTGCGTGCATAATAATGAAAAACAAGTCTGATACTGGTGTTGGGGGTCGTCAGGTGTGGGATAATCACTGCTTTCAAACGAAGGAAGTGTTAGTTAATTGAAGACTAATTATTTCCTAAGTTAGCCGTGACTGTTTTGGGAAAGGGGTTTCCTAAAACGGCTAGAATTCTTGGTGGCAAAGTTTGTAACCTATATAAATAATAGGTAATTAGGCCTTGTAGAATTGTATTTTGTAGAAAACGATTAAGAGTTCGGTGAGAGATTTTCTTGTATAGCTTTTAGGGCTAAAGCTAGGGTTTCGTTGTGAGAGCATATTGGTGAGGAGCAAGAGACAAGGTTATCGTCTCGGGTAATTATTGCGGTGTAACCAAAGGTTTGCTGGGATTCACACGACATTGTAATCGTTTTTATTCATAGTGGATTTGAGTTGGTGCGGCTCAAAGGACGTAGACAATATATAGACGTTGTATGTATTGGTCGAACAACTATAAATCTTGTGTCTTGTGAGTTTATTTATCTTTCTCGTATTTTCATAGTTGCTTGTGCTTGGTTTACTTATTATTCATCATAATATATCAAGATCCGTTATTCCGCGGTTGTCAGTGATTCCCTAAGAAAATCCTGACAACTGGTATCAGAGCTTGGGTTAGAGCTTTAGGGTTTATCGTAGTACGATTGGAGTGGGAGTTATGGGTGATATAACGAAAGTACGGTAGCTAGGGTTAAAGTTTTTAATGAGAAGAACTTTGCGTTTTGGAAGTCTCGGATGGAAGATTACCTATATGAGAAATACCTTGCTGATCCATTGGGTGGAGTTGCGAAAAAGGAAGCACGCAAAGACGATGAATGGACAATTCTAGATCGCAAGTATGTAGCCGTGATTCGTAGATGTCTAACGGAGGAAGTCTACAATAACGTACCAGAGGAAACTAGTACGAAGAATCTTATGGATAAACTTGAAAAGTTGTATCAAAAGTCATCAGCCCCGGGGAATATTATGTTGTGTGAAAACTATTTAATCTGAATATGCAAGAAGGAGAAGCGATTTCAGCACATCTTGGGAAGTTTAAATCAATTATTTCTCAACTTTCAAAAGTTAGTATTACTTTTGATGATGAAGTTCAAGCTTTACGGTTGTTGTCGTCATTACCAAAGAGTTGGGAGACTGCAAGGACAACCATTAGCAATTCCGCAGGGAGCGAGAAGTTGAAGCTTGATGATGTGCAACAAAGATTAATTGCTGAAGATGAGAGAAGATTAGAACAAGGTTACGGTTCTAGTACTTCAAGCTCGGCCTTAAATATGCAAGAAGAAGATAGAAGCAGGAGTTCAAATAGGAGCAACAACAACAAATATAGATGGAAGTCTAAAGGAAATTCTAAGGGGAGATATAAATCCCGGACTAGAGGTGTTGCTGAGTGTTGGGCGTGTAAGAAAGTAGGACACTTCAAGCGCGATTTTCCGGAAAATAAAGGTGCTAATAATGGTGGAAACAAAGGTAATCAAGAATAGGCCAACGTAGTTGCAGCTGCGGAAGCGGTGAAGGTCCTTTTTGATAACAAGAAGGTGATTACGGAAGGTTTTCAACTACTCTCTGAGGACAAGCAAGATGAGTCTAGGGCTATAGACTCGGGAGCTTCTTTCCATGCAACGGGTGATAAGAGTATTATGATCTCTTATAAATAAGGATACTATGGCCAAGTATTCTTAGGTGACGGTGAAGCATGCGACATCATTGGTTTGGGTGATGTGATCTTGAAAGTCAATGGTTCGACATGGAAATTGAAGGATGTACGACACGTTCCAAATTTGAAGAAGAACTTGGTGTCTGTGGGCCAAGTTTGTGATGATGTGAAGTTGTGCTTACGAAACACAATTGGAAAGTGAAGAAAGGATCTATGGTATTAGGTCGTGGAGTTAGAGTCAGTACTCTATACCGGACTTCAGATGGAACTACTTTAGAAGTGGCTAGTAGTGGTGAAGACACTAACTTATGGCATAGAAGATTAGGGCACATGAGTGAGAAGAAAAAACGGGTTAGTTTCAGTAGAGGCGGCAGAGCCTTGAGAAGTGAGAAACTTGATTTGGTTCATACTGATGTATGGGGACCAATTGATGTTGCATCTTACAGCGGGTTCCAATATTATGTCACCTTTATTGATGATCACTCAAGGAAGGTGTGGCTTTACTTCATGAAGAATAAGTTCGAGGTGTATGAAGTGTTTAAGAAGTGGAAAGATTTGATTGAAACCGAAACTGGTCTGAATTTGAAGTGTCTAAGGTCAGACAACGGTGATGAGTATGACAAAACAGAATTCTTACAGTTATGTGCTACGAATGGAATTCGTTTGGAGAGGACAGTTACAGGGACGCCACAGGAGAATGGAGTAGCAGAACGTATGAATTGGACGTTGAATGCACGTGCAAGATGCATGAGGTTGCAGTCTGGTTTGCCCGAGACCTTCTGGGCACATGCAACAGAGACGTCTGCTTATCTAATCAATAGGACACCTAGTAGTCCATTAGATATGAAGATACCATAGGAGGTTTGGACCGGAAAAAAGGTAAGTCTTTCATATTTGAAAGTTTTTGGTTGTGTTGGTTATGTTCATCTTAGTCCCGGTGAGAGGTGTAAGATAGGTGCTCAAGCAAAGAAGTGTATATTTCTTGGTTACGGAAATGGCGCTTTTGGGTATAAACTTTGGTATTACGAGGGTCACAAAGTTATTAGAAGTAGAGAAGTCACTTATAATGAGAATGGGTTGTACAAGGACAGGAATAAAACACAAGTTGAAGATGTCGGATCAAGCAACGTCGATAAGGAGTTGTATATCAATATTAATGATGTTTCTGGAAAAAGTGTGGTATAAGAAGAGCACGATGTTGCTGATGGCGGAGAAGTACAAGAAGCGACTTCTGCTGCAGTGGGTGTTACTCCTACAGTTACACAAGAAGTACGAAGATCGTCAAGAACTCTGAAACCAAACCCAAGGTATGCTCTGAATTATCTATTACTTACGGATGGAGGTGAACCTGAAGATATTAAAGAAGCACTAGCGGCTGATGATTCAGGCAAGTGGCAACTTGCTATGGAAAATGAGATGAATTCACTTGAGGAAAATGGCATTTGGGTGTTAGTAAAATTACCAAGAGGTAAGAAGGCGTTGCATAACAAGTGGGTTTATCGGATGAAGTCTGAAGAAAATGGAGAAATTCGCTACAAGGCGAGGTTGGTTGTGAAAGGTTTCCAGCAAAAACCTGGTGTTGATTACAACGAGATATTTTCTCCAGTTGTGAAGATGACTACTATTCGAGTAGTGTTAAGTCTAGTGGCTTCTAAAGATCTCTACCTTGAACAGTTGGATGTAAAGACAGCTTTTCTTCGTGGTGACCTTGATGAAGAAATTTACATGAAGCAGCCGGAAGGATTCATAGTAAAAGGAAAGGAAGAGATGGTGTGCAAGCTAAAGAAGAGTTTGTATGGCTTAAAACAAGCCCCGAGACAGTGGTACAAGAAGTTTAATAACTTCATGCATAGAGGTGGTTACTTACGGTGTAATGCAGATCATTGCTGTTACTTCAAAAGGTGTGGTTCTGACGACGTCATATTATTACTGTATGTGGATGATATGTTGGTTGCCGGAACATCTCTACAAGAAGTTGAGAATTTGAAGAAACAATTAGCAAGTGAGTTTGCTATGAAAGATCTTGGTGAAGCAAAGTAGATTCTTGGTATGAGGATCATAAGAGACAGAGGTAAGCGTGTACTTATGCTTAGTCAAGCTGAATATATTGAACGAGTGTTGAAAAGGTTCAATATGGAGAATGCTAAACCAGTTAGTTCTCCACTTGGAAGTCAAATTCGTCTTTCAAGTATACAGTGTGCGAATACAAATGAAGAAAAGGAGTACATGGCTAACGTACCATATTCTTCGGCGATTAGGAGTCTAATGTATGCTATGGTGTGCACGAGATCGGATATTGCACATGCAGTGGGAGTAATGGGTAGATATGCAAGCAACCCAGGAAAACAACATTGGAAATTTGTGAAGTGGATTCTCAGGTATTTGAGAGGTAACACAAACGTACCATTGTGTTATGGAAAAGGTGGTTCTATCTTGAGAGGTTATGTGGATGCATACTTCACAGGTGATGTAGATAAAAGGGGAAGTACGACCGGTTATGTTTATACTATGGGATCAGCTGCAGTGAGTTGGAACTCACGTTTACAGAAGTTGGTGACATTGTCTACTACGAAAGCGGAGTACGTAGCAGTAACAGAAGTGAGCAAGGAGATGATCTGGTTATGAGGTTTATTAAATGAGTTGGGAAGGGAACAACGAGATAGTGTTATGTTTAGCGATAGTCGAAGCGCTATACATTTAGCCAAGAACTCAGCCTATCATGTTAGGATGAAGCACATAGATATTCGTTATCATTTCATTCGGGATCTCTTAGAAGAAGGAGAGTTGAAGCTCGAGAAGATTCTTGGTTCGAAGAATCTGGCGGATATGTTTACCAATGGAGTTACATCAGACAAGCTAAAGCTCTGCAAGGCTTTAGTTGGCCTCTCAGAATGAGGATCTGGGAGGGGAGCCGCACTGGCATGAAGATGTTTTAGCACCGTTAATCCAAAGTTTAAGAAAAAGAGAATTGAAGACAATAAATGAGTCTTCAAAGTGGGAGATTGTTAGTTAATTGAAGACTAATTATTTCCTAAGTTAGTCGTGACTGTTTTGGGAAAGGGGTTTCCTAAAATGGCTAGTTGGTGGCCAAGTTTGTAACCTATATAAATAGGTAATTAGGCCTTGTAGAATTTTATTGTGTAGAAAACGATTAAGACATCGGTGAGAGATTTTCTTGTATAGCTTTTAGGGCTAAAGCTAGGGTTTCGTTGTGAGAGCATATTGGTGAGGAACAAGAGACAAGGTTATCGTCTCGGGTAATTATTGCGGTGTAACCAAGGGTTTGCTTAAATTCACATGACGTTGTAATCGTTTTTCTTCATCGTGGATTTGAGTTGGTGCGGCTCATAGTGGACGTAGACAATATATAGACGTTGTATGTATTGGTCGAACCACTATAAATCTTGTGTCTTGTGAGTTAATTTATCTTTCTCGTATTTTCATAGTTGCTTGTGCTTGGTTTACTTATTATTCATCATACTATCTCAAGATCCGTTATTCCGTGGTTGTTAGTGATTCCCTAAGAAAATCCTGACAGAGGTGCCGTAGCATTGTCCATGACATAAACTGTAACATAGTGATTCACCCCAATGAAGTCAAAAGATCCTACAATCTCAGTAGATTCTTGTTTTGTAAATACTGGCAACCGATCTCCTACAATTCGCTTGACTGATGAAGGGTAGTCACCGGACATTATCGGGTCCAAGAATCTGTGACATGGAAAACTCACTATCAGTTATGGAGGATCAAACCGATATCCCAAATGGCGAATAAGATAAAAGATGAAAAAGGCATACGTACAGGCCTAGTGTGTTGTCGATAACCCTCTGAGTTGCATCAGTATCCAATTTAGAGGATGAATATGGCATATACCAGTCCGAGTGCAAGGATATACCGATACTTCCCTTTTGTATTTTCTGTTCATTTTCATTACAACAAAAAAAGAAGCATCAGCTTATAAAACATTATCCAAGTGATATGCTCAGCACATTGATCAAGTCATATGAGAATACTTACTTTGTATTTAGACCGGTATATTTTGACAGCAGGCGTATATGCAAGCAAAAGATTGTGTGAAACAATGTAAGGTTCTCTAGCGGAATCCCTTTGGGTGCAGTTTCCAAAATTTGGTGAGTACTCTGAGAATGTCTGATGCAGTTCAGTTTAACTGGGCTTTATCCTTAGTAATTTTATTTAGTTCTCTTATTACCCTACGGTGCGGGTGAATCCGCGGATTTACAAAACCAACCGCAACCAAACTGTTAAACCTTGCGGATTTGAAAACTCACCCATGTCCGATCCATAAATTTTTGTGGATTGATTTTCACCCGCAATTTTACAGATGGTTATGGAAAATCCGCGGTTCCGAATTTTATGCACAACCCTAGTTGTCCCATAAAACTCCAACACTCTGGACAACATTTAAACAACCTTCCTATGGGACAATTTTAATCACTTCTTGGGCCTTCAGATGAACTTTGGCATCAATAAGACAATGCCTGACCCACTGCATGATCAATTGACTTTCCAAAGTAAAAGTTGATAATAGGCCGGCACGGCACCAGACACTTTGAAGATTCTCTGCTATTAGTGTCCAGTTTTATGGACTCAAAAGCTAAAATACGACTGTCACACTTTAATAGAGGGGTTTCATTTGGATTCTTAATGTCCTAAAAAATGGTTATGGGATATCCTAACACATATATAAAATGTCTAGATTACCCTTTAACTAAAATAAAAACTTAAAAACTGTAGAAGTGATTTTACGTCTAGGTTTGGATTAATTCCAACTGTAGAATTGTAGTTTTACGTCCAGGTTTGGATTAGTTCCAACCGTAGAAGCTCATTTTACGTCCAGGTTTCTTTTAATTCCAACCGTAGAATCCGATTTTACGTCCAGTTTTCTTTTAATTCCAACCGTAAAATCCGATTTTACGTCCAGGTTTGAATTATTTCCAACCGTAGAAGTGATTTTACGTCCAGTTTTGGATTAATTTCAACCGTAGAATTTTATTTGCATGTAGTTTTACGTCCAGGTTTGAATTAGTTACAACCGTAGAAGCTCATTTTACGTCCAGATTCTTTTTAATTCCAACCGTGGAATCTAATTTTATGTCTAGTTTTCTTTTAATTCCAACCGTAGAAGTGATTTTACGTCCAGGTTTGGATTATTTCCAACCGTAGAAGTGATTTTACGTCCAGGTTTGGATTATTTCCAACCGTAGAAGTGATTTTACGTCAAAGTTTGGATTATTTCCAACCAAAAAAGTTTATTTTACGGCCAGTTTTTCTTCCCACAAAAACTTTGTCCCAAAATTCACCAAGTATACAACAAAATTCATTAATTTAATTTTTATCTAATTAAATTAAATTAAAATTAACTAAATAAGGGTTGTTTAGGGTTTTTGATATTACTTATGGGTGACCAGTTTTTTCTATAAATAACTGCACACACAGATTGAACAATGAGGAAACCATTATCGTAGTCTGAACTCACTGGGAAATAATAAACATGAAGCAACTGAAAATGTTCTTAATTTAGCTTAATATAAACCTATGTAGTCGATTTCGGCCCTGCCGGCCGATATCTCGGCGATTTTTCCGGTTTCGGCTATAGAGGAGCCGATATAGACATTTTCGGCAAGACGAGTTTTCACCGGTAAATTCGCCGGAATCGTGAAATCTCGGCTGAAAATCGGCCGAAATCTCGTTTATTTTTTTTCTTTTTCTTTTGGCCTTTCTATTTTTGCTTTACTGTTTCATGGATTCTCACTGAAGCTTTTCAATTTCCATAGGGTGCATGAATCCCAGACAATTCTAGCAGATTTTAAGAAATTAAAACAAAAAGGATAGCAATAGATAAATCAATTTCATTACAAAAGTAACAGTATGAATTAGGGTACATCATTTAAAGATTAGATTCAAAAGAGAAAGAAATAAACCCTAATTTATATACAAACTGAGCAACACTTGTTGAGACACCCAAATCAGCGAGTACATCCATATAACGAAGAAGAAATTAACATTCACTGAAAGAGTTCGTCTATGAGAGGGAGACGTAGTCAATCGTTCTTCCTGTGAAAGAAAAAAGAGAGTGAGTGAGAGACGTATTCAATTGCTGCTGGTAAAAGAAAAAGGGAATTTTAACAAACTGCCACACTTGCAAATCCCGATTAAAGAAACTGCCACCGTTTTTTGAAGAGTTTATTTAATGCCACAACCGTTAGCACTAACGTCTTGGACCCACATGATTGGTCAAACTTTTTTGACTTTGTCCAGATTACTTACACGTGTCTTATGTGGACGGCTCAAGATGTCGTGCACGAGATTATTACACGTAGCACAGGCTAAATGACTATTTTATCCTTCATGGGATTGAAAACAGTTTGTAACTTTGTATCGTTTCATTTTTCTTCTAGGGTTTGCTCGTTCTCTCTGTCCGCTCTGTTCTCTAGTGGAAGAAATTAGGGTTTGGGTCAGTTTTCAGCGGGATTTTGCATAGGTTTAGTGTCTGAGTAAAGGGTTTTAGTAAAGATTGAGATTCAGAAAAAGAAGGGGAAGGACAAGCAGCAGATATGGTATGATTGCAAACCCTAATTTCGTTTTTCTGAGTTGAATTAAGGGTTTTCTCTTAGGTTTCTGTTTCTCTTTCTTGTACTTTTTTTCTCTTGCTCTATGTCCGCTCTGTTCTCTAGTGGAAGAAATTAGGGTTTGGGTCAGTTTTCAGCAAGATTTTGCTTAGGTTTAGTGTCTGAGTAAAGGGTTGGGGAGATGAAGATGAAGAAGAATAACGGGAAGGACAAGCAGCAGATATGGTACGATTTCAAACCCTAATTTCGTGTGTTTGATGAATTTTATTTTAGGAGTTTTCTATGTGAAGTGTGGAATTTTTAAAACCCTAATTTCGTGTGTTTGATGAATTGATGAATTTTATTTTAGGGGTTTTCTGTGTGTAGTACGGAATTTGATGAATTTTATTTTGTTTGTTCATTTACAATGATCATACATATTATCCATATAGAGATATCAGTGTGTTTGTTGTGAATAGTAAACTTAATTTGCTATTCCCTCACATGGATAGAGATAGAATTGACCTTAAGGAATTTGAGCAGATGTTGCGTGTTAAGTTGCATCTTGATGAAACAGAAATTCCAAATTTATATTGGACCATAGACCCATGTCTGCCTGAGTATTTGGTTACAAATGAAGACTTGTTTAAGTTTTGGGAGCATGCTGTACCTGATGATAAAGGCTTCATATGTTTACAAATGAGTGTAATGAATTCAGAATTTAGGAATGATAATGACTTCATTAAGGCTGCAATGGAACAACCAGTAGTAACAATCGATGAGACTCCTAAGAAGGCACCTAAGAGGATTGCTAAGAAGCCAGTTTCAAAGGAAAAGTCAGTAAAGATATCACCTACAAGGAGATCACCAAGGTTGCATGCTCAATCAAAGAATGAAAACTCAAATGGAGGAGCATCTAGGAAGTTTTTGTTCATGGATCTGTTAAATGAAGTGGAATCTCAGGGTTTTTCTTGCCAAAGTCAAGCCACTGTTGTTGGTTCTAGCAGTACACCAGTTGATAACTTTAATCATGATTACTGGGTTGATGAAGTAAACAATACTGCTGCAGGGGATAACACTGATGCATGGGATAAGACTGATGCAGGGGATAAGGCTGATGCAGGGGATAAGACTGATACATGGGATAAGACTGATGCAGGGGACAATAGTGATGGTGATGATGAGGACAATGTGGTGCTAGAGAACACTACTGTAGATGAATGTCACCCCATTGAAGACCCAAATGCTCCACCAATCTTTGACAGTGATGAAGAGAATGATATTGATTATGAAGATATTGTCAAGACATACAAAGTTGGAGATGAAAGCAGTGATTCAAGCAGTAGTGAAGAAGACAATGAAGAAGGTATGGACCCATTAGTGTTTATAATTTTTTGTTTATTTTTTACATGTACTAACACTTTGATGTTGATTGCAGTTTCTAATGATGACAAGAATAATGATAAGGATAATGATGGTCCTGAAGTAAATGATGATAAATATTCCAAACCAAAGCTTGATTACCAGAAGTGGAAAGAAATCTTCAATATGCACAGTGATGAAGAAGAAGAACCATTATTCCCTGTAGAAGAAGAGGTGACTCCTGTTGATCCTACTAAGATGGAGGTAAAGTATGCTTTTAATAACAAGAGTGCTTATAAGAAACATCTTAGGGGTTACTGTGTAAAACATAATTATCAGTATACGGTCTATAAGAGTGACAAAACAAGATTAAGAGTGAGATGTAGGTTTAGGGAAGAGTATGGCTGTAAAACATAATTATCAGTATACGGTCTTATGCAGTGGGAATTCTTTGTAACAGTGGGTCTCTTCTCCACAAGCACAACAACAATTCTCTTTGGGTAACTTGATATTCTTGGATTTGAGTGGATGATTGGCAGAATCAAACCATTCAAAGTAGGTGCAGGTAGGATTTGAACACTTCAAGAACATTTCTCCATCTGTTTCTCTTGTGATGGATCTTAGTAGTTGTCTTATACCATTACAAGGTATATGTTTGCATCTAGAGTACATCAAGGGACAAACCTTAGACTCATGACTTCCTTGTTCACATGTTGGACATAGATCTGGGGTAGTTTGCTGTCTAAATTTGTTGTTGCTGCTGCTCTTGCTACTACTACTGTAACTGTCACTACCTGGAGAGTTTATAACCTTTTGGCTCATTTTTATGTGTTGAACTTCTGAAGAAATTGACTAATGAAGAGTTTGGGATCTTCATTAGTATATATAGAGCTTCAAGATGATGAATAAGACCGTTATAAATCCAGGTAAAATATGGATCGTCGATTTTTTCTCTTAGATTGATCCCACGTGTATTCCGACCGTTATCAAATCTTGCACGTTTTTCTCACGTGCACCGAGTCGCGAGTTAACTCACTACTCTATAGCCGGTTAACTCAATCCCAGTGAACTGATTAACTCAATCCTTGTTAACTGATTCAGGGGCTTCTATGTAATTTTGTACGGATTATTTAATGCCACGTATGCACTAACAGAGATTAACAGCCGTTAACCGTTATCTCAAAAAAACGGGATGAAAAAAGTCAAGAGTATGGCATTTAATAAACTCTGAAAAAAACGGTGGCATTTTCAGAAACTGCATATTGGAAGTGTGGCACTTTATTAAAATCCCAAAAAAAAAAAGATAGTTTAAAGTTTATTTTCCCAAAAGGTTTACACGTGTTGTGGTGCATGTGAGAATACGCAAGCTCGACACGTGTATAAGTAAAAACGTCTCCCCTGTCCACTCTATAAAATGTGTAACGTTCTTTTGTTTAATTAAACCCTCCCTTCTTTATCAGTGGTTTTGCTCATTACCCTTACAGTTTAAATGTCCGACAGCCATGGCTTACATATAAAATTTAGAAATAATGACCCTGGATCAGTAAATTGTTTACACTTTTGTATTTTCTTAATGAATAAAAAAAATTGTTTTGGTTAATTTGATAGCATTTCATTATATTCTAACGTTCGTAGAAATTATATATATAAAAGTTGGAACCGAAATTGTGCCGAGATTTGGAAACGGAATTTCCCCGAGATGACGTTGTATCATTGTCTTGCTCGGGCCGAGACAAACCGAAATCGAAGATCAACTATATTGATATAAACCAACATACTCAAATCTTCACCCTTGGCAGGTTCGTCATTTAAAAGATCTGCCTACTTAGCTAGAAACCAAAATGTGGAGATCCCCAGTTTACTGTCTCTCAGGTAGGTGCAAACTGCACAAATTATAAAAACCACAAAGAAAAAAATAGCATTCAATAAGTAGAAGTAGTGAGGATAACAGCTGCAGCAGAAGTACAATAACAAGAGGAAGCTTCTTACTCAAAATGTTCAGTTTTTCCGGTGGAGGAATGCCAGCAGCCAAGTGGTACAAGGACAAAATCGAACATCCTTCTTCCAAGATGTTCCTGCAACAGATTATTTCAAAAAAAAAAAAAAAAAAAACACATCAAACAAAATGTTATGTGAATTGCACTAGACTTGGGCAAGGAAGAATTAAAACTAGGCTAGGCATCCCAAATGCGGCGAAGGCCCACTGCTCCTCTTATAGCCATGGCTTTGCTAGATTCAAGGGTTTGTAGATACCAGAATTTTAGCTGCATTCTCTGTCACGCGTACTCCATCTTCACAAACAATAAATTTTTTCGGTCAGCTTAATGACCCCGCCTACAAAGAAGCCAAATAAGAGACAATCAAAGACTAGTTATGAGTGTATTAAGTAAACCGCCAATCACCATTATATAACAAAACCCACCACTGAGTTCAACACAGGCATGCCTAATTCCTTTAATTTGGGACACAATTTCATTGCACTTGAACGGGGAGGTAAAGAAAGAACGTCATCTTTCTCAAAATCCAGCTGAAATAAAGACAAAACCAAGGAAAAAATGGTGAGAAAATCAAAGTACAACACAATTGCCAAACCATACAAGTAACTCATAGAATAGCTTTTCCTTACCTTTTTCCATTGGCGTGTTGCCTGGCTTTACAAAGTCCAATTCTCTACACTCGCGAAACTTACTGTAAATATAACGGGAATTAAAGGAAGCAGGACAAAGTGCAAATTTCCTAATAACAACATTCTAGCGACCAAAACTTCAACCTTACCTGAGTACCTCTTATTAGGTTTTGTCAGTTAAAAGAACACCGATATCATCATCATCAAGCATCTGGAAAATTAAAAGGCCCAACTAATAAGGATACAATAGTAACATAACTAAAGAGCTAGATAAAACATGCAAGATCAAAAGTTCCGATTAGCATATATCCAGTACAAAAGATTTCTCATCCAACGGGTTATTCTTAAAGTACTTCCTCATTTCTCTCTTTTGAATTTTTTCCCTCTTTTCGGCTTCGTTCTTTTGTTTCACTGCCAGGCGCTTTTGTTCCTCTGCCAGTAGCTCTTCTTCTTTGGTTTTTTCAGGTTGTTGTTGCAAAATTTGTTCATATTGCATCGTTTCATATTGAAAAATACCTAAAGAACAAAGCGAAGAATCCAAGAAAAATAAAAGGATGTAATGAAAACCGATAACGAAACTATTAGAATAATCAGACTACTATGACGACGTATGTCGACATTCTGTTGTCGTTCCTATGACGACATTCTGTTGTACACACTTTGTTTCCCTATTTTGTTGTTATTCTTGTTTTAAGTCTTCCGGATCTTTAGTTATTTTCCTTTCCTTATTTTTGTAAACACAATTGTAACCGTGTATATAAAATACACTGATCAATGAATTGAAACTTCACATTGTTGTGAAATCAAACAACCTTGTCAACCATTTCTTTATGGTATACAAGAGCTAGCTTAATTTTTTTTTTGAGAATCCTAATCATCATGACTCTAACAGAAGATCAATCAAACCTAAACCCTCCTAAAGTTAATCCTGAAACAAATACTGTTTTAACTCCATCAAGTCCATATTATGTACATCCTTCTGATAATCCTACATCAGTCATCTATACTCCTCTTCTTAATAGTGAAAACTACTGCACTTGGGGAAGAGGAATGATGAAAGCACTTAGTGCGAAAGGAAAAACAGGATACATAGATGGAACTATTGTGAAACCTACAAACCCGACAAACATCTCTCACTGGACGCGTTGCAATGATCTCGTTGGAAGTTGGATTTCCAACTCGGTCGGTCCAGGGATTCGATCCAGCACACAGAACTTTCCTTCCGCGCGTGAACAATGGCTGGAGATAAAGTCCCGGTTCTCACATCACAATGCATCCAAGCTTTATGCAATCAAGCAGTCGATTGCAACATTAAAGCAAGAGAATCTGAATGTGGCGATGTATTATACTCAACTCAAAACTCTTTGGGATCAGCTAGATACCTTCAGGCCGATCGAACCATGCATCCGCAGAGCAGGTAAAGATTATGTGGATCATCATAATCAAGATAGATCGATGGAATTTTTGCAGGGTTTACATGAAAGATTTTCCTCTCTGCGAAGCCAGATTCTTTTAATGGAACCTATGCCATCTCCTGCTAAGATCTACAACCATGTTAGGCAGGAGGAAGAGCAACAAGGTATCAATTCTTCCTTTTTTCCTACGATTGAATCAGCAACTTTATATGCTTCTCGTGGTGATTATCGAACCCAAAGGTTCTCTGCACAACCTGTAGGAAACAACAACCATAGCTCGGGCAATAACAAACGACAACGCCCCTTTTGTGACCATTGCAACAAGCACAGTTATACTAGGGCCACCTGCTGGAAACTGAATGGATATCCAAAGGACTTACCAAAGCCCAGAGACTCTGATTCTCATCCTCTCGCTGCTGCCACCATACCAGCGTCTGTGCCTATGCCGGCCGTTGCTGCACCGACTATCTCCGCAGCACAGTATGCCCGGCTTCTCTCGCTGTTGGATCCAGCCAATGAAGGTATCGATATTAGCCCCTCTGCAAACTTTGCAGGTACTATTTTATCTTGTTCGAATCATGTTTTGATAGTAGATAGTGGTGCTACTCATCACATATGTTCATCTCTTTCTTTCTTTACTACTTATACTTTGGTTACCAAACCAATTAGTGTGCAACTGCCGGATGGATCTCTTACCTCCGTGACACATATTGGCACTATTGATTTGTCTCCGACTCTCAAACTATTGGAAGTTTTTTATATTCCTAGTTTCAAATTCAATTTAATCTCGGTTAGTCAATTGACTAGTTCTACGAATTGTTGTCTCAAATTCTCAAAAGATTATTGTATCTTTCAGGACCTGTCCATGAACACGGAGATTGGATGGAGTAAACGCATCGCTGGTCTTTATCATTTCATGTTTCGTCCATTTGCTTTATCACTTTCTGCAAATAAGCCTGTTGATACATGGCATCGCTGTCTCGGCCATCCTAGTATGGATTGTTTTCGTTTTTTAGCTTCCAAATTTGCTTATATTAGCTCTCGGTTTAATCATTCATGTGATGTATGCCCTATGGCAAAACAAACACGATTGAAGTTTAATAAAAGTCATTCTTTGTCTTCACGACCTTTTCAATTAATTCATGCTGATATATGGGGTCCCTTTGCAACTGAGTCATTCACTGGTGCGAAATATTTCCTTACCATTGTGGATGATTATACTAGGTGTACTTGGGTTTATCTCATGAAAACTAAATCCGAAACTTTAAAGTTTCTCAAATATTTTTTTTGCTTTTGTGATCACTCAGTTTGGTCATTCTATTACCAGCATCTCCTCTGGTATCAATAAATTTCTCATTCCTCAATTACAGACTTTTCGTTCTGATAATGGGTCTGAGCTCAAATCCACTGAATTACAAAAGTGGTTCCATCAAAACGGTGTTTTACACCAAACCAGTTGTGTTTATACACCACAACAGAATGGTGTTGTCGAAAGAAAACATCGACATCTTCTCAATGTTGCACGTTCATTACGGTTTCAATCCAACTTGCCTCTTCGTTTTTGGGGAGAGTGTATTCTCACCGCTGTGTACTTAATAAACTTAATGCCCACACCAGTTCTGGCTCACAAAACTCCGCATGAATTGTTGTTACATAAATCTCCGGACTATATGTCTTTGCGTGTCTTTGGTTGTTTGTGTTTTGGCAGAAACACGAGAATCTCTCATAAGTTTGATCAGCGTGCTAAACCAGGCATTTTCATTGGTTACCCCCATGGTCAGAAAGGGTACAATTTTTTTGATCTCGAATCAAAACATATATATGTTTCTCGGGATGTCGTTTTTCATGAGGATTGTTTCCCATTTCATGATATCAATAATCACTTCCAGGCATCCCCACCTGTGCAATCTTCAGAATATATTCATTACGATTCTATTTTTAATTCACAATCTTCTACTCCTGTGTATTTGTCACAGTCTTCACTGCATGATCCTTCCATGCACGTTCCTGACAGCCATACAGGAAACTCCAATGTTACTGATTCTCTGCCGAGTAACTTGGATTCTGCATCCACTGATCCTTTTCCCAGTGCACCTCCTGCTCTTCCTGTTCGCTCACAATCCTTGCCGAGCAGCAAATATCCTGGTTCTAGTTCGCCGAACACGCCAGTTCTCCCTTCGCCAGAAGCATCTGTTGTTACACGCACAGATTTTCTGCCTGTAACTGCAGTTCCTTCTACCTCTATCCCTATAGATGATCCAGGACCTACACATGCTCCTTCATCGGCCCCTGCAGTCCCTTCTGTGGACTCCTCAAATCTGCAGCAAATACCTGCAGCTCCTACAGATTCTCGATTTTCTCGTGCTAGGAATCCACCAGCCTATTTAAAAGACTATCACAGCTTTTCTACTGAATGTACTTCAACTTCAGTTCATCCTATGACTAATTATTTGTCATTCGACAAGTTTTCATCTTCTCATAAAGATTTCCTTACTAAGGTTATTTTGTCCGCAGAACCCAAATCCTTTTCTCAAGCCACTCAATGCCCTAAATGGCGTGCAGCAATGGCAAAAGAGATAGTGGCTCTCGAAGCAAATGACACCTGGATTATTGTTGATTTGCCACCAGGGAAAACATCCATTGGATGCAAATGGGTGTTTAAAATAAAATTTAAATCTGATGGTACCGTGGAACGATACAAGGCTCGTCTCGTGGCAAAGGGATACAGTCAGCAAGAAGGAATCGACTACTATGACACCTTTGCACCTGTTGCCAAACTGGTGACTGTTCACGTCCTACTGTCTATTGCGGCAATTAAAAATTGGTCTCTTCATCAACTCGTTGTCAATAATGCGTTTCTTCAGGGAGATCTAGATGAATAAATATACATGAAAATTCCTCCCGGACTAGCTAGAAAAGGTGAGTCCAAAGTTTTTAAACTTAAGAAATCCATTTATGGTCTTAAACAAGCCTCTCGTCAATGGTTTGCCAAACTTTCCTCCGTTTTATTATAGGAAGGATTTCAGAAATCTCTATGTGATAATTCTCTTTTCACATATCATCAAGGCACAACATCTATTTTTGTCCTTGTCTATGTAGATGATATCATCATTACTGGCACAGATAATGATTTCATTATTTCACTTAAATCACGTCTTGCCTCTCATTTTTCAATTAAAGATCTTGGTCGTCTTCAATATTTCTTAGGCATTGAAGTTTCACGATCCTCTAAAGGTATTTTTCTATGTCAACGAAAGTATATTCTTGACATTCTTAAGCATTCTGGACTTACAAGAGCTCGTGTTTCATCATTTCCGATGGATACACATCTTAAGTTATTACCTACTGATGGTAAGGCTTTACCTGATTCCATCTCTTATCGTCGTCTTATTGGAAGACTTTTGTATCTTACTGTCACTCGTCCAGATATTACGTATGCCGTAAATTATTTGAGTCAATTCATGCAGCATCCGCATACCGCTCATCTTGATGCTTCCCATCGTGTCTTACGATATCTTAAAGGTACCATTGGACATGGTATTTTTCTTTCTTCGTCCAGTAATCTTTCTTTACATGGATACTCTGATTCAGACTGGGCAGGATGTCCTATAACTAGGCGTTCTACCACAGGATATTTAGTTACAATAGGTTCCAGTCCTATTTCCTGGAAATCAAAGAAGCAGCCAACGGTTTCTCGCTCTTCGGCTGAAGCTGAATATCGTGCATTGGCCAACTTAACAGCTGAGCTACAATGGTTGCGATATCTTTTTAATGACATGCGCATTTCATGTCCTCTTCCTATCACCATCTCCTGTGATAGTCAAGCAGCAATTCATATTGCTCAGAATCCTGTATTTCACGAACGTACTAAACATATTGAAATTGATTGTTATTTCGTTCATGAGAAGTTGATTAGTGGATTGATTTTGCCGAAGTATCTTCCGTCCTCCGATCAACTTGCAGATATTTTTACAAAGCCTTTAGGTGCTCCATAGTTTGGCCGATTGGTTACCAAGTTGGGCGTTCATTCGGGCTCTACCGCTCCAACTTGAGGGGGGTATTAGAATAATCAGACTACTATGACGACGTATGTCGACATTCTGTTGTCGTTCCCATGACGACATTCTGTTGTACACACTTTGTTTCCCTATTTTGTTGTTATTCTTGTTTTAAGTCTCCCGGATCTTTAGTTATTTTCCTTTCCTTATTTTTGTAAATACAATTGTAACCATGTATATAAAATACATTGATCAATGAATTGAAACTTCACATTGTTGTGAAATCAAACAACCTTGTCAACCATTTCTTTAGAAACCGTTGAAAAATTTTAATTGGCCATTACTCATATTCTCCGGTAATGGTCCTTCCAAGTCCGGTAGTTGAATTCCTCCCAAATATCGAGTATAATGATCTAGACATCAACAGAGAAAGAATAACTATATATTTTGTAGGGTTTTACCATATGAGAGTCCTCTTACCTTCTACCGCTTGATTTTCTGACTTACGTTTCGCTGGAGTCCTCCTGATCTTGTCTATCAGTTGCAGAGGATGATTCCCGAGTCACTCTCTCTGATCTTCCTCTCCTTGTGAAAAAAGACTCTTTTTTTCTCTACATCTCCGTAAAGAAATAAAGACAAAGTTTATACAGGTAGCCTAAGGTTGAGACGGAAACGGTTTCCTTATATGCAATATGTGATGATTGGGTAGTAAAGAAAACAGTGATGTATTGGTTCCAGGGGCGGAGCCAGGCCTGGCTTCCCTAGGCCATAGCATAAATTTAGAACTGTTTTTCTTGGGTACTACTCAAAAATGGTGTTTGGGTGGGCAACTACTCTCCATTATTTGAGGTGGATATTAGAAGTAATAATGAGTCGTCCCTTATCTAAGTTCTTTTTTAATACCAAACTTGTCCTTGGTAATTAAATTAGTGTAATGATTATTGAGTTAATTAATGATTAGTGAGATTAAATTAATAAGTTGATTTTTTTCAAAACAAGAATTATTGAGAGGGAGAAGAAGAAGATGATAATGAAGATGAGGGATTTGGAAGAAAAAAAAGGTTAAGATCTTTTTCTTTAAGAGCCACAACAAGAATATGATGTTTTGGGTACTCACGGATACTTCAAATTTAGTTAATAGTGTTTGAATTGGCCAAAACATTCCTAAAAATGAACAATTTACAAATTGATCTCGGTTTGGTTAAAAAAGTTCGGCTACGACATCTGAAGAACAGGTAGCCGAACTCATCTGTAAGTGTAGTTCGGCTAATATTTTTGAAAACACAGGTAGCCGAACTCAGCTTTAATGGAGTTTTTTATTTCAGAGAAAAGTTCGGTTAGGAGAAGGAAATTGCGACGTAACCGAACTAGGAGTTCGTCTAGAAAAAATTGCGACGTAACCGAACTCAATATGCAGGTTTTTCAGAGAAAAGTTCGGTTAGGAGAAAAAAATTGCAATGTAACCGAACTTTTTGTGGCATAACCGAACTTTTTTCGATGTAACCGAACTTTTTACGACGTAACCAAACTATAAGTTCGGCTTGGACATTTTTTTTCGTCCTAACCGAATTTTCCTCTGAAAACAAAAACCTCCATTAAAGTTGAGTTCGGCTAGTTCGACAAAATTTTTCACATAATTCCTAGCCGAACTTCTCTCTGTAACTTCCATTTTCAACTCATTTTGATGATTACTTCTCATTTTTTCAACGGAAAACGAATGAAAAGTAATGGGTTTGTTATAATTTTGATTTTGTTTTGCTAATGATTTAAATTAAGCTATATGTAGAGTGGCGGTGGTGGTGATTTAAGGTGGTCGGTGGTGGTTGGTGATGGTGAGCGGTGGTGGTTGGTGATGGTGAGCGGTGGTGGTGATGGGAGGAGGTGGTTATATATATGTAGTGGTGGTGATGGGGGAGGTGATTATATATATATATATAAGTAAAGGGTAGGTTAGTCATTTCCACACTTTAGGAGACCCGTATAAGTATAGGGTAGACATTCCTATCACAAAGTAATCCCTCTCCATTTTTGAGTAGTCCCCAAAAAAAAAAACACGGTTCTAAATTTAGCCTTAAGCTCAGCTAATAATCAGAGAAAATATAAGGGTTTGGTAGAGAAGATTTTGTTATTTACGGCATTCTACTAATCGCTGAAGCAATTGGATTTCTGTCATTCTTTAATTTTTATTCATTTATTCATTCCGATCAAATCAACAATGAGGCACATGATCCATACTTATTCCGCACAAATTTTCTTATAAATACTGCAAACATAACTTTTCTACAGCCATTGACTTAACCCCCTGAACTTTTACTTCCAATGTTACAATTTCAATATTAAAAAATAAGTATTACAGACATAGAACACAAATAACTGATTAAATTTAGCAACTATGAACGATAGCTTTGTCTCGGGGATCGATGGTAATGATCTATCTGTAGCATGAGGATGTCGCGTAGATATAGATGCTCAAGATAAGATGTACATGTACACAGTTGACCAAAGGGTAATGGCGAGAGAAGCAACCAAGTATGTCCACAAGAACAGAATGGAACACTCTTCTTGACCCACATCAAATAGTTGTGTCATGGTACCTACATTGATTAACATCAGAAAATGATGAGTTATTGAATTATAGAATGGTTATGATGTCAAAAAAAAAAAAAAATCTTGATGCAAATGCAGATTAAAGGAAACGTTACATACCGATATTCATGGCAGGTGGCAGAGTAAACTGTAACATTAGGACGTATCGGAACAATGGATCAGCGGGTAGGAGACCAAAATCACCTGCTGCTTTGACAACACCCATACCGATCACCGGAAGGACCACATATCGCACGACAATAACTCCAATGATCACCATAGGCTTTAATCTTGCTGAACGTAAACCTTGGGTAAGGTTTCCTCCTAGTATAAGAGTAATACAGGGAATTGTTCCATCCCTAAACAAAAAAAGAAAAAAGCTATTCACATTGACAAGAATAATGTGAAAGAGAAAATGAATGATGTAAATGTTGGATGAGTATGAATAATACACACCCTAGTAATTTGATGGAATCTTGGATGACTCTCAAAGGAGCTCCATCACCAATGATGAGACTTTTTAGCCATGGGGTTGCTCCAAAAGCGAAACCCAAAATCTGATGAGAACGGACAAGTCATTTGTTGAGTTAAAGTTTGAACGATGTACAAGGACTTGGAGAATTGTATTTGCACATGTAAAATCAATTTGCGAACTTACTGCACCAACTGTTGGAGGAGCAAGCAACTCTTCCACGATTTGGTGAAGAACTGATACTATTTTGTCAGAGACCGATTGTTTTTCGTCAGCAACTACTTTTCCAGATGATGTTTGTGTTATAATCTGAAATTGGGAGATTTCGACAAAACATAATAATTAAATTTGAAATGTATCAGCCAAAAACCGATCTTTAGAGTTGAAAAATTGATGACTTACAGCAAGCGTTTCATTTTGTTCGTCAAAGAGATCTGGAGATGACACAACTACAGCAAATTTTTCGTCTTCGTCATCTTCTTTTAGAAGTTTAGTTTCTGCATCGGCATCAAAATCCTTATTCGGTAACTTTGGGATAGTCTCTTTAGCCAATTGCATTGCTCTGTAAGTTATGCCCGAGGTTCGTATAAGATGGTAGGTGTACGACCATATGAAGAAACCCCCAAGCTGCATCATTATCAGTCGCAAAGAGGTAATTAGTTTCAAGTCAACTCACTGAATATCAATTCAGGCGTCAGTGTGTAATTCATTTACCGCCATTGAGAATGATGCATACGAGAGCCCGACACTGTTGCAAAGATTCTGATCACCAAATGGGCTACCCTTTTCATTACAGATTGCAGGGACTACTATCAACATAAGGTTTCCCAAGTTTCCTGCTCAAATCGATAAATAAAAACGCATGTTAATTCAAACAACTTCATTTTCAGGTGGAATCCAGTGAGACAGACGGAGGCAGAGAGCGACCGAATGATCACCTGCAGAACATGTAGCAATGACAAGGCCTTCAAGATGGGGCTCAGGTTTTAGTATTTTAACAACTACCCATCCGAGACTTCCCCCGATTAGAAATACTAGCCCAATATTGATTGGCATAAACCACCTGCATGTAACAAAATTGAGATAATATCATTATCCAGCAAATTTTGCATTTCAGCATCGAGCGCATTTCTCCCTAGCGTGGATGCCGTAATAGAAAGAACCTATCTTAGGACCACCCATCGAGGGAGATAGGCGAAAGGTTCGGGATACAGAAGCTGAAACAAAAATGACATTGGTCCCCAAGTGCTCTTAGGCAATTTTTTTTTTTTTTTAATTTTTGAGATCGTGATTTGAGACCTTCTGGCCCTACCATCTACGTAATTTGGTTTATTTTTTGGAAAGGATACACCATGTTTGCATGCGACTTGTAAGGAAGTAAATTCTTATGGCCTTACCATGAGATGATGTCTTGGAGGGTTACAGTCTTAGCCAGACTTGCAAACATGAGAGATGGAGTGAACACTACAAATACAATCTGCATTCATGAACAAGAACATCTCAGCCTTAATCAGATTATACAGTAACAAAGATACATAATTCATAGCAACCGATTAAAATGAGTTTTTTTTTTCTTTTTCATATTTCAACCAAATACAGGGTATGAGTCAGTTTTATGTTAAGTTTACCTTGTTCATTTGTCGGCGAGCATCAGCCGTAAGAAGATTGCAGTAGTTAGTAGCCATGTAAGCACCCAGAATACTGATGATTAGAACCTGTAATACAGGCATGGTTGCCACCTCTAATAGCGTAAAAAATCCCATCTTTCTTTTTTTCTTTCTTTCTTGGTTTTACAAATCCGGATCGAAGTAACTAAGATAAAGACTGCTTGAAGATGAGCTGAGACTCTGTTTTTTCTCTCTTCGGTTGTTTTTTCTTAGCTACTACTTTGTAAAGTTTCTTCTCTAGTAGAAGAGTAAGAAGTTCCTGAGAAAAGAAAACAAAAGAATGATCGTCACTAGTCTACTTATATTAATCCCAAATTGGATTTGAATTGGTCTTGCGAAGTAACAACGTAGGCGGCATATCTTAGTTACAGACATTCTAAATTAGTAGCGCTGCTAAAACCAAAATCTGCCACCATTATATAAACATCAGCATGTATATCAACATGCTCACAGGAAACACAAACCCGTAAGATCAGCAAGAAAACGACATGCTCGCAAGAATAAACCCATGCCACGAAACCCTTCCTACGTTTATTTATTATGCCACGTTACTGCTTTGTTTTTTCCTAAATAATTCAGAGTTATTCCAGATTCGATTATGAATAATACAGTGATTACTTAATTAAATAACACTAGGTGGCTTAGCTAGCCAACCAATAATGCATATTATGTTACTGAGTCACCATTAGATTTCATACTAAATGACTAAAAAATATACTCCCTTTTGCTATTCTAGATCCGGTAAGTATAATTGATTTTTTATTTTAAGAATCTCAAAAGTGAAAAATTAAAATATGCTACTTTCGATGCTTCAAAAGTTCTGAACATTCTATTGGTCGGTAATTTGTTTACAGAGATACTTCTTGGAATAAAGGTACGTCAAGTTCTGTCGATATGCCAAACAATAGGTGGAGGCTTAATAAAATATAAAAACAAAGAACGTGAAAGTCTCCTATTCCAAGTGCTTAATCATGTAGTTGACAATCAGCAATTCTTTTAATCAAATCAAATATTAGTCGAAAGAATACAAGCTTGGTTTAGTTAGAAATTTGAGTGGTTAGAATTTTTTTGTTCAAATATCCTGTCATGGTATCGTGGGTTAGCCCTCTTATAAATCTGGGACGGAGAACAATATCTAGGATGTTAATCTGTTTGTAATTGCCAATGTACTCTTATTTGTTTCGGATAGATGTAGACATAGATCAGCCGATGGAGGAAAAACTTGGTAAATTAAATTGTTAGTTGGGAAAGAAATTTGTTACTTCCCGCACTACTTTTAAGTCAGTATTTACCATCCAACTACTGTACTATGCTATCCTTGGCATTCACATAAAGGTTTTGCCAACCACTAGAAAGGTAGTTTTATTTTTACCAGAAAGGTAGTTTTACAGCACCTGACAATAATTCTCATTAAAAAGGAAAAGAAAAAGAATGAAATCACCGAGAGATATGATTACAATCCTTATTCTTTATCAAAAAAAAATTTACAATTCTTATATCTATGTTAGGCAATTTATAGCACGTAATTAATGTTTAAAACGCAATTAAGGCCGTAGTGTTACTGCTAGTTGAATCTCTACCACATGTGATTTTAGGATTCATTTAATGAGATGTGGACATTCTAGGAAATACTCGACCACTGTCCAATTCGTTAAGGCATCTAAAACATTCAATGTGATTATCTTGCAGACAGCTAAGCTAAGGGAACCTATCTCCTCCGTGTCACTAGAAGGAGATAGATAGAAAAGGACTATCCCTGTTGGTGAAACACTTTTCCAAAATAATGGGACCAAGAGATCGAGCAACTTTCTGATCCAGGACTTGTCTATTAAGGAATCATCAAGAAGACTCAAAAGGTTTGGCTGGAAAGAAGAAAAAAAATGGTTGATTCCGCACTGCTACATCATTAACGATGCTGAGCAGCGAGAATATTGATGAATCTCCAACACTCCACCTGATCTTTTGATGATACTGATGACTAAGTCGAAACTCTATGTTTTATTCTAATTTATAAGAAGAGTAAGACCAAAAAAAAAATTAATATAATCACACTGATTAAACCAAAAAAAAAACACATACAAAAAAAAGTATATTTATTGAATTAAAAAATAAAAACTACTCAAAGAATTTGATATTTTTGACTGCCACAAATAATAAAAAGAACAGAAATCAGCTACTATATCATATATATAACGTTGGGAGTCCCTTAAGCAGAAACAAATATGGAATTAGTTGATAGCAGAGAGAAAGAGACGAACCTGCAATCAGGTGTGTATTGAGTAAAGAATTCAGAAAACATCCGAGTCGACAAAAAAGTTTTGATCGATATTTTATATTGTGAAACAGAAAATGCCATCAAAATTGCCAAGTTGATCTAAATATATTTTTGGTATCCAGATTCAAGAGAGAAAGGTTGTACATGGATGATTGATTAGAGAGAGTGAAATGGTGTGGCAAACCTAGTTGTGAATGTGGAGGTATTTATAGTTTCATAAGATACACCTTCGGGCGATTTCAGGCCTTAGCTAGCGTCATTATACGGCGGTGGTTATGCATGATTGATTGGCTGAATGACAAAATTGACCTTTTAGCATTATTGGCATAATAGTTGGTTTACGTGTGTTTTTTGTATGCGAGTTAATATTGTAACGCACATACGACTAGTAATTATATCCCTATAATTAAATAAAGATCTTGAAGATACCATTGATTTGATTCACTACCTTATAAAAAAAACTCTCTCCAAATAAGCATATATCTATCCACATATGCATCGGACAGGATGGTTGGTTCTTGCTAGTTTATCAATATGGGGTACAGGCAGGATCGGTTCTAGTCATCAGTTTCCATCTAAGAGCAAGGATTACCGAGAGCAGAACACTAGGAAGCAGGGGTTCAGGTTGGCAATAGTGACACATTGTAAAGGTATGTAATAGATTAATTTGTATAGTGGGTTAAGCGGCGTTGGGCTGACAGTGTGATCAATCTAACTGGTTGGATTCGGGTAGGAACCGGAATCCGGCTTTCGCGTATCACAGAAAAGAAAGAATATATAAATATATATATATATATACCTCGCCGATATTTCACCGGCCAAGTGAATTTTTTTCTCGAACGGTAAAACGTCAACGGGTTAATGATGTTTTTCGCAAATGAAAGTTTAACAACGACTTCCCCATTGAATTATTAGACCAATATTATTGGAGTTTGAGATGCTCAAACAGCCAAAACGTGAAAGGAACTTTAACCAGATCGTACTTCATACCCGACCGCGAGGACTGCAACCCTCACGAATGTGAGAAAAAAATAATATTCCGAATTAATGGGAAAACCAACATGGCCTACTAAAATAAGATCCCTCAGGTTGGCAATAGCGACACATTGAGTGAATTATTACCCTGAGTTGTTGTAGGTGTCAATTGATTAGGCATCACATTGCGTGACTTTAAGATATCAAATATTCATCCTGGTAAAAAAGAAGGTTCTTATACAATTAACTAGACTAGTTTTTCACCAGTGCGATGCACGGGCCTGTTTATTGCTTACAGAATATTTAATGCTCTCTTTATTTAGAGAATATATTACAAAACCAAAATGTGCAAGAAATAAAATAAACAAAATTTCATAAGCTCTTATCACAATAATCTATATTATAAGCTATTCTTAAATAAAAACAAACTATTTGGTAGGGATTAAACTTCCTTTGGTTGCTTGAATAAAACCATACTATTCGTATCAAATCAAAGGTTCACACCTTTTTACCTATGATTTTTTTGTTGTTTTTATTAGGGGTGCACATATCCTATCCATACCCGCCAACCCTACCCTACCCGCCAGTTTTTTAACCGTATCCTATTCTATCCACTATTTGGCGGGTAGGGTGGCGGGTAAAGATTTTCTTAACCGCCAGTAAACGGGTAGGGTGGCGGGTAAAGCTCGAAATTATCCTACCCTACCAGCATACCCGCCTATTTATACTATTGATCTCTGTCGTTGGTCGTTTAATCTCTGCCGTTGATCTTTATACTATTGATCTCTGCCGTTGGTTTTCGTTTAATCTCAGCCGTTGGTTTTCGTTTTCCTCAACCTAAAAAGTAAAAACTGAATTCATTTCTCAAACCAGAAGACTCTCTACGCAGAGAAACTCCCAGAACGCAGAAGCATAATCAAATCAAAATCAAATCTGTTAACAGATCTCGTTTAGGACCCTTTAATCGGTTGATTCAAGGTAAGATCCAACTTCAAAGTTGATTTTGTTTCATTTTTTTTTGTGTGTTAAATTGATTGAAAAATCATAGGGTTTCATTCATGTTGCAGGATACGAGGAATCTGAGTTTGCAAAGCTAATGAAGGGTTTAGTGAGTGGTTCTTCCTCCTAATTTAAAATCCAAACTAATTTTCAAAGGTATGGGTAAAACCCAGATTCCTTTTTTTACTTTCTTTCCCAGTTTACCTCTTATATCACAGATTTTTAATGTTTATTTGAATCTTTTGATGCAGAGGGGTCAAATTGGAAACCTTGCACAGATAGAGCAAGAAGATAGAGAGAATGGGTATGCTTGTAACAATCCAATCCCAGTATCAGGTTTAGGGAGTAGTACGAATTCTCAAACAACCAAAAGAACAACAACAACTACTAATAAGAAGCTTAAAAAAGAAACCCCACCTTCAGTTGGAGCACCTGTCAAGGTAAAAAATTTCATCTTTGCATGTCATCAAATTCTTTGTAATTAGTCTCATTAAGGATTTAGATTTCATAAACAGATATTTTATTAGTGATTTTGATAATGAATCGACAGGTGAAGAAAGAAAAAATCGGAGAAAGAATTGCAGCATTGCAACAACTAGTCTCACCATTTGGAAAGGTATAATCAATTTTTATTTTTTTCAACTTCAGTAAAAGATAATAGGAATTTTGTTTCATTTTTTATTTTTTTCAATTTCAGTAAAAGATAATACGAGGAATCTGAGTTTGCAAAGCTAATGAAGGGTTTAGTGAGTGGTTCTTCCTCCTAATTTGAAATCCAAACTAATTTTCAGGTGAAAATTCACTAAACCCAGATTTCTATTTCTGATCCTTGCAATTATTGATTTCTTTAAAACAGTGAGTTTTCTGTAGCATTTATAAACCCTAATTCACCTTCTACTTTTCTGATCTTTTTCACAGCAGTTAAGATCTAGGATACCAACACTGCTGCTCAATTTCAGGTGATTCAATGTCCCCAGTTGTTAAAAAGGTTAGAGCACATCTTGTGGAAATTACTTGTCATTTGGAAATTACTTCAAAACTCAATCTATCTGATTGTCGAATTTAATCCTTCTCAGAGTACATCTTTGATGGCAAATTACGAGTTTTTATTTCCTTTTTGTGGCTAGTCTATTGCAAAATATAGTGTTGGTGGCAAATTTACTCACCAACAAAAGACAACAAAAATGGTTCGAAGTTTGATATACTGACTTGGTGGAAAAGCAATGCTGCAAGATTTGATATTCTATCACTTATAGCAAGAGATATACTTGTTATTCCCGTCTGTCATTATTCCTGTGTATGCTTGCACATGGTTTTGTTTGGCCATAATATGTTAAGGTTATAAGATAATGTCCTGCTTATTCAGCACTTTTAGATTTAGGATAACATTGTTTCTGAAATATAAAGCAACGTAAAGCACAT
Source organism: Papaver somniferum (assembly GCF_003573695.1). Lineage (NCBI taxonomy): Eukaryota > Viridiplantae > Streptophyta > Magnoliopsida > Ranunculales > Papaveraceae > Papaver > Papaver somniferum. Next base: position 8,832,231 of record NC_039359.1, read on the forward strand.
GGTTACCAAGTCGTGTAGCATGTACCACTATGATCATGTCTGGGTTTCTGCCTTTTCTAGCTCTCCAAACTGATACCGGCACATGTAACGGTGTCATTGTTACAATGTGGAATACAGTGCTTTGAGTTGCATGTTAGTTCTAAACCTATCAAAGGAGCAGTTTCTTCTTCTTCTTCTTGTTCTGTACTTTTTTTTTGAAGTATAGTTGCTATCTCGAACTCATAGAATTTAGCAATTTCCTAGCCTCTTATTTTGTCTTTCAAACATTAACAGATACAGAACTTGTTGTGATATTATTACTTGATGTTGGTATTATGACTGAACTTTGCATCAAATCATTCACCATTATGACTAAATCTAACAAGAGATAACTTGTATGCAGATTTATTTGGTGATCTTAGTACTTATTCCATCATCGTAGATGATGATTGAAGAAGAAGGTCAATATGAAGAGCTTTTGGTGATGTCTATTGTTATATGAAGAAAAAGGTCAGTGAAGAACATGGAATTGGGCTGGGATTCATCGTCCATTTCAAAAAGAATAGAACTCTTTTCTTGAGAATACTTTTGTTTGTACATTTTTTATGGTTATACTTTTGTTTCTTTAGAATATAACTTGTTCATAGTCTGAACTTCAGACTTCAGAAAGTCATGGAGAAAAAAAACGGTTATACCCGCCACCCTACCCTACCCGACCCGCCAGAGAATGGGTTGGGTAGGATCTTACCCGTTTAATGGCGGGTAGGGTGGCGGGTAAAATTTTTCTTAACCGCCAGTAAACGGGTAGGGTGGCGGGTATAGGTCATATCCTACCCACCCTACCCGTTGTGCAGCCCTAGTTTTTATATGTCTGTGTTTGTCTATGGTTTCATGTTTTAATAGTTTTAGTCTTGTTTTGGTTAATCCGATAGGCTTGTCTGGCTATATTGAAGGAGTTTTCTCCTTTTCATATGGGTTTGTCAGTGGTGTTAGTAATGTTGATTTAGCTCTAGATTTACTTGTATTAGGTTTAGTAATGAAAACAAAAACAGGAGTAACTCGTTTAAGATCATCATCTTCAAGTTCATACACTAAAACAATTTTTATCACATCTCCAAAGCCGGGTCAGTCCGTCGATTCGCTTCCCTACAGACACGTAAAGACTGATTCAGATTACTGCTGCTACTTTAGACACCCTGGTCACTATTTGAGACACCTGAGACATTATGGTTACTTCTTGGTTACTGTTACAACTAAATGGGTCATTGGTTCCTTGATTGCATTAGGAAATCTAAAATTGAAAAGCTCCGGTTCATGTTTACATGTTCTGATGATCATTGGGTTGGATTTTATCCAGTTATTTCCTTGTGCATTGATTCATACCCTAGATGTTTGGTCCTCTCCTATGCGAGAGAGAAGATTTTCCGAAACAGTTTATAGCTCTGAAGAGATTGATTGGATAGGCAAGAATTGGTGGAGATATTATTACTTGTATGGTAAGAATTGGTGGAGATATTATTCCTAAATTGGATTTCTATTATATGTACTGAGGTTAGCCTCTTTTTTGACAAAAAAAAATGTCTCTTTTTCTTTTTTCGATGTGAAGTTCTTCAAAATAGAGATACGTATACTTTTCCTTTTGATATTATTCCGCAAGTCTTCTCTGTTCTTCTTTTTGTGAATTTGTTATTTTTTACCATTTATCATTGTTCTTTTTAATTACCGCATGTAGGTAGTGATATTCATACCTGTATATATTACGAAGCTCTTCTAGCTTCATCGTGTTATTTTTTTGGGGCTAAAGATCGCTTACATTTGATTTATGTACACTTCTTGGCACAAAAAATGGGTCCAAGAAATGTGCTTTAAGACTAAAAACATAATTTCATGACCGTCGGTGACCCCTTGTGGCACTCCCTTGATTTCGTACCTGTGCACCGATCTGCTTGCCGGTTATGGAATACAAAAAAATGTTAAATTATTATAATAAAAGTTCAGTAAACTTCATGTCATGATTCTGAGTGCAACATCTTCGAATCAAAACATATACTTAGTAGTACTTATTCCATCTTCATTTTAGAATCCCCTGTTTCTTAAAGTTTTAATATTCTTTAAATTTTAAGAGCTCAAACTTCTGTTTTCTTATATATTTGTATCTTTTTTGGTCCAGCTAATTATTGTCTGCCTTTCATTCATCAGAAATGTCATCAAGATCACATCAAAATAATTAAATAAAATCTCGTTCCGTCTCTTGTGGTCCGCAGATATTAATTGTCCTCCGCTCCCTTCTCAATGAGCTTGTGTGCCTAGTTAGCAATTCGGGATTCGGCAAACGTACGGAACGGTAAACGTACGAGTATTATACGGTTTTGTAAAACTCAAATTCGGTCCAAAATTCGGTCAACGGAACGTGATTCGTCATTAATTCGGAACGGCATACGTACGTGTATAATTCGATTTGTAAATGTGAGTTCGGCTCTGAAAATTCGGTATCTATATATAACAAATAATTTGTATTTATAAGGTCATAGACCAATTTTTATGCATGTGTGAGTTATTTAAGGAAAAAATAAACTCAATATGATGATATTAATAATATATACAACATTGGTTATCCAAGAGGACGTCGTATGGTGGTTTAGATGCTTGGTTAGTGAGTTTGAGATCTCTCTCACATTCACCTTCAAATTTGTTCAGTCGTTTTTGTTTCATAAAAATTACAACACGTCTAATATTCGGTCGTGTATGCTCGGGAGGCAGTAAAGCCCAAAAAATGGAGTCTTTGAAAAGTAAAAGCTAAAGAATTTACGGCGAATTAAGCGGACGTATCATTCGGGATACGTAAAATTCGTGAACGATTCGCGAATAATCCGGGAATGCTACATAATACGCGACTTGGGTTCGGAGTTGCAAACGTACGCGAATAAGACGGTAAAATTCGTGATACGAAAAAATTCGTGAATGATTCGTGAATCATTCGCGAACTTACTAACTAGGCTTGTGTGCATGCAGAATTACAGATGATCTAAAAAAAAAAAAAGCAAGAGAGCTTGTGTACATGTAGCTAGATGGTTTAATTTTAATGCATGTCAGGTATCATACATTGAATTGGATCCTAACATTTAGTGCATAAAAAGATAAGTAATAACTCGATTTCGAGTTGCTTGAGAAGCAGTGACTTTGTCTCTAATGATGTAATTGTATGAACCGTATCAGTTATTATACATCGTTATATCTGTTCATCGGTGATCTGTATCTACTTCTCTTAAATTGAGTTAGCACCATGTTTCCTTTACTATTTCCATGTTATCGTTTACATGTGAAGTAATTAAGAAATAAGAGCTCTTTTGGTTTCATAATGTTGGAGTTGTGCAAAAATCATAATTGTTAGGAAATGTTGATTAGCTGAAAAAGAAACTAAATGGAAAGGCTCCTACTGGAATAGGCTGACCAATCTCGAATTGTGCAGCCATATGGTGTGCACTGTGCATTACCATAAAGAAAAAGAAGAAAAGAAGTTAATGATTTACCAAAACACCCAGCTAGGATCATATACTCAACTCCATATGATATCTACCTTCATTGTATCTATTCGCCACCAATTCTAATCTACAAGCAGTAAAATTGAGACCAAATAACACACCAATTACATAAAACAGTAAAGTTTTGACCATCGACTATTCAACTACGGAGATTTTATATAAGTTAATAGTACATCAATGGAGCTACAGAGATGTTGATATAGCTTTCGCAACGCCATTTCTTACACTTTAATACTCAATGTTTCTGTTTGTGAAACTAATTAGAATATAATGCATCCCATGATAACCTTTTGGCATGGGCACTTTCTTTTGCAGAGATATCTTTCGCATGGATGGCACCACTCATTAGAAACCGTTAAAAGTGATAAGGATACGCGGTATAATTCTGAGACACACGAATAGCAAGTATTATGCACGTTGGGTCGCTCAAAGTCTGTTTTTAATCGGATTTAAAGATTTTGTCGCTTAAATTATGATATTTTCTTTAGCTTCAAGACTGCTTGGTCAAAGGAACCTGAACAAACCAAAAATTATGGCTGTTGAGAGCACTTAACAGTAGCTTATGGGGCAACGTACAAAGTGATACTTTTATAGTTGCCACTTCCTACTGCATTTCGTAATTATAAAGCAATATTTTTTTCCTCTGCACTTATGACATGAGGAAACAGTATGTGGCTGGATCTTATCAGCATAATGAAATTACCTTTCCCTATGTTTCCATTGTAGGCCGTAACAGTTCCTACTGAACAGAATTAATTCACTCGTATTAAACTCATAAATTACCAAAATGCTCATTGTAAGTATACCCAAAAATTTAGTGAAATATAGAGTATATGAAGAACCATAATTGAAGGAGCGCTTGTTTCATTTGGATTTGGGCCCAAAAAATTTATTTTAGAATTGCACTAAAAATTCTTGCGTTTTTAGGGGCCACTCAAAAGGAATTAGGGATCAATAATAAAACAAAATAGAGTCATCCAAACTTAAATTGAGTCATCCCTTATCTTTTTTTTCGTAATGGCAAAAATTGTCCTTCAATAATCGAAAGTTAAACATGAATTCGGTAGTTAGTGTACATTTAGTTATTGCTAGCAGAATTATTTTAAGTTTTTTTTTTAGGGTCACTTTTTCTAAAGAAATGATGAACATCAACCAGAATTCTAGGATTTGCAGTAGCAGGAACATAATCGGTAGATAAAAATCTATTTTACCTACCGATTATAGATGTTGTTCTTAAAAAATGATGAACATCAACCAGAATCGGTGACAAAATGATTGTTATCTACCGATTATTCTTGATTCAAAAAAATCAATTTTTCTAAAAATTAAACACAATCGGTGGATAATGAACACAATTATTACCGATCATGGTAGTACCGAAATTCGAAAATTGAAGAATTTTTTTCAAAAAGTCTTTCTGAGGCCAGTATATATTCGGAAGTTTAATTAACTTAAAATACTAATGAATATGGCAATTTTCATTTCGACATGGCACTATATAATCGGAAGTTAAGTTCACTTACCTTACTTTCGACTGTTATAATTCCAAAATTCGAAAAATTAAGGGTTTTTTTTTCAAAAACTCATTTTGGGGCCAGTATATAATCGGAAGTTTAATTAACTTAAAATACTACCGAATATGACAATTCTCATCTCGAAATGCCACTATATAATCGAAAGAGAAGTTCACTTACCTTACTTCCGATTGTTATAAGTCCAAAATTTGAAAAATTAAGCTTTTTTTCAAAAACTCATTTTGGGGCCAGTATACATTTGGAAATTAAATTTACTACTGATTATGGTACTACCAAAATTCAAAAATCAAATATATTCGGATATTAAAGTAACATAATTTACTATCGATTGTGGTAGTACCAAAGTTTAAAAATTAAAGGATTTTGACAAAATTTCATTTTGGGGCCAATATTCATTCTGAAGTTAAATTTACTACGGATTATGGTAGTACCAAAATTCGAAAATTGAAGGATTTTGAAAAAATCTTATTTTCGGGACATTATATATTCAGAAGTTAAATCAACACAATTTACTACCGACTATGGTAAAACCAAAATTCGGAAAAAAAAAAATTAAAATAATTCTGCTAAAAATAACTAAATGTACACTTACAACCGAATCCATGTTTAATTCCCAATTATTGAAGGGCAATTTTGTCATTACGATAAAAAAAAGATAACGGGTGACTCAATTTAGGTTTGGATGACCCTATTTTGTTTTATTGTTGGCCCCTAATTCCTTTTGATTGGCCCCTGAAAGCGCTAGGTTAAAAATGCCCATAATCTTTACTTCTTGCGCAATCTAAAAGCTTAAAAGATTAAAAGGTTAAAATTTGTAGAGCATAAGATCTTCAGATGATAAGATTAATGAACAAAAATAACCAGCCTTCCAACTAACTACTTGATCAGTGAATCAGTGTCCATCTCCATTTCAGAGTTCGATGTTCCCATTTTACATTAGCATTAGCATCAAGTAGCATTAGCAACAAATAATTTAATCCATGGAAATAAGTGAAGAGTCATTGCAAGCATATCCAATAATTACATCTCTGGTGCATATTACCTCTGTCAGTGGGTCATAATTGTACAACTTTCTTATCAGCTTTGGTTGGTGAAATTGTATTTCTCCGTTATTGTTTTCTGACATTTATTAGTCTTTCATGATTCTCCTCCCACCATTTATAATATAGAACCTCATCAACAGGTCAAACAATGCACTTTTAACTCCAATTTACACCTGCATAGTTTTTTTTAGTTCTAGAGTTAATGTCCTAAGAGCAACTGCAGTGGTGCGATCAAAACCAAAGATCAAAGATCAAAAAAAAGACCAAAATTTGGGTTTAGTCCGTGGTGTGACGCAACGGTACATGATTAAAATTTCGTCAGGCGGACTTTAAAAGTCCGCCCCACTAAAATTCCATCAGGCGGACTTTAAAAGTCCGCCCCATCCCTTTTAAATTTTAACAGGTGGACTTCAAAAGTCCGCCTCATTAAAATTCCATCGGGCGGACTTTTTGCAAATTTTAAGAGGCGGACTTTAAAAGTCCGCCTCATTCCTTTTTTTTTTTATTTAATTAAAATTTCATCGGGCGTAATTTAAATCTCCGCCCGTTAACAAGCGTACTTTAAATTTACGCCCAGCATCAAGCGTACTTTAAATTTACGCCCGACTATATTAGAATTTGGGATTTGATCGCGACCATATTTGGTCTGGAATTTGATCTTTGGTCCAAATTTGATCTTTACTCCGTCCCACTGTGTTAGGATCTCATCCCATAAATTTGGTTATACTCGCCCAATGTGGATGCTCTAAAGCCTAATCTTTACAATGTATCCTCCACATTAGTTGTTTTAGAGCTCTTTTTTAGATTGTAAGGAACTTACAATTGAATGACGCACCTTGAGTGATGATTGTTTTCTCTTTAGAGTTAATTAACTACGAACCATAGTATAACTAAATTACCTCGAAGCTTAAACTGTCTGCAATTTTCGTTGTATTTAACTTCTCTTGTATATTCTGCAACATTTGCATTTTGGTGCAGAGACTTCAAAGCCACCCGTTTTCATGCCAGTTAGAGCTTTCGTTTAGATTGTTAGAATCTTACAGTTGTATCACGCAACTTGGGTGATGATTGTTTTCTCCCAAGAGTTAACTACAAACAACAATATAACTAAATCACATCGGTGCATGAGCATGGATTGTCTACAATACAATTTTATGTACCAATCAATGAGAAAAATCCGAGAGTGAATCTTTCATTACCAGAACCAATTGATCAAGTGCACGACTGCAAACTTCAATAGTGCATCCTCTTGTATTCATCATTTACTTGCATTTCGTTTAATGAAATGAAATCAATTAAGGTGACTGACACAACTATCTAATCTTGGATGGCGTATAAATATAAAACACACATCAGTCATCCATCCTGTCTATAGGACAAAACTAACAACCTTGCTATTTGGGTTAGCCATTTTGGCTATTCCATCTAAACTTGGTATAAGAAAACGATAAACACTCACCACTCTCGAAAAATAAGCCATGCAAAAAAAGTTTTGGTGGCACCCATAATTCCTATATGTACAGATAGACTCAGTCACTCAAAGCATACCCGGAAGGGACTCAAACCAACAATGAGAATAATAAATAATAATTTTGCTGCTAATTGCTGCTAATTAAGAAATAAGGATAGGCTATCGATACTCCACAAGAAAAAAAAAACTTTATAAATTTGACTGATAATCTAACCTGTGATCACTAAACGTTATAATATAACACTTACAAATATAACACAAAATCGTAAAAGCCTGTAGGGATACAATTAAGTCAAACAAAAAACCAAAAAATTAATGTAAGCACCGGTACAATGAGAGATGCAAAACTGGCATATTCATCTTTCAATCCATCAAAAACAAACAAAACAATCACGGCTAATAAAAAAGAATAAAAAATTAATTCAAAGAGAGAAAAGTTTTTTATCCGAGATGTTGTATTCAAAGCAAAGAAGTAGCGCCACTCAACCATACTTTTCATAATACCTGAAAAACAGAAGACAATCACACATCAGATGAATCACCCACAAAACCGAAACCCTAAAAATAAAAACGAATAGAAAAACAATCAACCACTCTCGGAATAAAAAATTCGAATCGATTAGGTTTTGCTTGCGCTCTTATATACATGGAGATAACGATAATTTTGGAATTAACGTTATATTTACCAATAAAAAGCTAAAATGATTATTATGTCTCCCTATTATTAAGAAAATATTCTTGATTAGAAGTATTAATTCCATTTTTAATCTTTGGAATTTTTTATTTTTGAAATAATATAATTCAATTTATATTTTATATATATTTGGACAGCCACGTAATAGTCTGTCAAAAATATTAGGCATTCAGTATCTTGCACGTCTTGATATAGATCTTATTCTATTTTGCTATTTTTCTTTAATGAAAAGAATAATTTTTTCAATGGAAGGAGTAATATTGAAATTCATTCATTATGTTTATTGCACTTTTCATCTAATGTTCTTTATTTTCTTGTTCTCGTAATTTGTTTAACGTCATGTATTATTCAATCTATATTAACAATTTTATCTTTGAACTATCATGCATGATTAACAATCTATTTTTTTAAGGAGGAAAAGTGTTTCCATCTACAGGTTAGTATCTGGAACTCTACGCTTTAAATCTGATCAATTCTTAGTTAGGAGTTGCAATTAGACGAGTTTTATTGTTAAAAAAAGTGTAAATGAACATTGGATATTGGATTTTTTTATATATAATCTTATGATTGATTTAATTTTATAATGAAATCACGATGAATATTGCATATTTAATTTTATTATGGTTTTGTAAGTATTTTTTTTTGGTAATGTTACGTTTTCTATATTAGTATTGGTGATGTTTTTAAGATTTTATAAGATTTAATAATTTTAGGTAACTATATTCTCGAATGTGATTGGTCGGATGATATATCGCGAGTCCCAAAAATTGTCTTCAATTTCTATTGGCCGAAATAATAAATGGTGGGGCCAGAATCAACCATAAGCTCCCATTAACCACGCCGCTCGAAAAAACTCTGTTTTTATATAAAGAATTTTGTGCCCTTCGCAAACTTAACTCACCAATTCAATCTACAACTACAAATAAAATGGCATCGTTACCATATTTTTGATTTGGTAAAGCTCGGCTTCGCCTCGCCCCGTCCCGATATGATTTGGTAAAGCCGGGCATCGGCTTCGCCTCGCCCAGTCCCGATTTGATTTGGTAAAGCTCGGCTTCGCCTCGCCCCTTCCCGATTTGATTTGGTGTGGCTCGGCTTCGCCTCGCCCCGTCGCTCATGAGTCCAGAAGCCGCGGAAAGTTTGAACAGCCTTAATGACAAAACTTTGTGATCCATTTCCGCATAGAAGAACATTCGGTCTTCAATACCCAAGTTCATCTACTGCCAGTTCCAGTACCGTGACACATAACCAAAAGCATAACAAAGTGCAGCTTAGTAAGTAAATATATAGCACAACTTTGAAAGTGTAATAGTATCATTTAGTAGTTCACATTTAGATAGCTTTAACAGCAAGATGCAACCGATGGAAAATGAAACAACCAATTCATGCAAGTAAAGCTACACAAATGAACATATATCAAAAGTTCCATTGACATTACCACTAAATCTCAAAACCAATCAATTCCAACCCAATGCTGACGACACAGAAGAAATTCTGTGAGTTTCACTCAAACGACATGATTTTCCATTATTTGGTTTCAAAATTTTCCATTAACGAATGACTGCTTACTCGTAAGCTGTGAGCACAAAGTCTTTTTTATAATTTTTCTAGCTCCGCATCTTTGAAACAATAAATAGCATTTTTATGACGTTGAGGAATTAGTACCAGGAACTACACCTACAAAACAAAATTAGTTGGCACGCTTTTGAGAAAATTCTAATCTTCCTAGCAGTTAGCTATAATCTTAAAGTTAGAAAATTAGAACTGGCAGGTTTACTTGTTGATTAACTAATCCTTCTATGAGTCAAGAGTATATAAGCAATATCTTTGCAGTATAAATGAATGATGAAAATTCAAGGCAACTCATTATTATGGACAACTAAACAATAGTTTAAATCGTCTAATGAAAAGTAGTTTCTATCCTTATGATATATTACTGGCACCTATTGCCACATAATCCTTAACACTGAGTTATTGTTATAAAACATTAACAGCTCTCTTAAGCTTAAACTTTTGATCTGAATATTTCTAAGTTTGGCTAGTTTATTAACTCTTCTTCCACTACTATCTAATAATTATAATAATAGCTATGGGTGTTAAAGGGATTCAAATATCTGGTGTACCTGGTATCGTTAAGGCTGGAGCTAAAATGCTGAATTAGATGATATTAAGTTCATTCTACTTATTCAAACCACTGTTGACCAATTCATTTTCTACAAAAACAGATTAAACCAAGCACAACTTAGTTATGGATTCACTGTAAACCACAATAATGATGAATAATTAAAGTTGTGACCCTTGTTGTCATATAACAAACTTTTCTATCACCAAGTCTGATGACCTGGTTTCCACTCTTTCGATACACACATTTATCCTTCTTTCTCAAGGTTACCCCCCACACTGATAGAACAACCACGATTAGCGACTCTCCAGATATTAAATAATAAAGGCTTTGTAGACAGATCTGGTAAAGTTCTTACTCATATTTTACAAAAAAAAAAAAATGTTTTAAGTTGCTAAACTTACCGTCGAAAAGGTGTTAACGTCGGTCTTCTCATGCTTTCAAGTCAGTCATTTCCTTTCCATATGGATTAACAAAGAGGCATATCCAGAATTTAATTTTATCACATCGAATCCTCCTTCCTCTATCATGCTCTTAGTACTATAAATACATCACAATCCAATATCCACTATTGTGAATTTGATTCTTAATGTTAGGGAACTCTTCATATAAATCAACAATAATTAATGGAACAAAGGATAAACACCTGCAGTTAGTGTGGCATCCTGCACAATTCCAGTCAGCCTAATCTAATCTAGAGACCAAACATGATCTCCAGCTTCAATTGCCACACCCTGCAGACCGACTTGATACTCCTCCACTGCATCAAAATTTTGTGCGTTAATAGCAATGAAGCATATGAAGTTAGGGACATTGAGATAGTAAACCTATGATTTTTCCTCTTTTAACATTAAAGAAAATGAAGTTACGGACATTGAAATTGTAATAGTTCAAATATAGAAAAGTGGCTACCTATTAGTTGTTGGAAAAATTGCACAAACTCGTTGCTCAAAGAATCCACATGTCTTTCTGATAACACCTCCTGCAAAAGTTGTTACATAGGAATTTATTAGAATACACAACAACGGAAAATAAGCTAACTATTGACGTTGGTGCTTACTGTTGCTCGAGAGAATCCAATTGCTGGTAATCCTTGGTCCGTAAAATGTGTAGCACTGGTGGAGGCTGAGAAAATCTCAGGCTCACCCAGTTAACCATTTGGTTTCTTTACGCCTCCTCTAACAATTTCCAACATGCGTAAAAACTAAAAACTATTAGTAACAAAAAAGGTTTACTAATGAAGAAAAGGTCTTGATGAGTCAAATAACAATATAAAGAAAAAACAAATCGCGAATATACTTATAATCATAATATCACATGCACTGCAGCATACAAAACGAAAAAACTGATAATTATCATCTGCAATGTAAAAAAAAAAGAAGTAAATCAATACTGTAACGAAAATAAAAAAATTGGATGCTATGTATGATGAATCACAGAGATAACTGTAACGAAAATAGAGAATTGGGTTTATACGTTAATGATTGTCCTCAAAAAAATAAGTTTCAGAAAGAAATTAGCATAGGACGTATGATATCCGGGAGGACCCGGACCCATTATACGTTAAACATTGCAAGATCAAGAGCATTAACAAAATAAAAAATCCGGAGAAAAAGAATAGAAGAAGATGTACTGCGTTTTAGCTTATTAGAGCATTGATACCTGTATTGCAAAATTGCTTATCTTATCAATGGGATTTCACAAAAAAATACAAAAACACCAAAAACTCCAATAATCCAATGAAAGAAAACCCGTAAACCAAACAAAAATACCTGTATCATCAAAAACTGAAGAAGGAGAACCGAAAGAGGGAGAGCGGCAGACGAAAGGAGACTTAGGTTTAGGTTTTTGTAAAAACACTTTTGGAAGAGAGACGGAAATAAGGATGGATTTAGGTTTAGCTGTGTTTTTTTTTTTTTTTTTTTTTGAATATTTCGTAGAAATTTGAAGCCATAAGAGACAATTTCTCTAAATTTTGGTGAGGAAAGAGAAATTTTGGAGCAATTTGGTGAGGTGGGTGGTGTTCACTTTTAATATGGAGGGGTGTCTCGGTTACCGCGCAACGTGGGGTTTCATATGACTTACGATTTTAAAGGAGTTGGATTATATACACAATTAACACATTACAAGTATCTAACTGCGAGTAGGGGTGTAAACTGGACCGTCAATCCAGGGTATGTCAGACGGGCCTTATATTCAGTTATCCGAAATCCCGCTAGATCAGACAGTCCAAGTGAAGATACTAATTTTGAGGCTCAAAACCTGCCCAAAGCTTATTTTCCAGAATGGCCAAATAGGCTACGAGTTTCTTTGTACTTTTAAAATTCTATTATAACAGATTTAATTCCTTTTTGAAATTTAGAGATTTTATTTTTAAATTTGTCGTCAAAAGCAAAAACACGAATCTGGAATTTGGAGAATTAAATGAACTATAATTAAAACAATCTTACGTAATTAATCTCCTAATTGTAGAATATAAATAAAAATTAGAATTTTGATCCAAAATATAACCAAAACACATAACAATTTACTTCAACGTAAAACTAAAACTTTTAAGAAAATTCAAATAGATACCAGATCGGGTTGTTTGCACAGGTACCATACGTCTATTATATCTTAGGAAAAGTCCAAACCCGTCCATTTAAACTAACCAGGCCTGGAGGCCCACGAAGGGATATAATAGGTTTTAGGCTCCCATGGGTACATGAGGGCTCGGCGCGGGCACATATGGACCGTGTATTTTCGGGTATTAGTTACAACCCAAATGTGAGTGACCAGTCTCAACAGCGATTTCTACACTCATTTCCCTTATAACAAGTATAATGGTGGTAAGATACATCCACCCTTTTATTACATCAAGCATTAATGCATTACGATTTTCATTTTTTTTTCTTTTATCCTGCTAATTTTTGGAAAATGCAACTGATCCAGTGTTTTGGTAGAAAATGTATAGGGAAAGGTTTTCCTACACAATTCGCTTAGGGCAAATATTATGGTGATAAAGGACATCCATTCTTTTTATTAGAGCAAATGCTATGGTATTCAATTTCTTTTTTTTCTTTTATCCCGTTAAATTCTAGGAAAATGCAAGTGATCTGGTAGAAAAGGTATAAAGACTACAACGAGGATAGGGAAGATTTTCCTGTCAAATATTGGAAGACTACAACAATTAATAGGGAAAAAATCATCCTACGTAGATATAGACCATTCAGAAATCACTTTTTATGGATGCTCGGTATACAAGCCACTATTGGCCGAGTTGGTCAAATAATGAGCATCCAATCAATTGAGAATTATTTATTTGACTTTTTCTTTACGTTTTTCTCCCACTCGATTTATGCTGCTCATTTTTCTATTCCAGCTACAATTTCTGAGTTGCTCGATCTAGACTGATATTTTTCTAGAAAGTGGTCGATGGGGTTTTCCAATATATGATAACCCTTCATCTTACACATAATTTTCTCTAATCAATTGATTATATAATGATTTATTCTCTATCCACTACTCAATTTTCTTTTCGTTCGTTGTGGAAAAATATACAACTCTAACAAAAAAAAATTATTTTATTCAAAAATACATATCGACGCTTCGAAAGCAACCTAAAACATTAACTAAAATGAAAGGAGAAAAGATGGGGTAGGAGGTTTACGCTCGATTCAGGATACTTAGAACCCGGTCAATTATAGAGAACATCATGAAGCTCTCTCGGGCAAGAAACATGGATGCTTCCACATCATACATGCTTCACCAGCCAAGCTTTATATCTTAATGATGCAACCTTGTGTAATGCACCTTCAACCAACTCCCTCTCCCTATATTATGTCTTATGATATTCTACAAGTAAAAAAAAGGAAGTGTATAGTCATGTACCAAGTCCAACTACTTTTATGATAGTGGTGCAACTTCAAATCCCGGATAATGTTCAACTTGCGAATTATATCATAATGGTGCAATTTCTCTCTTGGCCAGCATCCCACTTTAGTGATGCATTATGGTGATGCAATTTCAACTCTGGGAAAACATACCCAAAAAGCGCAACAAAAGATTGAGATTAATATTCATCTCATTCAATGATGCATCTTTGAGCATGCGTCATGCGAAAAATGCAGTTGTTACATTAATACACCCTTTAAAGAGTTTTGTCCCTCAAATATACAACAAAAACTATTATGGAAAAACTACTTTCCTTTGAATTTCCTGAGCATATTTTCCATACCATGATGCTCATAAATCCCACAGTGTTTCTTCAATTTGTCGCAAACAACAATGAGGACCTTCTGAGTATACGTTGCATACCGCATACCCTGAAATACCAAGAGAGTCTACAACGCTCCGAGAAAATTGATTTAAATCCACATACTCAGGATTTCCTAAAGGATATTTTCAACACAGGATCCTATGTGCACCTCCCATACTATAACACTCAGGAATCCTCAAAGTTAACCATTTGGTAAGGGTCATCAAATATGATAAGTAATTCTTAGCGTAATACTGTGAGGACCAAACTCTAATGCCAGAGCAGTCAGATGCAATCTTACATTTATCGAACAAACGACCTTCTGGGTTGCAACCAGTATAATGAGAGTTATTCGGCATGATAACACATACCATTACAAACGGGTAACGAGTGATCAGTTCCAATATCTGTCTACCATTATAAACGGTGTTATGGGTCACCAAAAATCTGGTGGGTCGCCACTTAAGACCAGGAAAACTTACACTACTCTATTAATTCCAACAATGATTTGCGAACTAACTAACGTAGCAGTTACGAACTTTCTTCACGCGTAATAATTGTCCTACTCTTTTAACTTATTATTTTACTTTTCAAGGAAAATTGTATAGTCTCATTACAAACACTGACGAGTCCAATATGCACAGACGCAGTGATATCTCGGAACTTGCTCTGATGCAAACTATGACGGACCATAAAATCACGCCTCTGACGCCAAGCATCAAAAGCCAAAACTTTATGATGCACCACTCGTAACGCAGTGGGCAGGTTGTGAATCTTCATTCTCACCAGAAAAATGCATATTGATTTTCCTTTCCAAGTATGCTTTGCAAGCATTATGTTTGGAGCGTTGTTACCATACGTAGCTTCATACTGTTCCAACTTACTCTTGTTCTGCGAAGGGTGCATGGCCTTAAAGGATAATGATGATGCATTTTTGCACGCATCACTGGCTTCCGAAACCTGTCCAGGCATGGGGTAATACCTTGGAATTGTACATAGGCTATTGCAAGCCTATTTCAAATTTCCTTACTTTGCTTCGGAATTGATCTGAAAGCATACACTAATCTTGCTCATGCCAAGGGCTTATCGTTCAGGATCATGTCATCTTTTTCTTGCATCATCCTTGTGATGCAAGTATTGTACTACCACAACAATCAAATAATAAAAATATAGAATTTACTCTCAATCTCACGAATTGAGCCTTCTAGTTCAACAATATTGCAGAAAATAGGTTGATTAATATTTCAGATGATAAAAACAATTTATTCTTTTACATATTTATAAAAACTAAACCCTATATCGGAAAGAAAAAAATCCTAACTAGACACCTGGTGAGATCCCACCGGTGGAATGCTAACTGCACTAACTACCCTCTCATAATTACTAACGGGTACTTTATTTGAATAAATAACAGTTAAAGATAAAAGCACCCGCTCAACTGATATTGACACCCATGTATATGAAAATGATACCTCCTCTATAACATCCTTCTCCTCAAGGATTAAATATGGAAATTATGCATGAACATTTGTAGAGTATTCCAAGGTAGCATATTCTGGAGTAGCATTGGTTCATTGAATGATGAGTTGGTCAACCGTCTTTCCCTTCCTGGTGATGCTTCTTGAGTCAAGTGTGACAGCTAGATCGAGAACTATCTGACACTCCTGATCAAAAACTGGTAGGAGTGGTGAAGGAGTGTGACTGGTGACTATTTGCTTTTTTAGTTGAGATACATGGAAAACTGGATGAATTCTGAAGCTGAATGGTAATTGCAATTTATAAGCTACATCACCCACCTTTTGGAGAACTGGAAAAGGACTATACCTTGTGTTAGAGAACTGCTCGATCGAACTCGCAAGCGTTGCTACCTCAAGATTGTTTGTCAAGTTTAGTTGTCAAAACTATAAATCTTGATTTCTACTCTACTTATAGCTATATCTCGGATTAGGATAGAATGTGTAGCCGAGCTTTAGACTTCATGGCGTTCATCGATTGAAGAAGAAGAACAACTAAGGGGAGCTTGTGGAACTTCATCAACAAAAGGTATGTAGATACTTGAAATCACCTATCACTCATAAGTTTATTCTATTTTATCTCCTATTGAGACAAAAGTCATATAGCTATATAGACTTTACATTATACACATTTGATATTTCGAGATGAGTTTAACTCGCTTATATCTTTCTCGAAATATGTGTTGGTAAGCTTTGTTATTTAACCACGTTCATCATTGTTCTTGACGAAAGTCAAAGCATGGTCATGTGAAAATCACCTGGTAACATCTTACATGATTTGTATGGGACGGTCATTTGATGTAGGCTCGGAAAGTTTCATATTGATCATTCGATAACTTGAAAATTTCTTATAAGCTAATAGTTTGTCTGAGACATCTATGGTCGTCTTCTAAGAATGTTTCAATGATTGAAATGGGAGGTAAGAGATAAAACCCATGTCTGGATACATTAAGGTTTGTGTACTTTGTGTGCAAACTGTTTTGGCGCAATTCAGGACCGAAAATTTGCATACCCGTTCGCAAACTTATTCAACTATTTAACTCAGGGTACTTAATTTTGCATATCCGTTCGCAAACTGATTTAACTGTTGAAGTCCGGGAACCAAGTTTGCGTACCCGTTCGCAAACTGTTTCAACTGAATTCAGTCTGGAACTAAAGTTTGCGTACCCGTTTGCAAACTGTCGGCTTGTGACCAATGTCCGGAACTTAAGTTCGCGTACTCGTTTGCAAACTTAAGTGGTTCAAGAATTTAAATCGGTTATGTATGATTTCATACTCATAAACAAATACATTTATAAGTTAAGGAATGCAATCTTTGCAAACCGTGGATAAAATGTTTATGAACTAATTCTTTTGAATCAATCTGATTTTGCTTCAATTGTGTCTTGTATACTTCTATGAGAATATAAACAATTGAACAACTCTGTGAGTAACACAATTAGATTCATTTGATTATCAATTGATGCGGTTATCCATATCTAAATGAAGGTATATTTCATTTGTGTGTAACAAGCTAAAGACCATCTAACGGTGGAAAGATATTAGCTTGAATCTTAAATCAGGTTTCATATAATGATGAATATTGAATGCTTTGTTACCAAGGTAACATTGATTGCAAACTCTGATTTTAAGACTATATAAGGGAGAACTCTAGCAACTGGGAAACCTAATCCCCAGACCTCCTGTGTGATACTAGTTCCGACTAGAGACGGTTCTCCTTTAACTTGGTTTTTTCCTGAAACCATTATAGGTTAACGACTTGAAGATTTCATTGGGATTCTGAAGCCATACCCAACTATTTTCTATGTAGTTGTTTGTTCTGGTATTACTTTGGTCTATCGTATTGAGTACTATCTTCTTTAAGATTTGCTCGAGATTTAATCTCCGATAGGTAAGATAAAAAAATAGTCACAAACATCTTCGTCTCATCTTTTGTGATTCCAAAATATCTTGTTTCGTTAATCGATTAAGATTATTGTGAGGTGATTGATAATACTAGGCTGTTCTTCGGGAATGTAAGTCTGGTTTATCAATTGGTTCTTGTTCACCTTGATTTATCAAAAGACGTAAAAAACTCGTAGGTATTTCTGTGGTAGACAAATTTATCTATTTAATAGACTTTTCAGTGTGAGACAGATTTGTTTATCAAATCTTAGACTTTGGGTCGTAGCAACTTTTAGTTGTGAGTGAGATCATCTAAAGGAATCAAGTGCATAAAGTCTTGCTGGGATTCAGAGGCGTAAGGAACACGACTACACCTTAATCAGTGTGAGATTGGTTAGGGCTGAACTATATTCCAGTCCGAAGTTAACTTGTAGTAGGATAGAGTCTGTAGCGGCTTAATACAGTGTGGTGTTCAAATCTGGACCAGGTCCCGGGGTTTTTCTGCATTTGCGGTTTCCTCGTTAACAAAACTTCTGGTGTCTGTGTTATTTCTTTTCTGCATTATATTTTCTATATATATAATTGAAATATCACAGGTTGTGCGTAGTTCAATCAATTGGTAAATCCAACATTTGGTTGTTGATTGAAATTGATTGACGCTTGAATATTGGTCTTTGGTACCATCCAAGTTATTTCTCGTATTTGTTATAAGATTGTAGAAGTTTTATGACCAAGTATATACTTGATACTTTGATGATCAGTTTGGATAATAAAACGATTCCCTTGTAAATAATAACTCCATCTTGTGAGAGTATGAATAACTTATAGCTGAAGATAAAGGCGTCATCTCAGCTAACTGCTATTGTCACCTAGGTATATAACAGTAAGCTTTCTTACTTATATACTAGTTAAGTTCCTTTCTAGTTCAAGCCCAATTCACAATCGATGCATGGCTAGTTCGTGTACCTTGATAGGAAGTATGGGTATCAATGGAATGGACCGAAACTACCTCATCAAGTATGCAACAACCATTACTTGGATTGCATTTCCGAGCCAGATGATATGAGTTACCTGAATATCGCAATCATCTTCCAATTAGATAATATGAGATACAAGGTGTTGGACCACAAATATTGCAACTCATTGCGGATGCCTATGTACCCTACTTCGTAGCTCGATGAGGACAACCATAGACTGTAGTCCATACGTGTCGGGACTAGCAACTAAAATAAAATCGTGTTGCAAGGCCAATGCTAAGCAAAACGTAGTTCGTATATACCAAAGAGTCCCTCGCATGTGATTCACGGGATAGTGCATCACAAACCTTTCCTTCAGAATGCATCAATTTGATGCATTTTTTGTTCCCAGCATAACAACAATGATTCTTACGCATCATATGCTTCATATCAGCAAGGCTATACAACAATATTGAACTTTTTGCATCATATATGCTTTAACGGCTAAGCTTTATTTCTTAATGGTGTGTTTCCCTTTAATGCGCCTTCAGCCAACCCCACTTCCTATGTATGTCTTATTGACCTTTTTACAAACATAAAAATGAGAATGAATGGTGATGTATCAAGTCCACCTGCTTCCGCGACAACGAATTTCGGAAATTGCACCATAATAATACTATTTCAATTCTCGGCGAATGCTCAACTTGCGAATTGCACCATAATGGTGTTATTTCCGCTCTTGACCAGCATTCCACTTTTGTGATGTACCATGATGATGCAATTTCAGTTCTGGGCCAACATGCCCTGAACGCGCAATACAAGCTCGAGGTGAAGATTTATCTCATTTAACTACGCATCTTTGAGCATGCGTCATGCAAAAAGAAAAAGCAACGCGGAGGTTACAATACGAGAGAAAAGATCGTGCTTTTCCTAGAAGTAAAAAATGACAAGAATCAAGTAAACTGCCCGCTTGATGACTCTAGAGGAGGAAGTGCAGACTCCATGTGTGGTGAATGCAGGTATCATATGAGATCGTGTTTGTGATGAAACTCATGTGGAAAACTCTTATTAAATTGGGCGCCAAAGCCTCTTCTTTTCTTACGGGTTCATCCATCTTATTCACCAGGAGGAGAAGATCAATCAGTATCGTCGATATTGAAATTGTCTTTTGGTGAAGATATATATTTTCGTCTAAACAATAACCATTAATTTCAATACGACAATGGCCGGAGCCAAGAGATGGTAATCCAATTAACTAAACGAAAATGGGTTATTTGTCCAAATATTTTTAAAACATGGTTCAAATGGACGAGTAAAAATAAGTATGGGTGAAATGGACAAAACAATTTTAGTAAGGATGAAACTGGATTCATCATTGCTGAAACTTAAAACATAGCTAGGATGAAACTGGATGCATCCTGTGTAAATTAAAAAATAAGAAAAAGTATTTGAAAATTCGCAGGATGAAACTGTTTACATCCTGGCTATTTTTACATTTTTGTCCATTTAAACAGTATCAAAATCTAAGTGTCCTTTTCACCCAGGAATTATTGGTTTTGGTCTTTTTAACCAATTTTGTGGTAATTAAAACAGTCAATCAAGTATATGATACACCAAAACTAAAAGAAAAAAAAAAGTAATAATAAGCAATAACATGAATTAGGTTTATTTATTTTAGTTTTACTAAACTTAGAACTAAAAATCGGACTAAACAAGGGGAAACTTGGTTTGATGATCTTGAGAAATAATGCAGGGAGAGGAGAGAAAAGGGTAATTGGCTTTTGAGCATGATTAAGGGTCTAGCCGCCTTGACATCCCTCGTGCCTCAGGAGCATGCTACTAGCGGGTGAAATGAATGTGATATATTTGGTATAAATCTTTGTATAATACTTGATTATTCATCTTTTTAGCCTGAGATTCCTAACTTATTTGAATTTTAAGCTTTTTAGATGTAGATACATTCATGAATCATTTTTGTCATCATAAGTTGATTACTCTCGACGATAAAACGTGTATGCCAAAGAAGGTTCAATTAATAAAGAAAAGAAGAGTTAGAGGAGTTAGATGACTCGCTCAATGTGGACCAATAGCTTGTTGACAACATAGCTTGTGGGACAGGTAGCCTCAATAATTCTGAATAGTTTCCAAGATGTTCGGGTCCGATTCGAAATGACACGTTCAATTAGATCTCACCACTGATTGCAAGTTTTAACCTGTTTTTTTCTTTGTTTTTTTTTTCTTTGTGTTTTATGACTAGTTTTGTTTTTAAATATATAGAGAAGTGATGGTGCTGCGCGCTCACCTAATAATTCATTCGTATGTCTCCTCTTTGAAATTCAGTGGATGAGTAATAATTCGTTCGTATGTCCCTTTGCTTGGACATCGAAAGGAACATGCAACACATGCGATGCGTATATACTCATGTTTCTTAGCTCACTAATGTGTCGACCGGGGAAGAATTCATGGAAGAATTAGCTGTGGATTGCCCAAGGAAGAAGTATTTGTCGGTGAATAAGTAGTGAAAAACTATCTCTTCATAGTTGGTGTATACACATAATCTGTGATCGTACACGTGTCAGGTAGAAGACACGTGCACTACATCAACATGAGGGGCATCAAGGCAATGATGTCACGTCGCAACACTCGAAGTACAGGTGCTGCATCCTTTGCCACGTATCCATCATCGTGCAGATCCAACGACGGCTAATCAAGGACCACCTCACGAAAGGATCAATGCGAAGCACCCTGTAAAGCTTTAAGACATTACTTTTTACCATCCCAAGGAAGATCCAGATACGACGAACAAGAGAAAGAGCAGCTGACACACTCGTCAACAGCTATCTGAAGCGTGCAGACTGACTCAACCACCCGCATTGAATGCTATGAACATAGGAAACATGTCAAACATCCTATGGAGAAGAAAGAGGCGACCCAGCGTCGCAGAATAATAGCGTTGAAGGCATCGGTATAATACGAAGGTACCGTCGGACCAGCACAGAAACCGAGACAATAAGGATACAACTGTCACAGAAAGAAGACCTCACACTCGACCTCTATAAATACCCAGTTTGATGGAGAGAGAAGGGGTCGACAAATTTTAGAAAGAGTGAGATATAGTCCATGAGAGAGAAATTGTAAGAGTAAGTATGAGTTTTATTTCCCTCCTAGCTTCGTTCCTCACTTAAAGTCTTTCGACTACCTTTGTAACCCTCTATAATACATAGTGAAACACCAACCCCCGTGGACGTAGGCCTTAGTGCCGAACCACAAAAACCATTATCTCATTTACATTCCGCACTATGATCTTCGTACTTAAATGTTATGCATCCTTTAAGTCATCATAGGAATTTTCATGATGAGAAACAATGACGAGCCTGAAGGCTCATAGTTTCCCTTCTTACTACTTTTATGATATTTTATGTTTATACTACCTCTTAGTTTGTTTTGCTATCACTGCGAACATTGTTTGTGAACACGACGATACCATCGTTATTTCTGTGTTCACAATCTGGCGCTAAAATAGAGACTTTTGTCCCGGTAAAAGATTTATCTTTTCCTGTGATTTCACTCTTTTTGTCTCTCAGCGCTATTCCTCAAGTAATAGTGTTTTGAGCAGCTTATCTTTGTTCTCCTTTTTGAGGATTCTTTTAGATCTGCATTTTCTATTGCGAAAACCCTTTGGATCTGCATTTGCTTTCGTGACCATCTTTTAGATCTATGCTTTCCTAAATATTTTCCAGATCCAAGATCGTTTTATAGGACATTCAACACCGTCTTACAAAATATTTTATGAGAAAATAGTCATATCATGTATTTGCTAAAAAAAATGTATATCGGACCTATGTTTTCATACATGCAAATCCATGGATCTAGATATTTTCACGAGGCATTTTTAGATCGGAGAGTAGATCTATGTTTATGATGTCGTATCTACACTTTCCCTTGAAGAAGTTTACGGATCTATGTTTTTGGAACCATTGTTTTCCTTGAAAATCTTTAAGTGTACGTTGTGGTCTTTGCCCTCCCGTTGTATTAACTTTTCTAACAAAACCCTCGCGGATATTGTTTCTTCGACAATGTTTTGATTTTGCAGAAAAAATCGAAGATGGAAAAGCAAAAGATGTGGGAAAAGCCAAGGCTTCGTCAAAATAAACACCGAGGAAAACTCCATTCATGACACGTAACAGACAAAAGGGCGAAAAGCTTAAAGCAGCAAACAAGAAACAGGATGGGGCAGAAAGTACGACGTCATTGGATGCCGGTGTTATAGCAACGACAGCGTTAAAATCCGCAGCAACCAAAGCAGGTGCATGCAGAGCAGCGGCGACAACTCGAGCAAATGAACAACGAGAAGGGATGGCAGAGTCAATAATACAACAACCCATTTATGTGATGCCACTCACCAACGAGTAGAATCAACCTCTTCTGTTGGCCAACCAACCAGCGCAACAACCAATATAGATCCAATCCCCGCATGGCGATCTACCGGTCCCTTTAATACAGACTGTTGATGAAGATCACACTGTAGACGCCGGTGGACAAGAACAAATAGGAACTCCGAACCAGGGATCGAACCACTCTATTCAAATGATGGCCGGGCTCGAAGAGTTGAAGAGAAACCAAAAGGTATATGCAGATGTTGTGGCCCTACTTGCACAACAAAATCAGCAACTCAAAGATAGGATCGCCCGCAGCGCGGAGACAGAAAATTCGCACGATGAAGCTAATTCCAAGGCATTGCCGCTTAATCAGGATCGAAGGATGATGGTGGATAACCTCAACAATCCCGAACCGTTAAATCGAATGGTCGCCAGAGAAAATAGACGATCTGATCCGGATTATGTTCCAGAGGACTCAGGCTACTTCGATAGCAGGGATCGAAGATCAGGACGATCCACAGTTAAAGAAGACCATCAGCTCACGATGGAGAGCCTTCAGGACGAAATGATGGCTGAAATCAAGCAGCTGAAAGCTAGGAAGGGGGGAGGAATACTAGAAGAGGTGATGAGAGAAGCCACCACCACTCCACTGACTGCACACTTATCCAGAGCTCTCATTCCCCAGAAGTGTCCCATCTCAGTGTTCGAGTGTTACGATGGATCCAGCAATCCCGCGTCCCATCTTCGGTATTACAATCGTATTTTAGCCCAATGGGATCAAGATGACGCGGTCCTCTGCAGATACTTCCCTTCAAGCTTGAAAGGATCGGCCCTATCTTGGTTCGATAACCTACCCCCAAATTCTATTGACTCCTACAGCTAGCTCACTGAGAAGTTCTTGAGAACTTACATGTACAACAAGGCCGTCAACGCAGGAATGGACAAACTCTTCTCTTTAGCGGTCGCATACAAAGAAACTATCAGGAAATATACCGATAGGTGGCACAAGATCTGTCAAGCAATAGGAAATGTGGATCCGGTAGTCAGTATCAATTGTTATAAGTGGGGACTGGATAAGATGAGCCCACTGTTTGTTGAGATTCGCGGAAGTGTCCCCACGACCGAAGGAGACGAGTAATCATCGAAAAGCACGCCAAATTGGAGGAGATCCAGCGGGAAAATCCTAGGGCCCAAACACAAAGATCTCATCAGACCAACTCAGTGGAGCAAGCCAGCGGATCCAAGAGAGGCAACTCATCTGAACGTCCCAACGAAGATAGGAGAGAACGAAAGGATGATCGTCGGTGTGATGATCGTAAATTCGAATATCAGGTATATACGAAGCTGAACACCAACTACACTCGCATCCTAAGAGATATTAAGGGCCGTGAAAACCTATAATGGCCTTGGTCCAAAGGAAAGCATCCGCTCAGGTCTGAGAATTCAAGAGATTACTGTGAGTACCACTGCTTCAACGGGCATTAGACCGAAAAATGCAAGAACCTCAAAATAATGATCCAAAAATTGATTGAAGCCGGCGACCTCAAGCAATATGTTCAGAAAGAAGAAACCGATGATAGGAAAAAGAGAAGCAAGTAAGTCCAGCTGCCTGAGGGAAATCGAACACTCAATGCTATCTCATTCTCCGAACCTAACATCCCTTCTCTAACAGCCCGGATAGGATAGAGATTGAGAAAGCAATTTGAGGACTATTGCGAGTTGTACAAAATCGATAGAGTCGAAGTTGATGAGCACGAACAATGGATGACGCACCAATAACATTCGAAGTTGAAGATATGGAGGACCACAATGATCCTTTGGTTCTTACATTACCAGTTACAGGACGCAACATCAAGAAGGTTCTAATTGACGGAGGGAGCTCAGTCAACGTTTTGTTTTATGATACTTTCAAACGGATGGAACTGAATGATGAGCAACTGGTGTCTTCTTACTATACCATCTATGGATTCAACGGCGCACCGACGAAGCCTCTAGGAGACATCGTATTCAAAGTTATGGCAGACCAATGAAAGTCGATACCCGATTCAGTGTGGTAGACTCTCCTTCTCCCTACAACTCCATCATTGGCCGACGATGGGTACACAAGCTCAAGGGGGTGGCAGATATCACTAGTACCTTAGATTCCCAATGCCCGAAGGGGTAATGGAAATTAAGGGAGATCAGGTCACCCCCCGCGAGTGCCAGGCCATACAAAACCAACTCAATAATGAACAATATGAACAACGGAAGTCCCGAAGAAGAAAAAAAAAAGCAGCCGCCAAGGACAAGGCAATCGACCAGTACCTTGAAGAAACCTCAGGAAAAAGTCTAATGAAGGGTAGAAGCGTCCTAACTGCCGAAGCAGGCACCTCAGCAGCTAAGGGGGATGAAGAGCCTACCAGATAGCAATTAAAGAACGTTCCTCTCTTAGGAGAACCAAAACCCACGTTCACGTCGGTCGAACCCTCCAAAGAGATAAACATAGGAACTGAAGAGAACCCTAAGATGATCAAGATAGGGACCCTGATGGATAAGGATCGAGAAGAGGCCCTAATCAAGCTGCTTAAGGATTATGCGGACATCTTTGCATGGAAACTGGGCGACATGCCCGGGATCGATCCAAAGATCATACAACACGAACTTCGTATAAAGCCAGTCACGAATCCCTTCAGGCAGAAGCTACGCAAGATAGCACCAGAATACCATCAAGCGGTCGAAAAAGAGCTAACTAGACTAATGGAGGCAGGATTCATCAAGGAAGCTAGATACCCTACCTGGATCTCGAACATGGTCATCATACCGAAAAATAACGGAGGGGTGCGAATATGCATCGACTTTACCAACCTCAACAAAGCCTGCTCAAAGGATAGCTACCCGCTCCCTAGCATTAATCAGCTGGTAGAGGCAGTAGAAGGTCACGTTGAGTTATCTTTCATGGATGGATATTCAGGTTACAACCAAATAGCTCTGGCATAATAAGATCAACAATACACGGCATTCTTCACTACTCACGGACTTTACTGCTACACCCGCATGCCGTTCGGACTAAGAAATGCAGGGAAAACATACCAGAGGATGGTTGACGCGATCTTCAAACCATGGATCAGGAAAACTCTAGAAGTTTATGTTGATGATGTGCTCGTCAAAAGTAAGCTGCGCAAAGATCACCATCAGGACCTGAGATATATCTTCGATTCCATGAGGAAATACAACATGAAAGTGAATCCATAGAAATGTACATTCGGCGTCACATTAGGGAAATTCCTCGGATATCTAGTAACGAAGAGGGGAATCGAAGTCGATCCTAATAATATCCAAGGAATTGTAAAAATGTCGTCCCCAAAAAACTTGAAAGAAGTTCAAAAGATTAACGGATCCCTGGTAGCACTGACGAGAATCATTGCCGGATCGTCGGACAAGTGCAAGTACTTCTTGAACATCCTCAATAAAGGGAATAAGTTTGCATTGACCGCTGAATGCGAAGAATCCTTCCAGAAGATTAAAGAGTACATGGCCACGATCCCGATCCTCCAGAATCCCGATCCCGATGAAGTGTTGACCCTGTACATAGCAGCGACCAAAGACGCAGTTAGCGTAGTACTGGTCAAACCAATACGAAGGTCGAGCAACCAATCTACTACGTCAGCAAGACTCTCAACCCGACAGAGAGAAACTACACAAAAATTGAGCAACTCATACTAGCATTAGTATGGGCAACCCAAAAGCTGAGAACCTACTTCTTGACTCATTATGTTCATGTCCCATGTAAAGCGCCGATAGAAGCTGTTCTCAAAATGTGCTGGGAAAGTAGGAAGGATAGAAAAATGGAATACTCATCTTGATCAATTCAATATTATCCAAGAGATCCAAACTGCCCAAAAGTCACAAATCTTGGTGGATTTCTTGGCGGACTTACCTATGGATAACGACGAGGAAGTGAAGGACGTACCAGAAGCAGAAGAAGACGGAAAACATCCAGTTGATATACTCGAACCCTCAAGCCAAAGAAGATGGGAAGTATTCTTTGATGGGTCAAGGAATAGAAAAGGTGCAGGTATTGGCATCGTGATCACCACCCCAACCGGAGATAGGATTGTGTACGCGCTAAGATTAGAGTTCAATGGGCACACCAACAACATTGTGGAATACGAAGCCATAGTACATGCCCTTCGTTTAATAATAGAAATGGGAATAACCGACGTACGCCCAGCAAGTGATTCGCAACTGGTCATTCAGCAAATTGAACTGGAATATAATGTTTACGACGAGACCCTCTTAGCATATATGGTTTTGGTCCAAACCTTAGCATCCCAAGTACCCAACATCAAGTTCCGACACCTATGTAGAAAAGACCTCAGGCATGTTGATGCCTTAGCATACATATCTTCTATGTTAAAGGATGAAAGCGTTAAGGCCATCAAGATAACAAGAGTATATGATCCTTCGATTACTCCACAACAAACCTTCGCTACAAATCGTGAAGACGATGTAGAAGAGGACATTGCTGACGATGATGTGGGGGAGGACATCGTCGATGACTTCGTCGAAGATGATATCTTATTAAGAGCAAATGAGGACGAAGACTTAAAAAACGAAGAAGACTGGAGAACCGATGTTCACCTATTCCTTGAAGAAGGAACGCTGCCTGCAGACCTGAAGAAAGCTCGAAAGGTACAATCAAAGGCAGGAAGATATGATCTTCGGGACGGAGTTCTTTATAATAAGTATTTCCTCGGTCCTTTATTTCTTTGTTTATCCAAAGAAGAGGGTCACCGTATCCTGAAGGACATCCACTACGGAGACGCAGGAAACCACAGCGGGATGAGGTCACTAGCGGACAAAGGTAAGATGCAAGGATATTACTGGCCACAAATGATACAATATGCGACCAGGATGTCTAGAAGATGCGAAGAATGTCAGCGTTTTGCTAAGAGAATTCATGCCCCGACAACGAAGCTAAATTCAGTAGATAGCCCCTAGCCATTTGAAAAATGGGGAGTAGACATCGTAGGACCCCTGATCGAAGGATCAGGGAAAAGATGATTCTTGATCGTAGCCACGGATTACTTTAGCAAGTCGGTGGAAGCCAAAGCTCTAGCCAGGATCAGAGACGTGGACGTATTCACATTCATTTTCCAGAACATCATTTGCAGGTTTGCATTCCCGCAGAAATTGCCTCCGACAATGGTAAGCAGCTGCAAGGAAAGAATATAGACATGCTCTTTGATACCTTCAAGATCAGGAAGAATAAATCGACCCCCATCTACCCCCAAAGTAACGGCCAGGGCGAAGCCACGAATAAGACTCTTGCTCTTATCCTCAAGAAATCATTGGATGAACACAAGGGTCGATGGTGTGAACAGCTACAAAATGTGTTATGGGCTTACCGAACCACACGCAGGTCCGCTACCGGTGAATCTCCGTTCCTCCTCACTTATGGTCCCGAAGCAGTCATTCCGACATAAATCATCATGCTAACCACGAAGATCGAAATGTGGGAGAAGAACCTAGCATCGGATATGATGTTGGAAAGGCTCGATGACCTGGAAGAAATGAGGGAGACAGCGCTACAAAGAATGGAGAACTACCAACGACAATTAGCAAGAGAATACAACAAGAAGGTTAAACTTAGAAATTTTTTAGAAGGACAGTATGTGCTAAGAACTATACCGCAATATCAACGAGAGAAAAAGTGGGGCAAATTAGCACCAACATGGGGTGGACCATTTATCATACATGACATCGCAGGGAACGGATCTTACTATCTGCGTAACCTAAAGGGAGAAGTCCTCAGGCACCTCTGGAATGCAAAATACCTCAAGCCATACTATCCATGAAGCAACGCAGTTCTGCATCTGCGTGAAGAGTACCAGAAGAAGAAGACAGCGTACCCGCTCGACATGTTTCTATCTCTGGACGAGGAGTAGCAGACCTCACCACATCAATCAAAACAAGTTTTTCTTTTACGACCATGTCATTCGGGAAAGTACCTAAATACAATCTCTCCTGACTCCCCTATCAGCGTCTATGAGTGTAAGACCATGGGAAAGAATTCCAGCAGAAAGAGATACCCAATCAGACTCCAAGTAGCGGTTCTACGGAATGGATGCATGTAAATAATGCAATAAAGCATCACATACCGATAACGCTGCTTCAACCCCCACCGTTTGGTAACCCTCTAGCCCAGGGTTATCCAACGGGGTGATCACAGGTCCAAAGTCAATAACGGAGGTACTTACCTTCATTATTGCCACCAAACACTTTTTAGTATTTTACTTATTCATTCTCTAAAAAGTTAAATTAATTAACAATGCAGACGAACCAGAATTGCACATACTAAAAAAAAAAAACGATGATCCATTCCATGAAAGTTGATTACAAGCTTGGGAAATTAAAAAAGAAACGCAAAATATATACAAAAAATGGCCCGAAGCTTGGTAATCAACAAAGATCAACTTTCTATGATAAACTTAGAAACCTACTTCCCCTGGGATGACTCGACGGGACCAGCTGCGCTCTTCTTCTGAGACGAAGGTACACTTCCACCCGAAGAAGGATCAGAGGTATAGGTGAAAGGCTCGGTCATAGGACGACGGATATACTTCTTGACGATTCCATGCTCCTTCAAGAGGGTTTGCTCTATATTGGTTAAAGTCTTGTTAACCTCCTCAGCGAGCTGGAAGCGATCCTTATGCGCAATGACGGCGGCCTTGAGCTCAGATTGGTACAATGAAGATTTCAATCGCCCTACTTCCTTAGCTGCCTTCTTTGCTACTTCGTCCCGAGATCCAGCGTCTTCTACATCTGAACTTTCTTCTCCCTCAGCCACCTTCTCACCATCACCTTCGACAACGACATCCCATTCATCATTTGGAGAAAGTAAAGAAAAATCTGAAGCTATCCCCATGGCAGCGTTAATGTCTATCGTACCCCCAGCGGAATAAATCTTACCAAAGGAGAACTCTTGGTTGGGGTTCGTTGCTTGAAGATCAATATCTTCGTTCCCTTGAACACGCACGGGCTCGGTTAGAGTATCGTTCACTGGAGCCTCAGATAATGTTTTCGCCAACATTCTTATCACCAACATTTCCATCACCTTCGTGACCAGGAGAAGAAGTATCAGTACGTTCTTCATCATCGGTAGCATCCTCATCGGTTTTCCCTTCATCGTTCACCGGACTGTTAACCTCGGGAATTTCTGTCTCTTCTTCACCAGCAGTAGAAGACTAAACGGGACCGATCCTTTTCATCTTCGAAGCCTGAAACAAACACATGATCAACTTCTGATTTCAGGGGAAAACATACATAAACTACATTATTATAAGGAATCATACCTTGACAGTAGCATCACTCTTCGAAGGAAGAACCGCATCAGAACTCTCCTCTTCATCTGCATCAGCAACATCAACGGAGTAATCGAAGTTCATGCCAGCGAAGTTTAATTTCCAAGGACATAAATCACCATAGCGAGACGGAGCACCATCGCGAGGCTGGCTACCCGCAATAGGACACCATCCATGCTGACCAGGCACCCAACCATGATCCCAAGGACCAATGACTTCAATAACAGTGGCATGCTACTCATAATCATGATCGCGTTTGAGACGCTCGTTCTTGGGAAAAAGCGTTGGTTTTTCAGATCCTTCTGTACCATGGATAAACTGAATCTTTGAATCACTTACTTCGCTCAAAAGACGAATCTTTCCAGGGGCAGCGGCCATTGTATGAAGACTCACACTCCAAGGTTTTCGATTCCTACCGTTGACATAGTCTCCGAAGGAAGCATTGAAATTTTCAAGAGTATACCAATCCTTATCCGAAGGGTTAGGAGTATAGCAGGTCATCATCGTCTCACCTTTCCTCCGAAGGTAACACTCTTTAAGCGTCCGAAGATAATTTCCACTCAATTGTACCACCGAGCGACAGTGAGTGTGAGAAGTGGAACCTCGCTATTGGCCAAGGCATCGTAGTAGAAGGAATCTCCCGACTTATACAAAGGTAACATTAATCTGGCTTCGAAGGCCCCCACGGTTGTCATCAAATGAAAGGCATCGTATTTGTAGTTTACGATCATATCATATGTAAGATCGTCACCTTGGTCGTAAAACTTAACATCAAAGGCCTCGAGACCATGCTTTGCCTTGAATGCTTCAAGATCAATATGCTTAAAAGTAACCTTCTTCTTGGAAACTGGGACACTTCGTATAATCGGGGCAACTTCAGAAGAAATGGCCTTGCCCGACGAGGGTTTCTTCGGAGGACTCACATCCGAAGCCTTTCTCTTGGTTGGCGGATTCCTCGACAAGTCCACCTTCGACATAGCACATTTAGAAGAAGAATCTTTCGCTAGAGCGGCAGACTGTGAAGCTTTAGATTTCTGGGGAGGCATCGCAAAGGAAGGAGCTATATAAAGAAGAGGTTGAACATTCATTGGTTCAGCACGCTGAAAAAAGGATTGGCCAAAGGACGGTTAACTGCATATCGAGAACCCTTTGGCGGACCCCCCTTCTTTTGAGACGAAGCTATGGGGCCAGACGAAGACGAAGTATTATGAGTACGAGGGTCCGGTTGGGAAGGTCTAGATGAACCACCCTTCGGCGAAGATATATCAGGACTTCTAGATGAAGGAGATCTGTAAGGACTCGACGGTGGGGTTTTATAAGGAACTCGTTGACGATCACCCATGTCTGCAAGGGGCAGAGAAAAGAACGAAGGTCAGAAGATAGAGGTAATGAAGATCATAAAATGAAATCTATGATTCTCACAGTTCATAAGGAACACTTTCAAAAACATGACAAAAATCCACAAAAATAATCAGTTTTAATAAACTCCACGAAATCTAAAAACCCTAGTCCAATCATAATCATAAGAACATGAAAGAAACTTGTTCTAGCGATCAACAGAAAAGTTCTAGGTTTTGTGATAAAGAACATGGGCAAGTATATATATATATATATATACTTTCGTATATCATGTTCTTCATCACAAAACCCAGAAACAGCAGCAGAGAAGAAATCAATCAAAAATGAAATAACGGTAATAAAAACATCATACCTGAAGCAAGAGTATTATCAGCAGATGAGGATGATTGATAAAAAACCGACGAACAACGACAACAAAAAGTTTATGAAGATCTTGTCAGAATAAGTTCAGAAAAGAATCAGTAGAAGTTAAGAGCAAAAGAACAAGAAAGAGGAAAAGTTAAGAAGAAGAGAATAAATAGATTGAACTGACAAGAGAATTAAAGAGGGAATAAAAGTTATTTCATTAGAAACTCCTCTCGTATTTATAGAAGAAATGATAAAACCGTCCCGCGATTCAAGGAGAAGTTATTACTATAGGTGGGAAACGTTCCCTAAAACCTAGGGGAGTTATTGCGAGAATATTGAAGAGATTGTGAAGACAGTTTTCTTCATACTTTGACCGATTACAAACTAAGAAGAAAATAGGCAAATTGTATACACGTAATCTGTGATTGTACATGTGCCAGGGAGAAGACACGTACACTACATCAACATGAGGGGCATCAAGGCAATGATGTCACGTCGCAACACTCGAAGTACAGGTGTTGCCATCCTTTGCCACGTATCCATCATCGTGCAGATCCAACGACCGCTAATCAAGGACCACCTAACGAAAGGATCAATGCGACCCTGTAAAGATTTAAGACATTACTTTTACCATCCCAAGGAAGATCCAGATCCGACGGACAAGAGGAAGAGCAGCTGACACACGCGTCAACAGCTGTCTGAAGCGTGCAGACTGACTCAACCACCCGCATTGAATGCTATGAACATATATAGGATGTGTGTCAAACATCCTATGGAGAACAAAGAGGCGACCCAGCGTCGTAGAATAATAGTGTTGGAGGCATCAGTATAATACGAAGGTACCGTCGGACCAGCACAGAAACCGAGACGATAAGGATACAACTATCACAAAAAGAACACCCCACGCTCGACCTCTATAAATACCTAGTTTGATGGAGAGAGAAGGGGTTGACCAATTTTAGAAAGAGTGAGATATAGTCCAGGAGAGAGAAATTGTAAGAGTAAGTATGAGTTTCATTTCCCTCCTAGCTTCGTTCCTCACTTAAAGTCTTTCGACTACCTTTGTAGCCCTCTATAATACATAGTGAAACACCAACCCCGTGGACGTAGGCATTAGTGCCGAACCATGTAAATCATTGTCTCATTTACATTCTGCACTATAATCTCGTACTTAAATGTTATGCATCCTTTAAATCATCGTAGGAATTCTCATGATGAGAAACAATGACGAGCCCGAAGGCTCATAGTTTCCCTTCTTACCACTTTTATGATATTTTATGTTTATACGTAGTTTGTTTTGCTATCACTGCAAACATTGTTTGTGAACACGACGATACCATCATTATTTCTGTGTTCACAGGTGGGGTGCGTAATTTGTTATGGATGCCATTTATGTCCAATATAATTTGGCCAAATACGAATCAAATGCGGAAATATTTTCTTAGTCCAACCTTTATTTATTTATTTGTATTTTATTTTCAAATGAAAAAGATCATATGAAAAAAAAAAATATACTATCCTTTCAAAATAATAGATTTATTTGTGTGCAAATATAGTATCTTTACTTTGAAACCGAGGAAGTATAATACAGTGGAGTTGTTCTTCTACGTTACGTATGAGAATCAAATTCCCAACTATTAAACACTTGACTTGAGATGCATAAAAGTATCTTTTAACATTAAAAATCCTATTGTTTCTCTCCCTCCACAAACGTAGTGCATAGTGATTTTTCTAGTAGACTTTTTGCACCTTCCATTGGGTTTCTACCCATGAACCAAAATGATGAAGAATTATGGCCGAAGGACACCATGAAATGTGGATGGCTTTGATAAAATAAGTCCAGACTTCGTATGCATATTTGTAATGTCACCGCGTATGTTCAGAGTTTTCTGCTTCGACACCACAACGTACGTTCCACGGATGAAATGTTTGTGTGCCCAAGTATAGTTCTTATATATGAAGAGAATAGTGGAACACTGCTCGTAATATGAAACTCATCTTAGAAGAAAAACGTTTCCACACAAATGCTTATTAAAATGACAAGAACATTGATTACATGAAAACACATCATATGTTACAAATAATGACCTTGGCTTAGTCGGTGTCCAATCTGTTAGTGACATATGTTGCAGTTGTGCTGGTTTTGTCTCTATGTATTAAAGTTGTCTGAACAGTTTCTTTTCAGTTAATCAAGAACTTTACTATATTCTGAATATTCATCCTCTTCACTAGTATTGGAATTTTTAGTATATGTGAGTGAAAATTGGTTTTTAAATGTTAAATTTCAAGAGATGTGTTTGGGTTATGACCTTTCACCCATAAGACACTTAGTGATGAATATGTGTTATAGAGAGTCATCATTGGCCATGGAGAATCACCATTGGGTGAAAAGACACCTTGTAGAGTCACCATTGACTCTATATAAGCCCATCTCTTAGTTTTGTTTTGTATGAGTTTTCATAAGGTTTTGAGAAGTTAAAATCAGATTTTGAAGTCAAGAGTCAGAGTCATTTAAGAGCACCGTAATTGTCAATATTCGCTGGCCTAAAAATATTGTAGTGCTATTTACTATAAGGCGTGATCGTTGTGTCTTGGAAGGCGACATCCGTAGAACCGTGAACACCATATACGGGGATGAATTGTCTTTAAGGAAAGAGGATTACTTCGCCTCGATCAACCAATCCGATAAGCCTTTCTAACTCTCTTCTTATTATTATTGTGTTTATCGCATGAATAGGATTTTCGAGAAACCGAAACCGCATATTATTTCCAACAATCTTAAAGACAATTCTTTTTCGACATTTCTTTCGGTATAACATGCTCTCTCTGTAAGAAATGAATTGATACTGTCTCTTTAGAGTGGAGATTTGAGTCTCCATCATGTGGCACTTCGTTATATAGTTTTTGCATAGGAAAGTCCCTTACAGTAAAATGACGGTTGGTATCTGTTGATCATACAATTCATGGTTTATCATTTAATGTTGTTTTCGTTTTATACAGTAAGATATGTGTTGAGATTACTATATTAGTTCCACATTGTTGGGCAATCTAAGATCCTGTGGTTTATAATCTCTTAGGGCCTCTCCACTCATTGCCAATTGGTTTTGAGTTGGATGCCCGTATTCTAACATGGTATCAGAGCAGGCTATTTGCGACGAGTCATTGACCGTGTCTTTACTCCGCATCACCCGATTTATTGTCCACGTGTTAGACCCAACGAGGCTACACGGGAGGGGGCGTGTTGAGATTATTATATTAGTCCTACATTGTTGGGCAATCTAAGATCCTGCGGTTTATAATCTCTTAGGGCCTCTCCACTCATTGTCAATTGGTTTTGAGTTGGATGCCCGTATTCTAACAGCTTCTAATCAAAACCAAGATCATCACGGAAAAGAAGATGATCAAAGAAACAGAGAACACAAGGTGATGAGAAATCCATTTTTTGATTTCCTTCTAGCAGCTAGGAATCGGAAGATTTTCATCAAAAGAGTTAAGGAATTGGGTTGTTCAATTGATATAGCTCTTGAGTTTCTTGATAAATAAACAAGGATTGTTTATTAGTGATGAAGCCATGACTGTTTCCAGTTGAAGAGGATTGAGAATCAAATTGGGGTTTACTGAAAGATAGATGCTGGTGTTGTTGTAGATGGTTGTGTGTTGATTGAACAGAACTGCTGAGATTGTTTCTCTGAGTTATATTAGTAAAGTTATCCTTGTTCATTATTGAGTCTGTGTGATTATGAATGAATTTGAGATTGAAATGAGTATAGTATGTAGTTGGGGTGGGAGTTTCACCTAAACTTTCTAATTCTGGCTACGTAATAAATTCTTCTTCTACCCTATTCCGTGTTTTGCAAAGGGAACTTAATTATTATTATCACCCAAAGACTTTAGGGTTTATGTGTTCAAACAGAATAGACAAAAATGAGAATCTAGCTAATATAATCCATCTAGGAACGCATGCATGTAATAAAGAGGTTACTAGAAAACAGCTGAAAGAACAATTATGTGTAACAGGAATATGTATGTTTGTTCGTGTCTCTGATCCATTTCATTGCTATCTTTTCATCAAATTATGTGTAACAGGAAGGCATACAACAGCCCTGTGTTCAATGTTGTAAATTATCAATAGGAAGATGCAGAAACGCTTGTAATCAAAAAATTATTATTCTCAGTTTTGGCAAAAATTATTTTTGATGATCCCTGGCTTAGTGGGTGGGATTTTATATTAATGCGGTGTTAAGTGTTGATGAAAGAAATACTGCCTGGTGGAGGAACTGCAAATATCTTTCAAACTTTTTGTCAACAAATTCTCTCTAATTCCCATTTTTAGAAGCTACTTTGTTCAGCTGGAGAAAAAAAGAAATGCCTTCTTCAGGGAATGCCCAGCTGTTACAAAACAAAATAATGAAGTTACAAAGCTCCATCAGTTGAAAATTGAACTGAGCAAAAGATTACTTGTACCAAAAAGAAAAGAAAACATGTGAAAAGTATACCTTGGAAAATTGAATTCACCATTGCTCTTCCACCAAGATAAACATTTATTATATCAACGTTAAGATGATTAAACCGAACTTCAACTTCCGGTAACTTACTTCCAGCGTTCCGGTAACTTACTTCCAACGTCAAGATGTTTCAAATTATCAAGCATTTCCTAGTGTGCGTGGGTAGCGTTAAATTCAAACAAGACTCTTCCGAATATATTCTCAAGAATCAAGCAAACAGCTGAAATTAAGACAAAAATTAATGAAAATGAGAACAATAAGACTTACTTAGGAGAAGTCATTATATTTTGCTATGTTTATATTGCTATATATCATGATGGTGCTATGTGTTACTAGGATTCCTTAAAAGAGTAGATGATCACTTAATTTCTATTGCTCCAGTAATTACTAGTACAAATTACTTCTTCTGGTTATCTTGTCTTTTTGTTTTGTTTCGTTTTAAAGTGGCGATCAGCCTTTTTTGTTTTGTTTTCTATTGTTTGGCAGGACTACATTTAACTTTCAATATACACCATGAATTGGAGTAAAATGGTAAGGCATACCATGCCACTTTACAATTCATGAATCCCCTAACTACCGCATCGCTTGAGATTTTAGGGACTTGCCGTTACAGAAAAAAATGCAGTGTCACTTTAAGTGAGTGCATAGATTTAGAGTTCAAACTTCTAATTCGAGGTGTTTTGCATGCGCCTCCATGAAGCAGAAAAACGGCTTATGTTTCGTTAAACAAATGACAACGTGTAAACACCAAACACCATGTACGTATAACTTGTTTGGATATAAAAAGCAGTAACCAAAAATAAAGATATTTTATTTCATAGAAAACCGATTTTTTTGTTTTTAGAAATCGTTCTTAAATCGTACACCCAAAATCAAAAAATTAAACGCGCTATTAAAATATTTAGGTATGAGATCTGTAGATTGTCAAGTTGGGTCTTGGAAGTGGCCAGTTAGTTCCACCATCCCCTTCTGTCTTTCATCTGTTATTAAAATGAACCCTAATTTGGTTCTGTCAAACAGTGAACTAAAATATCTTCATAAGAAAGCAGTTGAATTTGGCTATATTTGGCAATATTTCGTCTTTGAATTTTTACGTGTTTGAGTGGGGTTTTTTTGTACGTGGAGCACTGGTCACAGTCACAACACAACTGATCAACATGGTTTCCCATTCAAATAAGTATTTTATCTCCATATGTTTCCAACTAATATTCTTCAAAAGACATTACAGCCTAACCTTAAAAGGCAATGCCGTGTTTCAGAAAAGTTACTCAATTTTACCACTATATTACAACTGCTCTGCAGGGCCGGCCCTGAGGCAAAGTCAACGAAGATTGACTTTGGGGCAGCAACCCAACAGGGGCAGCAAATAGTTTCTGGTTCAGGGGTGGAATCTGCTAGAATAAAAACAATGGAGGTTTAAATCGTGATTAAAGAAAATAAAAGGACGTATTCCTAATAGAATTACGGGCATATTGTAAATATGCAATTACTTTAATAGCTTATTGCTAATTATTAACAAATCTCGTATATTACAGAGAATCAAAGACATTCTCTTTTATCGGTCTCTCTAGAAAACTTCATCTCCTTCCTATCTCAAACTGTAATCATTGAATAGCTAATAATAATGGGATAAATCAACTGAATAGCTAATGGATCAATATGCTTGATCTATTTAGAAAAATAGGGAAGGTTGGAACCGTTGGATATGCAAAAATTAATCCTATACCTTTTAGGAGTGACACTTTTGAGTTCTATTAGCACTGACTGGATCATGGAATCCCATCTGAAAGGAGACTTCTAATAATATTGATTGGTTCATGGAGTCTTGCTAAAGATGGGGCAATAATTTTATCTGAGCTTTGGGGCAGCAAAATCTCAGGGCCGGCCCTGCTGCTCTGATCCAAACGTTAAAGATCAGAGCAGTTACCAACCCACTGAAAATTCAAAGTACTTATTTAAGGGGGCACAAAGAGTCATTAATTGAATGAGGCGAGCCATTGATTAAAACTGAGGTTGGAGTGTTAGTAATGCAGCCTTGAACCCATTTCCTCCAAAATTCTCCAAAACCCATCATGTTGAGTACCTCGTCCACAAAATCCCACCAAAACATGATCGAAAGCTTTTTTCGACGTTTATCTTGCATATACTTCCGGGATTCCCTCTTTCGATTCTTGAGTGTCAATATATTCATTGGCTTATTAAGGTTGGTTCTTCATGAGACCAAGACCTAGTGCCAAAACAAGTCAAAAACAGTACATTAGCACCTTGAATTTTATGGTTGGCCATCTGACATTTCCCCGTGCTGATTTGAACGCGCGATCGGGGGATATTGCAACTAATTGGGGGATATAAATTACTTCCCCCAACCAATATTGTCTGCTAAGGGGTGATTTTTGGGTGTGAAAATACTAAAATACCCTTTGATTAATTAAAAACATTATGAAAAGACTATAATACCCTTTCTACTAAAATTCAAAATCAAAAACCAAGTCATTGGTGATTTGATTGTGAAACCTCTGCATGTCCATGATTCAGTCCTAAATCACTCTCTATCTTCATGTTTTATAACCTAATAATTTTAATCTCTATCTTTACATCTTATTTTCTCTCATATTCTTAGAATTATCTTTTCCTTTTCAGAATTTAGATTTCTCTTCCTTTTCCCTTCGTAAATTTGTTCAATTGGTTTGAATGTTTGATTAATAATTTTCTTCTTTGAATCCTTTATTTATCCTATTTTTAGGATTTATCCCTTTTCTTCTTTTCAAGCCTGATTGGTGGGAGCTAGGGTTTTGGCAAAACACAAGAACAAAGTGTACGGAGTCTGACGGTGGTTCCTGGTTGATGTTCTTATTATTGGGAAGGACAAACGACAAATTTGAGTTGGGTGTTTCATATCAAATCGAAAGGAAAATTTCAATTTAAGAGGTTAGATTGCAATTTTAAATCTTAAATCTTTGAAACAATAATCATATTCAAGTGGAAGTGGAAGTGTAATTTTAAATCTTAAATCTTTGAAGCAATAACCGTATTCAATACAAGAAGAATCTCGTGTTGGAGGTTTAGACTAAATCGAAGATCAATATCAGATTAACCAGTTTTTAAATCCCTGAAACAAGTGGTCTTTCAATCCTAACAAGAAGAAATAGCATGTTTTTGTTATTGTAGTCTCAAGTGGAAGTGCATCACACCCGTATTCTCAATTAAATTTGGGATCTTTTATTCAGAATTTTGATGAAGATTTTCATCATAAAGAGTTAAGAAAATACTTAAAGCCAATTTAGTTTGTTTGATCTTTTGGAGGACTTTATAGTGAAGTTATCATTGGTCTAGTGTGTGACCTTAATATTCAAGATTGAAGTTTTGGCTCTTGTTTCTTCTCAGACTCCTTCATAGCCAATGTCCTTGTTATTCTTGCTGGAGCCTTTGTGAATTTACCAATCAGGTCAGCTTCCTATACCTCCAAACTATTTGTCCTTTAATCCTCATTTGATTTCCGTTTCCTACTTTTTTGTTTACATTATCCTATTTATTCTTATATTTGTTTACTTCAAGTACCTTCCATTTTGTTCTTCCTTTATTTGTAGTAATCATAACATGTTTTGCGTTTTGTCGACTCTTAAATACTAAGTAAAATTTTTAAAATGAAAATGCTTTCATGAAATGTGGAGGGTATTGGAAAACCCGTCACAAAAAACCACCTGAAATACATACTAAAAAAGCACAACCCTAATTTTATTTTCTTAGCAGAAACAAAAGCTACCATAGACAGTATGAATATCTTATCTAGAAACTTAAAGTTATATGAATGGTTGTTGTACCTAGAATAGGTCTTTCTGGTGGGTTTCTAATAGCTTGGCATAACAATATTAAAGTGACATGCATTGCTGAATTCTTTGATATTTGTTTTTTTTTGACATTAATGATTGTTTTAACAATGTTTGGAATGTTATTTGCATGTATGGTTCTCTTAATGATATAGGGAAAAAATTACAGTAGGATAAGATTAACCATTTCTATAAATTAAACCCTCATCTACCCTGGATTATCATAGGTGATTTAAATTTTATTCTGCATGTTAATGACAAACATGGTGGCAATAACAATTCTCATGTCAATAAGTTCATCCATGATAATATTCAGTCTTTAGGTTTGATGGACCTTAGATATCAGGGCATTCCCTTTACTTGGTCAAATAATAGGGAAGGTCAGGAAAATATAAAAGAACGTATAGACAGGGTGCTTTCTTCGTCTAGTTGGTCTAATCTGTTTCCAGATGCTATTGTTAGCCATTTACCTAGAATAGATTCTGATCACACGCCAATTCTTTTAACTTGCAAACCTGTGAAACATTTTGCGCATAAACCTTTTAAGATTATCAGAACCAGGCTTAGTCATAACAGTTTTAAAGATATTGTTTCTAAATACTGGAACTGTAATATTAATGGTTCTTATGCTTATAAAATTCAAAAGAACCTTAAGAATCTTTCTTATACTCTTTCTAAATGGAATAAATCTGTTTTTGGGAACATTTTCCAGAACATAGAGGAACTTAATAAGAAAATGGAATATCTTCATTCCATTAACCCCTTACCTATATTAGAAATCAAGGATACTCAGAACAATCTGGATATCTGGTACAATAGAGAGTATGATTATTGGAATCATCTCTCTAAAGATAAATTCATCAAGGATTTTGATATAAATACTACCTTTTTCCACCAAACTGCCAATAACAGAAGAAGAGTAAATCATATACATACTCTTATGGACGATAATGGCATGTGGATCGATGATAGCTCTCAAATTCATAATATGTTAATAAAACACTTTAAAAATATAAGCACTTCTTGTAATGCGAAACATCTTGACCTCCTTAGTAAACTTATTGAACCTTGTATTCATGATGCTGATAATATTATGCTCACTAGGAATCCTGATGAAACTGAAATTAATAATACTCTCTTTAATATGAATCAGTGGGGCTCTCCAGGACCGGATGGGTTTCTACCCGTATTTTTCAAGGCGCACTGGGATATAGTTAAAACAGATATTATCAATCTTGTCCAAGACTTTTTCAGGAAAAAAATACATCCTTAAAGAATTGAATTACAC
The DNA here is from genome assembly GCF_003573695.1 of Papaver somniferum. Lineage (NCBI taxonomy): Eukaryota > Viridiplantae > Streptophyta > Magnoliopsida > Ranunculales > Papaveraceae > Papaver > Papaver somniferum. The sequence goes on from NC_039359.1 coordinate 8,874,257, forward strand.
TTATATAACTCTGATTCCTAAAGTCCAAAACCCATCTACTCCGAGTGACTTTCGGCCTATTAGCTTAAGCAATACTACGTATAAAATTATTTCTAAAATCTTAACAAACAGACTAAAAACTTTACTCCCTAAACTTATTTCTCCAAATCAGTCATCCTTTATTCCTGGTCGTCAAATAACTGACAATGTTATTGTTGCGCATGAAATTTTACATTCTATGAAGATATCTAAAAATAAAAATGGAAATATGGCCTTAAAAATTGATCTCTCCAAGGCTTTTGATAGAATTGAATGGGATTTTCTAAATCAAATGCTTCTTTCTTTTGGTTTTTGCAGTGATTGGTGTCATCTTATTATGCAATGTATTACTACTACATCCTTTTCTGTTCTTTTAAATGGAGTGCCTGGTGGAAAATTTTTTGTTACAAGAGGTCTTAGGCAAGGAGATCCGTTATCTCCTTACCTGTTTATTATTTGTATGGAAGTGCTTTCTAAACTTCTTTTAAAAGCTGAAAAGGATAAATTGATTTCCGGAATTAAAGTCACTAAAACTGCTCCTTCTGTTTCTCACTTGTTCTTTGCTGACGATTGTTTTCTCTTCTCTAAAGCTAATCTAAATGAAGCAAAAAATTTGGTTAACATTCTTAACCTCTTTGGGGAAATGACTGGTCAAGTAATTAACTTTCAAAAGTCTGGGATTTATTTTACTCCTAAAATCCACAATAAACATTGTAAAATCATCTCTATAATTCTCAAGGTTAGAAAAATCTCTAAGAATGATAAATATCTAGGAACTCCTCTCTTTTTTGATAGAAATAAAGTCAACAATTTTGAGCCTTTATTGAATAAATACTATGCTTCTCTCCAAGGTTGGATTAGGAAGATGTTTAATCAGGCTGGTCGCACTGTCCTTATTAAAAATATACTTAGTGCTTACCCTAATCACCAAACGCAGTGCATTTGCTTTCCTAAAAAAACACTTGATAATTTAGACAAAGTCCATAGGGATTTCTGGTGGAAAAATAAAATAAAAAGAAATGTTATGACCCTAATGCTTGGCCCAGCATTATGATGAGAACGAAAGTGCGAAGCATTTTCACCCATAAATACATTAGCTGGGACTCATTTTATCACTAATAAACTTGTTTGTAGGTGTTTTTATGAAATAAGCTCTTATGGAGAAAGTTGCTCGAAAAGTGGTTTTTGTACCCCGGAGGACACATGTTATTCGGACTCTCAGTTTTGGATAAGGGGTACCCAATTACTAAGGGGCATCCTAATTGTTATTCTCACTCCTGAATTGGATAAGGGGAGGAGCGGTGATTGCCTTTGATTTGTAAAAGGAAGGATATATTCTCGGTTTGAAGAAAATAGAGGTGAAGATATTATTTGTGTTATTACATGCTGATTTGGAGAAGATTTGTCGTGGGAGTATATTCTGCATTGATTGGAGGAGTTATATGGAAGGAAATGGAAAGAAGATATTCTGTTTTGATTTGTTATTATCCTGAAGATAGTTCAACAGCTCATATACACGTAACAGAAAAGGGAAGGAGAATAAAATCTCCATGATTTGGCAGAGAAATCAAAAGAAGATATTTTCGGGGTTAAGTGATTTGATTCTCTGAGTTATAGTAGGAAGTTACGTAGGATATTCTTTTAATATTTGCGGATGTCTAATGGGGGTTTTGGAATGAATCAAACAACTTAGAATCGCGTGATAATAATGGAAAATATTCCCGTGGAGAATAATGGAGTAAAGAGAGAATATTTTCGCATTGAACAAGAGATATTGGGTATTGCTGAGACTATATAATGCGTTTACTGGAGTCATAGATGGACATCGAGAGTTGGGAGAGTTTGTAACGCCTGTTTAGCGGTTTATGTTATTTTTCTCCTTTTCTTCATTGTAAACACCATTTGAACTATATAAAAAATATTTTGAGAGTGTCTATGAGTAGCTAAACCCCATCACTGGGACGACGGAGGAAGCCGAATTTCATACATGGGTAAAATTATTTTATTCTCTAAATGACTTTTGCACTAATTAAAATAGAATTATGATTTTGATTAATTAGTTGTCATTTCATTTGATGGGTCATGCTTTCTTAGATGTTTTGATGTCCATACTTAGGATTTACAACTAATATTTTGAGAATCTATCTTGGCAAAAATAAGAGTCCATGTTTTTTTATTTATTGAGCTAGAATTGTTGATGAATAAATAATTGAACTTGATGATATGAATTCGATGAAATCCTAGTCCCAGTAACTCTCGCTTTTATTTATCATTTTCAATGAAGCTTTAAAAATTTCGCCTAATTTTTAAAACTTTTAAAAGAAAAATATGAATGTTTTAAGGGGAAATTGAATGCCTCACCTACCACTCGTCTGGAGTAGGTTGAACTGGTGTACACACACCTTGTTTTTAATAAAAATTACTTATATAAAATTATATAGATATTATCTTCCTAATAAATTTATAATTACTAGTTACAACTAATTTATTTATAAGAAAACATCCGCTTCAAACACCAATCATGAAGCGACGCTTCACGCTTCGACATACGCATTGCTCTCTAAAAATGAAAAACGGTTCGCGCTCCGCTTCAGGCTTTGGATACCTTGATTTGGAGGAAGAAGAGAAAAGACATCAGCATGACAATTCTGGAAGTTAAAGCTCTGCATAGTGAAAATCATGGATGTCAGGCATTTCTGACTCAACTTATATGCAAGGAACATCCTTTGTCATTGGGATACCGCAATAACTTAGTTTTGAAATTTGGTGATGTGATGGTTTTAAAATGAGTTATTTTAATTTTGTAATAATAATTTCAACCCCTTTCCAAAATAAATAAAAACGAAAAGAATAAAAAGTCAAGTGATGGGTCCACTTGATTCTTTTTGTTACTTCCCCCTTTAGAAACACACTTTTGGGGGCTATGATGCAAGGAAGTGAACTCTTAAATAACCTGGAGATTTTTTGGGATCAACAAAAACAGGTGGAGCAGGAGTTTGCTTTAGAAAAATAAGTACAGTTCCGAGGTTCTAAAAATCCAAACGAGTTGATATGACTGATAAAAGTTTTACATGATCGGAGTGGGAACTGTGACGTAAAAATATTTTTCCCATTAAAATGTAAGAACGTTTTTCACAAATAAATATTTCGAGTACTCCTTAATTTTAAAAGAAATATGGTATATATTAACTAGAACATTAACCTGGATTGATTCGGTTATACCCAAATTAATTGGGGTATACCAATTTTAAAGGGGTTCTTTTTAAGGGTTTTAGGGGGAGTCCTAATTGGTAACTTACAAAACTACCCTTACCCTTTAAAAACCTATTACCCAAAATCAATTTTAATTTTTTTCATTTCATCTTCTTCTTCTTCTCTTCTTCTCCTCCACAACCCTACCGGCTCCATCACCCCCACCACCATTAAAACTTGTCGATTAATTCATTGAAGTCGTCGATTCGAAAACTCCGATTAATCTTCATCAATAGATCCACCACGGCGGAAGGGAACTCGTACGAAAGACGCTAATCGAAAACCCAATGAGTATAACCCTGGAATTGCAAGTTTGGTTCAAAAGAAAGTGAAGAAAAAAACCGTCGAAGAAGGAGAATTCGCAGCCGCTGAAACACGAGAAATGGTGCGCTTAAGAAAGTAAGGGCTTACTTAAACTCACTATAGTACTTGTATTTGATGTTTGCATGTTAAATTAAGTCAGAAAAATATAAATTGTGAATTGGCAGTTGCGATGCCGGCAAGGTATTATGTTGTCGACCTTGCCGGCTTTTCATAGTTAGGGTTTGGCCGGCAGGCTCTTAGGTTGAATAACGTGCCGGCTGTTGAATACCTGTAACTGGTACTTGCATGGCCGGCAAGTTATTCAAATGTGGACCTTGCCGGGGCAGTTTTTTTAATGAAGTCGGCATGCTATTACTTTTTACCCTGCCGGCTACTTGTTTCGAATATATTGGTTCCTGATGCCTTGAATTTTTAAAACCGGAATGGTATTTAGATAAAACCATGCCGTCGGTTTGGCAGCCGGCGATGTATGGGTAATGGACCTTGCCGACCTATAATGTGGAAACTCCTTGTATCTCCAGTGTTCCTATTTGTTATAAGCCGGCATGTTATTTGAATGATACCCTACCGGCTATACTTTAGCGGGCATATATGTTTTAGTCGACCCTTCCGGCTATTGTTCCGCCGGATTGGTTAAATCTGTCGACCCTGCCGACCTGTAATTTTTTCTCTCTTAATTGTTCTTGTTCAGGTTGGAAAAGGAAAAGAAGAAAGCTATGAAATCTCTTAGTCCTCCTTCAAGACCTCATCGTATTGGTGATAAACTTGACTTTAACACATCGAGGGGCGTACGTTGTGCCGGGAACGCTCAAGATCCGTGTCCCGAATGATTCTCAACCACCATCGGAACCCAGTGATTCAGACGATACTTCATATGAGGACCGATCAATTCCATCTGGTATAAGAGGTGATGATGATGATGTTGATGAAAGCACTCCGGCTGCTGCAGGAGGTAACAATGATGATGATGATGATGGTGATCAAGACATGCCTGATGTTGGAGGAGGTGATGATGATGATGTTGATGATGACGATGTTAATGGAGATAAAGGTAAGAATATCCAAGATAAAATTGTTGAAGAGGAAGAGGAACAAGAAGAAGAAGAAGATGGAGAACAAACTCTAGCTATTTTTCAACCCACCGAAGCTTCAACTTCAACTGAAACCGGAAAGTTGATCACTAAACCAGCTAATTCCCACATGCCTCCCCCTCACTTGATGCTTACACTGAAAAAAGATGAGCTTCCAAGGGGGACCCCAAGAGATGGTGGATATGTTCTTTTTGGATACAAAGACTCATGGGCATGTACGATCCATAATACTATCGTAAGTAATCTCAATCCGTCTTTGTTCTTTATTCAAGTGTGTATCTATCTTTAAATTTGTGTCAAATGTTTTTATTTCTTTTCATTTTGTTTTTTTTTGGTATTTAGGATCATAAGCATGTCGTCCGTCTCATGAGGCACCAAGCTTCATGTTCATTGACTAACACTTGGAAACTTTAGAATGAATGTGAGGAGGTGCAAGTGATTGTCAAGAACTCCGGGTTGTGGACTGCAGTGGAGAGTTTGAATATTGAGCATGATAAAGTTACCGTATCTGCATTCTGTGAGAGGTTCTACGGAGAGACTGATACAATGTTATTCCCATTCGGTGAGATGGCGATAACTCCCGATGATGCTCAACAAACTCTAGGCCTCGAGGTTGATGGAAAAGCAGTCAGTGAGGGATTCAATAATAAGTTTTCTTTCAAGGATATTTACGAATTCAGGTAGAAATTGTTCGGTTGGAATCAGAACGAGACAGAGTCTGTTCTTGAGAAGAAGGATGGTCGTCTAACCAAGAAGTTTAATCTGAAGAAGTTGAGGGACACATTATCCAGGACCAAGAAAATCTTTGATACGGAAGGAAGGGTGAACCCGGTGCGAATCAATGCTACCGCGTCATCTTATTTGCTACATGTCCTAGGAAAATGTATCTTCCCCGACAGTTCCGGAAGCTTGGTCGACGCCAGTTATATGCAACTATTGGATCCCTTAGATAAGGTGTGTGGGTATTCTTGGGGTACTGCGGTGGTCTCCTTCTTGAACAATGAGTTGAAAAAGTGTTCTAGGGCACTCACTGCTCAAGTTAACGGAAACACATGTCTCTTCCAGGTAATTTTATTGTCTAAATCATTTATATTTGCAAAATTCTCGTATGATAAGATTTTTACTAAACTTTTTTTTTTGCATAGGTTTGGATATATGAGCACTTCCTTTCTTTGTTCAAAACCAACTCCTACGTCAAAGTGGATGCGAATGTTGCGGTTTATAAGCCAAGAGCGCAAAGGTACAATTTTAAGGGTATTCAGGATAAGTAAATGCCGCAAAATCTTATCAAACTCCGAATCTCTAACGACAAATTGACTGCGGATGATGTGATATTTGATCCGTATCGAGATGACAGAAATCAAGGTTTAATTCAAAGGAGAGATGAAGTTGCATTATACTACGGACCCTTGTTGTGCTCACCGGGATATTCAATGTACGATCCACATCGGGTAATGCGACAATTGGGTTATGTCCAAGAAGAACCTCATTTCGATGAAGAAAAGACGTTCTTTAATTTGTGTAAGGATGAATGCTCCACGTCCCAAAAAACTATTAACGTCGCTTACGCTCCATGGCCAGCTCAAGAACATTGGGACTCTAGACGTGGCTGTAACATCGACGTGAGTCTTTTGGATGAGGTGACCACCGGTAAAGAAGCTAGTTAGAGATGCATGGCGTGGTACTTGGGTTGGGCTCGTCCTACTGTAATTAGGGAAATGACTGCTGAAAAATTGGCTCATAAGAGGAAGATGACATTGAAATACCCAGTAACAAGTCTTAAGTTCTTTGTAAGTATTTTAGAGTTGCTCTTACTATTTTAAGATTACATTACCGAATCATTATATTAATTGTTTGTTGTTTAATTGAAAATAGAAGGAGCAGTTGAAGACCTTTATGAAGGTGTTATGTTGCGCGAAAGACCGAGGAGAGCCTTTGTCGATTGAAGAGCAAAGCAAGCACATTGACTATGCTTGCAATATTGACAATGAGGATGCCCATGAATTGTTCAATCAGGTTGATGCTGACGTAAAGAGGGAATAAATAGCTAGGAGAGAAGCACAAGCCAAGATGAAGGCTGATAACAAAGAGGACTCGTAGTGCTCGTGGTGGTGAAGGTAGCAGTAGTGGTGGTGTTTCTAAACGGGGCCGTGGCCGTGGTCGTGTTCATGGTCGTGGTGGTGAATGAATGCTTTCCTAGTTTATTTCTTTACGTTGTGTTGGACAAATGTTAAGGTTAACGGTTGGAACAATGTCGTGGTGGTGAATGAATGCTTTCCTAGTTTATTTCTTTACGTTGTGTTGGACAAATGTTAAGGTTAACGGTTGGACAAATGTTTTTTTAAGGTTTATGAGACATGTTTTCGTATTTTGGACAACAAGTGTTGGATTTCTATTTGTTGAATGGATGGTTTTTTTAGATATGTAAAGTTTCAATACCTATGTCGGCATGTTGTTTTTAAGTTACATTGCCGACTGCACCAGGGCCGGAAAGGTTTTGGACTGTCAGACTGCCAGCCCTGACAAAAAAAATACCTGAATACCAGGGTCGGCAATGTGATCAGATCAATACCCAGCCGGCTGTCTTACCGCCGGCAGGGTTTTATGTTATTGACCCTGCCGGATATTTGTTGCAGAAAAACCGTCTCCTGATGCCTAAAATCATCATTAGGCCGGCATGGTTCTAAATTATGGTCCTTGCCGATCACAGTATAGCCGTCACGCTAGTTAACAAACACCTTTACAATTATTTAACATAAAATTTCCTGAACTCCTGATGCCTAAAAGTCATAAGGTCGGCATGGTAACAAAATTTCGACCCTGCCGTCCATATCGTAGCCGACATGCTAATGACAAAATACATTTCCGGCGGATACACAGAAGAAAATGTTCTCCTGATGCCTAAAATCAGCATAAGGTCGGCATGTAAGAAACTTCCCACCTTGTCGGTCGGTTGTAGTAGGCATATTGGGGAAAATAAACCTCGCCGACGAATTCAAAATTCAAATTTTTCGCAAGTACAATTTCATTGATTGACTTGTACTTGGGCACTATAACGGACAAATTTGGCCACCATCCTATAAATTCACTACTTCTCTCTACAAAACAACATAAAAATAGTTCCATATACTCTCCAAAGCTCATATCATCATACACTCCATATAACTCACCTAATAGCTCCCTACAAACACCAATGACTTCATTTGATTCAAATGAAGATTTGGCAATCACCAAAGCATGGTATGCGGAAAAATGACTTAGACGTCAATCCTCCGAAAGGGTGGATTCCATAACCTTTTGGGCTAGGGTACACAAAAAATTTATACAAGACTTTGAGAATCCAAATGCAAGAAGTTTTCAACAAGTGCATGAGAGGCACCTAGTCATTGAAAATGCGATACTTGTATTTTTAGCTCTCCAACCTCGGATTTTTAACACTCGCCCTTTCACCTTTTCCATTGCACAATTTGTGAGTATTTTTGTGGTTTGTTTTACGTGATCCATGTTGTTTTATCTTCCAATGAAACACCACTAACAAATGTAAGTCTGTTTTTGTAGCACGAAGTCGTGAAAGCAGCTACTTGGAGGAAAACGGGGAAGCATTCTCTTTCGATGCAAGCTATCACTTCTTAGCCGAAAGAATCCCGGAGGATAACCAGGAATACTTGGATGTTGTATCGTCTTCGTCGGAGGAAGATTAATGGATTTAGAATTTTTAGTGTAGGTTTTGTGGGTATACCTCTATGTAAGCCCTCACGAGACTATAACTCTTCCACTAGGGTCGCCTAGGGGTTCAAAGGCTTGATGCACATGCTAAGTGGATTCGTTTTTCCGTCGACAAGGAGTTGTGTTTTATGTTTCAATCAATGTAGTAACCAAAATTTCATGAATAAAGTGAATTGCATCTATTAGAATTTAGTCTTTTTTGGGGGTATAACCAAAGTCGGCAAGGTAATAAAGTTAATAAATGCCGATAACAGGGAAGCCGGCGGGGTAATAAATCAATACCATGCCGACTCCTGCGCATTTATAACATTCTCCTGTGTGTCAAAAATATTACAACCGGCATCTTCTTTATTCGTATACCCTACCGGCCATATCAAGCCGGCACCTTCTTCAATCGTATACGTTGCCGGCCTATAGTGGTCGGCATGATCTTCATTAGTCGACCCTGCCGACCTTTCATACTTTCAGAACTGAAAGTGCGGATTTCTTCTTTCATTTTGAGTAGGATTTCATACAACAGATTTGCAATCACCTTTTAGAAGTGTTTCGGTTGTGTGCTTCATTTTCGTTGCAACAGATATTCTCAAAAAGAAAAAAATTCTCATCAAAAATCATCCCACAAAAGTTCAATCAAAAACAAAATTTCATAACTTCAATTCCTAAGTTTTAATCTATTCAATCAATCTAAACTTAATTAATTAACCTAATCAGAATTTTTAGTGTTAATTAAACAAGGGCATATTAGCCATTTAGAAAATACAAGGTTAATGGGTGGCTTGGTTTTACTTCATAATGACCAAATTTTATCTTATTGGGTATACTCCAATTAGTTTGAGTATACCCCAATCAAGCCAGGAACATTAATACTTCAACCCAAATAAAAATTTAATTCATTACTTCCCATTCTAGGTAATTTGAACCATTCATATTAAGGAATCCTTAAAACGGATCCAAGACCAAAAAGGTCCTTCATAATATATATGAAATCTTCTCACCCACCTACCCCGCTTACCCCACAAGGAAAAAATAAAAACCGAGCTATCAAATTAAAAAGGCTTGATCGTTAATTCTTTTTACATCGTTATTTTGGAGGAACTTGGAAAAACAAATACTACTACGACCAACTTTCTCATTATCAGAAGTGAAAACTTGAGTCCAGTTATCAAGATGAAGAAAAGAGAAAAAATAAAAGAAGGTGAGAACTCCTAGGCGAGTCCAAAGGCGGGAATAAGACTCCACCAGAAACAGGGAAAAAAAAACTAACCGAGTAATAGAAACCAACTCGCCAATAAAACGAACAAACGACATTGATATAAAAACAACAAATTACTTATGCTTTTTGGCCGCAGGTCTTTGGCCTTTCCCCAAATTTTCGGTGTTTTCCTTATTCGTAATTTCACCATTCCATTTTAGCCTTGTAAGCTCCCTCTATGTTTTCTTTCCAAGTTTATCCTCATATTTCATGTATTGAGCGTACTTGTCATTTTCCACATCATAGTATTCTTCATAATCAAACTGAGTAAACTCGTTCCTCAAAATTTTGAAAGAATTATTAACAGTGGTTGGATTGTACCTAGCAGAGTTCTTAGTCAATCTTAGAAGGAGATTTCCTACTTGGAGCATTCTTCCAGTTCCCATCCATTTCTCCTGTTGAGATTGAAATTCTTTCATTTGCCTCTTGTTTTCCAGGATCAACTTTCCTCTTGTCAGGTATAAAGCTCGGGTGACCCCCTACCATAAAAGGATTCTTCTTCATTTCTGCACTTGCGGAAGCTGAAGTTGAATCTGAAACAAAACTTCCACTTGATGTCTTTTTCAGACTTTTTATCGAATCAGCTTGAATCCCCTTGATACGTGTCCCCTTTGTTAGTGAAATATTTGATGTAGGTTGAGCATCTTTGTCAGACAAATCTTTCCATTGGTATGGAAAGTCACTAGATAAATGGAAGGGTTTATGGATAGGTCTTGTTCCACTGTAATTCTCTTTGTTCGCACCCGAATGAGAAGCCTTGTCTGACCCAATCCTACTACCACTTGCTAGGCCTTTCTTCCCTGGTGACTTCGAAGACTGAGAATCTGAATCTGTCGACTTTATGATGCCTCTAGTTGAAGTCTTTTTTGGGCTTCAAGACAAAGCACCTTGAGAACTGCTGCTTGTCCCCTTTACTGGTGGAGATATCTAGAGAGTAGATGTATGAACTTCAACTTCAATATTTTCAGCTGAAGAAGATAACACAACAACTGACTTTGTTGCATTAGGGATCAATTCTACTCCAGTCTTTATTATCATTGGGCAGAGTTTATACATCTAATGTCGTTGTACCATGAATGCTAAAATGGTAAGGTATATTTATTTGAGGTACCATTTTGCAATTCATGGCTTTGGATGCTCTATCTACCATATATCTGAGATTTTTAGCGTCTTGCTTGTTACAATAAAATGCAGTTGTTTTAATACATTGAGCAATGAGAACTTTGCAGCTAGGGAGGTAGCTAGAAATAAGAAGGGATTATTGAATCTTACTAAGAAGTGGTTTGTTAGAGCCAAAGGCCAACGTCTCGCCGATAGGGAAAGAAATTCCAATTTTTTTTCATAGAAGCGCTTCTTACAAGCAGAAGAGGAAGCAAAAAGGTTGTATGTGGATTTTTTTACTGAACACGTAAGGTGTAGACCAAAATTTGATGATCTAGATAAGTTTGCTAAATTGGGGTCTATGCCACTTACTAGATGACAAAAAAGGTCATTAGAAATAACTTTTACACCACCCCTTATCCAATAATTACTTAAGTACCTAATTTACCCTGTTTAATTAAAACTAATTAATCGTATTAGGTGTTAATTATGTTTTAGATGTGAGATCAACTAATGTTAAAGAGTTCTTCAAAACATCAAACAACTTAAATTTTTTGATTTTTTTTTCGTAAACAGTACCAGGAATCGGTTTACGTTCATGCACTTGTAAACGGATTATGGGTTGGTGTTTCCAAAATTAACATAGGACTTCCATAATCGGTTGACGTTGGCATATGTATAATACGATTGTACAAATTGGGGTTTTATGTAACGTATATAAACCGATTGTTATACTTTATAAGATTTTTTTTTCATTCATTTTGTTATTGTAGAATGCATTTAGCACAGGCATCAAGCCTTTAAACCCCTAGGCGACTCTAGTGGACGAGTTATAGTCTCGTGAGGGTTCACATAGAGATCTACCCACTAAAACTACACAAAATATTCTAAAACCATCAATCTTTGTCGGATGAATCCAAGTCTGATCCACCCTCAATGAAGTCCGAGGCATACTCCGGGATTTTGGATACCACGAATTGATAGATTGCATCGAATACGAATGCTTCCCGCTTTTCCTCCAAGTAGCGCGCTTTGACGACTTCATGCTACAAAAATACAAACTTACTTTGTTAGTAGGAAGATCAAACAACATGGATCACGTAAAATAAACCACAAAAATACTTACAAATTGTTCAATGGAGTAGCTAAATTGGGTAGCATTCAAAATCCGTTTTTGGATAGCTAAAAAAGCAAGTATCGCATTTTCGATGACTAGGTGCCTATCATGCACTTGTTGAACACTTCTTCCATTAGGATTCCCAAACTCTTGCATGTATTTGTCATGTACCCTTGCCCAAAAGGTTACCACATCCACCCTTACGGAGGACTGATTTCTAACTCGAGTTTCCGATTACCATGCTTTTGTGATGGATAGATCTTCATTTGAATCAAATGAAGCCATTGTGGAGGTATGAAATGAGTATTTGTGGAGTATATGGAGTGAGAGGGAATACAATGAGCAATTTTGGGGAAAATGCGATCCAAGAATGAGGTCTCTATATATAGAGAAAGTCCCTAACGGCTATTTTTTTTAAAGTGAAATAATTTGAAATAATCTGTCTTCTCAAAGGTCTGCACAATCCGATTGTGTTTTTATGCCAGAAGGGTCGGTCTTTCTTGTAACCAATATAAATCGATCAAAGACATGTAAAAATTTTGAATTTTCACCGATACTAATCGGTTTATATAAATGCATATGTGATCCGATTAAAGCTTGAAAAACATACAGGAAAAACAACATTTCTAAGGCATGAAGAATCAGATTATACGTACCCCACACATAAACCGATTCCTTTATGGAACCTAGACAATCGGTTTATGTTGACATACTGAGTATCCCGATTGTTGGCATGTTAAGATAGAATTATTGAGCAACACATAATTATAATCAAAACTTTAAGTGGTTTAAGTTCAATACAAAGATCATCCAAAATACAAACTTTAACCATCCTAAAAGAGTGTTAAGAACTTAAAACAACCACAAGTCTTATAAACTTAAACTTTTGATATCTAAAACTTAAACTTAAAAACTTAAAGAGAAGGAGCACCAGCATCAGCAACAACAACACCACCGGGAGCATTTACAGCACCACCATCAGCAGGAACACCAACACCAGCATCACCAGCAGCTCCACCATCAAGTGCAACAGCTTCTGCTTTAGCCATGGATTGATATTGAGCCATTTCTTCCCACATACCTTCCATAAATCCATGGCGATCCCTCTCAGCCGAAATCATGTTTCTTCTCATCCTAGTGAACTTCATGACCTCATGAAGCTTCTCCAGTGCAAGCTTGTCAATCAATGCGAGGGCTTGTTCAAGACGGGTCTCATGCCATATGCAAACTTATAGAGGCTTCTTTCTGGGACGTGTTGTCGAGTGTAAAACGCTAGGTGGACGAAGTCCATATCTACATTAAAAAAAAATCAAGTTAACAATCGGTACATAACTAAACATATGTGATTCGATTCTCAACAAAAAAACATACAGGATTGTCAAACATTCACAATCGGTTTATGTGATACATATATAAACACCGAATTTTGAAAGGAAATCTGAAGAGACATTCTTAATCGGTAAATTAACAAGCACTTACAAACAATCGGATTATTCTAAACCACTTACAAACCGATTCTAGTTATGTTTTCTCATTTTTCGTTTCTAAACCCAGAATCGGTTGATGTTAATCATCATATAAACCGATTACTAAGCATGCTCTTCATGGCCGAAGAATAAAACCCAGAATCGGTTTATTCGATATGTCAACATAGACCGATTCTGGGTGCAATCGGAGATTTTGATGGACGAAAATCGAAGATTTAAACATGTAAATCAATGAAGAAATGTGAATCATAGAATGGGTTGATGGAGATTTACCTTTTTCTTGGTTGGATCGAAGATCTTGGAGAAAAGGATCAAAAAAAAATGATTAGGGTTTTGAGAATTTGGAAAGATTATGATGAAAATAGAAAGTTTTTTAGGTTTAGGTTTTTTATGTTTTTGGATTTATTGAAAATGGAAAGATTAGTATTTATATGAGATTGTTTTAGGAATTAATGTGGGGGTAAATTAGGATTTTTGAGAAGTTTGGTAGCCCATAACAATTTAGTGGAGTGGGAAGGGAAATTTGATAGACCCCAATTAAGTGGCATAGGCACCAATTTAGCCAGGCTATATATACCTAGTCTTAGTGCTCAGCAGGGCATTTTGTTGGAAAAGTCTATATACGAAGCTGAAGTAAAGCAAGAAATTAACAAATCACTGGGATCTGATGGGTTCACAATGGAGTTCTTCAAGGCAGTGTACACATAATCAAAACTGATCTTATGGCGGTGATAAATGAATTTGAGCAATCATGTAAAATTGACTGGAGATAGAATTGTACAAATATAATTATCATTCCGAAATGTAATGGTGCTTCTTTTATGCATACTTATAGACCCATTAGTCTGATTGGTGGGGTTTATAAAATCATATCAAATTTGCTTGCTGAAAACGTAGGGGTACCAAAATACACCACCAAATTTTTCTTAGGAAAATTGTATGGATTAAACTCGAATACAATTCCGAGAGTTCAACTTAATGAATCTCAATCAAGGAATTATATGAAGAGCTTATATCTCTTTCTATCGCAATCAGAAAGTTTACAGAACTGAATATGTGAAACTAGTTATTTGCAAGAGTACTTGGACGATCTCAAAAATCAACATCCAAGAACCAAACAAGTCAAATCCAACAAACAATGAAGGATATAACAACTTTGATAATTTACGTACAACCTGTGATATTTCAATAACAAATATAAACAATATAATTCGGAAAAATAAATAATACAAACACCAAAAAAATTGTTAAGGAGGAAAGCTCAAAAGCAGAAAAACCCCAAAACCTTGTCCAATTTTGAACACCAAATCGTATTATACCGCTACATACACTAGCCTACTATCATAATTTCGGGATGGAATGTAGTTGAGACTGAATTAAACCGTCACAGCAATTCATTTACAGTCCGCTCTGTAGGACTCTCGAATTCAGTTATAGTTACGCAAATGATTCCCTTAGATAATGTCCTTTATAGCCTAAGAGTTTCTTAAACTCAATTGAAGACTTTAAACCAATCTGCCTCCAATAGATAAGCTTATTTGTGATTTCCGTTGTATGATAGGGTGAGGCAGGAAATCGTATTGCAATAGACAAAGTCTATCAAACCTTAAAATCCGTCTTCAATCTTATGACTCCCCAAAAATAGTCTAGTTATTCTTCACCTCACAAGTCCAAATTTGTGGAATCACAAAGTCCGATACGAAGATACTTTGTGATTTCTATCCATCTCATTCGAGTGAGCATTTCAACAATCAAATAAGATCAGGATACGCAAACTGTCAAGATGATCGTTGGACCTGGCTTCACAAATCCCTATGAAGTCCTTTTAGTCGCTAAACCCTATAAGGGTTTTAAGGAGAGGAAGACTCTACTTTATAACTAGAACATAAAAAAACGTAGTTTAGAGATTCAAAGATCCCATTTTTTAGAGGCTCTCCTTTTATATACTTTCAAGATCAAGGTTGCTTTAGGTTTAAGCTCAGATAGCTTTGGAACCAGGCAATCAGTAATGACTGTTAGATGAAAATCTTGACTTGGGATCAACATAGCAGAACTATGGTTAGGATAGACCGTAATTAACTGAAACCGTGTACAATGGCTAGTTCATGTAGGTTAGCCGAAACTATCCCATTGAACGATAAGATTAACCATTTTTATGTAATAATTTTAAGACTTTTCTTGAATCACACATATGATCAAAAATGTCTAGATAGTGTTTTTAGAGAGCTGTTCAAATGACGATTAACTCAAAGGAATAATTCTGATGCATTTGAAACTGATTGACAAGGTAAGTACGTGTACCTGGTACGTGTACTACACCTGTTCAGGAATATGTTTTTGTCATGGTACGTGTACCGGATATGGATACCTTTAAGACAAATAACGAGTTCAGGATCACTCACACATCTTTTATAGTTTGTATAGCGGGTATGCGTACCATTTTCGGTATCAAAACCAACAGATCTTTTCTGGTTTGCATACCGAGTATGCGTACCATTTTTTGGTAGCAAAACCAACAGATCTTTTCTGGTTTGCATACCGAGTATGCGTACCATTTTTTGGTAGCAAAACCAACATATCTTTTCTGGTTTGCATACTGGGTATCCACACCGTTCCTGGTTCACGAGTCACAAAAAATTAGTGGTATGGATACCGGGTATACGTACCACCAATTCGCTTCCGAACTATAAATACGCAGGTGCATGTACTGGGTACATCTACAACGGCTCCGGATTTACAACAGTTCTCCCAGTATGTAAACTGGTACGCATACCGTCTTGTATCCAGATTAACAGTAGTTCTATATCTCTCTAATAATCAATATAAAACATTCTCGAATAACATCAATGACACATATCACTGTTCCACGCTATTTTCAAATGATTAAATCTTGAATCATGATTTAATTTATGAACAATAAATCGTTCTTAACCAAATTCATCAAGTGTGAACAAATGTTCTTAAGCTTAAATAGTCATATTTCGAGAACATATTCAAGATAAACTTAACTCGAAAATTATATTATGCATGTACTGTATATAATTTAGGCATGCGACAATGTCTCAAAGATAGAAGGTAAAAACTTGGGAAATTGGTGTTTCAGTGTTCACTTACCTTTTGATGTTGAAGTTATCGAATGCTCCTGTTGAGCTTCGCCTTCAAACGGTGGAATGCAGTGATATTCGAATGTCAACCACACGCTTATATCCTAATACGAGACTAACTAAATGTAGACTAGAAATGAAGATATAGTTTGAAAGCTAAATTTGACAACAATCTTGAGATAAAAACATTTGTGAGTTCGACCGAGAACTGATTTAACAATCTCCCTCTTTCTCAATTTTAGTGACAAAACTATCAATACATATGGATAAAAAAATAAAGCTTCGAAATTCCAGAATCCACCATGCTTGATTTCTTTGGTTCTTCAACTCATTGAATTCTTCGTTACTTCAAGTTGCTATGATTCTGAGCGTGTTCAACTCAGCATCGTTGTTGTTGAAGATCCGTAAAGATAACAAATTTGAAAAGATATTTTCAATGTCATTATACAGTAACTTAGCATTATTATATTCTCCAAAGTTTAATTGTATCACAAATTTTAAGTGATACTATGTTGATATGTTTCTCCCCCTTAGTCAGTGCTTACATTTTTTTGCAAAATAGATGAAACCTATAGATATTGGTTCACTCCCTCTTACATAGTGATACGTAAACCATATATACGTAGTGCGATACTACCAATCAATTATACCCCTTTTTGTCAATAAATATTGGCGAAGGTACGAAAATTATGATATCATAATGAATTCAACCAAAAGATAGTTCAATACTTAAAGGAAGCACAAATCAACTTTTATTTAGATGATATCACAGAGTATAACAATACTTATTTCTCATCTAGGATATTTAAGATACAAGCATTCCTGTAAATTCCACATCCGCTCTCCTCAGTAAGATATAGTGATTACAAGTTCATTTAAGAACTCTCCCTCATTTTGATGTCACTCCAGGAGAACAACATGAGTGACCTTACTTTAATAAAAAAGAAGAATTTTATCGGACATTAACAAATCACATGGATTTGTATCCTGAACTTCGATATAAATTATTCTCAATGCCATTTACGAACAAAGGAGATAATTTTAATCGGTATGACTTAATATAAGAAAATATTACGAAGTAAACATTACTGTAATAATATAGAAGTGTGATCACGAGTAGATCAATACTGCGAATTTTTTTCACAAAGTTTGTATTATTTTTAGTTTGTAAAACATCATATATTTAACTTCTGAGCATATATGAGATATCAGTTCAATTCACATAAAGTAAAGGACACATATATCTTATAAGACTTCGCAGTACATTAAACCAATAACGATTAAATACCGCAAGTTCATCTTCCCAAAACTCTAGAATTTAAATAAATTAATCTAAAAATATGCAAGATGAAATCATTGGAAATAGCTTGTGTAATCACAATATTTGATATACCAAACCCTAGTTTTCCTTCTCAAAAGCAATAATAAATTCTCACAAGAAGTTTCATAATACTTAAACGAAAAACAGTACTATATCTCATATGTAGTTAGCAACTTCAGTTTTGAGAGAACCAATATCATTAAGGTTCTTTTCCCAATTCTGTTTTAAGGAGCTCAAGATCCCTTTTTGATGCAGACAATTGATCAAACACAACTCCAAAATACCTCATAAAATTACCAACCAGATCGGTAGACATCTGAACTGGTCTTGCCCCTGCTTGTTCTTGAGCAAAGTAACATGATATGGTGACAAGATTATCGTAAAACTAAACAATTCCTTTGGTACCATCATCCCTCATCTTCTTATTATCTTCCTTGGTACTGTTTGAAGTCTTTGAAGCATCCATGGTTGTGAAGGTTCACGAGTTATTCTAACACTTATGTATAGTACAAAAGGTAGGCGTACCTTGAGTATATATTCATTTCAAGTTTTTAGGTCAAGAAAACTGAAGGAAGAGAGATCATTTTCTAGAATCTTCTGAAGAGTATTTGCTCATTATATACACGGGTTTAGACCGGTCATGAGACTCACACAAGTACAGATTCGTGAGTTTATGGGGTTCGTGACCCAATGGTACCAGGACAAGTCATGTAGACAAAATCAATAATATTCTTAGCTCAATAAATCGAATTTTAGAGCACAAGAATTAGTTGATACTTCATCAAGGTTTTGATGTGAATGAATTAAGGACACGTCCTATAATAGGGTTTTAGAACCATGATTTTGCACTAAATTAAATTTACATACAACAAGATACATCTAGTTCAAAAAAGAAACAATTTTCTTTCTTGAACAAGTTGTGCATCCTCCTTTCAACTGTTATGGGAGGAACCACTGCATACCATAATCAAGTTATGTTATGATAAGCATCCAACAAATTCCCATCACGAATAACAAGATTTTTTGGTATACTAACTTGTTTAGTACTTGTCACATCTTTAAGGTATTTTTTTGATGAACCACATAGGGACAGAGCGGTAGAATACTTACATGTATATAGCCTTTTCCTTGTCCTTTAGATGCCTCATCTTAATCGATTAATCTGCGTTCTAAGATCAGACATCTTTTGATCAATTCCTTTCTGAAGGTTTATAGCTTTGAAGTTATGGGTTCTTGAGAAAGTTTTCTTCAAATTGAATTTATCTTTCTTTCTTTTTCACATAGTTTGAGAATTCCAACACATTTAACAATTTGGTGCAAGGATTTTTGTAAAACAGAAACCCAATCTCTCTCAGTTACAGATGCATAATCTTTTAAAAAACTTATCGTGTGGAAAGAAGGTTTCACACAAAACGATTTTCCCTTAGAATTATTCCTGCAAGGTTCTTATGACCTTCCTGTTTACACTGGAATTTTTTTCTGAGATTTAACGGGATCCGAGTCTTTTTTTTCTTTTCTGGATGTACTTTTAAAGGTACTTGATACCATTTCTCCAACATACTGATAACCATGAGGATTTATGTTTTCTAGAGAGTTTTCTAGGGGGCACATACAGTTTTTCCTTACTTGGATACATAATGGTTTTAGTGTAGATAACTTTTTTCCCAAGTTCTCAATTGTTGAAAGTGTTTGTATTAGATCATCTCTTGAATCACTAAGTTTTATTTTCAAGAGATTTTTTATCTCATCATTATCCTCAAATCTTTTTTCAAGAAAAATAATGCCTTGATCTTTTGTTTGAAGTTGTTTTTTATGAAGGTTAACTTTGTCATGAAGAGAGGATAGAGAGCTTGTTTCAAGGTCAGAGTTCTTGACTGCACCTACAGTTTTAGTAAAAGGTTTATCATGAAAATTTATGAACCTGTTATGCAACTGTCTTCTTAGAAGTTTTGATAAACTACTTGGTTGTACACACAAAAGAGGTGTATTGTCGAATAAGGAAATCTCCTCCCCCGTGCTAGTTTTTATTCTGAGAAGTATGTATGATGAGTTGTTTCTTGGTAACTTAAAAACCATACTTTGTCTCATTGATTACAGGTTTAATCGTTTACAAACACAAAATTATTAGGTTTTTCGTGTTTGCTCGCTATGATACCAATTGGAAATGTAAGGGTACCAAAATACACCACCAACTTTTTCTTAGGAAACCTATATGGACTAAACTCGAATAAAATTCTGAGAGTTCAACTTAATGAATCTCAATCAAGGAATTATATGAAGATCTTATATCTCTTGCCCTCGCAATCAGAAAGTTTGCAGAACCGAATCCGTGAACCTGATTATTTGGAAGAGTACTTGGATGTTCTCAAAAATCAATATCAAATAACCAATCAAGTCAAATCCAACAAACAATGATGGATATAAAAAATTTGATTGATTTACGTACAACCTGTGATATTTTAATTATAAAGATAAACAATATAATCCGGAAAAACAAATAACACAGACACCAAAAATTTTGTTAACGAGGAAACTGCAAGTTCAGAAAAAACCCGGGACCTTGTCCAGTTTTGAGCACCACACCGCATTAAACCGCTATACACACTAGCCTACTATCAAAACTTTGGACTGCAATGTATAGTTGAAACCAAATTAATTCAGTTACAGTCACGCTCCTTACGCCTCTTTAATCCCAGCAGGACTCTGCTCAAATGATTCCCTTAGCTAACGCCCTTTATAACCTAAGAGTTGCGTCAACTCAATTGAAGAATTTTAACCAATCTGCCTCCCGTTGTAAGATAGGGTGAGGTAGGATATCGTATTGCAATAAAAAAAGTATAGAAACCTTCAAAATCAAGTCTTATGACTCCCGAAGAGTAGCCTAGATTGTTCTTCACCTCACAAGTCGAAACGTTTGCAATCACAAAGTCTGAGAGGAAGATACTTTCTGATATCTATCTATCTTGTTCGAGTGAGAAGTTCAATAATCAAACAAGATCAGGATAAACTATCAAGATGATAGTTGGACCTGGCTTCATGAATCCCTATGAAGTCTTTTTAGTCGCTAAACCCTAGAAGGGTTTGAAGGAGAGGACGACTATAGTTTACAACTAGGACACATAAAACGTATTGTCGAGATTCAAATATCCAAGTTAATTGTTAGAGGTTCTCCTTCTATAAACTTTCAAGATCAAGGTTGCTTTAGGTTTAAGCTAAGATAACTTTGAAACTTAGTAATCAACAATCACCGTTAGATGGAAAACTTGACTTGATATTAATATAGAAAAATATACATTCTGGTTAGAATGGACCGCAACCGAACCATGTACAATGGCTACTTCATTTAGGTTAGCCTAAACTATCAAATTGAACAATAAGCTTAACCATTTTTTATATAACACTTTAAAACTTTTCTTGAATCACATATATGATCAAAAATTTCTAGATAGTGTTTCTAGAAAGTTGTTCAAATGCCGATTAACTCAAAGGAATAAATCTGATGCTTCTGAAACTGATCGACAGGAGTACGTGTATTGTACCTGTCTGTGAATATGTTTTTGTTATGGTACGTGCACCGCGTATGGATACCCTTAAGACAAATAACGAGTTTAGGAACTCAGAGATCTTTTAAGGTATGCACACTGAGTATGTGTACCATTTCGGTATCAAAACCAACAGATATTTTCCGGTTTGCATATTGGGTATGCGTACCGTTCCTGGTTCACGAATCACAAACAATTAGTGGTATGGATACCAGTTATGTGATGCTGAACTATAGGTACGACGGTACGTGTATTGGGTACATATACTGTGAATCCGCATTTTCATTATTTCTCCCAATGTAAAATAGTATGCATACTTTCCTGTATCCAGATTAACAGTAGTTCTATATCTCTCTAATAATCAATATGAAACATTTCTGAATTAACATCAATGACACATATCACTGTTTTAGGCTATTTTCAAATGATTAAATCTTGAATCATGATTTAAGTCATTAACAATAAATTGTTCTTAATCAAATTCATCAAGTATGAACGAATATTCTTAAGCTTAAATAGTCATATTTCGAGAAGATATTTAACATAAACTCATTAGAAAAATCTATTATGCATGTACTGCCTAATTTAGTCATGTGACAATGTCTTCACTTAACTTTTGATGTTGAAGTTCTTCAATGCTCCTGTTGAACTTCGCCTTTAAATGGTAGAATACAGTGATATTCAAATCTCAACCACACGCTCTTATCCTAATCTGAGACTGCCTAAATGGAGACTAGAAATCAAGATATAGTTTTGACAACTAAATTTGATAGAAATCTTGAGATAGCAACACTTGTCAGTTAACACTTGCAGATATTTTGAAACTAGTGATGCCGACTATTATATCTGAGTTTCGAGGAGCATTTGTAAATAATAAACAAATTACAGATGGAATTCTGTTTGCCTCGTATTTAATCGATACAAGAGAGAGATGGCATTTATGGTTTGGTGGTTAAAATAAATCTTAAAAAGGCGTTTGATAATGTCAGTTGGAGCTCTCTAGATTTTTTTTTTTCTAGATTTGGTTTCGGCAATATGTGGAGGAATTGGATTAAATGGTGTCTATCTAATACCAGGTTTTCTATGGATATTGATGGTGATTCATCTAACTTACTCTGAAGTAGTAAAGGTATCAAGCAAGGTGACCTATTGTCACATTTTCTGTTTATTTTGGTGGTTGAGGTGTTGTCTTTTCTAATCAAGAAGGATGCTTCATTGCATTTCATTTCTGGTTTTAAGCCGGTAAGTAATGGTTTTAAGATCAATCACCTATAATTTGTAGACGATATCATCATTTTTTTTGGATGATAGCCGTGACCAGGTAAGAAATCTTAAGAATGTCTTATTTTCCTTTGAACTTGTCTCCGGTCTAAAAGTATATTTCAAGAAGACTGCTATTGTGCTGATTGGTAATGCAACTACTGCTAGTGCCAATGTGATAATTTTTAGGTGTCCACTAGCTGCTTTCCCCATGAAATATTTGGGCATTCCATTGGGTAGTAAATCCAAGGATGTAGGGGTATGAGATGTTATTATTCAGAAGTTTCGGAAGAAGTTAAGCATTTGGCAGAGGAAGTATTTATCAAAAGGGGGTAGGCTTATGATTATTCAAAATGTACTTTTAAGTTTACCTAATTACTACAATTTCTCAATTTCAACTTAAAGGTTTTGTGGAGAAACAAATGGAGAAAATAATGAGACAATTGTTGTGGAGTAATGTCAACCAAAAAGCAAAGAAAGTGAAAACAATGGGGGTACCAAAATACACCACCAACTTTTTCGTAGGCAATCTGTAAGACAAACTCAACACTACTTTGAGAGTAAAAACTCAATCAAGGAAAGTGTCTAGAGTCATATATCTCTCTCTTGTTGTTAAAACGTTTATAGAACTGAATTTGTGAACCTAACTACAAAGAGAGTTCTTGGAAGGTACCAAAGACCAATGTACAAGGATCAATCAAGTCTTATCCAACAAACAAGGTCAGACATATCTACTTTGACTGATTAACGCAAAACCTGTGATATTTCAATTATAAAAATAAATAATATAATGCGAAAAAAAAAATAACACAGACACCGGAAATTTTGTTAACGAGGAAACCACAAATGCAGAAAAACCCCGGGACCTAGTCCAGATTGAACACCAAACAGTATTAAGCCGCTACAGACACTAGCCTGCTACCAATTAACTTCGGTCTGGAATATAGTTGAGACCGAACTCAGTCTCACACCGATTCAGTTATAGTCGCGCTCCTTGCGCCTTTTGAATCCCGATAGGACTCTGCCCAATTGATTCCCTTAGAAGTATTCCCACCAACTACGATTTTCTTCAACTCAATTGAAGACTATAAACCAAATATGCCTCCCACATATTAAGACTATAATTTATTTCCCGATTTACGATCTAAACGGATGATAAGATCAAATGAAACATCCAGTTCATGGAAATCGATAGCAACTTGACAGAATTCTGGATATCCTCAAATCCGGACTTATGCAACCCTAAGTGCATCTTATATTATTATTCACATCACAAGTATAAAACTTGCGGAATCAAAAAAGTCTGAGACGAAGAGAACTTTGATGATTATTATCCATCTCGATCGTTGGAGCAAGGCTCTACAAACAATCAAGATCAGGATACTCAAGTTATCAAGATAAGATATAACTGGACCTTGATTCATGAATCCCAATGAATTCTTTGTAGTTGTTAAACCCTAAAAGGGTTTCTTAAAAGGACGACTCTAGATACAACTAGGACACACCAAAAAGTAGTGTCAGGATTCAAAGACCCTAGTTTCAAAGAGCTCCCTTATATAGACTTCAAAGCCTAGGTCGTTTAAGGTTTAAGCTAAGATATCTTTGGAACCAAGCAAACAATATTTACCGTTAGATGAAAGATTTAAATCTTATTCACATTAACAAGATGTACATGCTGCTTAGGTAAATCGTAACCGAACTGTCTATAAAGACTATGTCCAACATGGTTAGCCAGGACTAGCCGATTTGAACTTTAAAAGCTTAACACTCATTTTCATGTTTACAAAGACATTAATCTTGATTCACAATATGTGATAAAATGAGTCCAGTGTTAATTAGATAATTAATCAAATGTAAATCATCGCATTTGAATCATAATCGACATAGTTGGTAAATGTACAAGGTACATATACTTGAGTCGTTCGTGAGTCGGCTGAGTTATACTACGCGGACCGGTTTGCAAAGTTATGAGAAAAACTGAATTCCGGAGTCGAAAAAACTTTTTTAATTCACAGACCGGTTTGCAAACTTATGAGCAAAACCGAGTTCCAGAATCGACAGAACTTTTTCAGTTCACATACCGGTTTACAAACTTTGGTGTTGAACTGAAATCCTGAGTTGACAAAACTTTTCCAATTTACGTACCAGTTTGCAAACTTTTACCGGTTTCGGAGTTCATATAACTTTTTCAGTTTGCGTACCGGTTTGGGTACTAAACTGGTTCTAGAACATAGAATTGCATTGGCTCGCATACCGATTTGAATACTTTAATCTGGTTACCTTACCACAATTCCAAAATGGTTTGTATACGAATATACATACCTATCTGGATCACGAAACAAACATATTTTCCATGATGTGCATACGAGTATGCTTATCACACAAATCTGAAGGTCGATATATAGCTACTCCTCCATGTGTACAAGTACAAGTAATACGTCTTCAAACATATAACAGTTTTCCCAGTTTGTTAGACTGATAACATTATATTGTATTCTGAATATAGTAGTTCTATATTTCTCTAAATCAATTCAAAACATTCCTGAATAACATCAACGACACTGTTGATGGTGGTTTTTAGCTTAGGGTTAAAATCGTAAAACCTTAGTCAGACAGTGACGTCACACTTGAGTAATAATGTCGCCACTAGCACATTTATTGAACCATTCAACATGTCTGTGTAAAATTACCAAGGTACCTTTTTTATATGCCATGCTCCACGGCAGAGCCCTCGATACTGACTGGCATCATCTAAACCATGCCATGCCAGCCACATCTCCGCGCCAAAGGCATGCCAACCATGCCAGCCACACCACCATGCCATCCACATCTCCGCGCCAAAGGCATGCCAATCATTCCAGCCGCACCACCGTGCCAATGGCATGCCATGCCAGCCACATCTCCGCACCAAAGGCATGCCAACCATGCCAGCCGCACCACCGTGCCAATGGCATGCCATGCCAGCCACATCTCTGCGCCAAAGGCATGCCAACCATGCCAGCCTCACCACCGTGCCAATGGCATGCCATGCCAGACACATCTCCGCGCCAAAGGCATGCAAACCATGCCAGCCGCACCACCGTGCCAATGGCATGCCATGCCAGATACATCTCCGCGCCAAAGGCATGCCAACCATGCCAGCCGCACCTCCGTGCCAATGACATGCTATGCCATCCACATGTCCGCGCCAAAGGCATAACAACCATGCCAGCCGCACCATAGTGCTAATGGCATGCCATGCCATCCACACCTCCGCACAAAGCCATGTCGGCCATGCCTCCATGCCGTTAGTTTCCAAAAGAAGGGTTGCAACAATCAACGACCACCCTTCCTTCTGAGATGCAAATCTCAGCCGTCCAAGTTCACCACCAAACGCGAGGCAACTTTTGGCCCAATACCAAGCCCTAATTTTGGACGCTCCTAAACTATGCCAAAACCTTAATTTTGGCCGCGCCTAAAACTATGCCAAAATCCTAGCTTCGCCGTGCCTAGACCATGCCAAAGCCATGCCTCCATGTCGTTGGCTGCCAAATGAAGGGTTGAAACAATCAATGGCCACCCTTCCTTCTGAGATGCAAATCTCATCCGTCCAAGTTCGCCACCAAACGCGTGGAAACTTTTGGCCCAATGCCAAGCCCTAATTTTGGTCGCGCCTAAACTATGCCAAAACCCTAATTTTAGCCGCGCCTAAAATTATGCCAAAATCCTAGCTTGGCCACGCCTAAACCATGCCAAAGCCACGCCGGCCATGCCTCCATGCCGCTGGCTGCCAAACGGAGGGTTGCAACAACCAACAACTACCTTTCCCTTTGAGATGCAAATCTCAGCCGTACAAACTTGCCACCAAACGACTTGTGGCAATCTTTTGGCTACGGTGCCAACTCTTGGCCACGGTGCAAAAACCCTAATTTAGCCAAGCCAAAGCCATGCCGGCCACGCCTCCATGTCGCTGGCTTCCAAACGGAAGGTTGCAACAATCAATGGCTATCCTTCCTTCTGAGATGCAAATCTCAGTCGTACAAGATCGCCACTAAACCAAACGACTTGTGGCAACCTTTGGCTACACTGCCAACTCTTTTTCCACGACGCACACTTAGCTATACCAATTCTTTGGTCACGACAGCAAACCCTAATTAGACGCGCCAAGAGCATGCGCAAGCCATGCCAGCACCGTGGCCACGCCACTGGCTACCAACAGAAGGTAACCACAATCAATGGCTAACCTTCCTCTCTAGATGTAAAATCTCGACCGTCGAAGGTCACCATCGAGCCGGCAAGCCTCCCAAGCTCAACTTGCCAAAAAATAGAAACATGCTACACAAAACACTCGAGACACCAAAACATGTCACAAACTGGGGGATGCTCATCAGGGTATTGGTCTGGCGGTTTACAGCGTGCGACGTACACTACGCCCGTTACAAGAAAGTGTCATAAGAGTGAGGCGGTTAGTAAATTCAAGAAGTAATGGTGAAAAGTTTGCTTCATTATGGAAACATCAATTCCAGGCGTTACCCGTTACCGTTTTCTTCCATTTACTCAACCGTTTCCACTTCTTACAAGACCAGGGTACGTTTCGTTGCGACTTGTATAAATAGGTCTCACCTATTTCCACCATAGGACAAGTTTTTGGTCAGGAGAATACAACACTCAGAAATCACTTGTTAGCTTTCCCATCTGTTAGCTTTCCACTTTCTGATACAAGTCGTCAAACAACTACTCTTCCCGAATCAACTATTCTGGTCTCAACACTCTCTTCGCTTCCCTCCCTAGACCAACCTTTCTCCTTCACTTTGTGACCGAAGCAATTCTGGAACGGCCATTTCTTGGTTTAGGCCGGAGTTGTACAGATTGATCTCTCGAATCAAAGTACTCCCTTGTAGTACATTGTTTAGGGTTTAGATTCGTTTCTCACCCACACACTCGAAATTACCAAAATCAACAGAAATTATTTTCACCCTCAAACAATTGATGACAACAGTGGTAGATCATTCTCTCGGTTGCAATATCGATTTCCAATTTCCAGTTTCACCTTTCAATTCCAATTTCAACATGGTAGAACTCAAATATGGGTCAGCAACAAGCCCTGAGAACACTAGCACGGATGCCGTCCCTGGTAATGACATTCCTTCCTGTGACATCAATACTTCACCTACTAATCCCAGCAGCACGGAAAGCGCCCCTCCAGGTGTTACACCACCAATCACCAGAGCCAGAGCTGCTGCCGCCCCTAATGTCTCTACGCAGCCTGCTAATCCCAGCAGCACGGAAAATGCTCCTTCAGGTGTTACAACACCAATCACCATAGCCAGAGCTGCTGCCGCCCCTAATGTTTCTACGCATCCTGCTAATCCCAACAACACGGAAAGCGCTCCTTCAGGTGTTACACCACCATTCACCATGGCCAGAGCTACTGCTACCGCCCTTAATGTTTCGTCGAGTATGGCGCCTCCAGTTACTCTGCTATCAGAACGAGAAACCGGAGGATCCAGAGGAAGCCGACCCCATGTCACCATCGCTGTTTTGATGGAAAGACGGGAGGTTCTTGATAGAGCCCAGAAGAACATGGTTTCGACTCAGAAAGAGGTACTTGTCTTTCTAAAGACCCTAACGGAGTGACTACCACGGGAGTCGCGACATCCAGAGTCGATGAGGAACATCTCCAATACCCCTGGCACCGGCACCTCAGCAGGGCACACCTTTACGAAGAAACTCGCGCCAGAACCCCATTGGAGAGAAATCAACCGTCCAATTTTGTCACGCGAGAAGATTTGGAGCAACTTCTTCGGAATCGAATCAAAAGTGATGATATAGACATGCATCAGCATCAACCCCCTTACCCGCCTGAAATACAAAGAATTTCTCTTCCAAGAGGATACTCTTCTCCTCAATTCACTTTATACGACGGTACCGGGAATGCACGTGAACATATCTCTCGATTCCTGGAGTCCATATGCGAACATGAATACAATCACGTTCTTCGTCTGAGGGAGTTTTCGATGTCGCTTACCGGAAGAGCATACACGTGGTACAACATCATCACACCAAACAGCATCCCCAACTGGGTGGCATGGTTACGACTTTTTACAAGAAGTACTTCTTCGTGTCTGAGCAAGTTACCTTCTCGGATCTAGGAAGGATGTTCCAATGAGATAACAAACATCCAAATGATTTTGTCAAGAGATTCAGGGTTCAAGCGCTAGATTGTCACGACCCAAACGTGATCGAACATCAATTGGTGAATTCCTGCATCAACGGTATGGCTCCCATCTATCGTGCCTTACTATAAAACCTGCGGTTCCAGACATTCTCTGAACTCCATGAGGCAGTCAAACGATCGGCCACGACAACACCAGCATTGTTAGAAAGAACCAGGCCAACCAGAGGCGAAGATGCACGTGAAACTCGAGGAAGTAGGCATCTCGTCAACAAGCACTACAACGCCGGTCCCTCCTACGTGAGCGTAGTAGACGAAGGAGTAAAAAGGCCCTAGCGGCAGACCAACAGCTTAAGCACGCCGCACCAGCACGACGGGTGGTTCCGCCACGGAGGGCCGCCGCCAAAGCTCCCATGCATCATCACGAAGCTGAAGAAGATGTCCTGGATTTCCCGTTCCCGATCAAGGAGGTGATTGAACTCTTAGAGGCATGGATCCAGGATGACATCATCAGATTACCACCTCCGATGCGCCCACCGACCGATGCCGAAAAGGAAAACCCCAAATACTTCCGCTACCACGGGTTTGTTCACCATCCGACCAGTGACTGCAACAGACTGAAGCATATCTTCAAGGAGAAACTTCAGCTGGGAAACGAAGGAGTACATGGAGATCCACTTCCAGTCAAGAATTGCGGGATCTATGGGGACTCCGTACACGAGACTGTACAATCTATGACGCGGCATGTATGCGAAATTCTCTACCTTTCCAAGGCACAGCGTCAAGATATCTTTACAGACCTCAATCGTGTTGTGTCAGGCAGACGACGTTTTCCTGTTACGGAAGCCACGCTAGGAGCCCAATCTCTTTCAGGGAACGATGCCGAAAAACACAACTGGGGACTGATGATCACGGCATATCTAAGAGGCGCTGAGCTCGAAAACACACTAATCGACACGGCCTCTGACTTATATATCGTTACCATCAAGACTCTGAGAGCTGCAGGAATTTTGAAGTAAGAGGCTACCCACTCCCCAACCATGGTCAAGAATTCGGAAGGAGAATCAATGAACGCATACGGCTACATTAACCTCGAGATCAAGGTGGGAGACGTTAGAACGCATAGAAAATTCCACATTGTCAAATAACTAGGTTATGACATGATACTGGGGAGCTCGTGGGTATTTGACAACGAAGCAAAATTGGGAGCATCCCCTCTGCCAGTGTCGACACCCAAAAGAGTTTCCAACAAGCCGTCCAACCTGTTGTCGTATCAACAACTTACCAATAGAACTCGATCATCCGGAGAAAGAAAGCATGCTGGCGTTCGCTCATAGATTCCAAACACAAGTAAGTCTGGTCAAACAACCTTCTCTACAACTAGTCACTTCTTCTCTTATCCCATTATGGGGACTTGGTCTGATTATCAGTACGGACATTGTTAAGAGATGTGAGTGGGACGCTGGGCCTTTCAAGCGCTTCACCAAGAATTTGGAAGCTGCAATCGAAGATGACGAGACCAAGATTCAAGCGGTTATACGACGCCCAAAGTTTCAAATTGGGGACATGGCAGTCAAGGAAACCTCATTTCAAGTCGAAAATATAACGGTGAAGATAGTTGTTCGGACTGATTCACCCGAAGAAAAGGAAGACGAGCCATATCTGGTGGCAAATGTTCTTTTGGACGGTTACTGCAAACTCATCAACACTGACAAGTTGAAAGGCATAAAAGTTCACTCGCGATGGCTCAAGCCCTTCAGTACCTAAAGCACGATGCTACTTCCTCCTCCAGCATTCTTCCTTTAGTATTTTCTTCAGCGATTTCCCTTTCCACTCAATATTTGTATTCCCTCCAAGATGAATGCACCGCTTGCATTCTTAATTAGGTTTCTGATTTCTATTTGAAGCATACTTTTCCTTCCAAACGAGTTTCTGGATCTCAAAAAAAAAAAAAAACAAAAAAAAAACAACAAATAAATCCCGAAACATCGTGAAACCATTACCCATCAAATCACAACTAGAAAAGTCGAAACCCTGTAGAAAAATACTTTACTCGAAACTTTGAAGGGAAGAATATACAAGGAATCATCAGACAACAGGAAAGGTATGAAATATCAAACAACTTATTTTGATGAAGGTTTTGGATCCTTTCGAAAAAGAGGTTTTATTCAAAGAAGCTAAATGAGCGGGATGTTATTTGGCGAAACCCTAACTTCGCCATGAATACAAAGAAGATAAAAATGAGTCTGTGAAACATCAAAGCGGCTACACGCCAAAGAGAAACGACAAAAAGGGAAACTGGTCATCGAAAGCAGCCGCCCGGATCGCCAACGCCTCTGTCAGAGTCCTTTCAAGCACTTTCCCCAACAATCTTTCGGACAACCAACGTTCCATTCAGAAGCCGCCTCCGTAACAGCAACTCCAACATCCCACCCGGAAACCGCCTCAGCAGCAACAGTTTCCGCCTCCTGTCCAACACCCACTTCGACAACCGTCTTAGCATATGCTACCACAGCTTCTCCAACGACCCATACAGCAGTTTCGGCGTCCATTCCAAAAGCTGCTTCAGTTTCGTCAACCACAGCGGCGTCTTCCTCGGAAGCTTTTTCAGCGGGCTTTCGAGGATGTCCCGGTTCATACGCACCAGAATCAAGGATTATGACCCCATCTCGGGCAGGGAAATTAAGCTGTATCTCCCTTAGAAGTTTCACAGGCTCTGTCTTCCGCCGTTTCAACCGAGAGGCGAGTCGTTCAGCCCTAACACTGGGTTGTGAAGAAGTTTCGTTGCCCTGAGGTATCTTAATGCGCTGGGATGCCTCACCATCTCCCCGCTTTTCCTCCATGTCCACCAAAGTCATGAAAGCCTGAGCATGCATCCGCACTCCACATAAATAGGTGGAAGGCATGTCCTGAATAATTTCGCCAGCTTCACGAAATAGAGAATTAATTCTGTCCAGTGCCTCCTCATGAGAAGAAAACCAGTTTTCGTCGATCCCAAAGCTTATCTCCGAAGATTGATGTGTTTTCAAAGTTGTTGTAGTAATAAGATTCGTTCAATACTTGTGAAAGCAGATTTTAGACTTAATTTTAAATAAAAATATAGGAAACTTAAATAAAAGTGATATGAAAAATATGGAGAAGACCGGGGCTATGGATTCCACTAATTAACAATATCAATGTGATTTATATTCTCTAATTATAATTATGCAAATCCTTCATTCAAATTGATTCTAAATATTGCAAAAGTTGATTTTTTAGAAATAACAATTGTAAATCGAAAGTATGGGACATAAAAACCCTAGGCTAGCATGCTCCATGAATTGAATTAACAATTGTTTAACAAAAACCATTTTTTTCTATTTTTTTATCAAGGAAAATAATCATATAATAATTGCATAAATTAAATAAAATAGAGATTACCACAATTTATTGGCGAAATAGCTTCCTCCGTCGCCCCAAAGGATGGGTTTAGCTCATCATTGTATAAACTTGCTCAAAGTATTGATTCATGCTCAAAATTTTTTACAAAGATGAAATGGAGAGAAAATAATGAAAATCGGGTGTTTGCAACGTTTATAATTGCTGCAAAACACTGTTACAAAGAACGATAGAAAAGAACTGTTGTTGTTGTATCTCTGCGACCCTCGTGTGGCTGTCGTTGACATTGTTGATAAACGACTGCCTCTGGTGGTATTTTGTTCTTCGTGTTCTTCCTAGCAGCAGCAGAAAAGTTTTCTCTGCAACACGATCAATCTCCTCTGTTGTTGCTCTAAACTCTCCCAAACTCTCCGAAACCTCTCTACTGACCCTCAACGACTTATATAACCTCACTGCACCCAAATCTCGCATCATAACTGCATATAATTCTCTCTTCAACACTCTTCTATCACCAGATATTTTTTTTCCTTTTAAAACCCGTTCACGTGTCTGCAAGTGATTCTCCGTATCTGTTGTTGGTTATACACACTAAAACACGCTACTGAATGTCATTGTTTGGTTCGAACACTCTCAAGATACACGCACAATAAAGAATTTCACGGGAAATTGTGAGATATTCTCATGCATACTGTCCATAATTAACCCGATAAATATAGCCCAACTTAATCCAAGCAAAAGCCCATACCACGCCTGTTAATGTCTGTCACGTCTTCCTCTGAAGATCCAGCCATTGAGCCTCGCTAAAACTCCTCCAATTGATGAACTAAAAATCTGCCAGGGAAGAACCAAACTTTCCCGCCATTGTTCTGTTTGAAGGAAGAAGAATGGTCAGCCCTTATCCAACGTCTTGGGTGCCAAATAACCAGTGGATGCTATAGACAAATGGGATACACATAGCCGTGGGTGCTCCTTAGCAAAAGTGGGGGTCCGTATAGCAAATGTCCTCCAGGGGTACTCCGAGCAACTTTTTGAGATGAATTTTCCAACAATATTTATTTCCAAAAAAATACCTACAAACACACAAAACACCATAATAAGTACGAAATTGAGTACTAACAATACGGAACATTAAGGACAAATTAGACACAAAAATGCGTCTATCAATACCCCCAAACTTATTATTTGCTAGTCCTCGAGCAAGTCTAATCTAGAAAATAAAAATGACTACACTTAGCACGTGCAGCAAGCCGTTAAACCACTAGGTGGCCCTAGTGGCGGAGTGTTGTCTCCGGAGGGTTTACCAGAAGTGTACCCACAAAACCTTTACTCCAGACCCTAGCTATCTACGCAAAACCTTGGAAAGCACTAAAGAATCTCATTGGTTGGCATACTCTCATTGACTACAGGAGGAAGTACCCTGACGCGAAATTCCAATTGTTGTACACGAGTTTGCACTCAGCATACTAAAATTCATATATAAGTGACAGAGCTCTACTCAGATAGTTTTTTTACATCATAACCGGAGTCAACCAATCACATGGAAATATTAAGAAGATGGTTAAAAGTGAACGGTGTTTCCCATATCTGTCTGAAGGCCTCTTCCAAGGTGAACCTATCTTAATGGACTGAGATACCGTCTGACTAATATCAACACAACTGTCATATACAAGGGGACCAGTGGTCGATAAACCTAATTCTAGGTCAACACAACTGGC
The DNA here is from genome assembly GCF_003573695.1 of Papaver somniferum. Lineage (NCBI taxonomy): Eukaryota > Viridiplantae > Streptophyta > Magnoliopsida > Ranunculales > Papaveraceae > Papaver > Papaver somniferum. The sequence continues at coordinate 8,908,099 of NC_039359.1, forward strand.
ATATACAAGGGCACCAGTGGTCGACTTTATTGAATTTATTCCGGTTGGTCTAATGGTCTGGTCTCTTTTTTTTTTGGTATCTCAATCACTGTATTCCACCCAATCAAAGGTAACAACTTGAATCGTGTGCCCCACCAAATCACTTAAAAAAAGCAGAAGGATTAGGATTCAACGAGATATGGCGAAACTACCATGTTTTTTTTTAATTCTAACACCTGAGCTCTGTGCTTTTATGAATAGACTCTTTAGATGTTTCCATCTAATCAGATTGGTTCCTCAACTCCTATAACCAAGATGTTCCCATCCACTTAGATTGGTTAGTACCAACCTTAATAAGCATAAATTTCTAGGCTCTGGAATTTATTTATTGCAACTAAAAGCCAACAAAAAGTTTCTTCCCCACCCCCAAACTTAAATCTAACATTGACCTCAATGTTTCTAATGAAAGAGCAATACCAAACAGTAAGTAACATGAGGAATCAGTAAAGACAGAAGTCGGAAAGATAGTACCTGGGTGAAGAGAGAAATCAAAAACTAATATACAACAACATACAATCGCCTCGATGGTCAATCAAGGGTAAACACGGTCCTCCAGAGGGACCTCCTCAATATCACCTGTAGGAAAGGGCTCTAAAAAGGGTTTCAATCTCTGACCGTTAACCTTCGAAGAACTACTACCATCCGGTGTCTCGATCTCAACAGCTCCATGAGGAAAGACAGTGCGAACAATAAAAGGACCCGTCCACCGAGAACGTAACTTCCCAGGGAAAAGATGCAAGCCGGTATCATACAGAAGAACTTTTTGACCTGTAGAAAATGACTTTCTTAAGATATTTCTATCATGCACAAGTTTCATTTTTCTCTTATACTCCTTAGCACTATCGTATGCATCTCTACGAATCTCTTCCAACTCATTGAGACTGGGTTTCCTATAGGCTCCTGCCTTGTCAAGTGAAAAATTTAGCTGCTTAACAGCCCAATAAGCTCTATGTTCTAACTCAACAGGTAAGTGACATGCCTTTCCATACACAAGTTCATAAGGTGACATTCCAATGGGGGTCTTAAACGCAGTTCGGTAAGCCCATAAGGCATCAATAAGCCTAGATGACCAGTCTTTCCGATTAGGATTAACTGTTTTCTCTAATATACGTTTTATCTCCCTATTGGAAACTTCTACCTGACCACTAGTCTGTGGATGATACGGGGTAGCTACCTTATGTGTAATACCATATTTCTTCATCAAAAGCCTAAAAGGTCCATTACAAAAGTACGACCCTCCATCACTAATTATAGCTCGCGGTGTACCAAAACGTGTAAGTATATTATTTTTCAAGAACTCAATCACAACCATATGTTCATTGGTTTTACACGCAGCCGCCTCAATCCACTTAGAGACATAGTCTACAACGACAATGATGTATAAGTTACCAAAAGAATTAGGAAACGGACCCATAAAGTCAATACCCCACTGGTAGGCCGGGGACAGTGTATAAAAAATGGAGAAAGTTAAGGCCTACAGTGATACCGCAAGTGCACGGTTTCGATGTAGTGAGTGCACAAGTACGGGTCGATCCACAGGGACTTGGGTGTGTTCATGAAGATTCCTAAGCTAAATGGCAGTGACAGTGCAGTGAGAACAATGAGAAGGCAGTAAAGAGAAAAGCAAAGCCAAGAGGCAGTGAACAGGGCAGTGAAGATGATGAGTGAGCAAAGCAGAAAGAAACAAGGCAATGTAACAAAAACAGTGACAGTGACCAAAGGTCATAGGCAGTGGGTGAGCAGTGGTGAAAGCAAACAAAGCAGATGAAGGGAGCTAGGATCATTAATTCCACCACTAACCTACACCATGTATTCAACGACTACATTCTTGTTCTTGTGATGACATGGGTTAAGATGTGGTCTGCCCTATGTCTAAGAAGTTTCTCCACTAGAGAAATCATCCCCAATAAGACATTGCTCCATAGCACTAGTTATCTGGCTAAGTATAACTAGTCTAAGGCTCAACATGGTCTGGTTTAGCATGATTGGTGGCTGTGTCCACATAGAGATATTCTAACTACAGTGGATACATGTCATCCACTGTGAGAGCAATTTGCAGACATGCCAAAGTGATTATCTCCTAAACATTTTTAACATTCAAGAATGCATATTCACATCACACAGGATAGCAAGTTAAGGCTTCCTTAAGACCCTAGCAATTGAAACTAACACATGATAAAACTGAAATTAAAATTGGAATTAAACTGAAATTAACCCAAATTAGGGGGTATCTCGGCTAACCAAGAACACCCTTCTCTCTACACATCAATTGCCTTTTATAGTTTTACAAAATATCCCCAAATTTCGAAACCCTAACTTGCAAACCCTAATTTTTGAATTGAAAATTCCACTCACCTAATCCCTGAATTGATGTCGACCCATGCATATTCTCTCTTCTCTGCTCCTCTCCATGTCTTCAATTGCGTCTTATAGCCTCACCTAATTTATTGATTTATCACCTAGGGTTTCAGTGGTGAAAAATCAATAAGTTAGATGGCTATAGAGGTAGTGGAGGTAGCTAAGGCGTGTAGGTGGTTTTTGGTGACAGTGGAGGAAGTGGCGATGGCAGGGTGGTGTGGTTCAGCGAGGTGTAGCTGGTGGAGGTGATGGAGTTGCAGAGCAGCTCTCTGCAACAGGGTATGGAGGAGAAGAGGTCGAGTGATTTTGGGTTAGGGGGCGTTTGGCTAGGGGTATAGGGTGTTCGATACTTGGGTGTTAGGCGGGTGCAGCGAGGTTTGATGATCTGCGACAAGGAGCGATGGATGGGAAGATGGTAGGTGGATCTGACGGCGATGCGGAGGCAGGCGATGAGCGACCGTCGGATGAAGAGATACAACGAAACGAACGGTACTTGATGGAGTTAGGTACTGTAGTGTAAGGCGGAGATATCAAACTTCGATGCACAGCAAGGAGCGACCGTCGGATGCTTCTGAGAACTGATCTGACGGCTGAAGACGCAAGCGGGTATGGATTTGGGTTTTAGGCTTTTGGGTATAGAATATGGGTTTGGGAAATGAGTTTGGCTTGGAAAACCTTGAGCCCACTTCTTCTTTAAGAACAACTTTCTTCTTCAAGCCCATTTCTATCCTTTTTTTGGTCTTCCGCACATCACTCTTCGCGGCTTCCTTGCGTAATTCCTCCTGGCTTTTCACTACTTTTCTGCTCTTTTTGCTCCGCAACTCATCCAATCTTTATTTATTACCTAAAAATGCAAAATTAAGTAAGAAAAATATTTATTCTTGAAAACAATGAAAATACAGAATATGGGATAAAATGTAGAATTAATGCACAAAAGATGAGTTAAATGCCAAGAAAAATATATAGAAATATGCACTTTTTAGCACTCATCAAATACCCCCAAACCTGAATTTTACTTGTCCTCAAGTAAAACAAAACTAAGGAAATCCTACCTATACCACTGTCGCTGGTCTCTCGAATGCATTTAGCGTATGCACTAAGCCTTTTAAACCACTAAGTGTCCCTAGTGGACGAGTTGAAGTCTCGTGAAGGTTTGCTTAGAACGTACCTACAAAGTTCTAGGTCAAAATATAAGCTCAGATTCCATCAAATGTGACATGTGCAAAACAGTTTAAGCTCACAGCAAAATGGAGATGTCAATCTAGCTATCGAAGGCACAATCCTAGCACTGATAACAAAAAAGACATGTGATAAGAGTGTAAAGTGTATCTACACATGTGTAAAGAAAGATCTGTTATGACTACTAATCACCAAGAGATAGTTTCTCAGGCTAAGAACTGAGGTCGAAATCTAGCTAGCTGTCCGGACTTTACGAGAATTGTGAATGAGTTGGAGGTATTTCACAATTACTCGCGTTGTACATCAATGGCATACACCCTCCTTGCTTATTACAATGAAACAACAAAAGATGACTCTTTACATGACTCTTATTTACATTGACTATTCTCATTTTATTTTTGGAACAAGAGATGATGGAATTGATAAGTACTTGATTTTTTTGTATTTTTCTGATATTTTTTTTTTTTTTTTTTTTTTTTTTGAAGGAGACACTTTTGATACATATACAAAAGGAAACAAAAGATTACATGACACTTTGCAAGAGGTAGCCCTTTTTGATGCACCCAGTTAAATTCGATGGTTGTCTTTCTTAATGTAACCTCCACCTTCTATCCCAACCAACCAAAGAACAAGCTAGTCAAGTTTCGTTCAGTATTCTAAAGTGATTGGCAATCGTAACTTCCTATCAAACACCTTGAAGATCGAGGCCATACATGTATTGGTAGATCGTGCGCGTGCAAATTTCTTATCACTATGTGAATTGTGCTAGAATCAGGGTGCCTAAATATCTAGACTAAGACTCCTAATAATACATATTTGCACAAGAGTCAACATTTCAAGGTAAATGAGCTCCATTTTTATGATTTTTCATTTTTAATTTTTTTGAATTTTTTCGATTTTTTCAAAAGAAGGAGTTCGTTTTCAATTATGGCAATTATCATGGTATCTACTCTATACCCCCAAACCTAAACTAAACATTGTCCTCAATGTTTCAAAATATGGAAAGAATTAAAATGTAACATATGGAAAGGGACATGCTGAGTAGAGTAAAAGGAGAGAGAATACCCGATTTCGGCGAAAGCGATTAAAACTCCGTTATTCAAGGCAAAAATCCAACATATTTCAGCCGAGATCATATTGGATTAGCAAAATATATACAAAAGGAACAAAAGGGTTTTTAAGAAATTTTATCTACTGGATTATATACAAAAAATTCACCATACACTAACAATCTAAAGAGTTGAGGATCAACCCAAAAGACAAAGTGTAAAGGTTTCAACAGCTTCACACAATAATAATATGGTAGGCATGCAAGTGAAGCTGTGAAACAAAATGAGCTACCCCAAACCTGGATTTTACAGAAGATATAATTTTGAAAACAAAATCGCGCAGTTTCGGGGGTTCATCATGCAAAAGGTCTAGCTCGAAATGAACTTTGCTAGGGACGGGCAAACATGCAATTTCCAACTTGGTTCCTCAAAGATATTATATTTGAATGCAAAATGGTCCAAGAGGACTTGGGAAGCACACAGTTCCAAACCTAGATTAGGCATTCTCAGAAAAATTGGTTTTACAATATTGGTACAAACCAAATCTAGGTTGGGTGGAAGGCCATCAGATTGTGACTCATGTAGGAGAATAGGTGCGTCATTATCAATCAAATCAAAATCTCCTAAATCATCTACACATGTCACATCATGCTCACAATCATCAATCAAATTAGCAAGTTCACACTCAGAATCATCAACATCATCAACAGATTTGTCCTCATGCATCGGCAATTCAATGGAAATATCACAATGTGACCTAGGTAGAGAATCAGACACATCACTTATATTTTCATGCATAATAACATTAGTGTCTACAGAAGATTCAACTATTCCTATGTCATGCTCATCTTCACAGAATAATTGTACGAATCCCATGTCAATATCAAAATCATATGAATTACAATGAGTATTAGAAAAAACAACATTCATGAAGGTCGAGGGCGAGAAGCCATATGTTATTGAACCAACAGGTTCCACAATATTTTCATGTTCTTCTAAACATATCATCATAATCATCATCATGGTAGCATGCATATTGGTCCTCATTAAAAGTGGTGGTGTCGTTAGTCGATTCATGTTCCTCTAAATTAAGTTCATATTCAACATCATTTACATGAATGGGACTAGACACTTCATTAGGGACAACATACATTTCCTCATGAATTTCCTCCTTTTGTAGGTGAAGCAAAATCTGATCTAAATATGCCTGAATTCGTGATGTAGATCTATCGAAGTTTTGCTCACTGAGTTGAAAGCTTCTGTGGTGGAGTCTAAATTCATGGGAGTACAAAATTCTTCATGTTCAAATTGTGGTGATTGGTACATGTGTGCATGGTCATTAGGGTTTATAAAAGATTGATCGCAACCCTCAAAGGATTGATTATGGTCCCATGACTACCATTCTCACAATTTATGGGCATTTCATACCTTGGATTTTCTCTAGATTGCCTAAATTATGCAAAATATGACAATTCTCAACAGGGTGGTCTAAACTACCACATGCAGGACATGCATAGATTTCAGGTTGCCTAAGAAAATTAGATGTGACAGATTCCTCATGTGATTGCATTTCTAAAGCTGCGATTCGAGCTTCTAATTGATCCACAAGAGATGATTGTGTGAGTGAGGCATTAGCAAAATGTTCATTTTCACGTTGTGGCAAACGATGCATGTGTGAATAGTCATTAGGGTTCATGTATTGAGGCTCGGGACTTTGAAAATGTCCATAATAATTCCTATGACTATTGACATCATGATCTATGAGAGGTTCATAACGTGAAGTATGTCCACGCGCAAGTTCTCTAAGGGATTGTTGTATTCCCAACTGTAGAAAGATCTAGACATGATTGGGCTCAAAGGCTAAGTAAAGAGTTTACAAAGCTCAAAATTTGGTTTTTAAGGGATTGGACTTTTTGGAAAAATTTGGTTTTGTTGGAAAAATTTGGTTTTGGCGGGAGACATTTGGTTTTGATGGGAAAATTTTGGTTTTTAGGGAAGATTTGGAAAACTTTTTGGTTTTTAGGGAGAATTTTGGTTTTGTCGGGATAAGGAGGAAGAAGAAAAATTTGGTTGTTAATGTGGGAGCAAAATAAAATTTGGTTTTAGAATTTGGGAGCAAGTAAAGTAATTTTTTTTTTTTTTTTTTTTAATTATCCTAGCATAAATTAGCACAACCCATAAAAGAAAATAAAAACAACAATAATAATTACAAACCCATAAAAGAAAGAAAAAGAAGAAAAAGAAAAATTATTACAAGCCCAAAAAAAAAATAAAGAAAAACAAAAATTATTACAAGCCCACAAATTAAAAATGGAAGCCCACAGGTTGGGTTCTCTTAATGGGTTTAAGCTTACCTTTGAAGCACAGCCCAGCTGTTCAGTTTGGTTGCAAAAGCCCAGTTGGGCTTTGGATCATCCTAAGCTTTGGCTTCAACACTCAAGGCCCAGTTGGGCTTGGTTCAATTTCTTCTCCTTCTGCAGCTTACATCCCAGTTGGGCTTGGTTCAATTTCTTCTCCTTCTGCAGCTTACAGCCCAGTTGGGCTTGGTTCAATTTCTTCTCCTTCTGCAGCTTACAGCCCAGTTGGGCTTTATCTTACACCAGCTTCAGCAGGCAGCAGCAGCAGGGAATAGCAACAGGAGCACAGCAGCAATAGCAGCAGCAGGATCAGGAGCAGCAGCAGGATCAGGAGAAGCAGCAGGAGAAGCAGCTCAGCTCTATTTGGGCTTCACAGCAGGTACCTGGACTCAGCAAAGATCAGTTTCTTTCAGCTGCACTACACAGCAGCTACTAAAACAGCAAGTTAATCTAAGATGCAAGAATGCAATGCATGATGCAAGATATGCAGTGCAGAGAATATGCAAGTGAGGCTAGATGAACTAAATGCAAGGAGAACAGCAAATAAGAATGCTTCGAAAACACAACGCCAAGTCCCCGGCAGCGGCGCCAAAAACTTGGTAGGCCGGGGACAGTGTATAAAAAATGGAGAAAGTTAAGGCCTACAGTGATACCGCAAGTGCACGGTTTCGATGTAGTGAGTGCACAAGTACGGGTCGATCCACAGGGACTTGGGTGTGTTCATGAAGATTCCTAAGATAAATGGCAGTGACAGTGCAGTGAGAACAATGAGAAGGCAGTAAAGAGAAAAGCAAAGCCAAGAGGCAGTGAACAGGGCAGTGAAGATGATGAGTGAGCAAAGCAGAAAGAAACAAGGCAATGTAACAAAAACAGTGACAGTGACCAAAGGTCATAGGCAGTGGGTGAGCAGTGGTGAAAGCAAACAAAGCAGATGAAGGGAGCTAGGATCATTAATTCCACCACTAACCTACACCATGTATTCAACGACTACATTCTTGTTCTTGTGATGACATGGGTTAAGATGTGGTCTGCCCTATGTCTAAGAAGTTTCTCCACTAGAGAAATCATCCCCAATAAGACATTGCTCCATAGCACTAGTTATCTGGCTAAGTATAACTAGTCTAAGGCTCAACATGGTCTGGTTTAGCATGATTGGTGGCTGTGTCCACATAGAGATATTCTAACTACAGTGGATACATGTCATCCACTGTGAGAGCAATTTGCAGACATGCCAAAGTGATTATCTCCTAAACATTTTTAACATTCAAGAATGCATATTCACATCACACAGGATAGCAAGTTAAGGCTTCCTTAAGACCCTAGCAATTGAAACTAACACATGATAAAACTGAAATTAAAATTGGAATTAAACTGAAATTAACCCAATTAGGGGGTATCTCGGCTAACCAAGAACACCCTTCTCTCTACACATCAATTGCCTTTTATAGTTTTACAAAATATCCCCAAATTTCGAAACCCTAACTTGCAAACCCTAATTTTTGAATTGAAAATTCCACTCACCTAATCCCTGAATTGATGTCGACCCATGCCTATTCTCTCTTCTCTGCTCCTCTCCATGTCTTCAATTGCGTCTTATAGCCTCACCTAATTTATTGATTTATCACCTAGGGTTTCAGTGGTGAAAAATCAATAAGTTAGATGGCTATAGAGGTAGGGGAGGTAGCTAAGGCGTGTAGGTGGTGTTTGGTGACAGTGGAGGAAGTGGCGATGGCAGGGTGGTGTGGTTCAGCGAGGTGTAGCTGGTGGAGGTGATGGAGTTGCAGAGCAGCTCTCTGCAACAGGGTATGGAGAAGAAGAGGTCGAGTGATTTTGGGTTAGGGGGCGTTTGGCTAGGGGTATAGGGTGTTCGATACTTGGGTGTTAGGCGGGTGCAGCGAGGTTTGATGATCTGCGACAAGGAGCGATGGATGGGAAGATGGTAGGTGGATCTGACGACGATGCGGAGGCAGGCGATGAGCGACCGTCGGATGAAGAGATACAACGAAACGAACGGTACTTGATGGAGTTAGGTACTGTAGTGTAAGGCGGAGATATCAAACTTCGATGCACAGCAAGGGAGCGACCGTCGGATGCTTCTGAGAACTGATCTGACGGCTGAAGACGCAAGCGGGTATGGATTTGGGTTTTAGGCTTTTGGGTATAGAATATGGGTTTGGGAAATGAGTTTGGGCTTGGAAAACCTTGAGCCCACTTCTTCTTTAAGAACAACTTTCTTCTTCAAGCCCATTTCTATCCTTTTTTTGGTCTTCCGCACATCACTCTTCGCGGCTTCCTTGCGTAATTCCTCCTGGCTTTTCACTACTTTTCTGCTCTTTTTGCTCCGCAACTCATCCAATCTTTATTTATTACCTAAAAATGCAAAATTAAGTAAGAAAAATATTTATTCTTGAAAACAATGAAAATACAGAATATGGGATAAAATGTAGAATTAATGCACAAAAGATGAGTTAAATGCCAAGAAAAATATATAGAAATATGCACTTTTTAGCACTCATCACCCACACGTCAAAGACCTCCACAACTAAAATGGGGTTCAAGGGCATCATGTTCCTACGGGAAATGGTTCCTAATTTCTGGCAACGTTCACAAGTCACACAGTAACTGTGGGAGTCTTTAAACAACGAAGGCCAATAGAATCCACACTGTAATATCTTAGCAGCAGTTTTCTTAGCACTAAAGTGACCCCCACAAGCATGATCATGACAAAAAGGAAATAATATTGGACTGGTCACTGTCAGGTATACATCTCCTAATAATCTGGTCTGGACAATACTTAAACAAATAAGGATCATCCCAAAAGAAGTGCTTAACCTCAGCTAAAAACCGAGAACGATCTTGTTTACCCCAATGTTGGGCATTCGACCAGTAACAAGATAGTTCACTATATTCACATACCAAGGTAATTGGGTAACAAAGAACAATTGTTCATCAGGAAAGCTATCCCTTATAGGAAGGGAATCATCAGGGGAACTAACAACTAGCCTAGACAAGTGGTCTGCTACAACATTTTCGGCACCCTTTTTGTCTCTAATGTCTGGAGAAAACTCTTGCAACAAAAGGATCCACCTAATCAATCTAAGTTTTGTATCCTTTTTAGACAAAAGATATTTCAAAGCAGCATGATCAGTGTATATGATGATCTTAGAACCTAAGAGATAGGGTCTAAACTTGTCTAAGGCAAACACAATGGCTAACAGTTCCTTCTCAGTAGTGGTATAGTTCAACTGGGCATCATTCAGAGTTTTCCTAACATAGTAAATCACATGAAGTAATTTTTTTTCTCGATGACCTAGCACAACACCAATAGCATAATCTGAAGCATCACACATGATCTCAAAGGGTAGGTTCCAGTTGGGTGCCTGGACTATGAGGGCGATAGTGAGTAAATTCTTAAGCTTCTCAAAAGCCTCTAAACCAGCATCATCAAAGACAAACTTAACATCTTTTGCAAGCAAATTGCAAAGAGGTCTAGAAATTAGGCTAAAATCCTTAATGAATCGATGATAAAAACCTGCATGCCCTAAGAATGACTTAATATCTCTTACGGTTTTTGGGACCTATAAAGTCTTAATAAGGTCAACTTTGGCTTTATCTACCTCTATACCCTTAGAAGATACGATATGCCCTAAAACAATTCCTGAACGAACCATGAAGTGACATTTCTCCCAATTAAGCACTAAATTTTTTTCCTTACACCTAGTCAACACTAGTGACAAATAATGCAAGCACTCATCGAAATACGAACCAAACACTGAAAAATCATCCATAAAGACCTCTAAGAACCGTTCTACCATGTCAGAAAATATGCTCATCATGCAACGCTGAAAAGTCGCAGGGGCATTACAAAGCCCAAAGGCATGCGTCTATACGCAAAGGTACCAAAGGGACAGGTAAAAGTGGTTTTCTCCTGGTCTTCTGGGGCAATAACGATCTGATTATATCCAGAGTCCATCTAAAAAGCAGTAGTGACTATGTCCAGCTAATCTCTCTAGCATCTGGTCGATGAAGGGAAGGGGAAAGTGGTCCTTCCTAGTGACCTTGTTCAATTTCCTATAGTCAATACAAACACGCCAACCCGTGGTCACTCGGGTCGGGATTAACTCATTGTTATCATTCTGGACTACAGTATAATACGGATTTCTTGGGTACAACCTGAACGGGGCTGACCCACTTACTGTCTGAAATGGGGTAGATAATGCCTGCATCTAACAACTTAAGGACCTCGTTTCGAACTACCTCTTTCATATTAGGGTTTAGTCGACGTTGCATCTCCCTAGAAGGTTTGGTATCACTCTCTAAATAGATCTGATGCATACAAACAGTGGGACTTATACCCTTAATGTCAGCTATGGTCCACCCTAAAGCTTCCTTGTTTTTGAAGGACGGTTACTAGCTACTTTCCTGGTCACTATCCAAGACGGAAGAAATAATCACAGGTAAAGTCTCAGACGGGCCTAAAAACCTATATTTCAGGGAATCTGGCAATGGTTTTAGGTCCAACTTAGGAGGCTTCTAACGAAGGAACTAGGGTAGACTTAGAAACTGGTAGTGGTTCGACTTAGGTTTCCATCCATTACTAGTATCTAACAAAGGGGTTGAATCTAACAAAGCATTCACCTCATTAATCACATTATCATCATCAAAATCAATCCCAAAGTGAGCTAGGCATTTCTCTAATGGATCTTCTAACAAAGTGTTTGGTAATGACTCCTCGACTAATGTTCCTATCATGTTCACCTCTTCTATGTTCGAGTCATCTAGTTCAGAGGGTAGCTTACTAATATTAAAAATGTTCAGCTCAATAGTCATATTACCAAAAGACAATTTCATAATACCATTTCGACAGTTAATGATCGCATTGGATGTAGCTAAAAACGGGCGACCTAAAATTACCGGTATCTGGTTCTCTGGGTCAGGGACAGGTTGGGTATCTAGGATAACAAAATCCACTGGATAAATAAACTTGTCAACCTCTATGAGAACATCCTCGATCACACCACGAGGAATTTTAACGGACCTATCAGCTAACTGAAGTGTCATCTGGGTAGGTTTCATCTCACCAAGTCCTAGCTTAAGGTACACATGATATGGTAGTAAGTTCACACTAGCTCCTAAGTCAAAACGCTTTCTCAACACGGTATTTACCTATTGTGCAAGAAATGGTAGGGGACCCTGGGTCTTTATACTTAGGAGTAGTGGTATTCTGAATAATAGAACTCACCTGACTAGCTAGAAAGGCTTTCTTCTGGACATTAAGCTTTCGCTTTCGCGTACACATATCCTTGAGAAACTTGGCATAAGAGGGAATCTGCTTAATTGCATCTAGTAGTGGAAGGTTGATAGTTACCTGCTTAAAAACCTCCAATATATCATTAAAATTGGACTCCCTCTTAGTTGGAACTAGAGATGTGGGAATGGGGCTCTAGGGACAAAGCCGGCTCAATATGACCCTCATTGGTCTCTTTAGAGACTCTATCAGTCTCCTCAGTTTCTGGTTCAGAAGGGTGAACTACATGTTCACTATCAGGCATGGAAACCTTGTTGTCTATCACTCTACCACTCCTAAGGGTTTTAATAGCATTCACATGATCAGATGGTCTTTCACCTATTTCATTAATTCCTCTAGGGTTGGGTTGAGTCTGACTAGGAAACTTACCTCTTTCTCTTAAAGACTCATTTATCTGACTAACCTGGGTTTTCAACTCGGAAATAGCCTGAGAGTTAGCCTGACCTATTCTCTTATTTTCTTCTAAACCTTGAGCAACAGATTGCTGAAACTGCACAGTGTTACGAGTTAACAAAGCAAGAGACTCTTCTAAACTCATAATCTTCTTATCCGAAGGGTTCTGAAACTGTGCCGGAGCTGAAGGATTCTTAGTATAGCCAAAACCTGGGGGAACCTGAGCATTACTAGACTGACCTTGATTCTGCCCTTGGACCAAGAAAGGTTTGGATGGTTTCTCCAGCCAGGGTTATAGGTTTCTGAATATGGGTCAAACTTCTGTCGGTTATCAAACCTAGTGTTGTTATAAAGAGCATTGGCTTGCTCTTCAACAGCATGGCCTTCCCAAAAAGGCTCATTTCTTCCACTACTACCACTAGAATGACCTAATTCTAAGGCTTCTAACCTTTTGGCTATAGCTGCTATTTTGGCATCTGACTCATGAGATCCTTCTACCCTATTAACATTTTCTACTTAGAAGAATTGTTTTCTGGGGTTCCCTACTATTTTCCCATTGTTGGGTCTTATCGGCGATTTCATTCAAAAATGTCATCGCTTCATCAACAGTTTTATTCTCAAACCCACCTGTGCATAAGGACTCAACCATGGTTGTTGTTGAATAATCTAAACCCTCGTAGAGGATCTGAACTAACCTAACCTTCTCCAAACCATGATGAGGACATTGAGATATCAAGTCATTGAACCTTTCTAAGTACCTATATAAATATTCTCCCTCTTGTTGGGCAAAAGTACATATTTGTGTCCTAATAGACGATGTTTTATGCCTTGGGAAAAACTTATGTATAAAGGCAGAAGTAAGTTGGTCATAGGTTTCAATTGACTCAGAGTCCAAACTATACAGCCAAGATTTGGATTTATCTTTTAAGGAAAAGGGGAATAACCTAAGTTTCAACGCATCATCACTTAGGTTTTTAATTTTCAGAGTACTACAAACTTCCTCAAATTCCCTAACATGAAAATAGGGGTTCTCATTCTCCTTCCGTAAAAACATTGGGAGCATCTGTAAAGTCCCAGGTTTCAGTTCATAATTTTCCTCGGTTTCAGCTAACTTGATACAAGACGGTTGTTATAGTCTTGAAAGTGGTAGTAAAAGTTCGTTGCTCGGACTTGTAAAGATTTAAAAATAAAGATATATACACAATATTTGTCACAATGGGAGAGATTTACTGGGACTAAAGATTCGGCCATCTTTCATTTTCAAGTGGTTCAAAATTTAATTCTAGGCGATTATAGTTCAAAATAAAACAAATATTAACTCTATTCTTTGCCAAAGTAGATTCTATAAAATATTACTTGTATTTTATGAGCATGGCGCATCAAGAATCCGTAAGACTAAGCATGCTCCATCAAATAAAATCACAAATAATTAATTAAAATCTTAATTCAATTAAAATTGGTGCAAAAAGTAAATAAATAATTAATTTAAATTACCACATGGATGAAACACGGCCTCCTCCGTCGTCCCAGTGCTGGGTTTAGCTCATCATGGTGAAATACCTCTCAAAATATTTTATTAATGCTCAAATGGTGTTTACAAGAGGGAAAATGTATAAACAGTAAACGTACGACCCGCAAAATTGGTCCAGAAAAGAACGATACTGAGCGGCTGCTGCTAAACAACGACAGTTCTTTTCTGCTGTTGATGCTCTTGAATACGACCCTCAGCTCGCTGTTGAAAAACGACTGCTTACGCGAGTCCGTTCTTCATGTTCTTCATCTTTATCAGCAGAAAACTCTTCACTGCGTGTTCTTCTTTTTGATTTTTTTCGACTCCTAAACTATCCCCCAGACTCTCCAACTCTTATCAACTCTTTAGACTTGTATTTATAGTGTTTTAGAACAAAAATATCCGACCATAAGACCGTATAATCTCCCATTAATCCCGTCATTGCTCGCTGCCCATATTTAACAATAATTTCCATTTTTGGCTTCTACACACGTAAAATTTCATCCTGCACGCTCTAGTTAACCTTCCCCACGCCTCCAAAGTCATAGAACTCCTCCAAAACACTCCATGCATGGCAAACACACAATCAAACTCGTGTTACAGGACACGTTGCTCTGTTTTGAGCTCGTGACTCAAACCAGGATTTCCAGCCAATTCCGATCAAATACGATGCCCACAATGTGTTCCTTAAGCTATATCACATCTTCCTACCAAGTTTGAGCCATTGAATCGCAACACAACACCTTCATTTTGTCGATTTAAAATCTGCCAGTTGATGAACCAATTTTCCCGCCAAAAAGTTTATTTGAATTTGAGAAGAAGGTGCCCCTTATCCAGAGTGCTGGGGTGCGAATAGTAATTTGGGTGGAATAGTAATTTTTCTGGGATCCTCCGGTACATTTCTTGGGACGTTTCCGGTGCATTTCTGGGGTGCCTTTCAGTGCATTTCTCTGGGGTGTAAAACATTACTTATTGAGCAACTCTTTCTACACAAGGGGTATTTCTCCAAAAACACCTAAACAAACATAAAAACACCACAATAAGCAAAAATGGGTACTAACAAAATACACAAAAGAGATGAAAATAGACACATAAATGCGTCTATCAAATACCCCCAAACTTATTATTTGCTAGTCCTCGAGCAAAATTTATTTTTGAAAAGTGACCGAGTTAATCTCGGGTGGGTTTATCAGAGGTGTACCCACAAAAACCAATACTCCAGACCCTAGCTATCTACGAAAAATCTTGGAAAGCACTAAAGAACCTCCTTGGTTGGCATACTTATTAATTACAGGAGGAAGTACTCTGACGCGAAATTCCAATTGATGTATACGAGTTTGCACTCAAGCATACTTAAATTCATATAAGTGACAGAGCTCTACTAAGATAGTTTCACGATGGACATCATACTCGGAGTCAGACTAATCACATGAAAAGATTAAGAAGATGGAAAAAGAAAAATGTAGATGGTTGAAAAGTGAACGGTGTTTCCCATATCTGTCTGAAGGCCTCTGCCAAGGTGAACCTAACCTAAATGACTGAGATACCGGTCTGACTAATATTAACACACTGGCATATACAAGGGAACCAGTGGTCAATAACTTAAATCTAGATCAACAAACTGGCAAATACAAGGGAACCAGCAGTTGACTACACATAACCATTCACTTTTTTTTTTTTTAACTTAACGGCATGAATAGATCTTTCTGATCCAAGCGCATGCTTCTTGTCAGCAGATTACACGATAGTTCCCACGGGTCCTGCATTCCACGCTTGCTTAGGCGACGGAAACAGGGAGAACACACGCATATTGCTATCCAAGTGTTAATACTTATTCCGATTGGTCTAACTGGTCCGGTCTTTTTTTTTTTTTTTTTTTGGAAAAGGTTACCCAGTCACTCTATTTCACCCTAGCAAAGGTAACAACTTGAATCGTGTGCCCCACCAAATCACTTGAAACAAAAGAAAACTAAAAATAGAAAGTGAAAAGGACTCGACAAGATATGGCGAAACTATCATGTTATTTCTAACACCTGAGCTTTGTGCTTTTATGAATAGACTCTATAGATGTTTCCATCTAGTCAGATTGGTTCCTCAACTCCTAAAACAAAAATGTTTCCATCCACTTAGATTGGTTAGTGCTATCCTAAATACGCATAAATTCTAGGCTCTGGAGTTTATTTATTGCAACTAAAAAGTTTCTCCCATACCCCCAAACTTAAATCTAACATTGTCCTCAATGTTCTAAAGATAAAATTAAAAGCATGAACAAGGAGAAGTTACTATTTGAAGCAAAAGAGTTAAGGAAGGATATTACCGTGTTGCATGAGATTGGGTTACCTCCCAAGAAGTGCTAAGTTTAAAGTCTTCAGCCAGACTTAGGAAAGGATTAGTCAACTCGAACCATAAAGTAACAGTCGAAATAACTGTGGGTCTTCAAAACTAAAAGAGCTGACCAAAGGAAACTACAATAACCCAAGAAAGTGAACAAGATACATGCCCTTATCTAGTTTCCTGATTAAGATATATATCTATTGTGGTTCAGGTTCAGGTTCTATGAAAGGATCTATAGAATATTTTCATTGGCTGCGTTTCTTCATAGATGGGATCCGAATCACTAGGTCTTAGAGTCTGTAAAAACTCAAATACGAACTTAGAATCACGAAGTAATAACCTAAATAATTGCGGATCCTCTAAGTCAATCAGATATGACTTACAAGTTGACCACAGTGAGAGTGGTCATTCTTAGGAAATGTGTCGATTCCATTCCTAAGTACTTAGGTTAGTCTCAAACTTAATAAGTGACACATTTGAAATCTATACGTTCCCACAATTGGAAGAAAACTATTTGGTGGGAAAACAAAATCAATCTTGGTATTATTGCATGGGTTAACCACATCAACCAGAGGATGGGTTTCTAACATTTGAGACTCTTGTTGGATATCATTAGGTTCTGGAAAACGATTATGAAGATAATCTTGTAAGATGGTTGAGGCATTGATGTCAAGTCCCAAGTGAGGGACCTTACTAAGAGTTAAAGCACATGGAGAATGATACTCACCCCCAAACTTAGAGTTTTCGGCGTCTCTAGATAGACTGTCATAACCTCCCTAATTTCTAGGTCGGCAATTGATTTTTCTAAGTCAGGTTCATCCTCGCTAATCTCTACGAGTTCATCTAAGACTATTGTTTCTAAATCGTTTGACTCGATCTCAAGATAAACTGGTTCCTCTAAACCATCATCGGTTTCGTAAACAGGACATACTACATCGTCTGAAACGGGGGTATCTCTAGTCAAATCCTCGTCCTTTTGAATAGGTGAATAATTTTTAAAATTATTAGGATCTGAACCAGAAATAATATAATCATTATAAGGCTCAACTGGGGTAACAAATTCCTGATCACTATTCCCACATATTTCAGATTCTTCATCATCACTATCCTCATCATCATGATACAATTTTTGAAATTCAAGAATTCTCAATCTTTGTTCCAAACTACATGGTCTATGTTTATAATATTTCTCATAGATCGTTAGAGGTGATTCCTCAATAAAAGTTGGAGTATCCATATATCGCTGCCCACGCATATATTCACCAAGAGTCATTTCCGAAGACGTCTCTTGATAACGAGAATTTCTAGACATATATTCTCGCAACGTCATCGCAGGTGGCGTCTCCTCAAAAGGATTCATCACCGAAGAAATATAAACTACAGAGGGATTCTATACAATCACAAACAAGGCCGACTCGACTCCACCAAAGCAAACCTAAAGATTTCTAGCAAACAAAAAGCATGATGGCTCCACTTAGATTGTTTCTAGACCAGCTTCTATCTTTCGAAAGGGAATTCGTTGCAATTTGAGCAAACCCCTCTGGAATCAATCTGATTCAAAGTAAGTTGAATTGAGGCGAGGGAAGCTCAGTGGAGCTTTGATACCCAAGGCCTCACCGCTATCACAAGGCGGCGCAGTCACGCATTCAACTCACAGAAACCATCATGAACTTTGGAGTGTGCTTAAAGAGCAACCAATATTTTTCGAACGAGTTTCCTATTAAGCTCGTTACCCTATCGGTCTCGTTCTATTCCAAATTTTAAGCTTGGGTTCGCGTTAGGTTTTGTTTTCCTAAGGCGGGCAAGAAGGGAACGGTGATGAAATCCGAACCCTTATCTTGTTTAGGCCAGGCCTTGCCCTTTACTAGGAAAATAAAGACAGTCCGGTTCGTCCTCAAACAATTATCACCTTAAGGCAGACAGTAACCCGCTTGCAGGAGATTCGCGGGTGTTTCGATTGGACTTACCTCCCGTACCAGACGGGCGATGAACCGTTGTCGTCGACTCGGGCCACGACTCCTATGCCGTGTGCGAACCCGAGGGGCCGAGACGATATAGTAATCGTCGTCCTTCCCTGCACACAGTTTATATAATAATTTTTTTTTTTTAATAATAATACCCTTCCGTAGGGTTAAAAAAAATAAAGTCCAATTGTTTAAAGTTCAAAGTCCAAAATAAATAAAAAAAAAAATTACAGTTTTTCTCACACACCTAAAAAAAATTAAAAATTAAAAATTAAATCCTAAAATTGTCCTTTTTTCTTCTCTTTTCGCTTTAAGATTTTTCCTCTCCAAGTCCTTAGTTTTCACTTTGAACCTGCAAAATAAAGACAAAAAGAAACGTAAAAAGGAACAAACAATTCTAAAAAAAAAATAATAAACTTAAAAAAAAAAAAAATCAATCTATATACAAGTCCGCGTCGGCGGCGCCATTTTGTTATAGTCTTGAAAGTGGTAGTAAAAGTTCGTTGCTCGGACTTGTAAAGATTTAAAAATAAAGATATATACACAATATTTGTCACAATGGGAGAGATTTACTGGGACTAAAGATTCGGCCATCTTTCATTTTCAAGTGGTTCAAAATTTAATTCTAGGCGATTATAGTTCAAAATAAAACAAATATTAACTCTATTCTTTGCCAAAGTAGATTCTATAAAATATTACTTGTATTTTATGAGCATGGCGCGTCAAGAATCCGTAAGACTAAGCATGCTCCATCAAATAAAATCACAAATAATTAATTAAAATCTTAATTCAATTAAAATTGGTGCAAAAAGTAAATAAAGAATTAATTTAAATTACCACATGGATGAAACACGGCCTCCTCCGTCGTCCCAGTGCTGGGTTTAGCTCATCATGGTGAAATACCTCTCAAAATATTTTATTAATGCTCAAATGGTGTTTACAAGAGGGAAAATGTATAAACAGTAAACGTACGACCCGCAAAATTGGTCCAGAAAAGAACGATACTGAGCGGCTGCTGCTAAACAACGACAGTTCTTTTCTGCTGTTGATGCTATTGAATACGACCCTCAGCTCGCTGTTGAAAAACGACTGCTTACGCGAGTCCGTTCTTCATGTTCTTCATCTTTATCAGCAGAAAACTCTTCACTGCGTGTTCTTCTTTTTGATTTTTTTCGACTCCTAAACTATCCCCCAGACTCTCCAACTCTTATCAACTCTTTAGACTTGTATTTATAGTGTTTTAGAACAAAAATATCCGACCATAAGACCGTATAATCTCCCATTAATCCCGTCATTGCTCGCTGCCCATATTTAACAATAATTTCCATTTTTGGCTTCTACACACGTAAAATTTGATCCTGCACGCTCTAGTTAACCTTCCCCACGCCTCCAAAGTCATAGAAATCCTCCAAAACACTCCATGCATGGCAAACACACAATCAAACTCGTGTTACAGGACACGTTGCTCTGTTTTGAGGTCGTGACTCAAACCAGGATTTCCAGCCAATTCCGATCAAATACGATGCCCACAATGTGTTCCTTAAGCTATATCACATCTTCCTACCAAGTTTGAGCCATTGAATCGCAACACAACACCTTCATTTTGTCGATTTAAAATCTGCCAGTTGATGAACCAATTTTCCCGCCAAAAAGTTTATTTGAATTTGAGAAGAAGGTGCCCCTTATCCAGAGTGCTGGGGTGCGAATAGTAATTTGGGTGGAATAGTAATTTTTCTTGGATCCTCCGGTACATTTCTTGGGACGTTTCCGGTGCATTTCTGGGGTTCCTTTCAGTGCATTTCTCCGGGGTGTAAAACATTACTTATTGAGCAACTCTTTCTACACAAGGGGTATTTCTCCAAAAACACCTAAACCAACATAAAAACACCACAATAAGCAAAAATGGGTACTAACAAAATACACAAAAGAGATGAAAATAGACACATAAATGCGTCTATCAACGGTCGAGAGGTCCTAGTTGGGTTTAGCAAAGCTTTCAAAGTTGCCATTTTTGGCACTACCAAAGGACTAGGAGTACTAGGGGTACTTTCCTCACGAAAAGACAGATTCTCAAAACTGAAGTTTCCAAAAACGGGGCTCTCAAAAGAAGCGTCTTCGAGCTCCCCGCCTTCACAAGAAGAACTACTAGGTTTGTCACTAATCAAACGACCTAGAGTGTTTCTTTTCCAAGCCCGTTTAAAAACTTCGGGCATACACTAGAAAAACAAAATCAAAAAGAAAAGTCCTAAAAAGGAAGGGATGTTCTATGCAAACACAAATAAGGCTGACTCCACCACAGCAAACCTAGTGATTTCTAGCAAACAAAAAGCATGATGGCTCCACTTAGATTGTTTCTAGACCAGCTTCTAATCCTTCGAACGGGAATTCGTTACAATTTAAGCAAACCCTTCTGGAATCAATCTGAGTCAAAGTAAGTTGAATAGAGGCGAGGGAAGCTCGGTGAAGCTTTGATACCCAAGGCCTCACCGGTATTACAAGGTGGCGCAGTCACACATTCAACTTACAAAAACCGTCAAGAACTTCGAAGTATGCTTAAAAGAGTAACCAATATTTTTTGAATGACTTTCCTGTTAAGCTCGTTACCCTATCGGTCTCGTTCTAGTCAAAATTTTAGGCTTAGGTTCGCGTTTGATGTCGTTTTCCTAAGGCGTGCAAGAAGAAAACGGTGATGAAATCCGAACCCTTATCTTGTATGGCCAGTCCTTGCCATTTACTAGGAAATTAAAGCAACCGTTTTCAAGTCCTCAACATATATGCATACGAAGGAAGACAGTAACTCACTGACAAGGGATTCGCGAGTGTTTCGACAAACTTACCTCCCGTACCAGATGGGGGATGAACCTTTGTAGTCGACTCGGGCCACGAATCCTATGTCATGTACGAACCCGAGGGGCCGAGGTGATATTGTAATCACCATCCTTCTCTGCAAACATTTTATATTTAAACTACCCTTCCGTAGTGTTACAAAAAATAATAATAATGTCCCAAATTTAAAGTCCAAAGTCCAAAAATATAAAGTGCAAAAGAAAAAGAAAGTCTAAAAAAATAAAAGTGTCTCTTTTTTTGTTTTTGTTTCTCTCTTTTTATAAAATAAAAAAAATCAACTTCTTTCGCTCATTTCGCTTTGCCTTTCACTCGAAGTCTTTAAGTATTCACCAAAAGCTTTGGCAAAATTTTCTTTCGCTCCAAATTCCGAATTCTATAAGAAAAAGACAAAAACCCAAAACGTAAAGAAGAACAAATAAAATAAAAATCTAAAAAAATAAATAAATCTAAAAACTCTAGCCTAAAGACAAGTCCGCGTCGGCGGCGCCAAAAATTTGATGTGTTTTCAAAGTTGTTGTAGTAATAAGATTCGTTCAAGACTTGTGAAAGAAGATTTTAGACTTAATTTTAAATAAAAATATAGGAAACTTAAATAAAAGTGATATGAAAAATATGGAGAAGACTGGGGCTATGGATTCCACTAATTACCAATATCAAAGTGATTTATATTTTCTAATTAAAATTATGCAAATCCTTCATTCAAATTGATTCTAAATATTGCAAAAGTTGATTTTCTAGAAATAACAATTGTAAATCGAAAGTATGGGACATCAAAACCCTAGGCGAGCATGCTCCATCAATTGAAATAACTTTTATTTAACAAAAACCATTTTTTTTCTATTTATTTATCAAGGAAAATAATCATATAATAATTACATAAATTAAATAAAATAGAGATTACCACAATTTATTGGCGAAATAGCTTCCTCCGTCGCCCCAGAGGATGGGTTTAGCTCATCATTGTATAAACTTGCTCAAAGTATTGATTCATGCTCAAAATTTTTTACAAAGATGAAATGGAGAGAAAATAATGAAAATCGGGTGTTTGCAACGTTTATAATTGTTGCAAAACACTGTTACAAAGAACGATAGAAAAGAACTGCTGCTGTTGTATCTCTGCGACCCTCGTGTGGCTGTCGTTGTCACTGTTGATAAACGACTGCCTCTGGTGGTCTTTTGTTCTTCGTGTTCTTCCTAGCAGCACCAGAAAAGTTTTCTCTGCAACACGATCAATCTCCTCTGTTGTTACTCGAAACTCTCCCAAACTCTCCGAAACCTCTCTATTGACCCTCAACGACTTATATAGCCTCACTGCACCCAAATCTCGCATCATAACTGCATATAATTCTCTCTTCAATACTCTGCTATCACCGGATATTTTTTTTCCTTTTAAAACCCGTTCAGCGTCTGCAAGTGATTCTCCGTATCTGTTGTTGGTTATACACACTAAAACACGCTACTAAATGTCATTGTTTGGTTCGAACACTCTCAAGACACACGCACAACAAAGAATTTCACGGGAAATGGTGAGATATTCTCATGCACACTGTCCATAATTAACCCGATAAATATAGCCCAACTTAATCCAAGCAAAAGCCCATACCACGCCTGTTAATGTCTGTCACATCTTCCTATAAAGATCCAGCCATTGAGTCTCGCCAAAACTCCTCCAAATGATAAACTAAAAATCTGACAGGGAAGAACCAAACTTTCCCGCCATTTTTCTGTTTGAAGGAAGAAGAAAGGTCAGCCCTTATCCAACGTCTTGGGTGCCAAATAACCAGTGGGTGCTATAGACAAATGGGCTACACATAGTCGTGGGTGCTCCTTAGCAAAAGTGGGGGTCCGTATAGCAAATGTCCTCCAGGGTACTCCGAGCAACTTTTTGAGCCGAATTTTCCAACAATATTTATTTCCAAAAAAATACCTACAAACACACAAAACACCATAATGAGTACGAAATCAAGTACTAACAATACGGAACATTAAGGACAAATTAGACACAAAAATGCGTCTATCAAAGAGTCAGAGGTACGGTTGTCACTGGAAAATCCCATTATGTACTAAAAAATCAAAAGATGGGATAACTTTTCTCCCTATCTGCACCAACAATCTACATGAACAAGAAAATAGAGTGAGGAACCAGGAGAAAGCGCAAGACGATACCTGTGAAGAGGATAGACATGATTTCAAGACGATCTTTACGAACGAAGGATTCAAGATCGCCTCTTATATTCAGCAGAGCAATGAAATCCGAAAAAGGAAAACATTCTACTAGTCATGAATTAAGGCGTGATATCGGCTGGAAAAGATATTTGTCTATGTGAGTCAATTAGGGTTTGATGAAAAAAAACGTAGAAGTACGTGTTGGAACACGCTGGCCTGCGTTATCGCTTCTGCTCTACTACCAGCCCCGGAACTTGGAAGCGAAACCGGCAGTATAACATGAGGAGGAGAGCTAACACCTTTCATATGGACGTGATATTTTGGGATATGAATAAGGAAAGGATTTCCTATCTGAGCCACGCATGGAAAGAAGCAACCGGTCCTGCAAGAGACGCCAACAGTCCCCGCCATGCCAAGCCATCACCGTGCCAAGCCAGTGCTCATCCCAAGCCTATCCAACACTAACGGCTCTATTCCAAGCCAACCAACGCCAGCGGCTCCGTTTTAAGCCACATCATTCCAACGGTTTTCCAAGCCAGCAACGCCAACAACTCCGCGTTCCCCAGCCTAGCCAAGCTGACGTCAATTGTTTGCATCTCGGACAGCAACTACCACTACCATTCTGCGGCCTAGCTAGCAGCACCACAAGCAGAATCTACGCAAAGCCACCAACACAAGAATCACGAATTCTCCTTACCTCGCGAAAAGGTTAGACAGATCTTCCTGACCATCTTTTCATGACTTGCCATTTCGGTTTTGTCCTTGTCTGTCACCATCTTATGCTTACCTCGCAACAATGCCCCTGTTCCGAGCTAATCAGGGGACTTAATGTTGATGGTGGTTTTTAGCTTAGGATTAAAATCGTAAAACATTAGTCAGACAGTGGTTTTTAACTTAGGGTTAACAATAAGGTTGTTGGTAAAAGTCTATGGGATGGTATTCTAAAGAGTAGAGAGCATGCAGAGTTAAAGTTTACCATACATGTGCACAGTGGGGATATATGTCTTTTGGAAAGACAGATGGATGAATGGACAATCCTTAATGTCTTTTTTCTCTTCTCTGTGTAATATTAGTAGAATGAAAGAATCTACAATTCAGGAGATGCTTAATAATAATACACAAAATAATTGGAATTTCGCTTTCCGCGGGGATCTAAAGGAAGAGGAGATTTAAGACATTGCTCACTTGCTAGATTTGATTTTTAATTTTAATAGGAGTGAAGGTGAAGATATTAGAGTGCGGCGGAATGGTAACAAGACCCTCTCTGTCTCTGTGTGCTACATGGCTTTGGAAGTTGTGGTTTGCTTGTTTTTCCATATAAATGCAAATGGAACCTACAAATCCCACAAAAAGTCATATTTTTATGTGGAATTTATGTTATAATTCGGATCCTACAATGGACACATACAAGAGTTCATTTTCGGTGAATGGTTGTCTATTTATAAGAGGGCAGTTGAGATTAATCACTTCATGTTCTTGCATTGTGAGTTTACAAGAGAGGGTTCTATTTCTTTCTGTTTACAAACTTACTTGGTTTTTCTAATATAATGTTAGGGACACTGTATGGAAATGGACAAGGAAAAAAGGTGGAAATGACAGTTTAAGAAAAAGACCTTGGGACTAATTTAATACCATTTGCTATTTGGTGGGTTCTCTGGCTAGAGAAAAATGCGACTTTAATAGAACGTATAAAACATTGGAGGAAACCATAGAAAATTTCAAGGTTCTAATGTTTAACTGGTACACAGGAAGAGATATTTCTAAGAGCATAACTCCAGATTTAGTGTCGTTTTACTGGAAGGATGTATGTTTTAGTTATTTTTCGTCTAATTTGGTATATTTTTTAGCAGCTCTGCTATAGTAGAGTTGTATTTGTATTTCGGGGTTTCAGTTTATTACCTTCTTGGTGATAAACTGTTTTTACAATATTGCCCTTTTGATTAAATAAAAAGTTATTTTTGGATGCCACTTAAATGAATCATCGATCTGATGTTCAAAGTTCAAACCTGAGGGGTCTCGTATGCGCCTCCACTAAAAAGACTAATAAACCTATGGTAAGGCGGAAAAATGACTTATATTTCGTTAAAAACATGGCAAGATATAAATACCAAATATCAAGTATGAATCCTTAGGATGTTAGAGAAATTCCAATAGGACTATACAAATAAAGTTGTTTGTGGTGCCATATGGACGGCCAAAACTGAGTTTTATGCAGTGGGAGGAAGGTTTATCGATGCATACATACCATACAGGTAAAATCATCCCAACACGGGACGATATTCGGCTTACATCAAGCCGAGGATCGTTCCATGCTGGGACGACCGACCCTGTATGGTACGCCGACGGCTACTATTTCACCAACTCCCAAAGACTATATTTCGATTTACACCTATATAAACACACCCAATCCACTGATTTTAGACACACTCAAATACATATCATTATCTTTATAAAAAAATATCTTTTGTTTTCATTTGTTTCATTCATTATGCATCCTGATATGGAAAATGAAGATATGCAGTTGTTAGCGAAACATCTTTCTAATAACAAGAAACGTTTATCCATGGATTAAATGGTTACAGATTCATAGGATGAGATATCCAGAACCAACTCCATGTTACAATTATATACCGGGTAAGTTCCACAAGATCCAAAAACCAGGATCTGTATTGAGAATAAGATATATGTGGAGATCTCGAGGGGAAGGTCACGAACAAATGATACGTGGTTATTTTCTTAATAGAAGTGTCTACTATGATCAAGATTTTCAATGTCTCTATAGGATGCCACAACACTTGGTCATGCAGATTATTGGAGTGTTTTGTAAGGTAAACCCTAAAATCAACTATCAATTTGATGCATGAAACATACAGGGCATAGTTCTAAACAAAAGGACACCGCATCCCTTAGGATTCTAGGTTAAGGTTTGCATGCGGATGCCTGTGACTAGTACATGCATTTGTATGTGTTAGAGCGCTGCTCGGTCGAACTCGCAACCGTAGTTATCCCAAGCTTCTTTGTCGATGTTAGTGATCAAAACTATAAGTCTTGATTTCTAGTCTACTTATAGTAATGTATCAGACTAGGATAGATTGTGTAGTTGAACATTAGACTTCACGTCGTTCATCAATTGAAGACGAAGAACAACTAAGGAGAGCTTGTGTAACTTCATCAACAAAAGGTATGTGGAGACTAAAACTCATCTATCACTTGGAAATTCTATTTCTACTATATCTTCTACATTGAGACAAAAGTCGTATTATTATATAGTTGTCGATTATACACATTTGACATTTCGAGCAGAAATTAACTCGCTTACATATTTCTCGAAATATATGTTGGTAAGCTTTCGCTTCAACCAAGTTCATCTTATATTCTTGAAGAAAGTTTATGATCATTTGAAAATCGCCGAGTAACATCTTACATGGTTTGTGTGATACAATCATTTGGTGTAGACTTGGAATATTTCGTAATGATTATTTCACTAACTTGAAAATTACTTTGATGCTAATAGTGTGTGAAAACGGCTATTGTCATCCTCTAAGAAAGTTTCAATGATTGAAATAAGAGTTTAGAACACTCAACTGTTATTGGATTGTGACAAGTTTTTTACTCTTGCACATATGTAATCCATGTCCGGGATCCATAGTATGCATACCCGTATGAATACCTGTTGGTTTAAGAAGTCCGGGAACCTAAGTATGCGTACTGGCGTGAGGTTTATGTCAGAGATTTTCTGCTGGATTGGAGGTATGCGTCCTCGTTCGCGTACTGGCAAAACCCAAACTCAGTCCGGGTAATTCAAGTATGCGTACCCGTTTGCATACTTTAAGGTTAAAGTTCTAAAATCGGTTGTGTACATGAACTAATACATTTATATAATAAGGAATGAATTCTTTGAAAACCGTGGCTATAATGTTCATGAATTGATTCGAGTGAATCAAACCGATTTTGTTTCAATTGTGTTCTTGTATATTTCTATGAGAATATAACAATTGAACAACTCTTTAACTAGTTTCATTTGAGTCATTTGATCTAGTTATGGTTAAGATTAATAAATTTGATATGAGATTGTTCATATGGCTAACCTCGGTTAACTATTGTTGAGCCAACATGGTATACACGTTTAGGTACGTTTACTCAAACCTAAATGAAGGTACATTTCATTTTTGGGTAACCATCTAAGTTCGATCTAACGGTTGAAAGATATTAGCTTGAATCTAATAAGGTTTTCATCTAACGGTGAATATTGAATGCTTTGTTACCAAGGTAACTTAGATTGCAAACCCTGAATTAATAACTATATAAAGGAGAACTCTAGCAACTTGGAAACCTAATCCCCACACCTCCTGTGTGATACTAGTTGTATAAGCTAGAGTCGATTCTCCTTTAACCTTAGGTTTTTCATGAAACCCTGTAGGTTAACGACTTAAAGGATTCATTAGGATTGTGAAGCCAGACCCAACTATTTTCTCTGTAGTTGCGTTTGATGATCTTGCTTGATTCTATCGTTTGAGTACTATCTTCTCTAAGATTTTCTCGAGATTCATTCTCTGATAGGCAAGATAAAAGGTAGTCACAAACATCTTCGTCTCGTCGTTTGTGATTCCACAATATCTTGTTTCGCTACCATACGATTAATATTTTTGTTAGGTGATTGATAGTACTTGGCTTTTCTTCGGTAAAATAAGTCCGGTTTATCAATTGGTTCCTATGCACCTTGATTTATCAAAAGACAGAACAAAACTCATAGGTATTTCTGCGGGAGACATATTTATCTATTCCAATACACTTTTCTTTGTGATACAGATTTGTTTATCAAGTCTTTGACTTTGGGTCGTAGCAACTACTGGTTGTGGGTGAGATCATCTAAGGGAATCAAGTGCGTATTACCCTGCTGGAATCAGAGACGTAAGGAGCGCAATTGTACCTTAAATCAGTGTGAGATTGATTAGGGTTCAACTACAGTTCAGTCCAAAGTTCATTAGTAGTATGCTAGTGTCTGTAGCGGCTTAATATAGTGTGGTGTTCAAAGATGGACTAGGTCCCGGGATTTTTCTGCATTTGTGTTTTTCCTCGTTAATAAAATTATGGTGTCTGTGTTATTTTTTTTCCGCATTATATTTTGTTATATAATTGAAATATCACAGGTTGTGCATTAAGATCAATCAATTAGATAATCCAACCTATGGTTTTTGATATAAATTTATTGACACTTGAACATTGTTCTTTGGTACTGCTCAAATTATTTCTATTTATTCAATCGGGCTCGCAAATTCTTATTTGTTTGATTGCGGATTGAATTGATAAATAGAGATACGCTCTTTGATATACTTTCCTATAGATTGAGTATGACTGTTTAGTTGATTCTCTTGAGAGTATATTGGAGTAAGTCCTCTCAGATTTCCAAACGAAATATTGGGTGTGGTTGTTGTACTCACGCTTTTTCAATTGGTATCAGAACAGGCAAACACCTTAAACCTAATAAGTTTGTGTTTGTTTGATCCTGAAAGGTTGTCCCTATGGGAAACTACTTTGGGAAACTCGTTCTGGGCATCTGTAACGCACACCAGAAATCCTTAAAGACTGTTCAAAGCATATTATCTACAAGACCTCTGGTTCCTCAAGATATTCATTCTCCATCTAAGACAATAGAAATATTAGATAATGGAGTACAGTCTAAAGGAAATATTAAAAGTTACTCTAAGAAAATTCGGTCGAGGAAACAAAGTCGAAGCTCAAAGGTATGGAATCTCACTAGGTTACTTCTTAATTTGTTTGAGGAATACTATCATAATGGATCTATTGACAAAGATCTATTTAAGGCTTTTGAAGGGGTTTTAAAATTCTTAGAGAGGCTCAATGTGATTGAGGAAAGGATGTGTTCTGATAAATGTTCGGTACATGTCAAATCATGCAATCATGATGTACAAACTAAACATGTAGTCAACACAAGGATCCAATAAAACGGGTTCTTGTGAGTTTGACACAGGTTCAAGATATCGGAAAAATATCCTCTCTTGTCATATGAAAAATAAGTTAGAAAGGTCTGTTAACCCTGATTATCATCATTACTATGATTATATCACTGGTACTGTTCACAAATATCAACCGAAAACGGTGCATGAGGTTCACTCTGCACATCTTGCCACTTGGTAACTTGTTTGGCATTGCCCCATTTGCATATATCTTGAGATGGGGCAAGAAACGGTTTGATTTGTTTGTACTTGGGTTAATTTTTTTTTTTTTTCATTTTTTCCTCCTCGGGGTAATTGTGAAATAGCTTTCTACTGCACCGTGTTTTCGCACGTGTGTGTGTTTTCACAAGTTGTGCAACCTTGGTGTTTGAACACCTAAGAAATCCTACAGTCCTTATGTTGGTCGCGGTTCAGGAACGGGTCCAAGCCCATCTTTGGGTATATAAAAGGAGCGGTACGCGTACCTTCTTCTTCCTCCCATCTTGTCCGCGTACGTGAACATTCTAGGGTTCATGTATTTCCTCCACTAAATCATCTTTGGAGAAAAATAAGTGAAAGGGTTTTCAAGGTTCATATTAAGTAAGTTTTCTCTTCCTCTTTTTTCCCAATTTCTAGATCTCATGAGGAATTTCAAGGTTTCCAAAGGAATTTCAAAAAACTTGGGTTCTTCATCTTCTAGCATGAATTTTCCTATAGACCAAAATTCTCTTTGGATTATATTTGTCAATAATTCTTGTGCTAAGGTTTTTGAAAGGATTTCATCTAATGGATTTATTCTAGAAAAGAAATTGAATTTTACTAGTGGGATTTAATAGGATTAGATTGTTTTGAAAAATTCAATCCTGGAAATATCTTTGATGGTCTTGGTGAAGGTTTTGACACTCTTACAAGAATATTCTATGCTAACATTTATGATGTTAATCATGATTACATGGAATTAAAGACCATGATAAATAGACAAATGATTCATGTAAATAGAAAGTAGATTTCAAGGATTACTAAAATTCCCTTAGGGATTTTTCGCCTTCAAGACCTAGTCGTGAAAGACCTTCTTATGAAACCATTTCTATTGGTTTATCTGGTAAGAGTGTTAATTGGAATGAAAGAAAATTTCCTACTAATAATCTTAGTCTCTCTTTGATGTCTTTTGGTAAACTTGGTATATTTAATCTTTGTCCCTCCACGATTGAGAATTCTCGTTGGAGTCGTGAGTTTGTGGAGTTGGTTTATTTCCTTGAGTTGGGAACTCAAAGTCTCGACATTTATGGGTTTATCATAAATCAAATGTTTTCTATGACGTCTTTCAAAAATAAGTTAGGATATCTTTGCTTGATTGAGAGAATTTGTCACACCTTCTAAATAACTCCGATTGGCAACTCCATTGGAACTCCCAAGCTTGTTCGTCCATATACTTTCAAACCTATGAAGGAGAATGCTTGCAAGAGACAAATATGTGACACCCTTGATGGCGCATGTGATTCCTCCTCCATGAATCTTCTTCATCAAATTCTCAAAGGTGTTTGTAAGATTAGTGCCAAGGTAAGGTGTGTACAAGAACAGTTACTTGTGATTGCTACTAAGTTTCCAGAAATCAAGGATGACATGGATAAGATTCAATCCACTCTTATGGTCTCCGATGATAAAGATGATGACTAGTTTTTCGTGCTTGATCGGTTTTTGTCTTTAGAGTTAGTTTTGATTTTTTTATAGGAAACTTCTTATGAGAATTTATTCTTGTGTTTTTAAGAAGGATAACTAGGGTTTGGAATAGCCATTATTATGAGTACACATAGTTATTTCCAATGTTTTCGTCTTGCAATGTTTTTATATTTATTTATTTAAATTCTAAGTTATTTGAAAGATGTTTTTTTTTGCAGTATTAATCTTTATGGTTTTATATATTGCAAATTTTTATGGGATATGTTGTTTACGTCCGTGAACCTTGACTATCCCATATTTGTTCAAAAGTTATCTCTATTATATGACGGTATGAAAGTATTGATAAAAGATAGAATGAACTTTTGACAACAAAAGTTAAGCCTATTATGTCATTATTTGATGGAAGATAGGATGAACTTTTCTTTACAAATATTAAGCCTATTATATGTCAT
Organism: Papaver somniferum; assembly: GCF_003573695.1. NCBI lineage: Eukaryota > Viridiplantae > Streptophyta > Magnoliopsida > Ranunculales > Papaveraceae > Papaver > Papaver somniferum. The sequence goes on from NC_039359.1 coordinate 8,939,692, forward strand.
TGTGCAAATAGTGATGAAAAATAGAATGATTCTTTGTTTATTCCGCAATATTGATCTTTCATTGATCCACATCTTTGTGTATATACTTTATTGCTCCGTAAGTTTTCTTATGTCGAGCATGGCCAACTGAGTTGATCATTTTCCTTGTGGTTAATTCAGCTGAGAGTTTTTGGATACAAATTCATGTTTTCATGTGGTTTGATTATGTCCAAACAAATCCTTCTTTTCTTGTAAAAGTAAGGTCGCTCTTGTTGTTCTTTCGGGAATGACATTTTATGGGGGAGAGTTCTTAATTGAACTTGTGCTTAATTGCCAAATCTTTGTGGGGAATGCAGCTGTGGAATATTGTAGGAGTTATCTTGTATCTATATAAACTCCTTGATGATTACACTAAGTTTCGACTATGTGAAATCATCGAAACAAGTTGGTATGTTTTTCCCTTTCGGTCATGAAGTATCTCTATGAAAATTTCATGAGGATCCCACTAGTTTTCGTACCTTTGCCAATTTATATTGACAATAAGTGGGAGAATTAATGTGTATTTCACACTACAAATACATATGGTTTACGGATCATTATGTAAGGGGGAGGGAGTGGTTTTCATTGTGAGATGAAGTACTGACTAAGGGGGAGTGATACATATCACCATAATATTATTGTAAAAGTTTTGATACTATTGAACTTTGATGATACTATGACACTGATTGAGAGCAACTGTTTTCTCATTGTTATTGCTACGGATCTTCAACAACTATGATGCTGAGTTGAACACATTTGGAATCATGGAGTACTTGGAAGTGACTAAGATTTCGAGTAATGTTGAAGTACCAAGGATATCAAGCATTTAAATGATAAGCTACAAAGTTTATTTATTTTGTAATCCATATGTATTGATAGTTTTTGTCAGTAAAATTGACAAAGGGGGAGATTGTTAGAGCACGGCTTGGTCGAACTCGCTAGCGTTGATATATCAAGCTTGTTTGTCAATGTTAGTGATCAAAAACATAAGTCTTTATTTCTAGTCTACTTATAGTAATGTCTTGGACTAGGATAGATTGTATAGTTGAACATTAGACTTCATGGCGTTCATCAATTAAAGACGAAGAACTACTAAGGAGAGCTTGTGGAACTTCATCAGCAAAAGGTATGTGGAGACTAAAACTCATCTATCACTTGGAAATTCTATTTCTACTCTATCTCCTATATTGAACAAAAATCGTATTACTATATAGTTGTCGATTATACACATTTGAGATTTCGAGCTGAGATTAACTCGCTTACATATTTCTCGAAATATGTGTTGGTAAGCTTTCGCTTCAACCAAGTTCATCTTATATTATTGACGAAAGTCAAAAGATGATCATGTGAAAATCCCCGAGTAATATCTTACATGCTTTGTGTGATACAATCATTTGGCGTAGACTTGGAATGTTTCGTAATGATTATTTCAATAACTTGAAAATTGCTTTGATGCTAATAGTGTGTGAAAACGACTACTTTCATCCTCTAAAAAAGTTTGAATGATTGAAATAAGATTTTAGAACACTTAACCATTATTGGATTGTGACATGTTGTGTAATCCATGTCCTGGAACAATAGTATACGTACCCGTATGGGTACCTGTTGGTTTGAGAAGTCCGGGAACCTAAGTACACATACCCCTATGCGTACTGGCGTGAGGTTCATGTCCTAGATTTTCTGCTAGGATTGGAGGTATGCGTACCCGTTCGCGTACTGGCGAAACCCAAACTCAGTCCAGGTAATTCAAGTATGCGTACCAATTTGCATACTTGAAGGTTAAAGTTCTAAAATCGGTTGTGTACATGAACTAATACATTTATATAATAAGGAATGAATTATTTGGAAATCGTGGCTATAATGTTCAAGAATTGATTCGAGTGAATCAAACCGATTTTGCTTCAATTGTGTTCTTGTATACTTCTATGAGAATATAACAATTGAACAACACTTTAACTAGTTTCATTTGAGTCATTTGAACTAGTTATGGTTAAGATGAATAAGGTTGATATGAGAGTGTTCATATGGCTAACCTCGGTTAACTATTGTTGAGCCAACATGGTGTACACATTTAGTTACGGTTACTCAAACCTAAATGAAGGTACATTTCATTTGTGTGTAACAAGCTAAGTTCGATCTAACGGTTGAAATATATTAGCTTGAATCTAATTAGGTTTTCATCTAACGGTGAATATTGAATGCTTTGTTACCAAGGTAACTTAGATTGCAAACCCTGATTTGAAAACTATATAAAGGAGAACTCTAGCAACTGGGAAACCTAATCCCCACACCCCCTGTGTTATACTAGTTGTATAAGCTAGAGACGGTTCTCCTTTAACGTTTCATTTTTCAATAAACCCTGTAGGTTAACAACTTAAAGACTTCATTAGGATTGTGAAGCCAGACCCAAATATTTTCTCTGTAGTTGCGTGTTCTGATCTTGCTTGATTCTATCATTTGAGTACTATATTCTATAAGATTTGCTCGAGATTTATTCTCTGATAGGCAAGATAAGAAGTGGTCACAAACATCTTCGTCTCATCGTTTGTGATTCCACAATAGCTTGTTTCGATACCATATGATTAAGATTATTGTAAGGTGATTGATAATACTTGGTTGTTCTTCGGGAATATAAGTCTGGTTTATCAATTGGTTCATGTGCACCTTGATTTATCAAAAGACGAAACAAAACTTATAGGTATTTTTGTGGGAGACAAATTTATCTAAATAGACTTTTCTATGTGAGACAAATTTGTTTATCAAGTCTTCGACTTTGCAGTTGTAGCAACTCTTGGTTGTGGGTGAGAATAGCTGAGGGAATCAAGTGCGTAGTATCCTGCTGGGATCAGAGACGTAAGGAGCGCAATTGTAACTTGAATCAGTGTGAGATTGATTAGGGTTCAACTGCAGTACAGTCCGAAGTTCATTGGTAGTATGCTAGTGTCTGTAGCGGCTTAATACAATGTGGTGTTCAAATATGGACTAGGTCACGGGGTTTTTCTGCATTTATGGTTTTCCGCGTTAACAAAATTCCGGTGTCTATGTTGAATAATCCAACCTATGGTTGTTGATATAAATTGATTGACACTTGAACATTGGTCTTTGGTACTGTTCAAGTTATTTCTCTTTATTCAATCGGGCTTGCAAATTCTTATTTGTTTGATTGCGGATTGAATTGAGAAATAAAGATATCTCTCTTTGATATACTTTCCTATAGATTGAGTCTGACTGTCTAGTTGATTCTCTTGAAAGTATACTTTCCTTTACGAGACCAGTGGATCCCAACCTGGTAATCTATCCCAGCGTGGTGGATCCCGACGTGGTAGTCAATACTAGCATGGTGGATCCCAACATGGTTTTCTAGGTTCACTAGAAGAAAACTCAAACCCTCAAACCAACAACGCTGCATCAGTACATGGTAACTCTAATATGAATGTGCGGGAAACCGAGGTTACGTTCATCTCGAACCGACATGTTTCCATAGAAGTTAATTCCATGAAACATCCTACTTAGATAACTTAGCTCGAATCCGTCTCTTACATCTTTAGATTAGCATGATCGAACTAGCACGAATATATGATAAATACGATAATAGACAATCACACACGACACAAAGATTACGTGGTTCACCTTTGTAGGCTACATCCACGGCCAAAACCACCCCGAGAATCTTCATTATCATAACAAGTTATTACATCAACACACTTCATATAATCAACTAGTTATGTAACCCACTAGCGCTAAACGTTAGAAACAACAAGACATATTACGAAGAGTTTACATCTTCCTTTGTTCGTCTTCTTCCATAAACCTCCACCGCCATGGTTTCTTCGACTTTAGACAAGAACATGAAGAACATCATGAATTCTAGCTTCTTCCACATGAACCCTAGAAACCCTAGATTTCTCCCATACTCGTTCTCACTACAAGTCTCTCTTCTCACAAAGATTTTGACCCATCACCAACCATTGTAGGACACAACGGTTGTGACCCAAACACTCTCATAAAGAAAGGATTCTACAAGAGAATTAACCAAGAGAATAGATTTCTACTCACAATATAAGCCCTCTTATATAGTGGACAAATCCTTGCTCCCCAAGTCTTAGAGAACTTCTAAGAATAGTCTCACACCTTAATTAGGAAACTCTAGACTTGGAAAACACTCCTCCAAACCGTCATACAAGTTTCATAATCCAAGTAAACCTTGTAGACATTCCAAACCTGAAACTGCCCTTTAGCCACGGTTTTGACAGCATTAGATCACTGTTTTCTGCTGCAAAACTGTTACCTAAAGTCTGTTTTCAGCCATATGGTTTTGTATACGGAACAAAACCCCAACAATCACCACCTTTTGTGACGTGAACAATGCCTTCGTCTTCACTCCAAAAAAGCATGAATGTTTACTACCTTATACAAGGCCATCCTCGCGGACATCATCACTAGCACGAATCAAAATTGTCTTGTACTTTGAGCTTGAACCACCACCTAAGCCAAATTCCTCCTTTGCACTTGCACCATTGGAATCGCTATTTTTTCGATCTTCTAGCATCACCACAAACAATTTCTTCATATTATTTATACAAGTTTCTGCATGACTTGCATCAAACTACTTTGTCGCCATGACCACTCATTATCCCACCTTTTGTAGAATACTTCTTATTCGACACATGTCTAACACTTGATATTATTTGATCTGAGCCATCAAACAATTCCAGACGGACTTAACCAACTCCAAGAACCAACAATCTTGAGTCATCCTCCATGTAGACAAAACATGCTAAAATCTTCATATGTTGTGTATGAACGATTGTCACTTAGCACCACTATGATTCAAAACACTCTCCTGACAATATTTGCAGACGCCATTTGAACCCACGAACGATCTTCTCATAAAGAAAAAACACCTTCAAAACGAATCATAGTCACATCAAGCAAAGTTGTCGAATCTTTCTTGATTTCATCACATTCTTTGTTCGGTCTTGATTTACTCATCATATTCATGATCTATATCATTATTCTACGAACCAAGATTTTCTCTTCTTTGAAATTTCTTGTTCAAATTACCGAACCACTGCCATCTTTATCAACGCTCACCGCACCACTTGTCGGGAAACCGAGGTTACGTTCATCTCGAACCGGCATGTTTCCATAGAAGTTAATTCCATGAAATATCCTACTTAGATAACTTAGCTCGAATCCATCTCTTACATCTTTAGATTATCATGATCGATTAATACTAGCACGAATATATGATAAATACGATAATAGACAATCACACACGACATAAAGATTACGTGGTTCACCTTTGTAGGCTACATCCACGGCCAAAACCACCCCGAGAATATTCATTATCATAAAAAGTTATTACATTGACACACTTCATATAATCAACTAGTTATGTAACCCACTATCGGTAAACATTAGAAACAACAAGACATATTACGAAGAGTTTACCTCTTCCTTTGTTTGTCTTCTTCCATAAACCTCCACCGCCATGGTTTCTTCGACTTTAGACAAGAACATGAAGAACATCATGAATTCTAGCTTCTTCCACATGAACCCTAGAAACCCTAGATTTCTCTCATACCCGTTCTCACTACAAGTCTCTCTTCTCACAAATATTTTGCCCCGTCACCAACCATTGTATGACACAATGGTTGTGACCCAAACACTCTCATAAAGAGAGGATTCTACAAGAGAATTAACCAAGAGAATAGATTTCTACTCACAATATAATCCCTCTTATATAGTGGACAAATCCTTGCTCCCCAAGTCTTAGAGAACTTCTAAGAATAGTCTCACACCTTAATTAGGAAACTCTAGACTTGGAAAACACTCCTTCAAACCGTCATAAAAGTTTCCTAATCCAAGTAAACCTTGTAGACATTCCAAATCCGAAACTGCCCTTTAGCCACGCTTTTGACAGCATTAGATTACTGTTTTCTGCTGCAAAATTGTTGCCTAAAGTCTATTTTCAGCCATATGGTTTTGTATACGGAACAAAACCCCAACATGTTAATGGAAATGGTAATTTATGAGATGGCGTGGGTTTGAAAAAATCAAAAAAAAAACTCAGAAAGGCAGTTCAAGATGCTACACGATCATCAGCTTCAGCTGATTTCAACCTTCAAGATTATTTTGAAAAATAAGAAAAGAATGATATGGATAAGTTAATTGAACGTAAGAAAATGACTTCAGAAATGAAGAAATGTCGTAAGGCAGTTGAAAAGAATATTTTTAATGCACACATGTGAGGAATATTGGGAATGGACACTTCCAAGATGAATCAGGCACAACTATGATGCTGGCAGGATGAATTTGATGTAGTTCAAGAAGAGAAGGCCTAGCAACGGCCATCAGTTGACGGTGATTCTTCTGTGGAGAGGAGGATATCAATAATGCCATTAAACTGGCTTAGTTAAATTATTATCGACTTAGTTGTTAGTTTAAATTATCGATGGAATCCTCTATCTTGCCAAAATCAAAGTACACGAATCAAATTACCGAAAACAAAGCACACAAATCAAATTACACTTAAAAAAACAAACTAAATCCTGTGAGGCTAAATCCTGTCAGGATTTATTCTTTCAAAATCATCCCACAAGTGCGCAGTGAGATCCTCCATTAGCCTATGAGCATGGACAAATTCCCCTTTTATATGTATCTCATGGTAAGTTTGAACTAAATTTGACTACGCTGGATAAATTTCGTCTATCATAAAATACCCCATGTTATAGTTATTATCGTTGATGGTGAAATTAGCAGCTTGAGCATTTCCATACTTCAATTATTTGAATAATGGTTATATGTGCAAAATATTGATGTCGTTGTTGCAACCCGAAATACCTAAAAAAATCATGACATATCCAACAATCATAAGAAACTATCACTTCCAAATCCACGATTGGTTTTGTTTAATGGTCCTTACACTGACCTCGCCAAGCATACGAACATCCATGTCACACCCAATACATGCAATCAAGGCTACGTAGCATTCCAAGAAATCCTCTCTCCCTATTCTTAGCTAGTAGTCGATTGACATCAACTTGCATGTGTTTCCATAAAAAAACGTGGACCAAAACGGTTGAACTACAGTTTCGTAAAACATTTTGAGATTACCATATGCTGTTTTTTTGGCCATACTGAAAAAGCGGGGTACAACGACCACACCCAATATTTCGTTTGGCAATCTGCATATCCATCCTACAGATCAGGGTTGTATTGGCTGAGCTTTCTGGGGATGTGGAAGCATGCTTCTTGCTTGAAACCCGAAGTTCTGGTTTTTTTTCCATTCCTCTCTTGTTTTTCGTTGCTGCAGTTTTAACAGTATATAAATTAGCAATTGCAAAAAATTGATAAAATATTTAAAAATAAATTAAACAGTATGTAAGTGCAACTTATCACATCGACATCAGTATCACCACTTCCTCTTTTTTCGTGTCATCTACATCATCAAAGCATCCAAACTTTTTCATTATTTGATGATTGCACCAAAACGATATGACAATCGGGAAGCATCATGATTTTTTGGATTCCCGGTTTCCTGAAAGAATTGTGTAAAAATATTTCCCCAAAGCGTATGATGTGGCTGTTGAACACCGTTGATTGGATCATGCTTAAATGCTAGCTTTATCTTCCTCCAAACTGAATTCCGGATCGCGAACTCTTTCTTTGTGATACAATATTATGTGTATCTGCTTGACTTGATGCTTCACTTGCTGCTTGACTTGCCGTTTTCTTTTTCTTCTGAAAATTTGTTTTAAAAATAATGAAGTAAAATTATAAGGTGTACGCTAGTTAAATTATAAATCTTTGTGAGTGGTGAAGGAGTGATTAAAGTGGAATTATAAGAATTTTCTTAGTATAAAAGGAGGAGAAGATGTGATTTTGGAGTTAAAATCAGTTGAATTTATAAGGAGGGAATTGATAGCCGTTAGAGGAAACTAGTTGTTGCCGTCTAAGTAAAGACCAGCCGACTGGATTGATACGAGCACTGACTCTGCTGAAACTGAGCCCTCGACCCAATGCTAGCTGGTCGGTGCAGAGAGAACCGATCGTCTCAGATTCAGTCGATGAACAAAACTTTTTATTTGAAGGTTTGTCCATCCATTATAATCATGTGCCAGTGTCACTGTACGTGGTAAACTTGCAAATCTGCTGATATACTAGTCCTATTGGGTTTTCCTTAAATCAAGGGGGTAAAAGAAAAAAAATGAGAGAAAGAGAGATGTTGGTATGAGATCGGTATATTGTTTAGTTGGGTCTTGGAAGTGGCTAGTTGGTTCTAGCATCCGCTTCTTGGAAGTAAACTAAAATATATATTTTTTCATAAGAAAAACAGTTGAATATGGCGATATCCTCAAAATATTTCCCCACTGTCCAGATATTTAGTAGTGGTAGTAGTCTGTGAAGAAATTGGATACCTCTACTAAACTTTTTTAATTGTTGCGATAGCATAATTTCTGCATATCACACCCATATAAATCTACGATTAACATAGCTCAATCACATTAAACTTAAAACAAATATAAGATACAAATAACATGAAACTAAACAAGACCACAATCATTTAACGTGTTTCGGCCATAAAGACCTACATCCACGGTGAGAAGATATCTTTTTATTACTAAAGGTCATTCCCTTTTTTTCAGGATCACAAGTACCTCTCAAGCTATTAAAATCTGGATCTAGCTCTCTGTAGAAAAATACAACTAAAAGAACATGTCCATCTCCTTCTACATGAACGGACATTTATAATCAAAACAGACTTCCTACGGTATGCTAGGGTGCTTCTCAACTCATGTTGATATGATATGCATGCTCTTCGCTCGGATGAGCCATTTGTTATCTCTCTTCGACGCACATTGTACTACTTCTTCATCGGGTAGCATCTTTTAATCTCCCTTCGTCGGAGCTACTGACACGATGTACCTTCATCTACAGTTGTATCGCATCTCTTCTAATTCCACATTAAATGCACTATTTTCTCTTTAGACTTGACAGTCAGTTTGATTGGATTATACCTAACACGAATTCATTTTCGATCCGACTGAAATAGGATTTGATTTGTTTCCTTCATGTGATTAGGCGGTAGATACCTAGATCTTTGTGTAATTATTTTTTGGGTCCTTATTCGGTGTATCTAACTCATCTTCTTATCTTACAGTCACCTCCTATGATCCTTAAACTTGGTAGTCAGATATTTTACCCTCTAAGTTTGGTCCTTTTCTTTTTACCTTACTGGGGGTACGATGGAAAGAAACTGTAGCTTCTGTTCATTCACCTTCACCACCACTCAAGTTTTTCGTCACGCTGTCGTCTTTAATGCAATTATGATTGGCTTGACTTGAGGCACCTGGCAGGCTGGAAAACCTACAATAAAATACTGCAAGTGCACAACGTCTAACTAGTATACAATAGCAAGTACATGTCGTTTCCACTAGGAGTGTGAAATACTACTATGGGCTAATATCAAGAATCACTGATCAACAATATGATGATTTTGAGAGTTTTCAGAAATTCAGACAAAATGAAATAATAAAGCACGTAACCAAAATGAGAAAGAGTTATTAGGGTTTTCGATTTCCACCAATTCAATCATATAAAACTCTACTAATTTTTATTTATTATTTAAGACGAATTTCGAAATCAATCTCATGTCTCTGTAAATGATATGTTAAATTCTAAAATAAAGTTTCTCCGCTGAAATTTCCTTCGCTTCATATGTAGAGATTTTAAAGCATTATATATCAATCCTAAAACACATCACGTCAAGGGATTTAACCAAAGCACGAAATATCAATCGAAAAGCAAAAATAATCAAGAACATAATCGATTAAATCTATAGGAAGAGAAATCAATAGTCAATGAATCATTAGAAATATTATCGTACATAATTACACAATTAAATTTTCTTCCAGCTAAACCCTAACATGGCTCTAACTAGACATGGATTTCTCAAAAGTCACAAACATATTAAAATCAAACAAGCTAAGCAAAAACGGAATCGGAGATAAAAAATTCTAAACCCTATTGTCTGTTCACGGCTTTGTGCCGCCAGCCTCTTCCTCCTGTTCTTCTCATGAAAAAATATAGCTTATGTCAAGTCTTCTAATTGGGCCCGAGAGGCGTTGGCCAAAGCCCAGTCCAATCATCGAATTCTAATCTAACAGGGGGTTCGTCCTCGAGTGATTTCTGGGGAGTTGAGTGTATTTTAAATCTCAGGAATTTTGAGAGATTTTGAGAGAGTGTAGGGAGTTTGAGAGAGTTTGGTGTTTTTGAGTTCAGGGAGTTTGGGGGAGTGTAGGGAGTTTGAGAGAGTTTATTAGAGGGAGTTTGGGGGAGTTTGAGAGAGTTCACTCCTAACTCATTCTCTTTTAAGAAACAATAAACCCTCATTTGCAAATAACATTGATCTTTAATCAAAAGAAAAAAAAATAAATGAAAATGATCATATCTCTGTATCAATAGTATGTTATTTTGTGCAACGAGATAATTTTTTTCCCCTTCAATTTAACGGTCTCCATACAATTCTAACTCCCTTTGTTCACGAACATTTTTCCACATTTTCCTGTTGAAGTTTTTACTAACTGTCCACCGAGAGCGACCAAATGTGTCACGTATTGTGATGGAATTAAAATTTGGTTCAAAATCTTTTCTCCGAGCTATAGCATTTATTGAATCTTATTTATTTCTAAAATTAGGGTTCTTATTTGGGGTGGTTAAGGGAGTAGTGGTTGGTTATAGGTGGTGATGGTAGTGGTGAGAAAATAGTTTTGACGGTGGTTGCAGAAGTGGTAATGTAATTCAACTCAGGGAAGCGCTAATTGTGAAGAATTCTACTTTTTTTTTTTGCTGGTGCATCTTACGGGATATGTAGATCTAAACAAATCTATATATCCACACGTTTTCATGGACTCTAGATCACTATCCTAATATTTTCCTAGAAATGTTTCACCGTATCATAATGGCCATCATCTGACAATCATTTCATCATGTTGGGAACAACATTTTTGTTGGTGAGATATGAGAAATCCGTATGATTTGAAAAGAAAGATTTTGAAAAAAATTTGGTTGTGAGACCAAAATACACTAAAATCTCTACTCTTTTGAGAGATTTGTTGTGAGACCAAAATACACTAAAAACTCCTTCGAACTCCCCAAAGAAACCAACTCCCTAGTATTGTAGGGTTTTATGACTAACAGGGAGTTCAAGAGCTTTTTTTAAACTCTCCAGCGACTAACATGTGTTTTCTAGGGAGTTTAGGAGACTCCTCTAAACTCCCCCACGACTAACGGGGATTTGGAGAGACTCCCTCAGGACTAACAGGAGAAAACCCAAATACATTAAAATCTCTCGAACTCTCCCACGACTAACCCCCTTGTAAATCAAATCTACCAAATTCAGGCTCCACCACTGAGGCACTGACCACTTTCCCCTCTTTAATCTCTAGTTGGGCGAGCAAGTATTCACCGATTGCAGAGGCTCGTACAAATGCAACCACCGGTATTATTAGATGTCTATCTAACCACCTGCCAAATCCTGTAGACTCCACAATCCAACCAAACCCAGCACCGTATCAGGCCAAGAACTGTAGACAACCACCATTCAAGACTAATCCCATTGCCATTACCATGATGTTGAGTAAATAGACTAGCAGAAAATTCAGGGACAATTACTCGCTATCAACTTCATTCCAGCCGAATTCCGTTCAACTTCAAACTCAGGCCACAACACAAACCACATCCCCAGACTCCCTAAATTGCTGTCGAAAGATATCGGAGATATACTACTGCATGCAATCACATTTGAGGTCTACAGCAACCTCCAACTTCGTCGCACCAGTTCCTCCAACTTCTTCGCAGTATGAACCACAGTACCAACTAGTTAACCTCGCATCACCAGATCCTTGCCAAATTCAGGCCAGAGCAAACTGCAGCACCACTGCTGGCAAGCCACCGCCACATCTGCATCATCTTCAAAACATAATTAACCCAGCTATACTCCATTGCTGTCACCAACACTTGAGCCATCTTTCTTCGCATCTGACAGTCACCACGACCAACACCATTTCATTTTGACTTCTATTAAACACATACATTCATCAGGTTCAAGATATCGGAAACTATTGCAATTCCAGGCAGCTCGTAGCACGCAACACAATACAAAACGTGGTTCAGCTCACACAACTCATCCTCCATATTCCCCTATTTGTGGCTGCTGCTGAGTTAAAATGGTTTTTCATATATTATGACGGATTTACATGTGCATGTTAACTTGTATTGTGTTTCATATATTACTAGTGCGATAGCTTTCTCTGCTAATCATGTGTTTCATGCCAGGGAAAAAATATAGAGATCAACTTTCATTCTGTCAGGGTGCTTGTGGAGTGTGGTTTTCTTCTCATATTTGTAGTGAAGACCAGTTGGCTGATCTGTTTACAAAAGTCTTATGCTTTCCTACTTTCTTAAGACTGCTTCAATTACTTCAGGAGTCTCTTGCTACTTAGTAGTTCTTATTTACTGAGAGAGTGAACTTTTGTTTGTAGTTTTTTGCACACTGTTACTCTGTTTACAGGGGTGCTTTTTCAGTTTTTTCCGTTTTCAAACTTCACGGTCTTTTCACCTGTATCAGTTTGTAGGGGTGCGTTAGAAATAATGCAGATAATCAAGTTCAGTTCTGTTGAACTTGACTTAGTCTGCGTGTAATCTGTTAGTAACAGTAGTTCCACCTGTACTGGTTCTCTTTCTTTGTTATAAAGCTGTCTGAACAGTTTTTTTTTAGTTAATCAAGAACTTTACTTTCTTCTCAATATTTATCCTATGTACCATTCTTTCTTCGTAGCGTTTTTAGTATAAGAATTACCCAACCTAGAGATTTCATCTGCAGATCACTAAACAGTAAACATGCGACCAAAGATTTGCTCAACAAATCTCTCTCAAGCTTCTCATTAGCATTGAATGTTCTTTCTAGAACTGCAACTCTTGTTTCGTTATTGTATAATATCAACAATGGTGTTAAGCGTACATCATAGAGTCTTCCTCAAGACTCTCTGTTCAGTTAGTCAGTCAGTCAGCACTAGTCTATAGGCTAGTTAGTCGTTCTCTTTTGGTTAGCTATAAACTCGTTCTCAATATCAGTAACAATATTTGGTTTTATCAATAACTTTGTAAATATATTTCTGAGTATAAATAAGAGTGTAATCTCCATAAGATTGCTGTGGAAGATATTCACCAAGAATAGTGTTCTAAGTTGGTATCAGATTATCGATCCAACGCTTCTGCTAGAACCAAAACCAAAAACAACACACACAAAAAAACAAAACCCTAAAACATCAGAATGGCTTCAACATCAAGTCTTAGACAAATCCAGATACATCACCTGGTAACCCTCAAACACACAGAAACCAATCATCTCCTTTGGAAGACACAGTTCAAACCTATCCTCAAAGGATATGGTCTCACTGGTTTTATTGATGGCACCAAGGTAAAGCCTGCAAGAACTCTTCCTTACAGTGATGATATCAACCCAGACTTTACAGAACATGAGGCTTGTGATTCACTGCTGGTTGGATGGCTAAACTCCACTCTTACACCTGAAGTGCGAGCTGAAGTTGGTGGACTCGATACGGCTAAGCAAGTTTGGGATAAGCTAGAGAGCCATTTTACACCAAAAACCCTTGCACATCAGGTGAACCTAAAAAGGCAACTTCATTCACTACATAAAGGTAATAAATCTCTTAAACAATTTCTGCAAGAAGCTAAGAATTTATTTGAGCAGCTTACTGCATCTGGATGCACGGTTTCAGATGATGAGAAGAAACAGGCCATTAGTAATGGTCTAAATCAATCTTATGACCCAATTGTAACATCCTTGAGCACTGCTGAAAATCTGACTATAGATAGCTTCTATACTCATTTACTAACCTTTGATATGCGGTTAGAGCAACAGTTACAGTCTTTGCAGCAACCTTTGGCTAATGTTGTTGTTGCAAGCAGCAGGCCTGATCAGAGGCGTTTTAACAATCAAGGGAACCAATTTCCATACAATAATAACTAGAACAACAGGAGGAACAACAACAAAAATCCAAGAAACTACAACAACACTCAGCAGCAACCAAGAGGTAATCAGGGAGATCAGGTCTGTCAGATTTGTAAGAAGAGAAATCACACGGCAAATCGGTGCTGGTTTCGATATGAGAAAAGTAGTGACAATCAACGTCAACCTGCAACATACGTTGCTTTACCAGGTGGTCAGATTGATAATGGTTGGGTAACGGACACGGGAGCTACTCATCATCTTACTGCAGACTTGAGGAATCTCACTATACCTCATGAATATGATGGTACTGAGCAAGTACACGTTGGTAATGGTAATGCACTCAACATTTCCAATGTTGGTAATGCCTCATTCCTCTATAAGTCAAGATCTTTTGTTTTAAACAACATTTATCATGTTCCACAAATAAAAACAAACTTGCTGTCAGTTACCCAATTCTGTAAAGACAATGATGTATTTTTTGAATTTCACACTTCTTACTTTGTTGTGAAGGACAAGCAAACGGGGGCAACACTGCTGCGAGGGCTGAATAGGAATGGTCTCTACATATTTTCGGGCATTGACATGTTAGCACCCTCAATAAAGCCGCAAGCTCATGTCTCCTCTACTCTACCACTGTGGCGCCAACGTCTGGGTCAACCAATGTTGCGTACGGTCTCCAAAATTTGTCATCAATATTCAATTCCTGTCTTAAGTAATAGTTTTGATTTCTTTCACTCCTGTCATGTTAGTAAAAGCAGGAAACTGCCTTTCTCTCTTAGCAAAACTGTTTATGACAAGCCTTTAAGCTTGATAGTCTCTGATATTTGGGTTTCACCCCAGCTGTCTAGACTTGGTTATCGTTATTATATTCTTTTTATGGATGTTTATTCTCATTTTACATGGATATATCCTCTTGTCCAACGTTCTGATGCATTGCATACATTCATTCTCTTTCGAAAGCAAATTTAAAATCTTACAGACCATAGCATTAAGGTTTTTCAATCTGATAATGCTCTAGAATACAAAAAATTCACATCTTACCTGAATGAGTATGGAATCCAACATAGGTTTTCTTGCCCACATACTTCACCTCAGAATGGAATTGCAGAACGTCGCATACGTCATGTAACTGAGTCAGGTTTAGCTCTATTGTTTCATGCACACATGCCTCAGTCCTTTTGGGCTGATGCATTCTCTACTTCTTGCTATCTCATTAATAGACTGCCAAAATCTAAAACTGAGAATATTACTCCTCTTGAACTCTTATTTAAAAAGCAACCTGATTATACATTTCTAAGAGTTTTTGGATGCTTAGCATATCCCTGCCTTCGCCAATACAATAAACATAAACTTGAACCACGTTCACTTCCGTGTGTTTTTATAGGATATAGCAGTGCACACAAAGGTTACATGTGTCTGCATCGTGAAACAAATAGACTCTATATTAGTCGTCATGTTCGTTTTAAAGAGAGATCATTCCCTTTCATGCCTATTCCACAGCAGCTGTCGTCGTCTTGTTCAGGTATAAAGCCCTCTTGTACTAGTGTACTGTTTTCTCATCCTTTTAGGAAACCAAATCTCTCAGCAGCTCAAGAATCTGGTACTCAGCACTCACTTGTTCACAGTGATTCACCTGCTAGCCTACCAACAGTGTTGTCTACTGAAAGTGCATCTTCATCTGCTCAAGAATCTCCAGTTTCTACAGCGCAGGATATGGACCCACTCAATGTTTCTCAGGAAACTCAAGCAGATCTTTAGACTTAAATCAGCATATACAACACAATGTTCAGCACGAAGTTGAACAGCCTATGCAGCAAGTTGCAGTCATTCATCCCATGGTTACAAGGGCTAAGGCAGGTATCTCAAAACCCATTCAAAAATTTTGCTTGACAGCTACGAAGCATCCTCTTACTGAGTCTGATTTCATGGAGCCAACATGCTTTTCTACGGCGAACAAAGATCCAAAGTGGAGGAAACCTATGGATGATCAAATCAATGCTCTCATTCAAAATGGTACATACTCGTTGGTTAAGTATGAGCCTGGCATGAATGTAGTTGGTTCAAAATGGGTATTCCGTGTTAAGCAAAACCCGGATGAGAGTATTGAAATACGCAAAGCACGTTTGGTTGCAAAAGGCTTCAATCAACAGGCTGGTGTTGATTACGGAGAGACTTTCAGTCCTGTTGTAATGCCATGTACTATTCGGCTTGTATTATCACTTGTTGTGATGAATCATTGGCAGCTGAAACAATTGGATGTTGAGAATGCCTTTTTACATGGCAATTTGGAAGAAAATGTCTTCATGACGCAACCGCCTGGATATGTAGATCCAAATTTTCCCAATCATGTTTGTAAGTTGCACAAGTCGTTTTACGGTCTTAAGCAGGCTCCCCGTGCTTGGTTTTCGAAACTCTCCAATCACTTGTTGCATCTTGGGTTTAAAGCATCAATTTCTGACAGTTCTTTATTTATCCTGCTCTCTGACTCTTACACAATTTATGTGTTGGTATATGTTGATGATATAATAGTCACAGGGTCGAATCCAAGAATGAATACCAAGCTCATTGCGGATCTCGGAAAAGCCTTTGCTATAAAAGACATGGGTGATTTGTCGTTCTTTTTGGGTGTTGAGGTTCTCAGGCAAGGATCAGAAATTGTTTTAACTCAGCGCAAGTATGTAACTGATCTTCTGCGTAGAACAAGGATGGATGGTGTTAAACCAGTGACGACACCTTTAGCCTCAAATGTCAAGATTCAGAAAGTTGGCTCAGAAAAGTTTGCAGATCCAACATTGTATCACAGTGTTGTTGGTGCACTTCAATATTTGCATCTGACACGGCCTGACATTTCAGTGGCAGTTAATAAAGTGTGCCAATATATGCATGAGCCGTTTGTGGAGCATTGGGAGTTAGTGAAAAGGATCATCCGTTATCTGAAACATACTATTGACTTTGGTTTACATCTGAGATCATCCAAGGACTTCTCTTTACATGCTTATTCTGATGCGGACTGGGCATGCAGTTTAGATGACAGAAGGTCTACAAGTGGGTATTGTGTATACTTTGGAGGGAATTTAATCTCATGGAGTGCCAGAAAGCAGAAGACTGTCTCTAGGTAGAGCACGGAGGCGGAGTATAGGGGTGTTGCAATTGCAACCTCTGAAATTATTTGGATTCAGTCATTACTTAAGGAACTAGGTATTGTTGCATCATCTCCAACATTGTGGTGTGATAATCTTGGTGCGACGTATCTCACTGCAAATCCTGTCTTTCATGCACGAACTAAGCACATAGAGATCGAGTATCATTTTGTGCGGGAAAGGGTAGCTGACAAGCAGTTACAGGTTAGGTTCATATGTTCTAAAGACCAACTGGCTGATATATTTACGAAGGGGCTCTCTTCTCCTAGGTTTCAGTACATACGGGACAAGTTGCACATTCGTCCACTCAAGTACAACTTGAGGGGAGGTGTTAAGCGTACATCATAGAGTCTTCCTCAAGACTCTCTGTTCAGTTAGTCAGTCAGTCAGCACTAGTCTATAGGCTAGTTAGTCGTTCTCTTTTGGTTAGCTATAAACTCGTTCTCAATATCAGTAACAATATTTGGTTTTATCAATAACTCTGTAACTATATTTCTGAGTATAAATAAGAGTTTAATCTCCACAAAATTGCTGTGGAAGATATTCACCAAGAATAGTGTTCTAAGTAATGGAAAAGCTTCCTTATTGGTATAATATTTAAAAATTACAAAAAAAAACCCTTTTATGAACAACCATTTGTATACCATATATCACACCAAAATCTAATGTATTTTCAACTCTTGATGCTATACTGGTCATGCTCAAGCAAATGAAAAGAAATTTTGATCACATTCTTCCATAAACCTCTGCTTCATTGCTTAAAGTCATCTACAGGCGTTGGAGTATGTTGTTTTGTTTGAAATAGGTCTGTTCTGGGGTGCTTTTCAAATTTAGACCACTTTTTTTATTTTTTATAAATATAGGCCAATCAAACGGATTTCATCCAAATCCGTTGTCTCAGTCAATTTCTCGGGATGACTAGTCAATATCTCGTAAGATATCGTGAACTGGCAGAGATTACGATTATGCCCTTTTTGTGCGTATGGTGGAGGCAACCTAAATACTGCAACAGGTGCATTATTCTGCGACGTTAATCTAAGATCTGGAAATCTCGGCGATTTCCTACGGCTTTGATTTCCCTAGGACGCCACACGTGGCGAATATATAGACAATAATCTGAGATCTAAGAATCTCAATGATATTTGATGATTCGATTGCACCGAGATAACCACCATTAACACTAGCAGAATCCAATCGTTTCTTGTTCTATTTTTTTTTATTCTTCTCTTCTCTAGTTATTCTAAATCAAAGATATTGAGTTTTGGTCTGCGTTATTCACTGATTCGGGTAGGAGTTTTTTGCGAGTCTGAACAGAGTTATATTTGAAAGAAAACAGAGAAGAAACAAGCATTGCTGCCATTGAATTTTTGGTGGAAATAAAAGATTTTTTCTGAAGTTTCTTGCTAAATTCGATTGAACATCAAGTTATGAGAAGATATAGTGAAGATTTCAGCAAGGAAATCAGTGAAAGAAAGTTTGTTGTTGTCGTTGGTAATGGCAGTAAACGGTGAAGATTGGCAATGAATATTTTCGAGTTCTATGTAGTGCAGATTGATGATGATATAGAGTTTGAATGGATTAGAAATGGTGGGTTGATATCTGATTTGAATTTGCAGGGAATTTGAAGGCTTCAGAAGGTGTTTCCTAGGCGCAGAAAAACACCATCAGACTGTGCACAGCACAACAACCGTTTGACAAAAATCCTGAACCACATGTTAAGTCTTGTAGCAGTCAACCACGTCCCTTGTCTTTGCCCCTGCTCTATCCATGGGTTCTAGAGTTATTTTGGAAGGCTCAACAAATATTTGAGAGGTTCAGAACAACACGGGTAGGTCGATTTGTTATAGATTTGGGTTGGATTTTGCTGATTATGGATAAGTTCATTTCAAGGAACATCTGTAATGGGATTATGTAGATGTATGCTGAATGTCTTCTCTCAAAAGTCGAGCTGGTGGTATCATGAGGATTAAGCGTGCTGGTGGTGTTGTTGATTTTTGAGCTGGTGGGAGCTTAAGGATGGGATAACGGTGTTGGTTGTGTTAAAAATTGAGCTGGTAGTGACGGTTCACATTAAGAATAGGTACCTCCTGTTGTGGCTCGTGAAGGTGATGTTGTTGTGGGTAATATAAGGTGACGGATGCACAAACTTTCCTGCGAACATTTGCTTGAAGAATGAGAACATGAAGGGAGGGAATGGTGCTGGCGTGATTGGGTCTGAGAGACTCTGCTGACTTTTAATAGTAATGATGGCGGCTAGTACTAGATGGTATTATGTGGAAGCTGGTGATATTGACTCTATATCCTGGTGACGGAGAAGCACTCGTAACGAAGTGGAAAGCTTGTTTCTGCTTGCTTGTATGCTACACTCATTGGACCCTTATTGGATGAAACACAACAGCTCAAATAAATCTTTCCCATGGGCTCTAGTTCATATTATTGGTTCACACGACTTGGATGCTTCAACCATGAATGTATATATGCGATTGAAGACGACCAAATACATGACAATACTTACCAAATCATGGTGGGTTATTTTTTAAGTATCTATCAACTCCACAGATATATGAAAGGTATAGCGTTGATGCAAGTAACGGTTTTAAAGGGCTTATGTCTTTTTAACTCCTGTTAACTGCCCACGTGGAGCTTAACATTCCATCCACCGTTTTTAGTCAAATAAGGCCTAGTTCTGTAAAAAATAAAAAAATTGACCTAGTTTTGTAAACCATAAAAAAAGAGGCCTATTTTTATAAAAAGCCCAAATTTTTATTTCACAATCTTTCTCCAGAAAGAGTTTTTCTTTGACACACCTCCGCATTTATTTAGCCAAGAGGGTCTTGTTAATTATTTTCTAGTTCCTACAAGACTTTTGACCAAGCATCATTCTTTCAATCTTTATCGGAAGTTTTTTCTTCCAAGTGTCAAGTTTCAATTCCACTATCTCCGATACATATTTTTTCAGATATAAGTACATATGAAAGTTGCACCTATAGGCGTACCCGGGTACTTAAAAGGTATCAATTGGTTTTGCAACCAAATTTTTTTTATAAGTTCATCAATACAATCACCAGCCCTAATATTAATACTTATCAAAGTACTCTTCTCAAAATTGAGTTTTATACATATAAACATGATTTTTAGACTCGTATGAGTCAAGTAGCCAACTTGGAAATCGTGTCGCATCGTAAGGAAGAAACTTTTGTTCTTAGAGGCGTATAAAAGATTCGACATTGGGACCTCTGGTTTCGTATCATGATTTTTGCTTTTCAAGGATTTTAGAATGAGTAAGATCCTTGATGGACTCAGCGATGGACTCTTCTCAATTAGATGATTCAATTGCAATTGTAGATTTACAATCTCAACCTTTGAGTCATTTTGAGAATGAATAAGATCCCTGATGGACTCAACGATTCAGGAGTTTTGTTCTTTTCTTACAGGCTTCTTTTTCAGAAGTGACCCTTGAAGAACTTTCTTCTTTTGACATATTCATCATCAAGAACAATTGTTTCATGATCTTTTTGAGCTTCGCATCTTTCAAAAGGAGGATGAAAGGTTCAACTATTTATTTGGTCAACACAAGAGGTTTTCGAGTAACCGGGAATCCTTTTGACCTTATTTGTAGATGGCTTACTCTTAACCCTATTTAAGATACGTGAACTGGTGTGCAAACCTAAGTTCGTGTGCCGAGTTCAAATATTAATGGATAATTTAGAAGGTATTCTTCACACGAAAATTTTCTTAAATAGCATTCAATTTCTCTAAATATAAGGAATGAATTTCTAGCTCGATGAATAATGATTTCCAAAGGAGATACAATCTTTAGAGCACATGAACTATTGATACTTATTTTACCAAGAGGTAATGGCACAATTTTTAATGAAGCATTAAGGAGCCAGGCTCAACTTCAATATTATATGTTACTTTTGTAAACGAGTTGTATCACAGAAGTAATTAAAACTATCTACTCAAGACTTGAGCAACCTCAACATCATTCATATAAATATTGATAGGAGAATAGCCCTTGTAACTCTCACGTTAATTCCAAGGAGAAATGATATAACATTAGGTAACAAAGTAGGATACAATCTCACTAGTTATATCACAAGGGGATACATTGAGGTTATTTTTCTTGTAATGATTTCTTTTTCTCGACTTCATTCTAGTTCATTTCCCTGTCGAAGATTCAGATCTTATTTCTTCTGTTAAAAAGAAATTTGATGAGCTCTCTTGTTTTCTGAACCGATTGAAAACACTTGATTGTTCTTCAAATGAAGATTTTTTCAAAGTGGAAAGTCTTTAAATCCGTTTCAAGAAAATGGGATTACTGGGAACCCATTTCTTAGATATCGATCTACCGGACATACCCTTTTTATCAGTAGGGAGTCTGATGCTATGAGTGTTATTTGATACATCAAAGTGAGAGTATCTGGTCTTATGAAAATTTCAAGAGGATTTTTTCTCATAAGTTTCCAGATTTTATACGTAATTAAGATCCGTTGAAGTTGCTGACAGATTTTTGACTTCTTCAATTGCAAGGATAAGCAATTTTTTAAGTTTGGTAATCTATTTCTTCCGACAAAAGCAATTCAATGAAAAATGACCTGTTTTTCCACAGTGTGAACAAACAGGTGGATTATCAGAAAACGTTATCGATTCATGATCTTTACCCGAAGCATTCTTCGTTACTGGTTTTTTACACAATCCTTCTTTACTAGCTTCTTTGCATAAGATGACATTCTCAATACTAGGTAATGGTAATATCTTTAAAGATTCAGAGATAACATCAGGTTTTGAGAATTCATTACTTGTGAAAACAGAATTATTCTTTTTCAAGAATTTATATTTTTCATGGGGTAAGAGCATATAGATTCGAATTTTTCTTTTTCAACACGGAGTGCATTCATTTTTGATGAATGATTCTCAATTATATGTTTCTCTCTTATCAATTATTTCTTGACAGTATCTTCAAGTATACTAACCTTTTATCGGTACATGTTGAATGAGTTTCTTGATATCGTTAAGCATTTGATCATGTCAAAGAGATCACGTTCTTTATCTAGAGATTGTTGAAGTTCATCAATATACCAAGCCTTTTCTTTTTCCAAATCTATGATTGTAAAGGCTTGAAAATAAATAATCTCAACAGCCTTTTTTGGACTTCTGGTAAGCTCCAACTCAGATTCTACATGAAACCATTAGTATGTATAGGGACCGTGTCATCAAAAACCGACGACATAAGTTTATCTCCTCTGGATTTGGAAGAATCAACTATGCATTTATCCTTTGAGGTAAGTATCAAACACTTGGCATAATGAAAATAAATAGGAGACGTGTTAGTACATAAATACAAATTCATTTAGCGTTTCAAACACATACGTAGTAGGTCTACCGCGTGTTT
Source organism: Papaver somniferum (assembly GCF_003573695.1). Taxonomy (NCBI): domain Eukaryota; kingdom Viridiplantae; phylum Streptophyta; class Magnoliopsida; order Ranunculales; family Papaveraceae; genus Papaver; species Papaver somniferum. The sequence goes on from NC_039359.1 coordinate 8,962,286, forward strand.
TCCTTCTCTCTTGAAAATACGGGGGTACCAAAATACACGACCAACTTTTTTGTAGGCAACATGTATGGACAAAACTCAGATACAACTCTGAGAGTTACAACTTAATGAATCCCAATCAGGAATTATATTAAGAGTTTATATCTCTTTCTCTCACAATCAATATGTAAACGGGACAAGTTTGTGAACCTGATTATACCGTGAGAGTGCTTGGACGATTCCAAAGATCAATATCCAAGATCAATCAAGTCGTATCCAACAATTAAGATGGACGTATATACTTTGATTGATTTTACGTACAACATAAGATATTTCAATTAAATAAATAAACAATATAATATGGAAAATAAATAACACATACACCCGAAATTTTGTTAACGAGGAAACCGCAAATGCAAAGAAACCCCGGGACCTTGTCCAGACTTGAACACCAAACTGTATTAAGCCGCAACATACTCTAGCCTACTATCAAAACTTCGGACTGGAATGTAGTTGAGACCGAATCCACCGTCACAGTAACTCAGTTAAGGTCGCGCTCGTTACGCCTCTTGAATCTCGCATGACTCTGCGCAATATATTCTCTTAATTGAGTTCCTTTACATTGTAAGAGTTGCTTAAACCTAAGTGAAGACTTTAAACCAATCTGCCTCCACAGAAAAACCTTTATGTGATTTTTGATCTGATCGTTACATCAATATGCGATAGGAAATTATTTGTAGTAGACTAGGTCTAGCAAACCTCAAAATTCGTTACTTACGACTCATGAAGAGCATCCTAGATTATTATTCAGCTCACAAGTAAAACCTACTCTTATTTCAAGAAATAATCGTTATAGAGGAATATACTTGTGGAATCACAAAGTTTGAGACGAAGAACTTTGCAATTTATATTTATATTTTCTGATCAGAGTGAGACTCAATAATCAGTAGCAAGATCGATACACAAAATATCAAGATAAAGATAGTCGGACCTGGCTTCACAAATCCATAAGCGAAGTCTTTTTAGTCGCTAAACCTAAAAAAATTTAAGGATAGGACGACTCTAGTTTACAACTAGTACATACAAGAAGAGTGTCAGAGATTCAAAAATCCTAGTTTCTTGAGGTTACCGGAAGTTGCTTTAGATTTAAGCTAAGGTAGCTTTGGAATCAAGCAATCTCTTTCCACTGTTAGATTAAAATTCGACTTAGGATAAACATAATAAAAAATACACTCTTGTTAGGATGAACCGTAACCGGACCGTGTATAATGACTTGTTCATGAAAGGTTAGTCGAAACTATCCAGACGAACTATAAGCTTAACAATTTCATATAACACTTATAGATTTTAATCTTCAGTCGCAACTATAGGTTATAATGTGATCAAATATGTCTAGAGGTGTTTTAGATAGTTATTCAAATGTTGATTATCTCATATGAATAGTTCGGATGCATATGAAAATATTCAATTGGGTAAGTATGTGTACTTACTTCCAGTTTTGTGAGTTACTTTCGTCATGGTACGTGTAACAGGTTTGTATACCATTAAGACAAAAACAGTTCAAGAAATTTTGGTATCTATACCGGGTATGTGTACCTTCCTGAGTTCACGGGTCAACGAAACTTTTTTGTATCCATATTGGGTATGTGTACCAAGAGTCGTTGCCAAACTATAGCTACGCCGTTACGTGTACTAGGTATATATACTGTGGCTCCGGACCGATAACAAACTGGTATGTGTAAGTCATGTATCTAGATTTACAGTAGTTTTATATCTCTCTAATAATTAATTTGAAACATTCCCGGATAACATCAATGACACATATCATTGTTCCAGGCTATTTTCAAATGATTAACTTGAATCATGATTTAGGTCATAAACAATAAATTGTGCTTAACCAAATTCATCAAGTTTTTAACAAAATGTTTTTAAGCTTAGTCATTCTTAACAAGAAAAATTTGACTCGAGGTTTCTAATTGTGCAATTTAAAGTCCACTTAGTCTCATAGATAGAAAGGTGAAAACTTGAGTAATAGGTTGGTTCAGTCTTCATATACCTTTTGTCGATGAAGTTATCCAAATGTCCTCAGTTGATATTTTCCTTCAAACGGTAGAACGCAGTGATGTCTGATACTCAACTACACATTTCTAATCCTAATCCGAGACTTGACTAAATGTAGACTAGAAATCAAGATATATTTTTGATCAATTAAATTTGAAAACAAACTTGATATATCAACACTTGTGAGTTCGACCGAGCAATGCTCTAACATAACCTATCCTAATATACCTTATTTATGTCATCACAGTAAAACGATCAACTGATGTTGATTTGTTTAACTATAATAATTTGCATTTGAATGTTGTGTTACTTTAGTTATGAAGGATCTCTTATACAAAAGTATCTCATTTCCAGTTTCGCCGCCGCTAACAATGTCTACACAAAACCTATTTAAACGCGATCCCTAACCCTAATCGTAAGAATCCAATCAATACTGAAGAATCCTCTCCTCCAAGACCCAACCGAGTGCAAAATTGATGTAATGTGGATTTCCCAAATCAATATGGAAGCACCATTTATATTTCATCTATGAAATACTTTAGATATGCTGAATATACATTTGCTGCTAGTATAAAGTATAAATTAGAATGGATAAGGTTAGGGGAGGGGAGTTTTTTTAGCTTGGTATACCATATTTGTGAGAATGAGAATTGTCTCTTCTTTAAACCCTATTTTTGTTTTCTAGGTTTAACACTAGAAATTTAACTAGGTCTTTCATAATCTTTTAGTTTCAAATTGATATTGGCTAGAAACTAAAAGTTGGGGAAGAAGAACCTCCATTTATAGGTTCTTCCTTTATCCAAAGGGTAGAAGAAATTAATTTGGTTGACTATTTATCATTTCAATTTATCTATTTTTAAATTTACTTCTATGGTAAAATTCCGAAATTCATCACTTGCTATCAGAGTTTTGATTTGATTCTCAATGGAAAGTGGTGGTGAAGATATTTGTTCTTGAGGTGAATATTACTAATCTCTTTATCAAGTATTTTGGGTTTATTATGTTCTTTGATAGAGTTTTTAAATCGAATTTTTCAATCTTATGTTGATTTCATTATGATTTCGAAAAGAAAAGTTAATTTGGGTAGGATTCATTCAAAGGATGTGCTAATGAATATTGTGGATGAAGTGTTTGATAATATGTACCAAATAATTGGAGAAAATAGTGAAGAATATTACTGGAAACTTCAAAGTCTCCATAACCAAGTAAAGATTCTCCCTAATGATTGTGATGATGTTAGTGAACTAGATGTATCAAATTTGGCTGGTGGATATGAGGATGAACAAATGGCCCACGAGGTGTTTGATGAAATTTTACCACCAAGATTTGATTGTTGTTTGAGTTGTGTTGAGAATGAATTGGTGGTTGAGCTTACAATATATCAAGAAAGAATAAATGTGGATCAAATATTTAATTATTTCACTATTATAGAGCAATTGTTATCTTGTAGAATACAAGATAAAGGAGAATCCTAACCTTTATGTCCAATTTTTCATGAGGTATTTAATGGTGGTGCGGTAAAATATTTTGGTACACCAATGTTTGATATTGACTTGGAAAGACCTCAAGAAAAATTCCAAGTACACAAGCTAACAATTAGATGCAACAAGACTCTACTAAAGTTACAACTCAACGGAGAATCATCATACATTGATCCAATTTGGGCATTCTTCAAAGATAGATATCATGAAGCTAGTCACAGTGCAAGGTTGAAAGAAATGCTTGTGTTTATTTAATACTTGGGGACGCTCTTAACTATGACCACAAAGTGCTACATTTGGTGAGTAATTACAATAGAAGGTGTAGAGGTAGAATTGTCTTCATTAAAGGAAGACGTTCAAGCATAATTGGAGAATATGGTTTGAGGAATTCGATGACGAATTTTTTCAAATAAGAGGAGGATGATGTATCCCAAATCAATATTGAAGCACCATTTATATTCCATCTATGAAATGCTTTGAATATGTCGAATATAGACTTGGTTCTAGTATAAATTAGAATGGATAAGGTTGGGGGAGGGGAGTTTTTAGCTTGGTTTACCTGTTTGTGAGAATGAGAGTTGTCTTTTCTTTAAACCCTATTTGTGTTCTCTGGGAAAAATTGGAATTATCTAATTCTAGAGATTCAACTAAATGCCTCTCATAATCATTTAGTTTCCAATAGATATTGGTTAGAAACTGTATGAGAAGAATCTTTATTTTTAGGTTCTTATTTTATTCAAATGGTAGAAGAAACTAATTTGGTTGATAATTTATCATTTCAGTTTATCTATTTTTCAATTTATTTCTATTGTAAGCTTTCATTATTCATCAAAAAACAAGATTCACTTTGTTGGGATACCAACATCGGTTAGGAATCTTATTTATTTTAGGAATGAGTATGTGCCCTTATTTGTTATTTACTTAAGATTGAAGTTAAGTTATCTATATGTATTGGTAGTTTGTTCTAGGGATTATGCATTTAAAAACCAATCAATATAGTTAAGAGCCTTGCATAACTTGGTGGGTAATCCCCAATTCAAATTACTATTGTTTTTCTATTGTTTTCTATCATTTAGTTTAGTTGTTCGTATGTTTCATCCTACAAGCTTACCTGAAGCCTTTGATTTCACAATTTTTCAAGTGGAAGCTATCGATACAACATCAAGGTTTAAGAGTATAAAACATATACATGTGGCATCAACATCCACTGCGACAACTACATCTATTGCAGTTCCAATTCGTCAAATCTTTAAGTTCGAGTAGGATGAAAGGAGAAAGAGGGGTTTATGTTCCATTGTGATGAAATTTATAAACCCGGTCATCTATGCAAAGGGTGAGGCCAAGTGTTACCATTAGAAGCTAATGTAACCAATGATGTTTTCATAATGGATTATTCTAACCATCCAACTTGAGGACAAGTTGCGATTAAGGGGTTTGGAATGTTAGGAAATCAGTTATATTTTTTAGACTAGATATATTTTAACACTTATTTTCAGAATTTGGTAAGACTATATATATTGTTTAAGAGGGAGGATCCATTTACACTTATTTTCACACTATCTCACACTTCGAAAACTATTTTTTTAAAAGAACTAAACATTATGGTATTTTAAACTAATATTTTGAAAATATCTTTGTCTTACCAAATTCTGCATATCCACAAAAAATAAGCACATTCTGAAACGTATAACTTCATCATCTACTACTTCGAAAATCAACCGTCGAAAATTAAAAAACCGTTAAAATTAAGATTACTAGATGGCGAGTTTGGTATTTTGGAATGTGCTCAATTTTTGTAGGTATGTATACGATGAGAAAATCCCAAAAGTATTAGCTCCAAATACGCTACCATCTAATGTTTGTTAAGAAAAATGTCACTCAAAGTGGGAGATAGTGTGAAAATAGGAGTGAATGGATCCTCCCTCGTTATTTAATTACGTTTTATTTTTGTTTTGATCCAACTTGAGGACAATTAGTGTCTCAAGGGGCTGGGATGTTGGGGTACAAACCGGATTAGGAATCTTAATTATTTTAGGAGTGAGTTTGTGTTTCCTTATTTGTTACTTTCTTAAGATTCAACTCAGGTTCTCTACATACATTGGTTTACAAGCTTTGCCACAAAAGCTTTGGAATCCATAGCAACCTACTTCGGAAATCAACAAAAACATGTGGAAAATAAATGTCGATAAGGATGCCGTGAAAGATGATATATAACATTCGAAGGGAATAATTGTAGCAATGGTGACACTGGGACTAGTCCTTTCATTCGTGGAAGCCATATTAATTTGAATTTTTTGGTATTCAATGGAACTGATCCGGAATGATGAATTTTTTAAGAAATAGGCTAAAAAAGTAAGCATCTTTACTGTCCATATCGGGGGGGGGGGGGGGGGGATTCTATATGTTGGTATCGATGGATTTTTGTCTCTGTAGATGGTGAAATTTAGATAAGGGGAAAAGGTATCATTTCAATACCATGGACAAAATTCAATTCTCACGGGAGAGATTAATCCCTTGGTCCTCAAGGCACTCATAACCACGATTTCTAGTATACGTCCCCGCGAGACACTGCTGGTCATGATGCTGTGACTCCTAGCGCATATCCTCGACGAGATATTGCTGGTCACGTAGGTTCTGTAGAGCGTATCCCCGGCAGACTTATGAACCATAACAACCACAATTCCAGCATGTATGTGCAAGACGCATCTGATTGTGATGCTGTGATTCCTAGTATACATCCTCGAAGAGATACTGATGGTCATGTAGCCTCTGTAGATGCGTAAAAACGTCTCTGACGGACTTATGACCCAGAGCGGAGACATACGCTTCTCATGTAAGCACGACTCATCCTATTTGAGATCAATGACTGATTCCAAGTACATCATCGCGAGATACACTGGTCATGTCTACTCTAGGCTTTGATTCGACTTACTGAGGCTTCTAAATAATTCCTAGTACATCCCCGCGAAATACACTGGTTATTCTGCCTCCGAACCCTTTCGACAGACTCCTAGAACATCCTATTGAGATACACTGGTCTTTTCGTCCCCATCATATAGACACATTTGATTCCTAGAACATCTCTGCAAGATATGCTGGTCAAATAAAAGTGATCCAAAGTCTCGCAAAGACATTAATCGGGCGCACAAAGCCCTTTCTCTCTCTTCAGGATGAATCCTAGATGACTATAGAGAGATTCATACATCTTCATAGATATTCGGATTCATCCACAAAATCTTGGAGAGATTCACATCTCTGTGCAAAATCTAGGAGAGATTCACATCTCTCCACAAAATATCAATGAGATTCACATCTCTTTTCAAAATCTCGGAGATATTCACATCTCTCCGCAAAATCTCTCGGGAAATCTCAGACAGGGCCGAATATTCCCCATGATAGGCACATGCCTTACCTAGGGCTCAAGCCTATTTCTCAGCCTCTCAAACACACTCACGGCTAGTAAATTGAGCCTGAACTATACATGTCTATTAAAAACGTGGATAATCTCTCTTGGTATTGATGGATTTTTGTCTCTGTAAATGGTGAAATTTAGATAAGGGGAAAAAGTATCATTTCAAGACCATGGACAAAATTCAACTCTCACGGGAGAGATTAAGCCCTTGGTCCTCAAGGCACTCATAAACACGATTTCTAGTATACGTCCCCGCGAGACACTGCTGGTCATGATGCCCTGACTCCTAGCGCATATCCTCGACGAGATATTGTTGTCACGTAGGTTCTGTAGAGCGTATCCCCGGCAGACTTATGAACCAGAACAACCGCAATTCCAGCATGTCTGTGCAAGACGCATCTGATTGTGATGCTATGATTCCTAGTATACATCATCGACGAGATATTGATGGTCATGTAGCCTCTGTAGATTCGTAAAAACGTCTCTGACGGACTTATGACCCAAAGCGGAGACATACGCTTCTCATGTAAGCACGACTCATCCTATTTGAGATTTAATGACTGATTCCTAGTACATCATCGCGAGATACACTGGTCATGTCTACTCTAGGCTTTGATTCGACTTACCGAGGCTTCTAAATAATTTCTAGTACATCCCCGTGAGATACACTGGTTATTCTGCCTCCGAACCCTTTCGACAGACTCCTAGAACATCCTTTTGAGATACACTGATCTTGTCATCCCCATCATATATACACATTTGATTCCTAGCACATCTCTGCAATATATTCTGGTCAAAGAGAAGTGATCCAAAGTCTCGGAAAGGCATTAATCGGGCGCACAAAGCCCTTTCTCTCTCTTCAGGATGAATCCTAGATGACTATAGAGAGATTCATACATCTTCATAGAGATTCGGATTCGTCCGCAAAATCTTGGAGAGATTCACATCTCTCTGCAAAATCTCGTAGAGATTCACATCTCTTCTCAAAATCTCGGAAATCTCTCCACAAAATCTCGGAGAGATTCACATCTCTTTTCAAAATCCCTCTGCGCAAAATCTGGGAGAGATTCACATCTCTCCACAAAATCTCAATGAGATTCACATCTCTTTTCAAAATGCCGGAGATATTCACATCTCTCCGCAAAATCTCTCGGGAAATCTCAGACAGGGCCGAATATTCCCCATGATAGGCACACGCCTTACCTAGGGCTCAAGCCTATTTCTCAGCCTCTCAAACACACTCACGGCTAGTAAATTGAGCCTGGACTATACATGTCTATTCAAAAATGTGGATAATCTCTCTTGAGCTTCGCATGCTCAACAAAGGGACCCATAAGAAATAATACGGTCTCCACATGACATATGTGACCAGCCATGCAGAGAGCAAACTCAACCTCAGCTCCTCTCACATTCTGCACACGATTCCTGAGGAATTCCATGCCTTTTCACGTGACTCATCTTAGTCATTCTCGCAAATCAGAGAATATCTCTCTATCTTGGCCAACTCGGCTAAAGAGAATACTTCTCTCTTAACACATCATCATAAAGGCTGACTCAGCTTCACACAAATGAGGGGATAAAAACTAGGGTTTCGGTCTGGCGGTCTACGACACGTGTGAGAAATACCCGGCCTGTTTCTCACCGCATGAGAGAGTAAAGACGGTGGGATAATTAGGTAAACTCAACCTAGTTTATCTCTGCCTATTCTTGAAGAGACGGGAGAATTGATCCGCGCGGCACGACAAGCAATCATTATCTTCACCGACATGAGATTAGAGAATTCAGCTATAAAAAGGTTATTTATTTCTCCAAGCTAACACAAGACTTTCTCATAGACTATCAGAGCAATTCTTCTTCAAACAAACAAGATGTAAGAATTATATAATCTCTCTCTTCATCTGCTTCCTCCCTAAGACCAGCCTTTAGCCTATTCCATGTGACTGAAGCAGCCTTTAAAAGGCCATTGTTCGTGGTTTAGGTGAAGACTGTTCGTGCTCAACCTCTCGTAACTCACTTTCAGAAACTCTACATTCCCACTTCTGACCTCTCAGATTTTAGGTAATTACAGTCTCCTTAAGAGAATTAACAAGGGAACAATTTTCTAGTACTATTCGGGTATGCTTTAATTTACGGAAATATAAAGATCCATGTGGCATCATTTCTAAGTTAGGAAAAATAGTTACATCTCATGAGTTTATTACTGAATTTGAAAAGTTGCATAATTTTGTTCATGATAAGAGTCACATCACATTAGCATTTTATTTCGGGACTTCATGAGGATATAAATTGATGAGTGCTAAAAAGTGCATATTTCTATATATTTCTCTTGGCATTTAACTCATATTTTGTGCATTAATTCTACATTTTATCCCATATTCTGTATTTTTCATTGTTTTCAAGAATAAATATTTTTCTTACTTAATTTTGCATTTTTAGGTAATAAATAAAGTTTGGATGAATAGCAGAGCGGAAAAGAGCAGAAAAGTAATGAAAAGCCGGGAGGAATTACACAAGGAAGCCGCGAAGAATGTTGTGCACAAGACCAAAAGGATAGAAGTGGGCTTGAAGAAGAAGAATTGTCCTTAAAGAAGATATGGGCTTGGCATACCCAAGGCCCAAAACCCTTACCCAAACCCATTTTCTATATCCAAACCCGCCTCCATTCTCAGCCGTTAGATCGGATCCATCTCATCATCCAATGGTCGCTTCTTCATCGTTCATCAAAATCTGAAGTCCCTGCAAAACACCATAGTACCTAAATTCCAAGCCTTCAGATTAGATCACATTTAGATCCTACGGTCGCTTCTTTGCCTGCGCATCAAACCTCGATACTTCCGCTTAACACTACAACACCTAACTCCATCTGGTGTCGTTAATTTTGTTGTATCTCATAATCCAACGGTCGCCACATACCTATCCATCGTAGCCGTTCGATTAAATCTATATGGGATCATCCAACGCCTTCCACTCGTTGTTCATCAAACTCCGCTGAACCTGCTTCACACCCTAGTCACCGAACCCTATTACCCAACCAAACAGACCCTTCTTCTCCATCGGGTTCTTCCTCTCTTCTTCCCAAATTCTCTGCAAAACTCCCTTCTCGTCTGCAACACCACCTCCTCCTCTGTCTCCTCTGCCGCAACCATTTCTATCACTGCCACCACCTCCATCAGCTCCGTCCTTCCCCCAAAACCCATCCCTCTACTAGCCTAGACATTTTACAAAACTCGCACCTCTTTCTCTGAACCCTAGGGTGTGGGATTTGTAAAACATCTCGAGCTAGTATTTCAGAGACGACAAGAAGCGCAGGAGAGGAAGCAGAAGACAAGAAGAAAACCTGGGTCAGAGACAAATTCAGATCAAAATCAGTGGGTAATTTTCAATTCAAAAATTTGGGGATTTTCAATTTAGGGTTTTGTTGTAAACTATAAAAGGGAAGTGATGTAGGATGTTAAAGGGTGTTCTTGGTTAGCCGAGACACCCCCTAATTGGGTTAATTTAATTTCACTGTTAATTTTTTAGGGTTCTTGTTTTGCAATTTTCATTCACTGTTAAATGTGTGTTGTTTAAATGTTGTGTTGTTCCTGTTAAATGTGTGTTGTTTAAATGTGTTGTTTAAATGTGTGTTACTGTTTTGCCATTGTAGTTTAAATGTGTGTTGTTCCTGTTAATCATGTTTAGTTCCATTGTAGTGTTAATTATGTTCTGAGTTCACTGTTGAGGCTCAGATGAAACCTTAGTGCACTAATGAATGATGAATTGCTAGGAAGGCCTGTTTTGCTTGAGTAATGGGAAGAAGTTGGTGCTCTGATATGCCTGTGATTGACTGTGCTTTCAAAAGACAGTCAATGCTAGGGGCAAATCAGTGAGCAAGCTGATTCTCTTCCCATTCTAGTTGGATGCTTAAGTTTTTGCATTGTTTAGCTAGGACACAAGGTGGATTCTAAGCCTTAGCTTAGCCACAACTGCAACCTCCTCTCTGCCCTTGGCTCATAGCCTTGGTTTACTTCAATACCATTGCTTCACATCATCTTCACTGCCACCTTTCTTTTACCACTTTCTTTTGTAACTTACTTTGCTTCGTTGGCACTTTGCCACTGTTAACAATCACCATTTCACTGCCATTGTATATGCTTCCATTGTTTCATTGTCTTTACCACTGTCACTTTAGTGTTTTTTTCTCACTGTTTTCTTATTCACTTCATCTGTTTTCTTTCTCTGTTTCTTTTCTGTTTTCATTTCACTGTCACTCTTTGATACACTATATCTTTGTTACTCTTCACTACTGTTTCTTTACCTTCACTGTTCTTTCTTTGCCATTGTTTTTTTGTCCTTCCTGGTTTGTTCTCTGTTTCTTTGTCATTGTAGACTGTTAGGTTAAGGCCAAAATCCCAGCTCATTGCTAGGGTGAAGCAAAAGCCCAGACCACTGTTAGGGTGCCCAAGGCTCAGTTCAGTCCATCTGTAGTCCAAAGGCCCAAAGCCCAGTTCATTCTTATAGAATAAAGCCAAAGAACAAACTCAATCAAGAGCCCAGTGCACTTCAAAACCAAAGCCAAGCCCACTGTGCCTAGAAGTTACCAAAGCCCAATAGCAACTTAGAAGCCCAAAATAGCTACACACTCCAAACACCCCCAGTCTCTGTGGATCGACCCGTACTTGCACGAGCTACAACTGACGACCGTGCACTTGTGGTATTACTGTAGGCCCGCGTTTCATTTCGCTTCAATTTTATACGCTTTCCCGGGCCCACCAAGTTTTTGGCGCCGCTGCCAGGGATTGGTGCTGTGTTTTTTCTTGTAGTTTTATTAGCTATTTTTGCATTTCACTGCATAGCATTTGCATCTGCATCTGCTTCACTTCATTTGTTGTTGGTCCTGCTGTTCTGAACCAGTTTTTCCTCTGCTGGGACGCCACCAAGGAAAATAACCAAAGCCCAACTGGGTTTTTGCAACAATATCAGAGCAGCTGGGCTGTGCTTAAAAGGTAACCCATTTAAGAGAACCCGAGTTGTGGGCTTCCAATTTTTAATTGTGGGCTTGTAATATTAAAGCCAATTTTTGGGCTTTTTATTTTCTGTTGGGTTTGTAATTAATTTCTGTGGGCTTGTTTGTTTAATTTGTGGGCTTGTATTTAATTTTTGTGAGCTTGTTTAATTTGGACTGGTATTTTGTATTCTGGGTTTTTAAACCCAGCTGAGCTTGTAACCGATCACGCTAGGTTAACTCGTTAGTGGGCCGAGTACCCAAATTCTAGGCCGAGATTTTGGACTCAGTTTCACCAAACGTTTTCAAACCAGCTGAGCCAAAGCAAACACAAAACCAACAGTGGGGCTCCCATTCAAAAACCAAATTTTATTTTCTTTTTAAAAAAAAAAAAAAAAACCAAAATTTTGCTCCTAATTTCAAAAACCAAAACTTTTCTCCCATTCAAAAACCAAATTTTACTTGCTCCCATTTTAACAACCAAATTTTTTCTTCTTTAACCCATTAAAACCAAACTTGCTCCCAAATTCTAAAAAAACCAAAAAAATGTCTCCCACCAAAACCAAATTTTTCCCAAAAATCCAAACCCTTTAAAAACCAAATTTTGAGCTTTGTAAACTCTTTACTTAGCTTTTGAGCCAATCATGAATAGATCTTTTTCTACAGTTGGGGAGTACAACAAATCCCTTAGAGAACTTGCATACGGACAAACTTCACGTTATGAACCTTCCACGGACCATGATGTCAATAGTCATAGGAATTATTATGGACATTTTCAAAGTCCCGAGCCGCAATACATGAACCCTAATGACTATTCATACATGCATCATTCATCGCAACGTGAAAATGAACATTCTGCTAGAGCCTCACTCACACAATCATCACTTATGGATCAAATAGAAGCTCGAATCACAGCTTTAGAAATGCAATCACATGAGGAATCTGTCACATCTAATTTTCTTAGGCAACCTGAAATCTATGCATGTCCCGCATGTGGTAGTTTAGACCACCCTGTTGAGAATTGTCATATTTTGCATAATTTTAGGCAATCTAGAGAAAATCCAAGGTATGAAATGCCCATAAATTGTGAGAATGGTAGTCATTGGGACCATAATCAATCCTTTGAGGGTTGCGATCAATATTTTGTAAACCCTAATGACCATGCACACATGTACCATTCACCACAATTTGAACATGAAGAATTTGGTACTCCCATGAATTTAGACTCCACCAAAGCTTTAAGACTCTGCAAGCAAGACTATGATAGATCTACATCACGAATTCATGCATATTTAGATCAGATTTTGCTTCACCTACAAAAGGAGGAAATTCATGAGGAAATGTATGTTGTCCCTAATGAAGTGTCTAGTCCCATTCATGTAAATATGTTGAATATGAACCTAATTTAGAGGAACATGAATCGACTAATGACACCACCACTGTTAATGAGGACCAATATGCATGCTACCATGATGATGATTATGATGATGATATGTTAGAAGAACATGAAAAATTGTGGAACCTGTTGGTTCAAAAACATATGGCTTCTCGCCCTCGACCTTCATGCATGTTGTTCTTTCTAATACTCATTGTAATTCATATGATTTTGATATTGACATGGGATTCGTACAATTATTCTGTGAAGATGAGCATGACATAGGAATAGTTGAATCTTCTGTAGACACTAATATGCATGAAAATATATTGATGTGTCTGATTCTCTACCTAGGTCACATTGTGATATTTCTCCTGATTTGCCGATGCATGAGAATGAATCTGTTGATGATGTTGATGACTCTGATTGTGATCTTGCCAATTTGTTTGATGATGAGCATGTTGTGACACTTGTAGAAGACTTAGGAGATGTTGATGTGATTAGTAATGATGTGCCTATCGTCCTACATAAGTCACAATCTGATGGCCTTCCACCCAACCTAGATTTGGTTTGTACCCATATTGTCAAACCGACTTTTCTGAGAGTCCCTAATCTAGGTTTGGAACTGTGTGCTTCCCAAGTCCTCTTGGACTATTTTGCTTCTAAGTATAATACATTTGAGGAACCACAGTTGGAATTAGCATGTTTGCCCGTCCCTAGCACAGTTCATTTGAGTAGACCTTGTGCATGATGAACCCCCGAAACTGCGCGATTTTGTTTTCAAAATTTATCTTCTGTAAAATCCAGGTTTGGGGGTAGCTCATTTTGTTTCACAGCTTCACTTGCATGCCTACCATATTATTATTGTGTGAAGCTGTTGAAACCTCTACACTTTGTCTTTTGGGTTGATCCTCAACTCTTTAGATTGTTAGTGTATGGTGAATTTTTGTATATAATCCAGTAGATAAAATTTCTTAAAAACCTTTTTGTTCCTTTTGTATAAATTTTGCTAATCCAATATGATCTCGGCTGACATATGTTGGATTCTTGCCTTGAATAACGGAGTTCTAATATTGCTTTCGCCGAAATCGGGTATTCTCTTTCCTTTTTCTCTACTCAACATGATCCTCTTCATATGTTGTATTATAATTTTGTTCATATTTTGAAACATTGAGGACAATGTTTAGTTTAGGTTTGGGGGTGAAAAGTAGATACTTTGATATATGCCATAATTGAAAACAAGAACTCCTTCTTTTTGAAAAAAAAAAATTAAAAAAAATTAAAAAAAAAATTGAAAAATTGAAAAAAACATAAAAATGGAGCTCATTTACCTTGAAATGTTGACTCTTGTGCAAATATGTAATTATTAGGAGTCTTAGTCTAGATATTTAGGCACCCTGATTCTAGCACAATTCACATAGTGATAAGAAATTTGCACGCGCACGATCTACCAATACATGTATAGCCTCGATCTTCAAGGTGTTTGATAGGAAGTCACGATTGCCAATCACTTTAGAATACTGAACGAAACTTGACTAGCTTGTTCTTTGGTTGGTTGGGATAGAAGGTGGAGGTTACATTAAGAAAGACAACCATCGAATTTAACTGGGTGCATCAAAAAGGGCTACCTCTTGCAAAGTGTCATGTAATTTTTGTTTCTTTTGTTATGTATCAAAAGAGTACCTTTGTAAAAAAAATTCAAAAAAAAAAAACGATGTATATTCAAAAAAAAAAAAATATCAGAAAAATAAAAAAAAAAAAAAAAAAAATCAAGTATTTATCAATTTCATTCTCTCTTGTTCCAAAAATAAAAGAGAGTAGTCAATGTAAATAAGAGTCATGTAAATAGTCATTTTGTTGTTTCATTGTAATAAGCAAGGAAGGGTGCAAGCCATTGATGTACAACGCGAGTAATTGTGAAACACCTCCTACTCATTCACAATTCTCGTAAAGTCCGGACAGCTAGCTAGATTTCGACCTTGGTTCTTAGCCTGAGAAACTATCTCTTGGTGATTAGTAGTCATAACTTCAGATCTTTCTTTACACATGTGTAGATACACTTTACACTCTTATCACATGTCTTTATTTGTTATCAGTGCTAGGATTGTGCCTTCGATAGCTAGATTGACATCTCCATTTTGCTGTGAGCTTAACTGACTTGCACATGTCACATTTGATGGAATCTGAGCTTATATTTTGACCTAGAACTTTGTAGGTACGTTCTAAGCAAACCTTCACGAGACTTCAACTCGTCCACTAGGGACACTTAGTGGTTTAAAAGGCTTAGTGCATACGCTAAATGCATTCGAGAGACCAGCGACAGTGGTATAGGTAGGATTTCCTTAGTTTTGTTTTACTTGAGGACAAGTAAAATTCAGGTTTGGGGGTATTTGATGAGTGCTAAAAAGTGCATATTTCTATATATTTCTCTTGGCATTTAACTCATCTTTTGTGCATTAATTCTACATTTTATCCCATATTCTGTATTTTTCATTGTTTTCAAGAATAAATATTTTTCTTACTTAATTTTGCATTTTTAGGTAATAAATAAAGTTTGGATGAATAGCAGAGCGGAAAAGAGCAGAAAAGTAGTGAAAATCCGGGAGGAATTACACAAGGAAGCCGCGAAGAATGTTGTGCACAAGACCAAAAGGATAGAAGTGGGCTTGAAGAAGAAGAATTGTCCTTAAAGAAGATATGGGCTTGGCATACCCAAGGCCCAAAACCCTTACCCAAACCCATTTTCTATATCCAAACCCGCCTCCATTCTCAGCCGTTAGATCGGATCCATCTCATCATCCAATGGTCGCTTCTTCATCGTTCATCAAAATCTGAAGTCCCTGCAAAACACCATAGTACCTAAATTCCAAGCCTTCAGATTAGATCACATTTAGATCCTACGGTCGCTTCTTTGCCTGCGCATCAAACCTCGATACTTCCGCTTAACACTACAACACCTAACTCCATCTGGTGTCGTTAATTTTGTTGTATCTCATAATCCAACGGTCGCCACATACCTATCCATCGTAGCCGTTCGATTCAATCTATATGGGATCATCCAACACCTTCCACTCGTTGTTCATCAAACTCCGCTGAACCTGCTTCACACCCTAGTCACCGAACCCTATTACCCAACCAAACAGACCCTTCTTCTCCATCGGGTTCTTCCTCTCTTCTTCCCAAATTCTCTGCAAAACTCCCTTCTCGTCTGCAACACCACCTCCTCCTCTGTCTCCTCTGCCGCAACCATTTCTATCACTGCCACCACCTCCATCAGCTCCGTCCTTCCCCCAAAACCCATCCCTCTACTAGCCTAGACATTTTACAAAACTCGCACCTCTTTCTCTGAACCCTAGGGTGTGGGATTTGTAAAACATCTCGAGCTAGTATTTCAGAGACGACAAGAAGCGCAGGAGAGGAAGCAGAAGACAAGAAGAAAACCTGGGTCAGAGACAAATTCAGATCAAAATCAGTGGGTA
The DNA here is from genome assembly GCF_003573695.1 of Papaver somniferum. Lineage (NCBI taxonomy): Eukaryota > Viridiplantae > Streptophyta > Magnoliopsida > Ranunculales > Papaveraceae > Papaver > Papaver somniferum. Next base: position 8,979,054 of record NC_039359.1, read on the forward strand.
ATTTTCAATTCAAAAATTTGGGGATTTTCAATTTAGGGTTTTGTTGTAAACTATAAAAGGGAAGTGATGTAGGATGTTAAAGGGTGTTCTTGGTTAGCCGAGACACCCCATAATTGGGTTAATTTAATTTCACTGTTAATTTTTTAGGGTTCTTGTTTTGCAATTTTCATTCACTGTTAAATGTGTGTTGTTTAAATGTTGTGTTGTTCCTGTTAAATGTGTGTTGTTTAAATGTGCGTTGTTTAAATGTGTTGTTTAAATGTGTGTTACTGTTTTGCCATTGTAGTTTAAATGTGTGTTGTTCCTGTTAATCATGTTTAGTTCCATTGTAGTGTTAATTATGTTCTGAGTTCACTGTTGAGGCTCAGATGAAACCTTAGTGCACTAATGAATGATGAATTGCTAGGAAGGCCTGTTTTGCTTGAGTAATGGGAAGAAGTTGGTGCTCTGATATGCCTGTGATTGACTGTGCTTTCAAAAGACAGTCAATGCTAGGGGCAAATCAGTGAGCAAGCTGATTCTCTTCCCATTCTAGTTGGATGCTTAAGTTTTTGCATTGTTTAGCTAGGACACAAAGTGGATTCTAAGCCTTAGCTTAGCCACAACTGCAACCTCCTCTCTGCCCTTGGCTCATAGCCTTGGTTTACTTCAATACCATTGCTTCACATCATCTTCACTGCCACCTTTCTTTTACCACTTTCTTTTGTAACTTACTTTGCTTCGTTGGCACTTTGCCACTGTTAACAATCACCATTTCACTGCCATTGTATATGCTTCCATTGTTTCATTGTCTTTACCACTGTCACTTTAGTGTTTTTGTCTCACTGTTTTCTTATTCACTTCATCTGTTTTCTTTCTCTGTTTCTTTTCTGTTTTCATTTCACTGTCACTCTTTGATACACTATATCTTTGTTACTCCTCACTACTGTTTCTTTACCTTCACTGTTCTTTCTTTGCCATTGTTTTTTTGTCCTTCCTGGTTTGTTCTCTGTTTCTTTGTCATTATAGACTGTTAGGTTAAGGCCAAAAGCCCAGCTCATTGCTAGGGTGAAGCAAAAGCCCAGACCACTGTTAGGGTGCCCAAGGCTCAGTTCAGTCCATCTGTAGTCCAAAGGCCCAAAGCCCAGTTCATTCTTATAGAATAAAGCCAAAGCACAAACTCAATCAAGAGCCCAGTGCACTTCAAAACCAAAGCCAAGCCCACTGTGCCTAGAAGTTACCAAAGCCCAATAGCAACTTAGAAGCCCAAAATAGCTACACACTCCAAACACCCCCAGTCTATGTGGATCGACCCGTACTTGCACGAGCTATAACTGACGACCGTGCACTTGCGGTATTACTGTAGGCCCGCGTTTCATTTCGCTTCAATTTTATACGCTTTCCCGGGCCCACCATAAATGCAGGTGTTCATATGCTTCATCCTGCAAGCTAATCTGAAGCCTTTGATTTGACAATTTGTAAAGAGGAATCTATAGATGCAACATCAAGGTTTAAGAGTATAAAACCTATACAAGTGGCATCAACACCCACTACGACAACTACATGCATTGCAGTTCCAATTCATCGAATTTCTAAGTTCGAGCAGGATGAAAGGCGGAAGAGGGGTTTATGTTTCATCGTGATGAAATTTATAAACCCGGTCATCTATGCAAAGGGGTAGGCCAAACGTTACTATTGGAAGCTAATGCAACCAACAATGTTTTCGTAATGGATTATTTTAACCATCCAACTGTTGGAAAACGATTAATAAAATATGATTTTAAAAGTTTTAATAAAAATTATAATTTATCGTTTTCTTTTGTGAATGAAAAACTTATTAGTCCCATACCGTGGAGTTTCCACTTTTTAGTTGTTTTAAGAGACTATTTAAGAATTTTAGTCCCACATCGGGAAGTTTTTCTTCTTAACTTGTATTTGTCAATGATACAAACAAATTTACTACTTTTGTAAATCTATGGGAAAGGGGATTCTCTATTTTTTAGAGAGACCCCCGAGGAAAAATATTTTATAGTTATTTCTTTAAAGTTCGCGATTTTCCTTAAGGGTTTTTTCGGAGTTGCGATTATGTAGGTGTAGTAGGGTGTTTTATCCTGGAGATATCCGTCCTGTGAGGGATATAGAATCACTCTTGAGTGTATTCGGGCGCTAATGTCTTAAGGACAGCGTGTTGAACACGTGACTCACTCTGTTTTTCCAAAGTTTTGCCTTGTTGTTGTTGCAGAGATTTGGGGAGCTCTTCCGTTTCATCGAATCGATCACTTCCATTATAAAGGAGCTAAGTATCAATAACTTTTGATTATTTGATTTTTTTCTTGTTTTTGATTATTGCACCCAACAATCTTAAGACATTAAAATTTGTAATAATCATGGATGTTAATTGTGGAGTGAAAAAAGAAAAAACCAATTTTTGGTCAGCTGTAGATTTTCGAGTTTATCTCTTAACCTAAAAGGAATTTAGTTGAACCCTTTGGACATAATGTAGTAGACATCTTCATAGTTATCCACATAAATTTTCAGAATTTTTGGAGTTGTAAAAGTATCTTTTTGATATTTTACAAAACAGAGAAACGTTTCTGAAAAATTCTGACGAGCAGAAATTTGTTGTTAACTAAAGTAGTTGTTATGGGGTAACCATGAGTTTTTTGATATGGTGATTCAAACGAAGTTTGTATATCTAGTTGTTATCTTCAAAACTCATATTTTATTTTCCGGTTCAGAACTAAGTTTTGTGAGATGTGGTGTATTAGGTGATTGGGAAATTACTGTGTTCGTGGTCAGAGTATAAACGAGGATTGTGACACGAAATTGAAAAGGGACATGGCTTACAGGCGCATGTGGATGAACACAAGTCTTCCAAAGCTGACAAAGGCGAGAACATCAAACAACTCTAAGCGTAGTCTTCATAAGAAAGATATGTTTCGTAAAACTGAATCCGGCATTACTTTGATTAAGGGTGATTGTTATGTTTGTAAAATTCCTGGCCACACGACAGTAAATTGTAGATAACATAAAACCTTAATAAGTAGAAATTTAATGCTAATTTAGTTGAAAAAAATTAGAACGAGTTCAGTGGCATGATGGCTTAAGTTATTTTAATAACCAATGTGAGAGACCAGTAGGTAGACTCTGGAGCCACCAAGAATGTTTGTTGAAACAGAGACATGTTCACCTCCTATCAGAGGATAGGGGATGTCGAGAAACTCTTTAGAGTAACTCATCTGCAACATAGGTTGCATAAAAGGAAAAGGTCGAGCAGAAGCTCATATCTGTAATATTCTCACATTGAATGAAGTTTTCATGTTTCGAGCATATGCAAAAATCTTGTATCATGTTGTAGATGGTAAAGATTTAAAACTTTAATTGAATCTGGAAAACTTGTTGTAACTAGGCAGTGATTTTTTAGGCAAGAGTTATAGGACTTTGGGTCTATATAAGCTTAACGGAAAAACTGATGAAGTGAACATAGTTGATTCTTGTGATTTCTTTGTGTGATTTAATGTTTTGCGTGGTACACTTGGAACCGTAAACTTATAATTCAATGCTTAAACTGGCCAGCATAGGCTGCGTACCTAAATTTAGTTTGGATTTTGAACACAAAAGTGAAATCTGTGTAGAATCAAAATATGCTATAAAATCTTTTAACACAAATGTTCAGAGTAATTCTAAGCCTTTAGAATTAATTCATTTAGGCCTAGTTGACATGATTTCAAACCAAAACCACTATGGTAAAAGATGGTTTATAACTTTCGTTGATGATTGTACGAGGTACTATCTTGTATACTTTCTTAGGGATAAGGATGATGCCTTAGAAGCCTTAAGATGTATAAACTTGAAGTTCAAAACCAATTAGAAGCCTTGAACATAACAACCGTATCCTTAAGGAGATGAAATTGCTATGTTGGTTAGTTCAGGATTACCTGCGGCCTTGTGGGGCTGAATAGAGTACTCTTTTAAAGATCAGATGAAACTCTGTATAATTTATGGAAAGGTAGATGACCTTCTTATGAATGCGTCAAAGTGTGGGGGTGTTTGACTAAGATTGTCATTCCTCTTCCTAAAAGAATTAGATAGAAACCAAAAATGTTGATTGTGTCTTCATATAAGGTATGCTGAGTATACTACTACATATAGATTTTTGGTTGTGTGTTCTGTTTTTCCATACATTTGTGTGATTTTTTTGACTTTGGTGTGAATATTATTACGAAATATAGGGATGAGTTCTTTGAACATGTTTATTCTTAAAACTGTATCTCATTAGAGATGTGATGTTAATCCCCTAGATTTATTTTCAAATAGTCAGAACTTATCTTAAAGGAAGATGAAGTTGAGGTTGAGCCTAAGAGAAGTAACCAAATTAGACTTGAGACTTCTTATGAAGCTGACTTCATAACATGCCTAGATTAGTTTGAGCCCCATACATGTAAAGAATCCTTGACATCTACTGAAACCCCATTCTGGTAAGAAGCTTCATTTAGTGAAATTGACTCAGTCCGTCAGAACCAGACTTGGGAGCTTTCTAGTTTACCTCCAGGGAGTAAGACCATGGGATGTAAATGAGTCTTTAAGAGGAAACGTTAGGTAGATGGAACTGTGGAAAAATATTAGGCTAAGTTGGTAGCTAAAGGCTATAAACTAAAAGAAGGTGCAGATTTCCTTGATTCTTATTCACCTGTGACGAGAATTACTTCCGTTGAGATGCTAATTGCTATTGGATGTTAAGACATCTTTTCTAAAACCGTGAATCAGATAAATAAATTTTACATAGACCAACCTGAGGACTTTGTAGTGAAAGGTTGTGAAGACAAAGTTTGTAAGTTGAACAAATCTTTGTAAGGGTCAAATAAACACGTAAATAGTGACATGGAAAATTTGATCATGTGATAATGAGTAGTGGATTTAAGTTAATGAATCTGACAAGTATATTTACAAGTAACTTGTTAAGCATGCCTGTATGATTGTATGCTTGTATGTTGATGATATGCTTATACTTGATACAAACATAGATGTGATTAATTCCACTAAAAACATGCGCTAAATGAGAACGTTGACTTGAGAAACTTAGGCCCTATTGAGGTAATCTTAGGGATGAGGATTAGAAGATAATATAATGTTTATAGTCTTAGTCGTTCTCAATATGTTGAATTTGTTCTTAAGAGATACAATCACTCTGATTGTAAGCTTGCTTTTACACCGTATGATTCTTCTTGTAGACTCAAGAAAAAAATAAGGGTAATGAAGTATCTTAACTTGAATACTCAAGGGTTATAGGATGTCTCATGAATTTAATGAACTGTAAGAGTCCAGACATTGCCTATATTGTGATTAAGTTAAGTAGATATAATTGTAGTCCAGAGCAAGAGCATTCATGTGCACTGAGTAGAGTATTATGGTACCTAAAATACTCTATGACCTTTTGTTTGATTTATGAAAGGTATCTTGCTGTCCTTCAGGGACTTTGTGATGAAAACTGGATAGTTAACTCAGAGGAGTCTAAGTCTACGAGTGAATATTTTTTCACTCTAGCAGAAGGGTTTGTTTTTGGTAGATTTCTAAACAGACATGTATTGCTCAATTCATTATGGAATCTGGGAGTATTGTGTTATATAAAGCATGAGAGGGGGCCAAGTGCCTAAGATGCTTTTTAGAAGACATTCCTCTCTGGCATAGGCATGTGCCAGCTATATCTATACATTGTGTTATCCAAGCTATAATAGCTAAAACTAAAAATAACTAATCTCAGTCGGCGTTATTTCCATTGATTGGATAAATTCCAAGGAGAATATCGCGAAACCTTTGAGGAAAGGTTTATCCAAAGAGATAGTTAAAAATGCATCGAGGGGGATGGGGCTTAAGCTCATAAATTAAACTTGCCATGAAGGATACTCAACCTTGCTGACTGGAGATCCCAAGATCAAGGTTTCGAATGAGACAACTAATTTTTGGTGGGTAAAGGTAAACACTATCAGAGAATTTCATTCTCTGTCCCTTCCATATGGTGTAGACGTGATAGTGTAACAGCATGTAAAAGATGACTTTTAAGAAGTCTTATAATGAGTTCTATAGTTTCAATTTAAGATTGAAGAGGGGTGTGGCAGTAACTCTTTTTATGGAAACTCACCTATCTGAACGAGGAAGTGAGGCCGCTTCCTATGAGAATATGAGCTTTGATTTTCTAGAGAATTCTGAGAAACAGGATATGTCCAGGGCCAAATTGGACAAAACGGCACGAGCTTGGCAGCAACCTTGGAGATATCATCCGTGGTCTTTATCGCGAATTACATCAAACGCTAGGAGTTCAAGACATAGTTCACTGTCTCTAGCAAGTAATTCCGGTAATATCTCACTAAGCAAAGGTTCAAGACCTCATAGACACCTCTGCCTAAAATGGTATTTCCTGCACTTTTTATGTGATTTTCGTTTTGATGGTTTTGGTATTACTGGAACTTAGGACCTAAGGGTCACTAAGGGTTCACTAGTTCATACTTTTTCACTTTGGTGAAAGGAACCTTCAGTCTCACTTGTGAGAAACTAAAGATGAAAGCTCTCTATACTATATAATTTTTGCAATCCATAGTATGACCCTGGGTCAACACACTGTTGTGTGAGGGAGATGACGTTGGAATGGCTAGTATGACTTCAACATGCACGATTTGTCTGTCTGTTCAGTCAGTTCGGGTCGTGAGATTGGGTTGTTGATTTACCAAGATCTATCTGTGTTTTCGTGTTTTATTGAGTTTTCATTCATGTGGGAGATTGTTGGAAAACGATTAATAAAATATGATTTTTAAAGTTTTAATAAAAATTATAATTTATTGTTTTCTTTTGTGAATGAAAAACTTATTAGTCTCACACCGTGGAGTTTCCACTTTTTAGTTGTTTTAAGAGACTATATAAGAATTTTAGTCCCACATGGGGGAGTTTTTCTTCTTAAGTTGTATTTGTCAATTATATAAACAAATTCATTACTTTTGTAAAATCTATGGGAAAGGGGATTCTCTATTTTTTAGAGAGACCCCCAAGGGAAAATATTTTATAGTGATTTCTTTAAAGTTCGCGATTTTCCTTAAGGGTTTTTTCGGAGTTGTCAAGCTCAAGTTGAGCATCTACTACATATGCTAGTAGTAGGTGTGGTAGGGTGTTTTATCCTGGAGATATCCGTCCTGTGAGGGCTATATCATCACTCTTGAATGTAGCCGGATGCTAATGTCTTAAGGACAGCGTGTTGAACATGTGACTCACTCAGTTTTTGCCTTGTTGCTGGTGCAGAGATTCGGGGAGCTCGTCCGTTTCATCGAATCGATCACTTCCATTATAAAAGAGCTAAGTATCAATAACTTTTGCTTATTTGATTTTTCCTTGTTTTTGATTATTGCACCCAACACCAACTTGTTGGGAATGTTAGGAAATCGATTATATTTTAGTTTTGATCCAACTTGAGGACAAGTTGTGTCTCAAGGAGTTGGGGATGTTGGGATACCAACCCAATTAGAAGAATTCGTTATTTTAGGAATGAGTTTGTGTTTCCTTATTTGTTACTTACTTAAGATTCTCAATATATATTGGCTTACAAGCTTTGCTTAACTTGGTGGCTAAATCCCCTCTTCGTAGGATTTCTATCGTTTTTCTATTGTTTTCTATGCTTTTTGGTGTCGAATCCTAACACATTGCAAACATGATTCCTTCTCTTTCCTCATCTACTGAAAGTAGTCCTGGAACCGCGATTGCTAGTTTTCTATGGAATTATTATGGATTGAAATTGAGAGAAGAATGGTTGAATTCATGTGTTTCTGAGTTAAATAACTCAAATCCTGATTTTGCTAACTTCAACGTTGCTAAGAAAAAGAATCTCATATATGAGCGGTTTTTGTTTTCTGATATGAATTTATCTTGTGGTGGCGAGGGTGTGCTTCCTGAAAAGCTTCAGACTATGAAATTAGTAAATCTTCCCGGTCCATTTCTTCTTCAGGTTAATGAGATAGTTAATTAATATAAGTGGTCATCCAAAAGATAGGTTTAAGGAAGTACCTTCAGGGATTAAGAGGTGTCTTAAGTTGTCTATGACGGATGGTGTTCAATCTGTATATGGTGTGGAGGACAGACCTATCGAAAGTCTTCAAGTTTTAGCTCCTGCTGGTTTGAAGGTTGTCATTCGTGATGTAAATGTTCGGGATGGGCTTCTAATGCTGGTACCTGGATGCTTGAAAGTACTTGGTGGAATGGTGGAAGATTTGGAAGCTGAACGCAAGAAATTAGTAGATGAAGCAAATGAGCCTCTTTGGGTTAAAAGAACGCGAGCACTAGCAGGGTCTGCTATTGGTGCTCAGAAACCCAATGATGCTGACGGTAGTGGTGATGGTGCCATTGCAACTTTACAGGATGCAATGCGCTCTAGATCATCTATCCAAGGAACTCCCTATGCGCCAGCTACCACCAACACCTTTAGTAGGTCAAGAGGAAGGACCCAACAGGAGACTGAAAATCCCAGTGAGGCATCGAATATTGAATGTAACACAACATCCAGAGTTGCAGCTGGTTTAATGAAATTACTATGGTTGATGCTACTGTGGCTATGTCTAAAATTAACATAGAACGCAATCCATCCCACAATGCTGTTCCTTATACATAGTTGGATGATTTGTTGTCAGATTGGGCTGAGAAGAGAAACTGCATACCACTTATCCAGACTAGAATCAAGTGTGTCATGACTGCCATAAGAAGATTTGACTATGAGAAGGTGACAAAGTATGAGCTTCTCGTTTCTGTTGATGACGGGAGTGCCAGTTCCGATGTGTGCATCCACCATGATGTTGTGCTTAGGGAAGTATACTCCGGAGCAGGTTAGTGCTGCTCTTTTTACTTCAAACAAGCACGACGTAGATGGTAAAATTTGGAAGGCCATGATGGCATTTGTAGAAGTGTTGTGCGATTTTCGGGGTACCTTGCTCGTAGAGATGAACAGAAACTCTACTGTCCCGGTTGCCCTTGAGATGAACAATGAAACGGCTACATTTGATAACTCGTGGGTTATGGAACCGAAAATGCATATCCATCAACCAAAGTAGAATCTCCGGTTGTTGTTTTTTCCCAAAGAGGGAAAGTTGATAATGAAGTTCAAAATCTGGTTCCTTGTTCTCGTCTTTTGGTTCTGACACAATGATTCAGGATGTTTCCCTCTTAGAAAAATAGGATCTCTTATCGAAAAATAAAGCAGTACTACTTGGTAATACTATTCTTAATCAAGGGCATGGTTCTCTCGTTCAAAAATAAAAGACGAAGATGGATCGCTGGGGGATGCCTATATGAATGGAAAACGAATGTTGATCTGGTGATGGTCATGCAGGGTATACCATCATCAGATATAACATGCCTAATTAAAAAGAAATTAAGGTTGACAAAATCAATGATTGACAACCATCTCTATGAAGAAAGCAGAAATACCAAAATATCAAAACAATTTGAAGTATTTTTTTAATGTGGAAGTATATGGGGTAAAAGAAAACTACACTGCATCATCATACTTCTTACACAGCGGCTTCGATTTCATCTGAAGTAGAGGCAGCTCCATTAGGGGAGTCTTCTGTGCGGAGCTGAGAAGATACATCGTCAATGGCCGAGTTCAGCTGAGCAATTTTTTCCGTCAGTATTTTCCTTGTTTTCTGTTATTATTGACAGCATCATCAGTGAGCCATATAAAATAGAGTTTATTGACGGATAGAACATACAGGATGGACAACTAGTATATACACTTCCCATTTTCCTAACAAGTCTCATTTGCCACTAAATAAGAAACATGTGAATAAAAAGATTTTAACAAAGATTCTTCTAGATGATTCACACCAGTCTAACACCACACTCAGATAGTTACTGAAGCACTGAAGCCCAGTATATTTTATCCTCAAAAGAAAAGTTTGACTTCACTAGTAAATGCTAACCTCTAGAGCTTTTTCTTCGTCGTATATAAACTTTGGTAGCTTCCTCATCAAATCTTTTTTGTCAGCTCCAGCAAGAGCTTTGCTGATCTTGAAACATAAAGAAGCCGGTCAGTTGCAAAAGTAGATTACTCAAACATAATCATGAATGAAAATACTGAAAACTGGAAACCAAGAAAATCATATCAATCCTTGGTGAAATGAGGTGCTTATGAACATTCATATATAGCAAGACACAGCTTATATAGATGGGCCATAGAGATCGGCTCACTCTTTCATGTTTCCCATAGCCGACTTTTGCTGGTTGAGTCTACCAGCTCTAACCAGACCAAATACCCCACACTGTCCATCAGAATAGAAAATCGAGGAGTTTTAGCCTACGAACAACATCGAGGTGAGTCTTCGGGTAGTGGATTATATAGTTTCTGAAACAAATCTTTTCAATTATGCTTGTAGATTATATAAAGCTCCTTGTTTACAAACCTTAGTTTCTGAAATTAAGTATTTTCATTTAGGACTGATATCGATATCCTGTTTTGAACTACACTAACATGAGCAGATGAGAGCTAGCCTACACGACTAATATTTAATTATTATGTGAAAGAGCGGCATTTAGGGAAGCTTCAATGGATAAGTTCACAATGACAGCACTATTGCATTAACAATTAGTCTTCTAAAAACATATTTAGTAAGAAAGCAGACTGCATTCCCAACCACATAAACAAATCTCATGGTATCTACGTGATCTGAATGACTATAAGCCTGTGCCTAAAGCTATGGGACCAACTCAGTATACATCACAGCTAAATACATCTGCGATGGATAAATAAAATAGAAAGGTGCTGTTACCTGTGGTGCATAGACGCATCCTAGTGTTCCAACTACTATTCCTCCCAATATAAAGCCACCAACAAAAATACTTGCACTGCCAGGTCGGCCACCATCTCCGCTGTACTAACATGAAAAAAATACAAATTTTTCATTACCTGTGGCATGTGCCCATTAAAGAAAACTGATGATGGATGCAAAATGAAAGGGCAGAGATAGATATACTAGCAAATACGATGGAATTTAACTAACTGCAGAGACAGAAATTCTCATAAAGCAACACAGAATAAATAAGAAGAATAAAAGCAACACAAAACTTTTTACCTCATTGTCGCACACACGTACCTCACGAAAACTAAAAACAATATATTTCTCCCTGATTTTTTACTTATCACAAGATCTGGCCAATCTGGCATCAGAGTGCAATTTGTATATACCACTGCTGAAGAGCTATTATCAAACCAATTCAAAGACGAGGCGCCAAATAAAATCTAGATCCATAATCAATGGATATGAATATGACTATTGCAAGAACGTCAGTTTAATCCCAATGGTCTTTGAGTCAAGGCTTTTTATATGTTTGGTTTTATGGTATCTACAAACATCAAATGGTTGTTAATCCCAATGGCCTTTAGAGTCGAGGGTTTTTAGTTGTTTGGTTTCATTGTGTCTACAAACATCAAATGGTTGTGTCAACATATCCTATGTACTTGAAAGTGTATTCCAGTTAAACATTATCTGCAACAAAAATCACTGATGAACGAAACTTCCAGGTTTAGTTAACTCTTTCAATAGTTTGTTCATTCTATATATTGATTACTATAAATACAAAATTGTTTAGAACAGAAAGATCGATCTTGGAAGTTTGTTTATATACTCAAAGTGTATTTACCACAAACCTCACAATACCTAGTGCCAACGTTTTAAATAAAGAACTAGTGAGGACCAGTAATACAGCAACTAGCTTTACGAAGTTATCAATGTAAGTTATGTCTAAACAAGCACGAGAAAAGGAGTACACAAGGTAATGAGGAAAACGATACCTATAAGCAGCTCGAACAACAAGAGGCCTTTTGGAAGTTGAAATTCTTGCTTTTTTTTGATGAATTGTATTGAAAGACAATTTAGCAGGTGCAAGATTCACAAGACATTGGTCCATTGGCTCAAAGGTAGAACCTACAAAGAACATTTATCAAAGGATTAGACAAGCAGCTAAAGAAAATTTCCAGTTAGTAACTTTTAAGAACAATCCAATATACAAATTCTACTGTTTCTGGTGCACGAACACTTAATCCCGTTCTATCTTCGACATTTCTAATGAACATCAACAACTAAAAATAACTGAATGTGACCTCATTCATGATACAAAATTATAAATTCAGTTCTCAAGCAAATCTTATTTTTGCAGTCTCATCACTCTAAACGTTCTCTACAAAATTAACCAGTATATACAGATCATATTCATGAAAGGCACTATTGATGTATTTCACATTTTAATAAATCTTCAGAAGAGCAAATTTAGTTAATTACTTATCAATTTGATCTGTAATGCTATGAAACCAGATAACTTAATACAATTCAAGGAAAAATAAATATGATTTTAACAGAAGAGATTAAGATACTTCTATCCATAGAAAACGACATACAAATTACGAGAAAGAAAATCAGGAAAACGCAAAAATTGAAAGGATTTGGAAAAACAAAAAGAAGAAAAGAAGATTTGAAAATGAAAATTTACCTGCAAATGATTGGATCTTAGGGTTTCGAGTAGAGACGAAAGAACTTGTGAGAGTAGCCATAGTTTATGGATTTTCCTTAACAGAGAGAAAAAGAAGAAAAAGGGAAAGAAGTGAGTGATGAACTGACGATGAAAATGAGGAGAAAACTTAACAGGTGGATCTTGTTTTCGATAACCCCAATGATGAATCCCTAGTCTGGGCTAGACTTTGGGTTTGAGACCGTATAATTTATGGAATGAAGCCCAATGAAGGGAACTATTTGTCCATCGTCCGATTCGATTTTTTTTTTGTTTTTTTTTTGTTTTTTTTGATAGGAAAGAACCCACGATGGGGGGATTTGCAGATAAATTGGGTAAAATACACGAAAAGATCTTTCCTTCTGCTGGTCTCTCAGGAAGTATTGCCCTAATGTGGAAAAATGATTTTAATTTTGAAATTATTCGGAACACTAATAAAATGGTTAATGCGATTATTTCTTTTGACCCTTCTAAACTAGAGTATTTGCATTTTTCTTTATGGCTCCAAATACTATGGATAAAAGATGCAGCGATGGAACTATATTAAAGAAATAAGAAATAGGCAAATTATCCATGGGTTCTCATTAATGACCTAAACATCACCATGGCTGCTCATGAAAGGTTTAGCTGTAAAAGTCCTGCAACTTTTGAAATTCCTTAAATTAAAAATATTATTGATCATGTTGATTTATCTAATATTGGTTTTGTTGGCTGTCAATATACTTGGTCTAATAGGCAAGCCTCTCCCAATCTTATTAAAGCCACACTTGACAAGGCTTTGGTCAATGGTCATTGGCTGAATCATTATGGATATTCAAAAATATTACATATCGATTCAATGGGCTCTGATCATTTATCAAATCTCTTGGTTACTAATCCTATTTCTAACCAAGGGAAAATTCCCTATAGATATTATAAGTGTTGTTTTAAAGACCCGTTTCTCATGAGATAATTAAAAACTCCTATGAATTAGAAGTTATTGATTCACCTGCTTATCAATTTAGCAATACATTAACAGGAGGTTAGTCCTCGAGTGATTTCTGGGGAGTTAGTGTATTTTAAATCTCAGGAATTTTGAGAGATTTTGAGAGAGTGTAGGGAGTTTGAGAGAGTTTGGTGTTTTTGAGTTCAGGGAGTTTGGGGGAGTGTAGGGAGTTTGAGAGAGTTTATTAGAGGGAGTTTGGGGGAGTTTGAGAGAGTTCACTCCTAACTCATTCTCTTTTAAGAAACAATAAACCCTCATTTGCAAATAACATTGATCTTTAATCAAAAGAAAAAAAATAAATGAAAATGATCATATCTCTGTATCAATAGTATGTTATTTTGTGCAACGAGATAATTTTTTTTCCCTTCAATTTAATGGTCTCCATACAATTCTAACTCCCTTTGTTCACGAACATTTTTCCACATTTTCCTGTTGAAGTTTTTATTAACTGTCCACCGAGAGCGACCAAATGTGTCACGTATTGTGATGGAATTAAAATTTGGTTCAAAATCTTTTCTCCGAGCTATAGCATTTATTGAATCTTATTTATTTCTAAAATTAGGGTTCTTATTTGGGATGGTTAAGGGAGTAGTGGTTGGTTATAGGTGGTGATGGTAGTGGTGAGAAAATAGTTTTGACGGTGGTTGCAGAAGTGGTAATGTAATTCAACTCAGGGAAGCGCTAATTGTGAAGACTTCTACATTTTTTTTTGCTGGTGCATCTTACGGGATATGTAGATCTAAACAAATCTATATATCCACACGTTTTCATGGACTCTAGATCACTATCCTAATATTTTCCTAGAAATGTTTCACCGTATCATAATGGCCATCATCTAACAATCATTTCATCATGTTGGGAACAACATTTTTGTTGGTGAGATTTGAGAAATCCGTATGATTTGAAAAGAAAGATTTTGAACCAAATTTGGTTGTGAGACAAAAATACACTAAAATCTCTACTCTTTTGAGAGATTTGTTGTGAGACCAAAATACAATAAAAACTCCTTCGAACTCCCAAAGAAACCAACTCCCTAGTATTGTATGGTTTTATGACTAACAGGGAGTTCAAGAGCTTTTTTTAAACTCTCCAGCGACTAACAGGTGTTTTCTAGGGAGTTTAGGAGACTCCTCTAAACTCCCCCACGACTAACGGGGATTTGGAGAGACTCCCTCAAACTCCCTCAAGACTAACAGGAGAAAACCAAAATACATTAAAATCTCTCGAACTCTCCCACGACTAACCCCCTGTAAGAAATGTTAAGTATGGTTTGAAAAAATTCAACACTAATTAGCTTGTCAACATTGACCATCAGGTCAGGGAGCTGAAGTCTGAACTTCACACTCTTAATTTCAAACATTTAGCAGTCAAAATGTTGAATCTATTAAGAATATAGAAATTTCTCTTGAACATTGGCAAAAAATTCAAGAGGATTTCTATGCCAAAATTCAAGGAAAGAGTATATTAAAATCTATGATAAAAATACAAACTACTATCGTTCTTATGTTAATAGCATTTTAATCATATCTCTGCTCTTAAGCTTGAGGAAGTGAGAAATACCATCAATCAAATGGATTTGTGGAGTGCTCCAGGACCTGATGGATTTCTACCAGGTTTCTATAAGCAAGACGTGAAACTTCTAATTAATGATGTATGGCTCATGGTTAAGAATTTTGTTAGAGCATTGCTCGGTCGAACTCACAAGTGTTGCTATCTCAAGCTTATTGTCAAATTTAGTTGATCAAAACTATATCTTGATTTCTAGTCTACTTAAATCAAGCTTCGGATTTAGGATTAGAAGTGTGTAGTTGAATATCAGAAACCACTAAACGCCCTTGAAGATTAAAGATTGGATATCAAACGAAGACATCAACAAGGACTTCATCAACAAAAGTAAGTGGCTACTAATTTCATTTGCATTCTTGTTCAATTCTACCTTTCTAATCTATCGAAACAAATGCTCACTTTATGGAACAATTTCTATGATGGTAAATGTACATTTATTTATATATAATCGAGGTTATTTGAGCCATGACTTTAGTGACAACAACCTTAATCCCTGAAAAGGTTCTCGTGTTGTAGTGAACGAGCTTACATATTCGACGAGCCAATAATTACTCAATTTCGAGTTATAACGAAAAAGTTATTGATTTATTAAAGCAACAGTTATAAGTGTTGTTGTAACTTGTAACTGTTGCCGTTCGTAGTAGGAAACAATCTACGAACTGTTTGTAACGGTTCACGGAGTTGTGCGCAAATATGTGATTAAAAGTCTATTTTAGTCAAGTTTTTGATGTGTCCTCATCTAGGCAAGATGGTTATTCTTCTAAACACAATTAATTGCCATATTAAAGTTTTTGTGGCATTTTGGAATTCCTTCCTAAGTTAAATTGTGATTTATTCACAAATACAATTTACGCTAAAGTAATTATTTATTTAATTATTTACCCAAGAGTTGTAACTTACGAAAGATTCCCAAAATTAGGAGAGTCTTGAAAAGGAAAATAGCTCAAACTTTCTTTGGATTCAAGCTACCTTGTTCACTATAAATAAAGGGTTCGTGAATGCTACACTTTTTATCCCTTGGAAAATTGGTGTAAGCTTCATAATACATCTTCTGATCTTCGTGAACAAGAGTGAGATAAAATTCTTCGTTTTGGGGATCGCAAAGCCGAGTTGGTAATAATCTTCGTGATATTTACGCAACTTGTAATATAAGTTTTCAAACTCTTGTCTATTCTAAGGTCTTCTCTTCTGATATAAGACCATTCAAGAGTTGTTGAACATAAACCCTAGGTTTTGATAGATTTCGGTTCACGATCGTATACCGACACTAGTTGGTCGAAATCGGAACTAGAAAAAAACTTCGATTAAGGTATCTCATAAATTCTTTAAGAAGTTTTAACAAGATATCTCTAGATTTATTCTAGTTTTTCTTGTTGTATAATTTAGGTTTCTCTTCCAATTTTGAGGAGTATAATAATCCCTAATCTACAAGTTTGTTTTGATATGTATACTTTTATATGGTAGTTGTTCGAAACAAAACAAGCTTTCCCAAACCTTTGTTCGCACCTAAAGGGAAATCAAAACCGGTGTTTTGTGGATTCAAAACCCATAAAGTATTCACATAGGATGAAGTAACTCTTAGGCTGTAAAGGACGTCAACTAAGAGAATCAAGTGCGTAGAATCTTGCGAGGTTCAAGAGAAGTAAGGAGCACGGATGTAACTGGATCGTTGTGACGGTGGGTTCGGTCTCAACTACATTCCAGTCCAAAGTTATTGATAGTAGGCTAGTGTTTGTATCGGTTTAATATAGAGTGGTGTTCAAATTGGACTAGGTCTCAGGCTTTTTCTGCAGTTGCAGTTTTCCTCGTAACAAAATTTCTCTGTATCTTGCTTTACTTTTATTTTACGCATTATATTTTGTTTGATATAACTAAATTAATTTCAAGTGATTCAATAAATAACCTAAATAGTTTTTAACTGAAACTGTATTGAACCTACAAGACTTGTTTTTGGAATTCGCATCTTGAAATCTAGATTACAAGATTTACTCTTGTTTGAATTAGGTTCACATACTGCTACAGTACTATGTTATCTTGGATATTGATTTTTGAGATCGCACAAGAGTTCTTGTACACAATCGGGTTCACGTATATGTTTGATTGTACAATAATAATAAACTATATATAAATATTGTCGAATGATCATTAAGTTAGTTTACTTCCAATTCTATTAGGTTTTGTCTCATAGCTTTGAACGAAAAAGTTGGTGGTGTATTTTGGTACCCCCTGCGTTTTCAATTGGTATCAGAGCATGCAAACACCTTTAGACCTAATAAGTCTGTGTTTGTAGCGATCTGAACTATAAACATATTATCGAATATAGAATGCACGGAAAGTGATTTTGTTCAAAATTTGGATTTATCACCTGAGGAAACTGTGGATAACTGGGAAACATGCCTAGAAAAACAGTTGGATGAATTTTACGATGAAGGTGACTCAGATATTGATAGAGATGTAGATGAGGATATCTCAAAGTATGTCGAGATGTTGAAACCTCTTGGAAAGAAAAAGGTGACAACTTCTTGCCTCACTTCTTTTCTGACTCCTCTCTGTCGAGAAAATAAGAAATTAAGAAGAATTCACGCAGGTCTTTATGTTTCGAATCGCTCTACTTAATCGATCCTCAAAGATTTTGAGGAAAACCTACTTAAGAAGTCACTTAAATGTGATAATCCTTATCAAAAATACTTTTTGTTGGAAGAGAAACTTGTAGAATCTGAAGCAAGGATTAACTTTCAACAAATTAGTTTTGAAGACAGAGAAAATGCTTATCTCGTTAGAGAAAAACGCCTTGAGACTGATTTAACCGATGCTATAATTGTGATGAGGTTTATACTAATGGCCATAAGTGTACTCGTCAACAACTTTTCATGTTAGTGGCTGATGAAGAGGTGGAAACTGTGGAGGATCAAGGTTCTCTAGAAGGTTCACCAACCACCCTAGCAGCTGAAGAGGAGATTGAAATCTCATTACATGATCTTAATGGTGATATCTCTCATACCACTATTAAAATTCAGGGTGCAATTAAGAATAGACCTATTACTATTCTCATTGATAGTGGCAGCACCCACGGTTTTTTGGACCATGAGGTAGCTAAGCTATGCAGTTGTGTCATTGAACCAACAATTCCACTTCAGGTGGTTGTAGCTAATGGTCATAAATTTCTCAGTCAAGCTAGATGTCCATCTATTCTCTAGCAAATGCAGGGCCGTAAATTTCAATTTGATGTCAGAATACTTGCTATAGGTGGTTGTGACATGGTGCTTGGAGTGGATTATATGAAAGGGATGAGTCCTATCATATTTGACTTCAATAAACTTACATTCTCTTTCACTAGTAATGGTCACAATATTACACTACAGGTTCACACTGAGTCTGCTAACATTTCCATGATGTCAACCAGTGCTGCCCATAAAGTTTTTTAAGAAGCATAAGCATGGATTAGTGGTTCATTTATACTCTGTTTCATCTACTCCTATCACCACTTCTACCCATCCATAAATAACTAAGCTGCTTCAATCCTATAATTCTGTCTTTGCTGAACCCACCTCTCTACCCCCATTCAGGGCACATGACCATCACATACCACTTAAAACATTATCCATACCACCTAACCAAAGGCCCTACAGAATCCCATATCTTCACAAAGAGGTGGTTGAAAAATTAGTGGGAAATGTTATCCTCAGGGGTAGTCCAACCTAACCACATCCCCTTCTCTTCACCTATTCTCTTAGTTAAATAGAAGGATGCAGTTGGAGATTTTGTGTAGACTACCGGAAGTTGAATGCTCTGAAAACTAAAAATAAGTTTCCAATTTATAGAGGAGTTACTATATGAACTAAATGAAGTTACCAAAATTGATCTAAGAGAAGGATATCATCAAATTAGAGTTTTCCCTTCTGACATTCATAAAACTGCCTTCAAGACACATCAAGGTCATTTTGAATTCTTGGTAATGCCATCTGGTTTGACCAATGCACCAGCTTCTTTTCAGGCACTTATGAATGATGTTTTTAAACCTTATTTGAGGAAGTTAATTCTGGTTTTATTTGAATATATTCTTATCTATAGCCCTGATTTACAATCTCACTTACAATACTTGGAGATTGGTCTTAAACTTTTACAACAACATTCCTTGTTTGCAAAGCTTATAAGATTCTCTTTTGGACAAACACAAATCGAATATTTGGGCCACGTTATAACTGGAGATGGTGTATCTGTTGATCCATATAAGATTGAATGCATGTGATAATGAGTTGGAACAGTTCTCACGCAGAGTAGAAGACCAACTGCTTACTTTAGAAAGAGAATGGGGGTAAGGTTTGCTGCTCTTTCCACTTACAAAAAAGAGCTAATGGATGTTGTCATGGCAGTTGCTAATTGGAGGCCTTACCTCTTAGGCAGTAAGTTTACCATTTTCACTAACCAACAAAGTTTAAAGTTTTTCATGGAGAAAAAGCTACATTCCTTCCTGCAACAAAAGTGGCTCTCCAAGCTACTTGGTTATGACTATGAAGTCTGCTATAAAAAGGGAGCTGACAACAGAGTGGCTGATGCATTATTTAGAGTACAATTTCCTTATACTTTTTGTAATGTTATCTCTCAACTACAGCCATCTTGGATTCAATAAGTAATCCACAGGTATACTTCTGATACTTTAGCACTTGATATGATTCCCAAGTTATTACTCACCCCAACAGTAATTCCTCCTTATACACTGGAATGACAGAATTTATATTAGAAATACTGGAACCTTAAGAACTCAAGTATTAGCAGCCATTCATTCTTCTTATGTGGGTGGTCATTCTGGCACTCAAACTAGTTATCAGAAGGCTAAAATATATTTTTATTAGTGGGTCTCAAGAGAGAATTATTCCAGTACATTAAGGATTGTGACATTTGTCAGCAACATAAAGGCTCCAACACTCTTTCTGGTGGTCTCCTACAACCATAACCTATTCCAGATCAGGCATGGCAGCACATAAGTATGGATTTCATCACTGGACTTCCTAAATCTGAAGGAAGGGAGGTAATATTAGTTGTGGTGGATAGATTCACAAAATATTCTCATTTTCTGCCATTGAGCCATCCATTTACTGCTTCATCTATAGCTAAAATATTTTTGGATAACATATATAAGCTGCATGGCCTCCCTACTTCTATTGTGTCAGATAGAAATAGTATTTTCCTGAGCAATTTTTGGCAATTTTTCAAAAAGATGGGCTTAGCATTACATCTAAGCACTGCCCATCACCCACAATATGATGGGCAAACAGAAAGAGTTAATGCTTGTGTGGAAAACTATCTGAGGTGCATGACTAGCTACAAACCATCCAAATAGGTCACCTGGCTTCCACTTGCAAAATTGTGGTTTAATTCCACTTATCACACCAGTTTGAAGCTGACTCCTTTTGAAGCTTTATATGGATACCCACCCCTCATTTTGGCTTATCTATTTCCCTTCATATACCTACTTCTTCTACTGCTGATTAATTACTCAAGAGACAGGCTATGAGTGATTTAATGAAAACTGCTTTGGTGGAGGCTCGGCATAGGATGAAACAGCAGGCTGACAAGAAGAGGGTTGAAAGATCTTTTCAGATAGGGGATTGGGTATATCTCAGGTTGCATCCTTACAGACAAACCTCAGTGCAACTGAGAAGAAACCTGAAGCTAGCAGCAAATTCTTTTGGCCCATTTCAGGTGTTAGAGAAGATTGGTAGTGTAACTTATAAACTGCAATTACTACCAAACTCCAAGATTCACCCTGTTTTTCATGTATATCAGTTAAATCTCAAGTTGGGGACTGGAATGCTTCCTCAAACTTCACTGTCATCAACTGACAAGGATGGTTGTCTGAATATTACTCCACTGAAGGTGCTAGCTACCAGGAAGATACTGAAAAACAAGCAAGCCATTAATCAAATCTTGGTCCATTGGGCCCACTCCACACCATCTGAGTCCACTTGGGAAGATACTCTAACTATGCACCAATAATTCCCTAAGCTGATTCTTGAGGACAACAATCTTATGGAGTAGTGGGCAGTTGTTATATCTCTTCCTTAAGAGCACCCCTCTTGTTAGCCCTTAGTCTATGCCGAGTGCCTTTAGTCTTCTTTGTAACTTCTTATTCACGTGAAACTGTCCTTTTACTCCTTGTTGGTTGTTATTTTGTGGCATGAACATTATTTTGAGTAAAAGCTTCTCTTCTTTCTTATGTCATTCTTGTCTACTTCCATTTCTGTTTTTCTTGCTCTCATCTCGACCCTTGATTCTTTTTTCTTCTGTTGCTTCTCTGATTTTCTTATTCCACCTTCTTATCTTTCAACCCTTCTTCCTTCACGTGAAACATTAGACCACCACACCAGCTGCTAGAGTTCTCCCTTATATAGTCTTTTAAATCAGCGTTGCTTACAATCGAAGATAAGAAAGCTTAGTAATAAAGCAATTGATATTCACCGTTAAATGAACTCCTGATTTAAGATTCAATCTAATTCTGCTTAGAAGCTAAGTAATCAATCTCCACCTTTATATGGTATTAGATTGATACACACAACTGAAATGAATCATACCCAAACATGTATACCTTGTTGGCTCAATAATAGTTAACTGAAGTTAGACATATTAACACTTATAACTTGGCCATATTCATCTAACACTTATAGATCAAATATGATGATCAATCAATCATGATAGATAATCGATATCAATATAAATGTGTTTGAAGAGAGTTGTTCAAATGTTCATCATATCATAGAAATATATATATATGAACCATTTGAAACAGAATCAATTTGGTTTGTAATAGTACAAAGTACTTATATAAGAACCAATTCATGAACATAATGCCACGGTTTGTAAAACTAGTTCACATACTTTATTTTCATTAAAGTTCCAGGGACTTTAGTTCGCTAACTGAGTTCGTAAACGAACCTGGTTTCATAAGTATGAAAATCCATACTTACCGATTATAGAACTTGACCACTGTGTTCGCAAATTGAGTACGCGAACAACAGTTCCGGACTTTGGCTTTGTCCAACCGTTCGCAAACAGGGTACGCGAACAACAGGTTCGTACTTGGCCTTGTCTAGCCGTTCGCAAACAGGGTACCTGAACATCAACTCCGGACCTTTTCACATGTCAACCCGTTCGCAATAATAGTTCGCAAACAAGAGTTCCGGACCTGAGCTAGAACTTCACAGTGAACATACAAAGTATACATACTGTGATATATCCATGCATTGGTAGTCGTTCTAAAACTCTCTAATATCCTTGGAAGACGACAATAGTAATCTTACACATACCACTAGCTTCAAGTAATTTTCAAGTGATTAATCGATCAATACGAAACTTCCCAAGTTAACGTCAATTAAATAATTGTGTCACAAAAATCATGTAATATGTTCAAGGTAATTTTTACATGATCATCTTTGACTTAATATTTAGTTTCCAACAAGTAGATTGTCTCCAACTAAACTCGTCAAGTATATGATGAACTTAGCTAAAGCTAAAAGCTTCCAACACATATTTCGATAAATAGATAAACGAGATAAACTCGGCTTAAAATATCAAATGTGTATAATGTAAAAGTCTATATAACTTCACGACTTAGTATCTTTAGAAGATAGAATAGAATAGACTTCTGAGTGATAGATAAGTTTCAGTATCCACATACCTTTTGTTGATGAAGTTCCTCCAAGATCTTTAATATATCTTCTTCTTCAATTGGTGATTGTTGTGAAGTCTAAAGCTCAACTACACACTTTTATCCTAATCCGAGACATAGATATAAGTAGACTAGAAATCAAGTATATAGTTTTGATCAACTAAACTTGATAAACAAGCTTGAGATAGAAACGCTTGCGAGTTAGACCAAGCAGTGATCTAACACTTTAGGCAAAGGAATCAGTGATGTGATAAACCAATATTTGCCTATAAATGTCATACAAAGCCTTTTCAAAATTATAATGATTATCAAAAGGATAACTTTGTAAAGACGGAGACAAGATCTGATGCTCCCAAATGGAGAACGACTAACTTGCAAAATAATAGTCAATCTGATTCTCTTTCGAGAAATCATAAAGAGAATAATCGGGAGAAGGTTCTGGTTGTTCCTAAACGCACCCAAAAAGTGGATATCAAAGAAAGTCAATAATGCGTTGAGTGTAAAAAGGAATGGTCACCCAGAAAATTCCATGACTATGGAAAAGGCAGAATCCATGATGTTGAAAGTTAAAAATTTATTGGGAAAGATGGATTTAGATATAAATGGGTCTAAAAGTAATCTCCTTCATGATAATCTAAAAGTGAAAACAAGGATTGATGGAAGAAAAAACAAAATAATCCAAAAACTATAGATGGTGAATAATCCATAGATGTGGAAAAGTCTGTTTCAGTCGCATGTGGTGAACAAGACTTTGTTCACCTCAACACAACTTGATTGTGTTATAAGTGTCACCAATAAATTTCCTATAAGAAATATGGTGAGGAAGGCACAAGAATTAGGGCGCACATATTATGTTGGGTAAGATTTTCAATATTTGGTAAAGTCGTAGGATTCACAATTGGACTCTTATAAAAAGGTATGTCTATAAAATTGAGCAAGTTTTATGATTTCATTATTATATGCTTGATATCATGATATATGTATATCAAAAACATCTTTGTTTTTGATATTCGTACTCTTATTTTTCGCTAAGTGTTCTGGTGGAAACCCGAGTGCTGTCATGATTGGTCGTTAAAAAAATTACTTGAAGTTAAATACTCTGAAGACAAGAATTTTTGTTTCTACCTTGTTGAGCCTACGCTCCAAATTAATAGATGATTACATGCCAAGAGGTTTATAATCTTTTTTTTAAATGGTTTATGACAATAAAATCTTTAGTGGTTGTCATATTTGTCTTTTATGCACCTATAAAAGAGTCAACCACTCAAGTTGTAATATGTCGTTTCAATCGATGTGGGTATCAGCACTTCTTATGCTCTTTGTAGAGTTCCCTTGCCTATCTGAATCCTTCAAGAGACGAGAACATGATCCATGGGAATTTCTTCATAACAAGCTAAGAAGGATATGCAATGGATAGTATATCTAATCATAATGTTGATATTTAAACTTAGGTTTTGGGTAAAAATCTCAAGACACGGTAATCATGTTGATTACGGGTACATCATTCACCATTATCTAAGAGATAATGGATCGTAGGTGAAGTATTTATAATAGACAAACCAATGCGGCTAATGATCCATATACCTTGTGTATCATTCATGTTTAACTAACTTGATTTGTGTTTAAGATTCTTAAATGTTCAGGTTCGAGGAAACAAACAGTGCCGATGAATTGTTGTTTTTGGTGAATTACAAAGAAGAAATTTCGAGTTTAAGCTTATCTTGTTTAAACTATCGAAATATATCAAGCAATGATTGTTCACATTATAGGCAAGTTTAGTAAATAACAATGTATTGTTTATAAAATAAGTTTTGAGTCGAGTTAATCATTTGAAAAAAAAAAACTGTTTCGATGATGTTCATCATTGGTGTCATTCGGGAATGTTTCAAATCGATTATTAGAGAGATGTAGAACTACTGTAAATATGGATACAAGACAATATGCATACCAGTTCACATAGTAGGAATCTATTATAGGTATGGAGTCGTAGTACACATATCGGCGTAGCTATAGTTCGGAAAACGACTTTGTGGTACAGTACCCAAAACGTATACTAAAAAAGATCTGAGTTCGTGAATTGGTTTGTGATACCAGTACGCATACCAAAATTCCCTGATTTTTAGGTACACGTACCTGGTACGCATACCTTGGCAGTCGGAGTTCACGAATAGGGTTGGTACATATACCCGGTATGCATACCATCCCTGCCGAATATTTTTCAGATGCATACAAACTATTTCTATAATAGTTTGGAATTAAAAAAACATTCTATAACACTTCTAAGACAATTTTGATCATTAAATTTCTTTTGATCATGACTCATAGTTTAAGTCTTGAATGTTATTGAACACAGTTATTATTTGAATGTTCACAACCTTCTTGGTTTATAACAATTAATATTTGAATGTTCACAACCTTCTTGAATGTTATTGAACACAGTTATTATTGAACATATGATGCACGATTTTTAATGAGTTATATATTTATATATATATGTGCATTCTTTTTTTGTGTCAAGGAAATATTTTTATATGCTTTTGTTTGACAATCTTGGTATAAATCCTAGCGTAAAATATTGGTTCTTCCGTCTAAGAGTAAATCAAATCTTATATGTTCTTTACAAGTTTATATCTTACATAAGATGATTGCATTACTCGATCCTCATAATCATTCTTGTGTATTGCTTGACTTTCTTGAGATAAGTTCTTGTTTATCATATTTGTATGATTTGAACACCAACTCATGATGATTTTTCCTCAAAAGTTAAGCCAACTCTTAACTCTTATGTTCTTAATAAACTAAGAGGAGTAAACTTTTGATGATGATGATGGATACAAATTTACTTGTGAATTTGTTAGTGTCCATAGAAATCCTTTACTTGTATAGGTCGTCGTGTTGTTCTATTGTGAATAACATCAAATGGGGGAGAGTTCTTAAGTGAACTTGTGCTTAATTGTTATATCTTTATGGGGGTGTGTGGTTGTGGAATTTAAAGGAGATGCTTGTATCTTAAATCTCCTATATGAGCGCTAAGTATTTCATACTCTGTGATACCATCTAAATAAAAGTTGATATGTAATTCCTTTAAGTCTTGAAGTATCTTTTGGATGAATTCATTAAGATCCTATAGTTTTCATACATTTGCCAATTATTATCGACAAAAAGGGAGAGAATTAATTAGTAATTTCACACTACACACATATGGTTTACGGATCACTATGTAAGGAAGAGTGAATCAATATCTATAGGTTTCACCTATTATGGAAAAGATGTAAGTATTGATTAAGAGGGAGAAACATATCACCGTAGTATTACTTCGAAGTTGCGATAATTGAACTTTGGAGAAGATATTAATATTATGTTTCTGTATAACGATGATTGAAAATATCTTTTCAAAGTTGTTATCGCTAAGGATCTTCAACAACTACGGTGCTTAGTTGAACATGTTTAAAATCATTGGCAACTTGAAATAACGAAAAATTCAAGGAGCTAGAGTCAGATTTATTTTAGTTGTTTTTGTTGTATAGTTTAGGTTTCTCCTACAATTTTGAGGAGTGTGATAATCCCGAATCTACAAGTTTGTTTTGATATCTCTACTTTTATCTCGTAGTTTTTCGAAACAAACAAAAGATTTCCAAAACCTTGGTTTACACCGAAAGGGAAATCAAAACTGGTGTTTTATGAATTTAAAACCCAAAAAGTCTTTTCTTAGGCTGTAAAGGACGTCAGCTAAGGGAATCAAGTGTGTAGAATCTTGCGAGGTTCAAGAGACGTAAGGACCGCGGCTATAACTGGGTCGTTGTGACGGTGGGTTCAGTCTCAACTACATTTCAGTCCGAAGTTATTGATAGTAGGCTAGTGTCTGTAGCGGCTTAATACAGAGCGGTGTTCAAACTGGACTAGGTCCCGAGGTTTTTCTGCAGGTGAAGTTTTCCTCGTTAACAAAATTTCTCTTGTGTCTTGCTTTATTTTCCGCATTATATTTTGTTTGATATAATTAAAGTAACTGCAAGCGATTTGATAAATAACGTAAATTTTTTTTAATTAAAACTGTATTGAACCTACAAGACTTGTTCTTGGAATTCATATCTTGAAATATAGATTACAAGATTTACTCTTGTTGGAACTCGGTTCACGTACTGTTACGGTACTAGGTTATCTTGTATATTGATTTTTGAAATCATCCAAGAGTTCTTGTAAATAATCATGTTCACTTTTGATCGTACAAGAATAACAAACCGTATATACATATTGTTGAAGGATCATTAAGTTGGTTTACTTCGAATTGCATTAGGTTTTATCTCATAGGTATGAATGAAAAAGTTGGTGGTGTATTTTGGTACCCCCTACGTTTTCAAATTTCTTTGAGACTAAAAGAATTCTCAAAGAAATGAACCACACTTTCCTCATTCTAATCCCAAAGATTAACAATCCTTCTTCTCCTGCTGATTTTAGACCTATTTCTCTTTGTAACACCAGTTACAAAATTATCTCTAAAATCATTGTTAATAGGATGAAACCGTTGCTAGGTAAAATTATTTCACTATTTCAATTTGTGTATGTCCCTAATAGACATATTCAAGACAATGCATTGATATTCCATGAGTTGGTTCATGCTATGAAAAGGAAAAAAGGTAAGAATGGGTATATGGGTCTTAAGTTAGATATGTCGAAAGCGTTCGACAGAGTTGAATAGTCTTTATTATTAGACATTCTTAAAATATTTGTGTTAGAGCAATAACTCGGTTGAACTCACCAAGCGTTGGTATGTCTAGTTGGTTGTCATATTTTAGTATCAAAACTCATTAGAGTTGCTTGATTAAATACTAGAGTCAACTTCGTTTAGGTTAAACTAGAAAGCCTAGGAATGTTGAGACATACAAGTATTACTGCGAATACCTGAAGAATGTGAAGAAGTAACGAACTACAACGACGACACCATCCTTACACTTGAGGTTAGTAATACTGACTTGAACTTGTTTAATTCCTAACTTATCTTTCACGTCATGCTATATTGAAAACATAACTGCGAAGCTGTATATACTGTATGTATTGTATATGAAAAAGCGGGTGTCCAACAACCACACCCAATATTTCGTTCGTCAATATGAATAAACAAACTCCAATATACTTTCAAGAGAATCAACTAGACAGTCAGACTCAATCTAGAGAAAAGTATATCAAAGAGTTTTATATCTCTATCTCTCAATCTAATCTGCAATCAGCAAATAGGAATTTGCGAGCCCGATTGAATATAAGAGAAATAACTTGAACAGTACCAAAGACCAATGCTCAAGGATCAATCAATTTCAATAAACAACCAAAAATTTGATCTCCCAATTGATCGATTCAACGCACAACCTGTGATATTTCAATTATATAACGAAACATAATGCGGAAAAGAAATAACACGGACACCAAAATTTTGTTAATGAGGAAAACCGCAAATGCAGAAAAACCCCGGGACCTAGTCCATATTTGAACACCACACTGTATTAAGCCGCTACAGACACTAGACTACTACAAGTTAACTTCAGACTGGAATGTAGTTGAGCCCTAACCAAGTCTCACACCAATTAAGGTACAGTCGTGTTCCTTACGCCTCTAGAACCACGCCAGATTCTACGCACTTGATTCACTTAGCTGATCTCACCCACAACTACGAGTTGCTACGACCCAAAGTCGAAGACTTGATAAACAAATTTGACTCACACAGAAAAGTCTATTGAAATAGATAAATCTGTCTCCCACAGAAATACCTACGAGTTCTGTTCCGTCTTTTGATAAATCAAGGTGCACATGAACCAATTAATAACCCAGACTTATATTCCCGAAGAACAGCCTAGTATTATCAATCACCTCACAATAATCTTAATCGTTTGGTAGCGAAACAAGATGTCGGGGAATCACAAACGATGAGACGAAGATGTTTTTGACTACTTTTAATCTTACCTATCAAAGATAAATCTCAAGAAAATATTAGCAAAGGTAATACTCAGTCACGATAGTAAAGGTAAGATCAGAACACGCAACTATAGACAAAATAGCTGGGTCTGGCTTCACAATCCCAATGAAGTATTCAAGTCGTTAACCTACAGGGTTTCTTGAAAAACCTAAGGTTAAAGGAGAATCGACTCTAGCTAATACAACTAGTACCACACAGGCGGTGTGGGGATCAGGTTTCCCAGTTGCTAGAGTTATCTTTTATATAATTTTCAAATCAGTGTTTGAAATCTAAGGTACCTTGGTAACAAAGCATTTAATATTCACCGTTAGATGAAAACCCGATTAGATTCAAGCTAATATCTTTCAACCATTAGATAAAACTTAGCTTGTTATACACAAATGAAATGTACCCTCATTTAGGTTTATGTAACCGTACCTAAACGTGTACACCATGTTGGCTCAACAGTTTTTAACCGAGGTTAGCTATATGAACACTCTCATATCAATCTTATTCATCTTAACCATAACTAGTTCAAATGACTCAAATGAAACTAGTTAAGGATGTTAGAGCACTTCTCGGTCGAACTCGCATGCATTTCTATCTCAAGCATGTTTGTCAATGTTAGTGATAAAAACTATAAGTCTTGATTTCTAGCCTATTTATAGATGTCTCGGACTAGGATATAGTTTGTGTAGTTGAGCTTAGAATTCACGACGCTTATCACTTGAAGACGAAGAACTACTAAGGAGAGCTTGTGGAACTTCATCGACAAAAGGTATGTGGAGACTTAAACTCATCTATCACTTGGAAAGTCTATTTCTACTCTATCTCCTATATTGAGACATAAGTCGTGTTACGATATAGTTTTCTCTATACACATTTGAGATTTCGAGCTGAGTATATCTCGCTTACATATTTCTCAAAATATGTGTTGGTAAGCTTTCACTTCGACCAAGTTCATCTTATATCCTGAGAAAATTTCCGAGTAACATCTTACATGGTTTGTGTGATACAATCATTTGCTGTAAGACTTTGAATGTTTCAATAATGATTATTTCAATATCTTGAAAATTGCTTTGATGCTAATAGTGCGTGAAAACGGCTATTGTCATTATAGAAGAATGTTTCAGTGATTGAAATAAAGCGTTTAGAATCCTGTAACCATCTTTGGATATAAGCATAGTGTGTTTGCACATTAGTGTAATAAGTCCAAAACTAGGAGCCTAAAGTATGCATACTTGAGTGTATACAAAAAGGTTGTAGGAGACTGTACGTATACTGGAGGAAGTTCACGTCCGTGAATTTCTGCTGAATTTGAAAACCAAAACCAAACTCATCCGCTTACCTAAAGTACGCATACCCGTACGCATACTGGCGGAAAGTTCACGTCCGTGAATTTCTGCTGAGTTTGAAAACTAAAACAAACTCAAATCTGGTTACTTAAGTACGCATACTTAAGTGGTTACTTTCTAAGATCGGTTGTACATGAACCTAAAACATTTATCAATAAGGATTGCAATCTTTTCAAACCGTGGATATAATGTTCATGTATCGATTCGAGTGAATCAAACCGATTTTGCTTCAATTGTGTTCTTGTATAAATCCATTAGAATATAACAATTGAAAAACTCTTTAACTAGTTTCATTTGATTCATTTGAACTAGTTATGGTTAAGATGAATAAGGTTGATATGAGAGTAATCATATGGCTAACCTCGGTTAACTATTTGTGAACCAACATGGTGTCCACGTTTGGGTACGGTTACATAAACCTAAATGAGGGTATATTTCATTTGTGTGTAACAAGCTAAGTTCGATCTAACGGTTGAAAGATATTAGCTTGGTTGAATCAAGTTTTTCATCTAATGGTGAATATTGAATGCTTTGTTACCAAGGTAACTTGGATTGCAAACCCTGATTTGAAAACTATATAAAGGAGAACTCTAGAAACTGGGAAACCTAATCCCCACACCTCCTGTGTGCTACTAGTTGCATAACTAGAGTCGATTCTCCTTTAACCTTAGGTTTCTTCTCGAGACCCTGTAGGTTAACGACTTGAAGACTTCATTGGGATTGTGAAGCCAGACCCAACTATTCTCTTTTGTAGTTGCGTGATCTGATCTTGATGTTTCTATCATGATTGAGTGCAATTGTAAAATTGGCTTGAGATTTATATCTCCGTTAGGCAAGATAGAAAAATAATCACAAACACCTTCGTCTAATCGTTTGTGATTCCACAATAACTTGTTTCACTAGTCGATTAAGTTTATTGTGAGGTAATTGATAATACTAGGTTGTTCTTCGGGAATATAAGTACGGGTTATCAATTAGTTCCTGTTCACCTTGATTTATCAAAAGATGGAATAAAAACTCTTGGGTATTTCTGTGGGAGACAAATTTATTCAATCATATAGACTTTTTTTGTGTGAGACAGATTTGTTTATCAAGTCTTCGACTTTGGGTCGTAGCAACTCTTAGTTGTGGGTGAGATCGGCTAAGGGAATCAAGTGCGTAGTATCCTACTGGGATCAGAGATGTAAGGAGCGAAAATGTATCTTGAATCAGTGTGAGATTGATTAGGGTTCAACTACAGTCCAGTCCGAAGTTAATTGGTAGTAGGCTAGTGTCTGTAGCGGCTTAATACAGTGTGGTGTTCAATCTGGACTAGGTCCCGGGGTTTTTCTGCATTTTCGGTTTCCTCATTAACAAAATTTTGGTGTCTGTGTTATTTCTTTTCCGCATTATATTTTGTTATATAATTGAAATATCACAGGTTGTGCGTTAAGATCAATCAATTAGAATATCCAACCTTTGGTTGTTGATTTACATTGATTGACACTTGAACATTGGTCTTTAGTACCGTTCAAGTAATTCCTCTTATATTCAATCGGGCTCACAGATTTCTGTTTGTTGATTGCAGATTGAATAAGAGTTTGAGATATTAAACTCTTTGATATACTTTATTCAAGATTGAGTCTGACTGTCTAGTTGATTCTCTAGAAAGTGTATTGGAGTAAGTCGTCTCAGATTTCCAAACGAATTATTGGGTGTGGTTGTTCGACCCCTGCATTTTCAAAAGAGTTGTTCAATTGCTATATTCTCATAGAAGTATACAAGAACACAATTGAAGCAAAATCGGTTTGATTCACTCGAATGGGTTCATGAACATTATAGCCACGGTTTGCAAATAATGCATTCTTTAATATATAAATATATTAGTTCATGAAGAAACCGATTTTAGAACTTTAGTCACTCAAGTATGCAAACGGGTACGCATACTTAAGTAGCCGGTCTGAGTTTGGGTTCGCCCGTATGCAACCGGGTACGCATACTTTAGTACACTTCCAAAACCCAACAGAAATTCCCGGACCTATACCTTACGCAAGTATGCGTATCGGTATGTGTACTTGGTACACGGAATTTCACAACTACAAGTATGCATAAGGGTATGCATACTATAGTTCCAGTCATGGATCACATACATGCAAGAATGCAAACTATGTTCATAATTCAATAGTTATAAACTCTATTTAAATAATTGAAACTTTCTTAGAGGATGACAATAGCCGTTTTCCCATATTATTAGCATCAAAGCAATTTTCAAGTTATTGAAATAATCATAAGGAAACATTCCAAGACTACACCAAATGATTGTATCACACAAACCATGTAAGATGTTACTCGACAATTTTCACATGATCATCTTTTGACTTTCGTCAAGAATATAAGATGAACTTGGTTGAAGCGAAAGTTTACCAACACATATTCCGATAAATATGTAAGCGAGTTAATCTCAGCTCGAAATCTCAAATGTGTATAAACGAAAACCATAGTAATACGAAATTAGGTCTCAATATAGGAGATAGAGTAGAAATATACTTTCCAAATGATAGATGAGTTTTAGTCTCCACATACCTTTTGTTGATGAAGTTCCACAAGCTCTCCTTAGTAGTTCTTCGTCTTCAATTGATGAACGTCGTGAAGTCTAATGCTCAACTACATAATCTATCCTAGTCCGAGACATCACAATAAGTATACTAGAAATAAAGACTTATAGTTTTGATCACTAATATTGACAAACAAGATTGAGATAGCAACAGTTGCGAGTTCGACCAAGCAGTGCTCTAACAATCTCCCCCTTTGTCAATTTTAGTGACAAAACTATCAATACATACGGATTACAAAATAAATAAACTTTGTAGCTTCTCATTCAAATGCTTGGTCTCATTGGTTCTTCAACAATACTCGAAATCTTCATCACTTCCAAGTACTCCAATGATTCCAAATGTGTTCAGTTCTACATCATCGTTGTTGAAGATCCGTAACAATAATAATGAGAAAACAGTTACTCTCAATCATTGTTATACAGTGTCATAGTATTATTACACAGCATCAAAGTTCAATTGTATCACAACTTTGACAACAATACTATGGTGATATGTATCACTCCCCCTTAGTCAATACTTCATCTCACATGAAAACCACTCCCCCTTACATAATGATCTGTAAACCATATGTATTTGTAGTGTGAACTACACATTAATTCTCCCCTTTTATGTCAATATAAATTGGCAAAGGTACTAAAACTAGTGGGATCCTCATGAAATTTTCATAGAGATACTTCGTGACCAAAAGAGAACAACTATCAACTTGTTTAGATGCAATCATATATCCGAAACTAAATGCATTCATCAAAGAGTTTATAAAGATACAAGATAACTCCTACAATATTCCACAGCCGCACTCCCCATAAATATTTGGTAATTAAGCACAAGTTCAATTAAGAACTCTCCTTCATAAAATGTCATTCCCGAAAGAACAACAAGAGCGACCTTACGTTTACAAGAAAAGAAGGATTTATTTGGACATTAAAAAATCACATGAAACATGAATTTTTATCCAAAAATCTCAATTTAATTAACCATAAGGAAAATGATCAATTCAATTGGCCATGCTCAACATAAGAAAACTTACGGAGCAACACAGTAGATACACAAGGATGTGGATCAGGGAAATACCAACACCGCGGAATAATCAAAAATTTATTTTATTTTTCATCACTATTTGCACAATGACATATAATAGACTTAATCTTTGAAAACAAAAGTTCATCCTTTATTCCATAAATATTTGCATAATGACATAAAAGGCTTAACTTTTGTAGTCAACTGTTCATTCAATCTTTTATCAATACTTTCATACCGACATATGATAGAGTTAACTTTTGAACAAATATGGGACAGTCAAGGTTCACGGACATAAACAACATATCACATAACAATTTGCAATATATAAAAGATTAATACTGCAAATATCATCTTCCAAGTAAATTTTAGAATTTAAACAAATAAATCTAAAAACATTGCAAGATGAAAATGTTGGCAATAGCTATGTGTACTCACAATAATGGCTATTCCAAACCCTGGTTATCCTTCTTAAAAACACAAGAATGAATTCTCATAAGAAGTTTTCTAGATAATAAAAACAACTCTAAAGAGAAAACCGGTTACAAACTAACATCAACATTCACGTGCACAAGCTTCATGAGTTCCAAGGCCTTTAAGCTTGTGACAGATGGTGTCAACTGCAGCTCTAGACAATATATTCTTCTTGAGACGATCCTTAACATGTGTTTTCATGAGAACAAGGTCAGAGTTAACCTTTTTCAACTCATTTCTTAACATATCAAGGTTTTTTAAGGTAGCAACAAGAAGCAGTTTTGTATCGTTCAACTGACAGATAAAATCTTGAACAACTTCGGCAGAAATCTCTTCATCATCCTCACTGTCTGAATAATTATCAGAAGATTGAGGAGAGATGTCATTAACTTCCACAAGAGTTCTTTTCTCCTCTTCTTTGAAACCACAACTCTTGTCAAGAAAACCTTTTGCAAAGTTACAAGTTCCCGAAGGAGATGCCATTTATTTATGGGTAAAAACTAGGGCTGCACATGGGTCGGGTTTGGCCTCACCCACCACCCAACCCACTGATGGTGGGTAACATAAGTTTTCACCCACAACCGACCCAACATAACAATGGGTCGGTTTTCACCCGACCCACTTTTCAGTGGGTTGGATCGGTGGGTGGTGGGTTACCCACCATAAAATACACATTACTTACAAAAAATAAAAAATTACATACATACCTAAGACTCTTACAGATGAAAATTAAAAGGCTGAACCCAAGTTTAAGCAAATGACAATAATCCAGAGAAGTAAGAAGTTGGTGCAAACTGCAAAGTTACAAAGTGCATGCAAAACAAAGTACAAGAAATGAGTTCAAGTGTTCAACCGTTCAAAGATCAAAAGATAAAAGACTATTGCCTACTATACTATAGCCTAAGATCATATAAAGCGACCAGCAGCGACCCCTGAGAAGATGTGGATGTTTTACCCCTGAATGCTCTGCTATCCTGAAATAAAACGAAGTATGCAAGTTAGTTACATTAACAAAGTTGAGCCGGACATGTAGCAGTAGGAGCTAAGCTTAGCATCCAGCTTCTCTTACAATGCAACACATGTTAAAAAATGAATTGATAAAACTAAAGGAGCAGTGAATAGTGAATTACTGGACACAACTACACAGATTTAGATAATAAAAGATGATCAACTCAGCATACATAAGTACATTAGGTCTTCAAAGATCCACAACTAAAGCCTAAATGTCACGCAGATGCAAATTTACTGGTTTCTAGAATACAATCAACACTGAAACACTATTATGCAGAAAAAGAAAACAAAAATACTGCATCTAATAGTTTTCTATATCTCAACACATGCATAGGAACTGGAAAACCAACCCAGGTTGGCAGTTTGGCACATGATAATAAAAAATAGAATACCAGGAATAAACAGATCATGGTACAGTAGTACTTAACTAACCCTAATTAATTAGTACGACGATGACGACGTTGATATCGTCAGCACAGAAATTCGACCCACTATACATTCAGTTATCCTATAAGATATTGCGCAGATCTTTCATCTTGTTGCTGGGTAAGCATTTATGTGATTACTTAGGACAAGGTGACATTTTCTATTGACATGGATTGATTAGATATATGTTCAGTGCAGGGAAGAAACAATTTGTTAAAGAAGAAACACAACATTTCTAAGATTAATTTATTGTAGTATGTAACATCATGAGTGCAAATTTGTGATCCAGAAAAGAGATGATCATCTCTATGCCGAGGAAAGTGTGCAAAATTTGAATTAAGGAGCATGGCAGTGACTTTAGAGACACCACACCAGTGCCACTAATTTCTTAACTTATTATAAACACCAGTGCCACTAATTTATTGATTTTCATCTCTATCCAACTAAATTAACACCAAGATTTGCTTCCCTTTTTAGCACTGGTTCTGCATATGTACAATTCAATTCAATCAATCCACCATTGCAATAGTTTTTGGACCCTTTTTAATGCCTCAAAACTCAAACCACAGAGAATCAAACTAAAATCACAAACAAACCAAGACCCAAGATCTTACTTCAACAACAGTTACAGGGTATTCAAATCACTTAAATAAAAATCAACAATAAAATTGAAAGTAGAAACGACATACCAACAAGATAATTTCTCCTGATTTCCTCTTAGGCGAGCTTAAAGTTCCAGACATTTTCCTGAGTAAAATTGTTTAACCTTATTAGTTATTATCAATCATTTTAATGAAACAAAAACGGAAAAAAGACATGCAAATTCGAATCAAAGAACACAAACCCTAACAATAAAATTCAAATCAAAGAACATAAAACCTAAAAATCATCTTTGATTGAATCATGTGATGAAATTACCTTATGGTATTGCCTTGTTGGTGTTGATTAGAGTATTTTCACGGTGTTAGGGTTTGTGAACTGACTCAAGAACAGGAAAAAAAACGAGAGCAAGGAGAATCGACCAGGCTTAGCCGCTTAGGTTAGATTTTTTGGTTATATATGAGAATTGAACGGCTAGGATATATGTCTAGGAGATAATCTAAGGGTTAAGATATATTTAGGCGGGTGGGCGAGTAGGGTCGGGTGAAAAAGGATGTCACCCGTAGTCAACCCAACAGATGGCGGGTTTTCAAAGAGCTGAGTCATAATCGACCCGTGGCTTGGTTGGTTGGGTCGGGTACGGGTATTTTTGGGCGGATGCGGGTTGGGTTGGCGGGTTGGGTCGGGTTTGTGCAGCCCTAGTAAAAACTGTTTTTGCTGGTTTTGGTCAATTTGGGTGTGTGGATGAGAAACGATCTTAAAACTTAAACAAATGCACTGCACGGGAGTACTTTAGATTCGAGAGACCAATCTGTACAATCCTGGCCTAAACCAAGAAATGGTCGTTCCAGGCTTGCTTCGGTCACAAAGTGAAGGAGAAGGGTTGATCTTAGGGAGGGAAGAGAAGAAGGTGTTGAGACTAGAATGGTTAATTCTGAAGGTGTGGCTATTTTATCACTTATATCAGAATGTGGAACTGGCTTGCGGAATGTAAGCTATCAGTTCTTTGGTGTTTTCTGGATATTGTGTTGTTGTTAACCAAAAGTGTTGTTTTTTGGTCGAAATAGGTAAAACCTATTTATACAAGTCATATTGAATGCACCCTGATCTCGTAGAAAGTGGGAATGATTGAGTGATGGAGAAGTGGGGTAATGTGTAAATGCTAGAGACCACGTTCCCATTATGAAGGGAACGAGTTAGTTTACACCCACTATTTCTTGCCGCCACTAACTTCCCTTGCTTTCAGACACTTTCTTATAATGGGCGTGTTGCACGCCGCACGCTGTAAACCTCCACACCAATACCCCGATGAGCATCCCCCATTTTGTGACATGTTTGATGTCTCGAGTGTTTTTATGGAAAACGTGTAGCAGATTGCTATGTGTGGAAAGTCAAAGTCAGGAGACTTGCCGCAGGAGAATAGCATATGATGCTATTAGGATTGTCTTGGCTGGTCTACTAAGACTTGCCACATGCCTGTCACTTCTATGGCGAATTTGGACGACTAAGATTGTGACTCATGAGAAAGGGTGGCCATTGATTATGGCCAAATTCTGTTGGCGCCTGATAATGGCACCATTGGCACATGCCAATAGCGTAATGATATATTTAGCGTATGCCAATGGCGAAATGGCATGGTTTGCATAGTTAGCGCATGCCGGTGGCACGGTGGTGCAAGTAGCGCCTGGCATAGCCATGGCCGCTAGATTTTGCACATTGGTGTTAGACCTAAATATGGATTGGAAACATTAGTTCTAGTTTCCATATCAACCCCAACGCTCTGGGTAGAATTACCTGGCTTGGTTGGCGCAACAACTTTACCTAAATTAGGGTTTGGCATGCCAAAACCCTAATTAGTGCATGTGTGTGGCATGTGGCCGCGACACGGTGATGTTTTTGTGCAAACGGTGCCATATCCATGCCAAAGGAACTATAGCAAGGCCATAATATGGAAACGTCCACAGGAGCAAGGGTTGCAATGAATGGCTATGGTATGGTGCCATTCTTAGGGTTTCCTGGGTCCCGCATGGCTCGTGGCATGTTCTGGGGCCCCGAAGTGGCGTTATTTTGGGCCACGACTGGAAATTAGGGTTTCGACTAATGCCACTAAAGCAAGGTCGTGTTTCTGATTAGGATACCCAAATTGAAGTCTGTTATGGTGTTGTCCACGAATAGAAGGTGGGTTAGCACGTAGGCGCGCTATTTATGGCACGTTGGCACGTTCGGCATGCTTTTGCGGCAAAGTGGCACGTTTGGCATGTTTGGCATGCACGTTTAGTGCATTGACGCGACATGGCAGGTTTGGCATGCCATTAGCATGTGGAGCGGGATGACACGTTTGGCACGCCATTGGCATGTTGGCGCGGTTTTGGAAAGCCAATTTGGCATTGTGACCATCTGGCGCAATTTTTCCTCTTTTAATATTGTGGCAGGTTTAGAGCGACCTGATTGGTCAATAAAAGGAGGGGCCGGCCAAGCATGGGCGTGGCCATACTTCCAGTGCGCGTAGCGGATTTAGAGCGACTGATGCGTGTCGTAACCACAACAAATTAATCAAGATATTTCCCACTAATTAAATAATAACATAGCGGTAGTAAGGATTGTTCCCACAGAGAGCTGTGTAATTGATATGTTATTTGATTCAGCAAAATAATAAAAGACAAGGGGGATTGTTTCAAAGTGAAATAAAAAGAATAACCAATAAAAGAAAAAGATGATTGAGGAATCCTTCGCCGTTACCAAGCGATAACTGGATTAGTATACTTATTTATCTTCGTTAGAACCATTCATCACCAACTGTATAATAGCAGCTAGCTCAGTGCTATCCCCAAAACTCCTTATAACACAGATACAGAAGCTCTCCAATATCATATTCTATCCAACCAAACCACCAAGTAGTAGCTCATTCAAGGTATAATCCGACCGAACGCTTAGGCTTTGTGAATTAGGTTGATCCCAGTAGTTAAACTCTTAGCTCAAGGTTCACTTGCTGATGTTGTCTTCACTCGCAATTTCTCCACAGAATACCTCTGCAAGGTCTCGATTTCTACTTGTGTATGAATTATTCGACGATTACTTATCTCCTAACCCAATACTAACAATAGAACAATTAGTAAATCAATCTAGCATGCACTCCAAATTAATCCAATAATAACTCATTAAAATTAAACATGGTAAATACAAATGATAAGATGATTAAAACTCCGAACAAACTTGTATAATAATAAAGCTTCACGCTAGAACATTGAATTCATCCTTAACCAATAAAGGTTTAGCTTCGCATCATTACACAATTACCCGGTTCCCCCATAAAGGGGTAAACCCTAAAATATTAATGAAGAACAAAAGTATAATATGAGATGTGTTATGATTAGGTTAAGAAGTCTTCTTTTATATAGTCTCCAAACTGTAGAAGCGCCTATGCCAAATCCCGGTTGCGACCACTTGCCAAATACTAGCCAAATTCCCAAGTTAGCAAATATGACCGTGTAAAAACTTGCAAAGCAACTGATGGGCTTGCGTTCAAAGATGAGAAGTCCATCCCTTTAAAAATCGTTCAGCTGTCAGTTCCAAAGAACTGACAGTACACCCTTCTGTTATATTCACGGACATACATCCCTCTTAGAAGACTGACAGTGTAATTTTCTGCATCATTCTTGTTTCGCGCATAACTTCTCCGTATGATATCGGATTGAACCCATTCTTTCGCCATTGGCTTCGTATTTTCGTCCTCTTCAATGTGATAGCAAGAAATTCGAGGTTTGAACGAGTTCCACTTGTTCTTTGGCAATTCTACGCTTGTAGCTATCTTTTTTTATTGCACAATTAAGTGCATATTCACTTCTTTTGGATGATTCACCTAGCAAAACATAAACAAGAGAAAAAAAGAATAATATACAATAATTTGCAAGAATAAATAGCAATTACTATCATGTATTCGACACTAAATATATACAAAATATGCACTTAAAAAATTCCTCCACACTTGGCTTTTGCTATTCCTCGAGAAAACTATCTAAAATACAACAACTCCATGTCGTTGAGGATACGGTTGCACTTAGCATGCGCAACAGGCCTTTAAACCCCTAGGTGTCCCTAGTGGACGAGTTATACTCTCGTGAGGGATTATCATAGGTATACCCACAAAACCTACTCCAACTTCAAAGCGTTCCATCTTCCCAAGCATCCAAAGATCTATGAGGACATAGAGTTTCTTCATGCTAGTAATAAAAAGTTAGAAATACCAAAAAACATATTCTCATTCTTAAATGTTGAGTGAGAAATAACCACACCATAATGAGAGAACGCGTGTTTGAGAGCGATCAATAAGCATTTTGCCTCGACTTCTGCCTCACTTAAAAGGATTTTATGATATTTGCACTCAATAAGACGGCTTTTTTATGGGTCTCACATGTGTGCAGGTAGGAATGAAGAGATAAATCCTACACATGTTGAATGGTGGGAAGGAAATCTTCCGAATTAATTTCTGGAGACTCCATAAAATCGTGGAAAACAAAAGACTTTTTCTGATGATCTCTAAGAAAGGAAATCAACCACTATTATCGAGGATGAGAGTACTTACCACCTTCACATCCGATTGCAATGATGATAACACCACTCTCACAACATCCAATAGAAACGTCTTCGATCGGCTCGTCTTCTTCATCTTCTTGGTCTTCGTCTTCGGTCTTCAACTGCTGATGTAAACTCTTGAACTTCGTAGAACTCTGACAATTTGTAACTCTTTTTCTTCAATTTCCTTGTTTCTTGAAACTTCCTTGTAGATTTTTCTTCCTCATGGCCTTATTGAACAAATAACAACCTAAATGCAAATCTTTTTGTATTTTCTCTTCTTTTTTTTTCAATTTTTTTTTCTTTTGTCTTTTTTTTTTCTTTAAAATTAACATGGCCATGAAAGAAGTACTTTACCACTTTGTTCTTCACAACTTGTACTGTCTTCGTATCATAAACTTCAATAACTCTCATCTTTTGATTTTATTCGCTCTTGTACTTAGTCTTCCACTTTGATATAGAATTTTTCTCCTTGTATTGTAAGTCTTCAACATGTATTTAAAAATACGCTCCTTGTATGTTTCTTTACTTGGATATGAAATTTGCTCTTCCTTGTATTGTTGCTTGTAAACCTCAAACGTCTTCAACTTTCCTTGTAGATTTTTATGTCGCTCCACTTGTTGATGATGATGTGTTTCTATGGACCTGTGGTTTGCGAGAGAGAGAATGGTGCTAACTGCAAATCAAACTACAAGAAGATGGTTTTCGTTGATGGACGTCACCCTCATGATTGACAAAATTAGCACTCAAGATATCAAAGTTAGTGTTGAAAATGGGGTGAAGTTGGGTATCTCACCATTCTACCCGGAATTAACGTACGGTTACACACACTCAAAAGAAAGCTCTTTAGTCAGCTACAAAGAAATTTGGTCTGGTGCCTCTGTTGATTTGAAAATAGGTAGTCTCCACTAATGATTGATCAGCAAATCTAATAATGCATTTCTCCCTGCTCCTAATTTGCATCACCGGCATGATTAAATCCATTATTTAACACTCTAACAAGTAAGAAATCTGAACGTAGTTCCCTAACACTTCCAAGTTCAGTTATGACGGTCAGAAATCTCTATGTAAACATACCTAGAAGTATGCTAGTGACTCTAAAATCTCTAGAAGTTGGAGGTCTTATTCAAATATATACAAAAATTTGAAAATTTGGCTCAAAAAGGATAAAAACTCTATATGAAAGAGACTCCCCCACACTTAAACTTCACATTGTCTTCAATGTGTAAAACCGAAAATTCTGAATTCTGACGTAGCAGCAGATAAAACGCAAAAACTGTGCAAATTGGTAAGGAATTTGGAAAAACTCCATTTCACAAAGGTTTTTCATCTACGTCTTTTATACAAAGTGTCAAAAGGGCACAGTGTTTCGATAAATGGTCTGACAGTTATGGTCTCTGGACTGAACTATGTGCAGTCTTAATTTTTCTGATGAAACAGTTACTCGTCATGATTTCCTTCTAAAATAGATTACAGACTCAATGAAATTAAACATGGGGATGAAAATATGATATGAAAACAATAAAAATAAAAAAAATAAAAGGGTTGAAGATACAAAACCTATGGGTTGCCTCCCATTTAGCGCTTGGTTTAAAGTCGTCAGCCCGACTCTTTTGTTATCGTCCATATACCAACAATCTGAAAATCTGGTAGTCTGCCCAGAAAACAATATGCAATTCTAGTAAAAAATTCACATAATGATTAGCATAACATATGAATGATGAAATTTTTATAGCTTGAAAGCTTCCCCCACACTTAGTCCTTTCTACACTCGAAAGTGGATAGATAACAAAAAATAAGGGAACTTCTATAGGTTCTTCTTGTTGAACCTGCACAAAGCTGGAATCAAATACATCAAGTGGTGGATAATTAGAAGTAAAATAATCCTTAAGAATTTTAGAAGCACAAATACTCAATCCTAAGTAATGTGGATCAAAATATTTAGAAATATGCAAAGGATTAGACAAACCTTCCACAATCTCTTGTATTACAGGATCCTCATCATTCTTAAAGAATTGCAATGAATTATTTACCTCATTTGTATCGTGGTCCTCTATCAAACTATTTAGCCATTCTTCATCAGATTTTGCGTCAATCAAAATCTCAGCATCATTATAATCTTTA
Organism: Papaver somniferum; assembly: GCF_003573695.1. Taxonomy (NCBI): domain Eukaryota; kingdom Viridiplantae; phylum Streptophyta; class Magnoliopsida; order Ranunculales; family Papaveraceae; genus Papaver; species Papaver somniferum. The sequence goes on from NC_039359.1 coordinate 9,021,901, forward strand.
GCTAGCTCAATTGGGTCTTCCACAACTTCAATAAAATTGGTTTCATTCCCAATCTCTATATCTTCAACAACCTCTTCATCGGAATCGGAATCATCTCCTAGAAAGTCTAGTTCATTGGTGCAAATCCTAAAATTATTGTTTGAGTACGTTACACCATTTATAACAACGGTTATGTCATATCCATTCTCCTCCTTTTGAATAGGCGAGTGATCATTATAATGATCCAGAGTTGGAATAACATTATCATTATTGCAAGGACTTTCCAAAGGTTGCTCATCTTCAAGATACTTATGAATCGTATATCCATTAGTGATCGTGGGAACGTCCGAATTGATTTGGCTTTGAGGCCAAACTTCTTCCTTAGTTATTCCCTTCTTCATTTGATCCATTTCTCTTATTAGGTTGTCAATAACCTCTTGAAGTTCTTAAAGTGTATCTTCAGTCTTTTTGTTGTGTTCATCCAGCTGTTGGTTTTCCCGATCCAAACTATTCATAAATTGGTTCATTAGATCTTCGAGAGTAGAAGAACTATATTTAGGAGCATAACTTTTCATAGTCTGGTCATGTTCATCCATAATATGAATGTGCTGGTCCAACTTTTTATTTTCCCGATCCATATTATCCATAAATCGGTGCATTAGATCTGTAAGACTAGAAGAATCATGATTAGAAGCATAACTATCCCCCCATCCTTGTGGTTTTTCACTTACATACCCGTCATAAGGTTATTGATATGCTTGAGAATAACCATAGGGTTCCGTAGGATATTGATCACAGCCAAAAGGTTGGTTTTGATTATACCCATGGAAGGGTTGGTAGCTGTCATAATATTGAGATTGAAAACAAAATTGATTACCACTATAATATGATGATTGGTCTTGTGCTCCGTACACGTTATGTCCGTAAGAAAACATGACGACTCACAAGAACAAAAGAAAAAAATCTAAAAACAAAAACAAGCTAAACAAATAACAAATCAATTAACAACCGCTCCCCGACAACGGCGCCAAAATTTGATGTGTGTCGTAACCACAACAAATTAATCAAGATATTTCCCACTAATTAAATAATAACATAGCGGTAGTAAGGATCGTTCCCACAGAGAGCTATGTAATTGATATGTTATTTGATTCAGCAAAATAATAAAAGACAAGGGGGATTATTTTAAAGTGAAATAAAAAGAATAACCAATAAAAGAAAAAGATGATTAAGGAATCCTTCGCCGTTACCAAGCGATAACTGGATTAGTATACTTATCTATCTTCGTTAGAACCATTCATCACCAACCGTAGAATAGCAGCTAGCTCAGTCATATCCCCAAAACTCCTTATACCACGGATACAGAAGCTCTCCAATATCAGATTCTATCCAGCCGAACCACCAAGTAGTAGATCACTCAAGGTGTAATACGACTGAACGCTTAGGCTTTGTGAATTAGGTTGATCCCAGTAGTTAAACTCTTAGCTCAAGGTTCACTTTCTGATGTTGTCTTCACTCGCAATGCTCCACAGAATACCTCTGCAAGGTCTCGCGATTTCTACTTGTGTATGAATTATTCGACGATTACCTATTTCCTAACCCAATACTAACAATAGAACAATTAGTAAATCAATCTAGCATGCACTCCAAATCAATCCAATAATCACTCATAAACATTAAACATGGTAAAGACAAACGATAAGATGATTAAAACTCCGAACAAACTTGTATAATAATAAAGCTTCACGCTAGAACATTGAATTCATCCTTAACTAATAAAGGTTTAGCTTCTCACCATTACACAATTACCCGGTTTCCCCCTAAAGGGGTAAACCCTAAAATATTAATGAAGAACAAAGGTATAATATGAGATATGTTATGATTAGGTTAAGAAGTCTTCTTTTATATAGTCTCCAAACTGTAGAAGCGCCTGTGCCAAATCCCGGTTGCGACCACTTGCCAAATACTGGCCAAATTCCCAAGTTAGCAAGTATGACTGTAAAAACTTGCAAAGTAATTGATGGGCTTGCGTTCAAAGCTGAGAAGTCCAGCCCATTCAAATTCGTTCAGCTGTCAGTTCCAAAGAATTGACAGTACACCCTTCTGTTATATTCACGGACATACATCCCTCGGAGAAAATTTATTCTCCCTGGATTATTCTTTTCTCTCCGTCAGAATCTCGGACACTCGTGTCTCTGTGAGTTTTTAATTCCCCTGGATTTTATTTTCAACAACAGCCATTCCACGGACACTCTAGTAATCGTGAGAAAATTATTCTCCTGAGTTTTGTAAAACTCGGTCACTTCTCAGCTCCTTCTTTATCTGCTTCTCGTCACTCGAGCCCCAGCAAACCACAGACCTTCATCTGTTGTATCATCTCCCAACTCCCATTTTCGAGTTTCATCTCTGCCAACACTCCTCAGCTGAACTCGAGCTGCAATTATTTATCACTTCCATCAACCAATGACAACAGTACCACCGCTGCAGTTCGAGTTCCATCTGTTATTAACCACAGCACCACTGCCAATATCGCAGCAACAATGGCAGCGAGCCAATACTCCCTGTCCTCACGTCCATGGAAGCAACCTTCCTATCGAATATCACAGCAGCAACACTTACCTGAGTTTGCTTCGTCACCGTTATTTAATCAACTCACCACTGCCAGTCACCATTGCCTTGAGCTCCATCATTTCTGCATCTTCCATCCACGGCTCCATCATCTCTTGTTTACTGCCAGCACTAAAGCCATGAAAATGATGTACAACAACACCATCGTAACCATATTGGCAGCATCCATCAACACCACAGACTACTTCATCCATCGCTGCCAACCCATATACCTGCAAGTTCAACATCCCACAACTCAACCGGAGAAACTGGTCGTGAACCGGTGAGAAGAGGAAGAGGACTATGTTGGAAGAAAGTGGCAGCCCCTTATCGATTTCCCTGGTGCCTTTAGTAATTTCTTTTAACTGTCAGTCTTAGAAGACTGACAGTGTAATTTTCTGCATCATTCTTGTTTCGCGCATAACTTCTCCGTATGATATCGGATTGACCCTATTCTTTCTCTATTGGCTTCGTATTTTCGTCCTCTTCAACGTCATAGCAAGAACCTCTAGATTTGAACGAGTTCCACTTGATCTTTGGCCATTCGACGCTTGTAGCTAACTTTTTTTATTGCACGGTTAAGTGCATATTCACTTCTTTTGGATGATTCACCTAGCAAAACATAAACAAGAGAAAACAAGAATAATATACAATAATTCGCAAGAATAAATAGCAATTACTAGCATGGATTCGACACTAAATATATGCAAAATATGCACTTAACAGCGACATGATTGGTCGATGTGAAATAGGCCGGCAAGTATGGCCCAGCCACAACTCATGTGCGTGTGGCGGGTTTAAGGCTATCTGATTGTTCGATGGGAAACAGGGACGGTCGGGCAACATGGGGTGTGGACACTTGCAAGTGGCACCGGCTGGCCTGTGGCATGGTCACACCTCCCTTTGTTGCTGCTCCTATTCCGTTGTTCCTTTTATTCCTTGTTTTCTGATTTTGGGTAGGATTTTGCACCTACTAATCCATGAAGAATTAATTGCCTAGTTTTCCTAAGCTTAGTTTCGACCAACGGGGTCTAATATACTGCGCAGGGCGCAAAACCCTAATTTTTGCAAATCAGGTTAATATTTGAATCTTGTGAATTATAACAAAATTGATTTGAATTCTGTGTGTTGACACCGAATTCTTTAAGTTTATTGTCAGAGAGTAGTATGCTTTCCGATTGAGTACTTTTATGCAAGGACTTTAACCTTGATACTTGGAAATTCGTGTTACTCTGCTGCGAGATGAACACAAATTGTCATGCCATATCAATATTAAGGGTTCGGCCGGGGAACACAGCACAAAAAGCATTCAAAGAAACTTATATTAATTGAATAATATAGGCAGGGTGCCGAAATTTACAAAATATTTGGGATTGTTGCTACATGCACCATTCTGGATAAATTTCATGTGAATATATTGAATTGCTCAATAAATGCGCCAGTGAAAAGGTTGGGCACTCATCACTTTTCATGGCTCCGTTTCTTTGCAGAATGACGACACGAGTTTTTATAATTTTAACCCTGAACTAAAAACCACCATCAACATTAAGTCCCCTGCTTAGCACGTAACAATGGCATTATTGCGGGGTAAGCATGAGATGGTGACAGACGAGGATAAAAACCGAAAGGACAAGGTATAAGGAGATTACCAGGAAAATATGATTGGCGTTTGGTAACGGACCCAAGCGGATGGTGATCTTGTACTAGCGTGTTGTTCGGCCAGGAAGCTTTGGCGTTATGGAGCGTTGGCGCCGGTTTGGCCACGAAACTCTGCATCACGGAGCATTGGCGCTGGCTTGGCCATAGAGCTTTGCGTCCTGGAGCGTTGGCGCTGATTTGGGCATGACTGAATCCAAAGCGGATTCCTTTTCCTACCTAAACTCCCAAGGCGTCGTGCATATATAAAGGGCGTCGCACATCCTTTTATTCTTGCTTCGTTGGCTTTGCTTTTGCGGTGGCGAGCTTCTTTCCGTCAGTAGCCCAGGTGAGTCAATCATCCCAGATAGATAAGTATCTAATCAGCTGATATTCCGTATCTAGAGCCTTCGTGTACGGCAGGTAAAGAGTTTTTCTTGTTCAGGTTTCATCAGTTTGTGTGATATAAAAGAGCACTTCGATCTTTTCTTTTCATATCGATCACCACAGAATTGTGCTCATCCCCTTTTAGGTATTGCTTCATATCTTCTTGCAGTTTTCCTTTTGTCTCCTTTCATCATGTAGGTCATTCATGTAGACATAATGTCTTCCTGCAGTATATGATGGGAACTCCTGATGATTATTCTTCCAATTTTTCGGAGAAAGTTTTGAAGTTGAAAAACCCATGGTTTCTGCGTCTGAGGAGGTATTAAACAAAATATATCCTTTGTTCCGTGAGGTCGGTCGGATTATACAAGGTATGCCTCTCGCTCATCTACGCATTGTTCGAGGGCGTGCTCAAGCTTTCATGGCTTCGGTTGACATGGAGGAAACGTGGAGACGTGATGAAGCATCCCAGCGTATTGAGACGTCTCGGTGTGATGAAGCATCTCAGCGTCCCAGTGCCAGGGCTGAAAGGTTCGCTGCTCGACTGAAACGGCGAAGGGTCGAGCCTAAGAAACCTCCAGTCGAAAATAAGTTTAATTACCCTGTTCATAACGGTATCGTAATCCTTGATTCTGATGTTGACGAACCTGAGTATCCTCAAGAGGCTGTTGGAGCATTTTCTGAGAAGGATGTCGGCGCGTCCTACGAGAAAGAGACTGAAATGGATTCTGGAGAGGATGTCGAAACTACTGCTGGAGAGGATGCTGAAGCAGCCGCTGGAGAGGGCGCCGAAACTGATGCTGAAAAGGCTTCTGGAGGGGATGCCTGCTGCCAAAGAGGGTGCTGGAGCAGGTGCTTGAGAAAACTCTAGTGGAGGCGCCGCTGACCTTGGCGTTGATATTGACAACTAGTTTTACCATTTCATTATTTCCTTTCATAGAAGAACGATCTTTTCGTAGCTTGTAGATGTTTTGATACTTCAAGGTTTATTTTTGTTCATATGACTGAAGCTATGCTTGACCGAGTAATATTACTTCATTCATGCTGCCTTGATAATTTGGATGAATGAACAAAATCTCCCAAAAGAATTCCAAAACCCTTTTTTTTTTGCGAAATAGTTCTTCCATTCTTCTAGAGTGATTCAGCAAATGGAAAGCCAAAACGCATAAATAGCGCAGCAATAATGCTAGCTGGGGTGTCACATCCCATTTGGCTACTTCCACAATAGTACATCCACAATGCGTTGGCAACAGTAACTCAAAACAGGGGAAACAGTAGCAATAATTAAGAATTTGACCAACCTTTTATTCGATCTTGCAAATTGCACAGGGCGTCTGTGGCATGTTGCCTGGGTATGTAGAAGCGTGAGGTACCACAAACTGGGAAACACGCCACGAGAAGTGAGGAACTCTTCTGGCGAAGGTTAAAGCCAAGCCGAGAGAAGGTGTCCATGCCGCCGCTCGATAATCTTCTTCCTTGCGTATTTTCTGCTTCAGTATTTTGGATGAGAGATTTCTGGTAGGGTTTGATTTTGAAAGGATGGATAGTGTCTTTGAGGATTCGGACTCATTAGGTACTTTTCCTTTGAGATGATTCAGGAAAACTTATTTTTTGAAAGAAACGACGTTTTAATTAAAATCGAAACCCTAGTTATGAATGCAAGCAGTGCAATCATTTGGGAGGAATTACAGATATTGCATGAAAAGAGAAATTGCTGAAGGAAGCACTAGGAAGAATTTTGAGGCTAGAGGCGGCGTGACACCTTAGGATTTGAATGGCTTGAGCCACCGGGCATGTAGTACCACACTTTCTAACTTGCCAGCGTTGATGAGCTTGCAGTAGCCTCCCAAAATAACTTCTGCTACTAAGTATGGTTCGTCTGTGGAATTGGACGAAGGAGGCTGAGCGGCAACTTTCACTACCATGTCTCCAACTTGGAATGGGTTTTGATGTTGCACCGGTATTTGATTCTTGGATCCATTATTGTTGACTAAGACAGCTTCCAAACCTTTGATGAAACACTTGAAGGGGCCGGCATCCCATTGACACCTTCCAATGACTCCTGGGTTGATAATTGGATCTAGTCCCCAGGCCTGGGCGAGAGGAGAAGTGACTGGTTGCATAAAGGGTTGTTCAATGAGACTTACTTGTGTCCAAAATCTGCGTATGTACGTCGATGGGATTTCTCCAGGAAACTAGGTTACATTAGTAAGTTGTAGATATGGCATCATATAGTCCTCAGGGTCGGAGGGCTTGTTGGAAATTCTTTCAGGTACGGACACCGGCAGCGGACATACTCCTAATTTTGCTTTATTATTATGCACCCTCGAGCGCCCCAGAATCATGTCATAATTTGGGCATTCTTTGACAATGTAGAATTTGCCGTGTGTTAAATCATCTCCCACCTCGATTTCGAGATTGATATAGCCGTAAGCGTTCATTACTTCTCCTTCTGGGTTTTTGACCACAATTGGGGAGTGAGTAGCCTCTTGCTTTGAAACACCTGCAGATATCAAAGTCTTGACAGTAACAATGTTGAAGTCGTAGGCCGCGTCGATTAGTGTTCTATCGAACTCCTTCAGGTGAGCAGTGGTCAGCAGTCCCCAGTTGCACTTTCCAACAGCGTTTCCCGAGAGAGATCGGGATTTAGGAATGGCTTCTTCGACAGAAAAACCGTTTTCCCAACACAACGCGATTGAGGGCTGCAAATATTTCTTGACGCTGCACCTTGGAGAAATAGAGGATTTCACATACACGCTGCATCATGGACTGCATAGTTTTGTGGACGGAGTCCCCAGAAAGCACACAACTCCTGACTGGAAGAGGATCTCTGCAAACTCCCTCATTGCCCAGTGGAAGTTCTCCCGCTTCTACTTTTTCCTTGAATATGCGTTTCAATCTATTGCATTTGTTGGTCGGGTGATGGACGAACCTATGGTAACGACAATACTTGGGATTTTTCATTTCCTCTTCAGTTGGCGGGCGCCTGATAGGAGGAAGCTTGATGGCATCATCTTGAATACATGCTTCCAAGAGTTCAATTACCTCCTCCATTGGGAATGGGAAATCCATGGAAGCTTATCCGGCTTCTTGGTGTTGCACAGGAGCTTTAGTCGCGGCCTTTCGAGGTGGAGCCGCCTGATGTGTTGGTGGTGCACGCTTGGGTGGATGTTCTGCTGCTGGAGCTTTCCGTTTTCCTCCTTCACCCACCACGCTTACAGAGGGGCCAGTGTTATATTGCTTGTTGATAAGACGTCTGTTTTTTCGAGTTTCGTGTGCGTCTTCACTCTTGGACGGCCTGGTTCTTTCTAAAAATGTTGGTGCTGTTGTGGCCGACCACTTAGCGTCTTCATGAAGTTCAGAGAATGTATGGAAGCGTAAAATCTCCAATAATGCGCGGTAAATAGAAACCATGCCATTGATGCAAGACTCCACTAATTGTTGCTCAATCATGTTTGGGTC